>NC_142598.1:15321625-15921625 GCF_965207765.1 Zootoca vivipara
AGGCCAATGTTTCCCAGTTGTCGGTGTTTATACTACATTTTTTAAAGATTTGCCTTGAGACAGTCTTTAAACCTCTTTTGTTGACCACCAGCATTACTCTTTCCATTTTTAAGTTCAGAATAGAGTAGTTGCTTTGGAAGACGATCATCAGGCATCCACACAACATGACCAGTCCAACGAAGTTAAGTTGATGTTGAAGAATTGTTGCTTCAACGCTGGTGATCTTTGCTTCTTCCAGTACACTGATATTAGTTCGCCTGTCTTCCCAAGTGATGTGTAAAATTTTTAGGAGACGCCATTGATGGAATCTTTCAAGGAGTTGGAGATGGCGTTTATAAGTGGTCCATGTTTCACAAGCATATAGTAAGGTTGGTAGTACAATAGCTTTGTAAACAAGCATTTTGGTTTCCTGCCGAAGGGCCGTCAGCATGAGGCAGAAAACTCCTGATGCCATGCAGAACTTTCACTTTTGCCAAAGACGCCTACAGGAATGCATCTGGGCACCTTGGAAAGGCCTTGCCAGCTAATCCACTCAGTCCCCCAAACAGAGTAGAGCTGTGGGTGCAGAATCTACTCCAGGGGCAGATCTACACTCATGGTTTTTAACATTAATGAAGGGTTAAGGAATGGTTTTTGTTAAAGTCAATGGGCACACGACTTCCTTCTTTTTACGTTCATAATGTGTTATTACCTTGTCTTTTTATCGCTTAATGTTTAATCGTTATATACTGCTGTATTGGTGAAACACTGCTCATATGTCCCTATGTAGTGTTTTACCTTTTTTACTGCATTCAAACTCTGACCCCCCACCCCACCCCATGGTATTCGAGGGCCGGATAATAAAGGACACGATGGGAGGGAGGGAAAATTAAAATGTGATACCAAAGGGTAGAACCAGTGACCAGGAGTAGGGTAACAAACAACATTTCAGAAAACGGTGTGGCCGGTTGTTACTTACTTTTGATGGAAAAACCAAGGTAAAAATGTTTTAATTAACAAGTGTGCCCTGTCATTTTAGAACGACAGATCTAATATTGTTTTTTTTTAGGGTTTAAAAATCCTTTATTGATACATTCAATTAAAAACAATAACAGAAAACAAATAATGTATTTACACAATCTAAACAGAACATTAATACGTAAAAAGTAAAGACCACAGAACTGTTATGGCTCAGTGATTGATTACCTAGATTAGAAATAAAAGGAATGGAAAAGAAAAATAAATAAGAAGAAGAAATGAAAATAAATGGAAGGAAAGAGAAGAATTAAAAGAAGAATAGAAAAGGAAATAGAATGCTAAGAAGAAAGGAAAAGAAAAGAAAAGAAAAAGAAGAGAAGGAGAAGAAAAAAATAAAGTGGGGACATTACCTAATGTCCACTAAGGTAGGTCACAACTTCCACCGCTTCTTCATACAGTTGCTTTGTAACATATATATTCCTGTTTTGGGAAGAAATTCATGAGGAAATTACAAAATTATTAAAAATGCCATTTGTAAAAAAAGCAGAAATGTATTTATTAGGCATCCTAAATAACAGTATTCCGAGTGAAAAAGTAAGTATCTTTATGTACGCTTCAACGGCTGCAAGACTTTTAATAGCAAGCAATTGGAAAAGCGCAAACATTCCATCTAAAGGAGAATGGGTTGACAAAATATGTGAATATTTAGAATTGGCTAAATTGACAGATATAATTCATCAAAAACCCAAAAACAAAATTAGGAAACAATGGGAGTGCTTAAATGAGTATTTAGGGAAACAGGATCAGGGAACGAAAATCCGGTTGTGCCTAGAATGACCTTGTTGGAAATGGAAAATGGACTTTGTCTGAATGTATATTGATGATTTACCATAATAGTGATATTTATGAAAAGATAGAATGACAGATCTAATATTGTTCTAATAGGGGAAAATAATGTTAGAGAGGTCAGTGTAAATCGAGCCCAAATCCCAACCTCCAGCATGCCCGCAGATATGAAGGGAAACTGTGCTAGGACAGAACCTAGTGGGAGTAATTTTCCTGGGACAAAACGGGATAAAATTAAGATTGCTACCCCCCTGTCCTGCCATGCTTTTTCCACGTTCCCTCACCTTCCTGGTTTGAATGCAGCAGGTGTTCCGCACCCCCCACCACCACCACCACAGTTTCCACCCATGGAAATTCGACCATAGGATTGCTCTGCCAACTGCACGCAATGTATTATCCTGTCTGGAATCCTTATCGGTTTCACCATGGCAACAGCTGCTGTTGTTTTCCTCTGCAGGTTTTAGCTAAGGCTGCTGCCTGCCAGACCACGACAAATGAGCTGCAGGGCTTTGCAGTTTCTCAAGGAGAAAACTGTCACAGGAAAGGTCTTAGTAGAAATATTAACGATTCCAAGGGAAGGGGGTGCTTGAAGCAATGGCAGTTTTTGGTAGCCTCCCTTGTCTTTTATGAGTGTTTAGTTTAGTTTAGTTTAGTTTAGTTTAGTTTTTTGTGCAAGCTGGGAAATGCAGGCTCTTCCATTTCAGAAGATTAAGCCTTAAAAGAAACACTTTTTAACTTGACTTCCAGCATTATATTTGCAAATAGACTGCTGGACTTGGAATGAAGGTTGTACGCATCGGGTCCTCTCATCTTTTAATGTCTGACCAACCGGAGTCCAGCTGAGCCTGTCGCGCTTGCTCTCCTGCAGTCGGCCACCCTGGCTACTGATGATCTGTCACAGAGACAGGAAATAAATAGTGCAATGGCTTTGCACCCCCTTCAGAGGATTTATAGTCGCACTGTCCTCTGAAACAGAGGTGCAGGTCCCCATGAAGCTTGGGTCCGTCCAAATTTCAGAATCCGCCAGACTCCTTAGTTTTTCAGTTTCTCACGTGGTTCAATCAAAATCTTTACTTGCTAAAAAATTTCCATGCCACCAATATTAAGAAAAATACCATGGCGGTATCAACAATGAACTCACAGCTATAAACGTACAGGAAAAACCGGCACGTTTAATCGGATAAAAGTCGTGGTTAGCCTTTGTTAAAGGTTGGAAGCCTCTCATAAACCTTTTGTGTAAAAAAAAAGAAAAAGAAATAATGATATTTGGATTTGAGGACTGAAGGCAATGTTTGTTTATAGAAAGTGGCTTTGTCAGGTTTGTTGAAGTGAGAATTGTTTTTATATAGTGGGCAGATGAAAATCAGAAGTTCTTTAATTTCTGAATCTTATTTTTCTATCTTTCTCTTTTAACCTCTTTTTTTTACTCTTTTTATATTTCTTTTTCTATATTTCTTTTGTTTCTCTCCCTCCCTCCCTCCCTCCCCTTTTGTATTTTTATTGTATCTAGATAAACGTTTTGGTTTGGTTTAAAAAACGGGGAGAGATATTAAATTTTGTATTGTTCTCTTTAAACCTTAAAAATATTCATATTTTTTAATTTAAAAAACAGTACAGGCACCACCGCCCCACTTATGCACGATCGACTTGTGAGTGACCACGTATACATGCAGTGCTGGGAAATAATTAAATTATTTAATTCATACCAGGAAATGGAAGGAGAGAGCTGGGGAGATCTCATGGCTCATGGGGAGACCTGCCCTGGAGCCTGAAGAGGACATCAGCGAGAGCAGAGAAGAGACTGGAGGTGCAGCAGGGCTTTTTTACTCTGTTCAGTCTCCCTGACTAACAGCTGATGTGTAGGGTAGCCCAGCAGGAGCAGCCGATTTCCAGTGCATCCTCCAGCCTCCAGCCGGCCCCAGAGCATCCATTCCAATTGTGGATAATTTTGGTACTGTCACGGGGTTGTTGCGACTACTCCAGAGTAACGACGCTCCACATGCTTGTCTTTCAACAATATTTTATTGGTGCACTCTATTTACAGTGAGACAGGTGTGGAAAACATGTCTGCTCATTCCGATGCAGAATCCGGCACTGCCCCTCCGCGTGACTTCCTCCAACATAAGAGTCTCGGGACAGTGAACCTCCTCCCCCTTTTTCTCCTGCGTAATTCCGGAACCGGAGGAAAAGGTCTACGCTCCATGCTTTCCTTCTCCCCCCTTTCCCCCTCTATCTCCTCCCTCCTGTGTAGCCAGGGCTCTCCCATGCTGCCAGAGCCCTGGCCCTCTCTCTCCACTTCCTGACTGGTTTCCTCAGCATCCTCACTTCCCTCACTGCTTGGGGATGAGCTACTTCTGATGCACGGGGGAGGTTCTCTATACTGCCTCCCCCTTACAGGTACAGTATTTTTTTAAAATCTGGACTGGAGAGAGAGCAGCAGAGAGGGCGATGTGAGCCAGAAATGGGTACTGGGAAGTGGGTGCTTCTAGTTCCAAAAGACTAGAAGGAGTGAGCCCTTGGGAAGCTGTGTTTACACTGGCTGAGGATAATACAGGAAAAACTCTTCCTTTAAGTAACCACAGGGCTCACTGTGCCACCACACATGGCACGGCACCCACATTAGGTAGCAAAGGTTGGCTGGAGCGCCTCCTGTGCCTTACATAATGTATGAATTACCTGTGAGATGAAAACAGGCAAAAGGAAGTGCTTGTTCACCCAAGGCATAATGAACAGGTAATTTTCTGCCACACAGTATGGTGGTGATGTTCCCTGGCACCGTGGCTTTTTAAAGGCTTAGGGTCTTTTTAAAGGATTAGGGCAGGAGCCCCCAAACTAAGGCCTGGGGGCCGGATGCGGCCCAATCACCTTCTAAATCCGGCCCGTGGACGGTCCGGGAATCAGCATGTTTTTACATGAGTAGAATGTGTCCTTTTATTTAAAATGCATCTCTGGGTTATTTGTGGGGCCTGCCTGGTGTTTTTAGACGAGTAGAATGTGTGCTTTTATTTAAAATGCATCTCCGGGTTATTTGTGGGGCATAGGAATTCGCTCATATTTTTTTCCAAAATATAGTCCGGCCCCCCACAAGATCTGAGGGACAGTGGACCGCCCCCCTGCTGAAAAAGTTTGCTGACCCCTGGATTAGGGTCTTTTTAAAGGATATGGGGCTGTTGCGGCCCTCACCAACATTTTCAAGATTTTTTTTAAGCCTTAAATCATATACAGCCCAACAAGCCAACAACATAACCACCCGACAGCATAAAAATCGGTATAGCTAATTTGACAATCCCGACCCCGCCTCACACAAAACTCACTGCAGAGAACTGAATGCAACCAGCCATGCTCTGGGTTCTCCAACCTCCCGCACCGCCAACAAAAACAAGCAAATAGACCATGGGTAGGAAAACTAAGGCCCGGGGCACGCACCCCCAAACTTCGGCCCTCCAGATGTTTTGGACTACAATTCCCATCTTCCCCGACCACTGGTCCTGTTAGGTAGGGATCATGGGAGTTGTAGGCCAAAACATCTGGAGGGCCGCAGTTTGGGGATGCCTGGCCCGGGGGCTGGATCCAGCCCAATCACCTTCTAAATCCGGCCCGTGGTCTGGGAATCAGCGTGTTTTTACATGAATAGAATGTGTGCTTTTATTTCAAATGCATCACTGGGTTATTTGTGGGGCATAGGAATTTGTTCATTTTTTTTTTCAAAATATACTCCGGCCCCCCACAAGATCTGAGGGACAGTGGGCCGGCTCCTTGCTGAAAAAGTTTGCTGACCTCTGAAATAGACAAATAAAGAACCTATCCTCGTGATGCTGACACAATAATTCTGCACTATGCCAAAGAATGAAAGATCATTACTCCCTCCCTTTTTTTCTCCCCCCTCCCTCCAACCTCACAAGGACTATGACAGCATTGTATCACACCAAATGCGACTGACCTGTAAAAAGGACTCTATGAATTGTCATCGGAAATGTTATGCACTTTTATGTTAGCCATGAAAATCTTTCAGTAATAATAATAATGCCTTAAGATTTCATTTTGTGTGTGTGCCATGAGCTGTAAATGAAAGTGCGTACATCTGTTTGTGTATTAACTTTGTTAAATAATGAAATCTGTTAATTGTGTATTTAATTATATATGTTTAAATATATATTAAATCAGATTAAATATATTGCAAACGCTTTAATTTGCGATATGGAAATTGAATTCAGTGTGTGGATCCCGGGGTCCGGTGTTGCAGTACTTTTGTGGTCCGCTTGGTATGAAAAGTTGGGCTGCCCTGGAGTAGACAAATTCCTCGAGAACAGGTGTGCCAATAGCTCTTACTCCTCACACCTAGATGGAAAGCACATGTTCAGAGGCAGGAGCCCCCTGAATGCCAGTTTCTGGGAGACATATCAGAGTGGAGAGATACAGTCGTACCTTGGAAGTCGAATGGAATCCGTTCCGGAAGTCCGTTCAACTTCCAAAACATTTCCCAAACCAAAGCATGGCTTCTGATTGGCTGCATGAAGCTCCTGCAGCCAATCGGAAGCCACGGAAGCCCCATCAGACGTTCCGGTTCCAAAGAACACTCACTTCTGGGTTTGTGGCTGGGAAGTTTATTTAGTTTTATGTCTGTGTGTGGTTTTCTTTTGTTGTTCCTTTAGTTTCCTTTTTATAAGTTTTCTTTTTAATTTTGTACAAGTTTATATAAGTTTATATAATTTTGTATTTGTGTTGTGTTGTGTTTATTTTGTTGACTTATGTTACTTTCGTTGCTTTGTTATTTATGTTACTTTTGTTGCTTTGTATTTTATGTTTGGTACTAAATAAAGATATTTTTTAAAAAAAATTTAAAAAAACTTCTGGGTTTGTGGCATTTGGGAGCCAAAACGTCTGAGTACCAAGGCGTTGGGATCCAAGGTACAACTGTACTGCTTTCTTCATTCCCTGCTTCCCATCTCAGTAGGAGTCTCTGTTTTTTTTTGTTTTTTTAAAGATAATTTTTATTAAATTTCCAAATAAACAACACCAAACAACAACAACAACAAACAAAAAAACAAAGATTTTTGCATTTTATCTTCTATTCACCTATTTTAGTTCATTTTGCTCTGCCGAGCTTTGACTTCCCTCCCTCCCATCATTCGGTTTTCTTTCCCACTCTTATCTCGCAGTTCCTTCTAGTCCATCTAATTAAAACCAATTCATCTCAGTAGCAGTCTCTGGCTATTCCCCTGTTGTACTGATAGACCCCTGGCCCAATCCAGCTGAGATCTTCTTATGTTCTAGAAAATCATGTGTCGGGGTAGAGGGGATATTCTCAAAACTCTCTTTGGGAAATTTGTGGGAAATGCAGGCTATCATTTGTGGGAAATGCAGGCTATTATAGCTGTTGGGGACTATTTAGAAAGCACGAACAACATCCCTTCCTCTCACACACATACCCAGCCCTTCTGCCCATTACCCTGTCTCTACGTTCCTGTAGCTGCACCTCCGGATCTGCTTCCATTTCCCCTCATCTGGTGGCTTTCAGAATAATCTCATCCACCTGTTAGACCCGAGAATGTCATCTTGAATTTACAGCAGGGACTGGAAACAGGATGCTCCAGAAAAAGAATTTTAATTAAAGTCCTCTAATTGAATGCATACTTCTCAGCTAGGAAGAGCAGCTGGCGAGAGAGGGCTGGTGGCCTCGCCAACTCACGCACTGTGTGCCTTTGCAAGAGCAGCTCTTGAAGTGGGCAGCAGAACAGCATCCCTCTCAAGTCTGTCAAAGTTCTCTGTCATGTTCCCTGTCATACACACACACACACACACACACACACACACACACACGACCACGACGCCTTGCCATAGTCATTCCTGCAAGGGCAAGTCCTGTCTCACAAACATATTCGAGTTCTTTGAGAGTGTCAGCAAGCATATAGATAGAGGTGACCTGGTTGACATGCTGCACGTGAACTTTCAAAAGGCTTTCAAAGTAACCAAAGGTTCCCGAGAAAGTTTACCAGTCAAGGAACAAGAGAAGAGGCAGTCCCTCCAAGCGTCCCTATTTTCCAGGGACAGTCCTGGATCTACAGGTTTCTGATTTGATCCTGGAATGTCCTGCTTTTCCTTAGGACATCCCTATTTTCATAAGAGAAATGTTGGAGGGTATGGAGTTATGTGACCCCCTGAGTCAAGGAGATAAGTTACACTACAAGCTTTAGAAGACATCTGAAGGCAGCCCTGCATAGGGAATTTTATTAATGTTTCATGTTTTAGTATGTTTTTATATAATGGCAACCCAGTCAGATGGGTGGGGTATAAAGAAGAAGAAGAAGAAGAAGAAGAAGAAGAAGAAGAAGAAGAAGAAGAAGAAGAAGAAGAAGAAGAAGAAGAAGAAGAAGAAGAAGAAGAAGGGGGGGAAGAAATCCCTATTTTCATTAGAGGGACGCGGGTGGCGCTGTGGTCTAAACCACAGAGCCTAGGGCTTGCCGATTGGAAGGTTGGTGGTTCAAATCCCCACGACGGGGTGAGCTCCTGTTGCCCGATCCCAGCTCCTGCCAACCTAGCAATTCGAAAGCACATCAAAGTGCAAGTAGATAAATAGGTACCGCTCCGGTGGGAAGGTAAACACCATTTCTATACACTGCTCTGGTTCGCCAGAAGCTGCTTAGTCCTGCTGGCCACACGAACCGGAAGCTATCTGCGGACAAACGCCAGCTCCCTCATGGAGCGAGATGAGCGCCGCAACCCTAGAGTCGTCTGCGACTGGATCTAATAGTCAGGGGTACCTTTACCCTTTACCTTTATTTTCACCAGAGAAATGTTGGAAGGTATGGAGAGGTCCTCTCATGGGTCAGGAATTGGTTATGTTGCAGGAAATGTAGGAATAAATGGACAGGTGCCATTTACAGAAACCAGGATGGCTTCTGTAAATCTGGAACTGTCCCTGGAAAATAGGGACACTTGGAGGGTCTGAGATGCTCTGCACTTGAGCAGTGCGCAAGCATTTCAGGTTCTTCTGCAACTTCTTAACAGAATACCCATGGCAAAGATTCCCTCTGTGAGGTACAACTGGTGTGGAACTGCACAGCAGGGGGCTGGACTAGATGACCCTCGTGGTCCCTTCCAACTCTACGATTCTTCATTTTCTACGATTCTTCATTTTTCTACAATTCTTCATTTTCTACGATTCTTCATATTCCCCAGACAGAAAGCCAGAATTTCATCCCTTGTGAACCAGGGCACAGAAAACTGCAGTCCAAATATTCCCAATTCAGACTGTAGGTCGTCGCTATACCATAAGAAACCGCTGGTGCTGGGGTTCCAGTGAGAATTAAAGACACAAAAACTTTAAAAGAGGCATGCTTGTCTGCCTAGGAAGAGAGCAGGGAGGGAAAGATTTTGACTAAAATGTGTATGACAAGGCCGTGCATTCCAGACAGCTTTTGTCTGAACAAAAAATCGTTTTTATGTGACTTTAAAAAAAAAATAGAAGAAGCAAAAAAAACAAGAAAAATCTCTTAAGTTCAAAAGATCAAGTTGCATTTTCATTGATGTTGGACTTGTGAGAGCTGCTCCATCAATCACAGTTGCCTTTAAAAAAACCATTAATGGCCCCGAATGTTGGAGATTTCCATATGGTTTATCTTTGTAACATTTGGGCATTTTAGCTTGAAACAGCGTGTGAATCTGTCAGTGTCAGAACCAGATGCTCAGCTTCTCTTTATATATCCCTAATAATGGCCAGAGGGAACCCTCAGGTAAAATACTGATAGCCATTTCATGGGAGAAAGCCATCCTGAGGCAGACTACTCACTCTCCCACCTAACACACGGCCTCTTGAACTGCCCACTGTAAGAAGCTTCAACTGGTGCAGTGGAGGCTATAAATCAGCACATTGCTGGAGCTTTGAATCGTGGCTTGGCTCTGAACTCACTTAGGTTCTCCGAAGCAAGCAACTCCCTCTCTCAGCTTCAGTCCCTCCTCCTACAACATGAGGGTCCTGATGCTGAGCTGGTAGACAACCAGGGCCGGCTCTAAGGCAAGCCCGGGTGGCGCAGGGCCGTCAGGGAGGCGCCGCGCGGCTGCGCCCACCCGTCGCGGTGAGAAACGGGGTGGGGCGGGGGCGCCAGAGCGATCATCGCACCACGGCGCCAGGGCGCCCGACATGCTTAAGACGGCCCTGTAGACAACAACCCTGTGAGGCACTTTGTTACAGTGGTGCCTCACTAGACGAATTTAATTCGTTCCACGGGTCTTTTCTTATAACGAAAAAATTCATCTAGCGAGTCCCATAGGAATGCATTGAATTTTTTTCGAATTGTTTTTTGCCCATAGGAACGCATTAATTGAATTTCAATGCATTCCTATGGGAAACCGCGATTCGCTAGACGAATTTTCATTCGTCTAGCGAGGCAACCTCCGCTCGAAAAATCCTTTCGTTAAGCGGAAATTTCGTTAAGCAGGGCATTCGTTAAGCGAGGCACCACTGTATTCAATAAATGCATGCGGAGTGCTTTGGAATATTTGGAAATTGTATATATTTAGCTAAACATTACCACCACCCGGTTTTGAAACAGAGATGAAGCTAATTTCACATCCCCCTCAATTTCTCCTCCAGATTTTCACTTGTGTATTTTGATGCCACATCATTCCTGTGTTGTTGTTGTTTAGTCGTTTAGCCGTGTCCGACTCTTCATGACCCCATGGACCATAGCACGCCAGGCACTAAGTGAACAGCCTTCATCAAACAATATTGGGGGTGGGCAAAAAGTAGGGAGCAACATGGTTGCCGGGTCTCAAGGCTTGACTTTATCTTTCAGAGTATGAGCCCTCTAAGCGCTGGGAGTACAGCTACAAAGTTTGCAATGTTTGTTGTTGTTTAGTCGTTTAGTCGTGTCCGACTCTTCGTGACCCCATGGACCAGAGCATGCCAGGCACTCCTGTCTTGCACTGCCTCCCGCAGTTTGGTCAAACTCATGTTCGTAGCTTCGAGAACACTGTCCAACCATCTCGTCCTCTGTCGTCCCCTTCTCCTAGTGCCCTCAATCTTTCCCAACATCAGGGTCTTTTCCAGGGAGTCTTCTCTTCTCATGAGGTGGCCAAAGTATTGGAGCCTCAGCTTCATGATCTGTCCTTCCAGTGAGCACTCAGGGCTGATTTCCTTCAGAATGGATAGGTTTGATCTTCTTGCAGTCCATGGGACTCTCAAGACTCTCCTCCAGCACCATAATTCAAAAGCATCAATTCTTCGGTGATCAGCCTTCTTTATGGTCCAGCATCATTCCTGTAGTCTTCTCCAAATGTTCAGTCTGCATCTGGCTATAAGTTGCTCAATGCCATCAGCATTTGGACATACACGCTGTCAACGCTTGGCAGCATCTGACATGTAGCCATCAGCATTTGATAATATTTGATAATATTTGGAAAAAAAAGCAACCACTGTTTTACAGGCTACCTTGCAAAGAAGTTTGTTTTATATTAACTTTGCTGATTTTGAATTTTAATGTTCTTGCGGTTTTGTTTCAGCTCTGTTTTGAAACCGCTAGTGATCAAATCATTCTATTTTCTATAGTTCTGGGGTTATTAATATGCTGCTGGTCATGTTGTGCGGATGCCTGACTATCGCCTTCCGAAGCGACTACTCCACTCCGAACTTGAAAATGGTAAGCGTAATGCTGGTGGTCAACAAAAGAGGTTCAAAAACTCTTTCAAGGCAAATCTTTTAAAATGTAGTATAAACTCTGACAACTGGGAAACACTGGCCTGCGAGTGCTCCAATGGGAGAATAGCCTTTACCAAAAGTGTCATGGGTTTTGAAGACACTCGAACTCAGGACGAAAGGGAGAAACGTGCTAAGAGGAAGGCACGCTTGGCATACTCTCACCGTGATCAACTCCAGCCTGGAATACTATGTCCCCACTGTGGAAGGACATGTGGATTTATTGTAGGGACATGGCGCTTTAAAGTGCAGACCATGCCTGGAAAGAGCAGGGGAAACGTAAGTGTGGAAAAGCCCTCGGTCTGAGAAAGGTGACTGGCCCAAGGTCACCAGCTGAGTTTCATAGCTAAATGGAACAGCACCTATTTTCAAAATGTGAAACACATTTCATCACTGGAATTTGTGGTTTCATTTGCCTAGGTTGCTGCCCTACAAGGCATTTTTCCTTTTCGTTAATTGCAGCTTGCCCAAGATCTATCCAAAATTTATTAGCGCAATTATATATATTTTTTGCATTCACGAAAGGTTCTCATTAAGCTTTTTAAAGTTCTTTGAGAATGCCATTAAGCATGTGGATAACAGTGATCCAGTACAAACTTGTTTCTTTGATCCTCACCAAGACTCCTGAGCATAGGTGCCAACTCTATGGGGCTGAGGACAGCTCAGCACTCCCTCCCCCATACGTGTGTGTGTGTGTGTGTGTTCAGGGACGGGGCTGAGACCCACCCCCTCCCAATCTGGCAGGGCTGGGCCTCCCATGGTTTGAGTATGACTTAGTTTTCTATAACCCGGTGTGCCCTGCTTATCTTTGCAATAGAGGAAATTTTGCCTCCTTTCAGTGTTGCTTTTTCAAAACACAAAAATATGACACGGCGAACACTCAGGGTGGCGAAAGAGGTGTAAGTAACGCAGTCAGGTTAGAAAAGAAGCATTCATTTGAGGGCCAAGTTAAACAAGGCATTAATGGGACAACTTATGACGATGTGACTAAAACCAACAATGGGGACCACCAAGGTCTCAAAATATTTCCCATGCCCAGACTGACAGTTCTCAAGAGACTGCTTTATCATTTGGCTTTTCCTGAATCCCTCACGCCTTCAGATTAATTCCCCTCCCACAAAAAAACAAGCTGCTCTTTTGGCAGAAGTATTTATGTTACCAGCTTTCTGAGTACCTTTCAGTACCACCTCCAGTTATGTTTATGTACTGCATTTCCACATACCTGTATGCCTGGAAGTCAGTCATCATCAGGACAATTTTGGGCATCACATGGAAAGACAGAGTCTCAAACAAAGATGTGCTCTCTCAAGCCTACATTCCCAACGTGTTCACACTCCTTTCTCAGCGATGTTTACACTGGCTTGGTCCAATGTCCACAGAATGGAAGATGGCAGGATCCCTGAGGATGTGCTCTACAAAGAACTGGCTTCGGGCACCAGGTCTGTTAGCAGACCAACTCTGCGTTACAAAGATGCCTACAAACATAACATGAAAGTTGACAACATCAACCCTGCAGTGTGGGAATTCCTTGCAGACGACTGCAGTGCCTGGACACTATCTGTCAGGTTGTGCATCCATAGCAGTGACCAAGAAGAGGAATGACCACTGGGAGGAGAAGAAATGCCATGGTGCATCTGCAGCAGCACAACCGAATGCCTTCATCTGCCCCAGCTGCAACAACACATGTCTCTCCTGTATCTGTCTCTGCAGCCACAGCAGGCACTGTAACTTCCCAACAATTTGATTCCAACCTCAAAGGCGCACTCCTCCCTTGCTTCCCAAGATAGATGGATGCCAACAACAATACATACATAGCAGAAATTTAAGAGCCCAGTTCTCACCTTGGACTTACTCCCAGGTATGTAGTTCTAGGATTGTAGCCTAAATCATTTAAGAATAAACTAGCATCTTTGTTGTGATATTGTTATTATTTTAATGGTGTGATGTTTTAATGTAGAATTGGCAGTCATTTCTCAGCATCTCTTAATAACTAGCAAGTTCATAATTACTGTATTTCCAGAGCAGAACAAATCAGCGGATTATTCCCCACTGGGTGTCCATTGGCAGTCTGAATGGGGAAGCCTTTGAGCAGCAGGTGGTTCAGCAATGTTGCCATGGTGCCAGTAATGTGGTAGGCTGCGCTGCTGTGGCTTTGACACTGCATAGCAAGCTAGCAAAGCAACAGCTGTATGGAAAGAATACTGCTCGGCCTGGGCAGAGTCAACAGCGCCTCTTTCGCTTATCTTCACAAAGACTCTATTAAGCAACAACTTGTAACTACATATACTATAAGGAAGAATTGAGAATTCCTGTGGTACCTCGACCTGTGGCAGATGCCTCCTTGTACGTGAAGCTGCCGCCTTGAAATATATCAGTGTAACTCGGTTTAATCCAACTGAGTTACACTGATATATTTCAGGACGGCAGCTTCGCGTACAAATGAATTACTGAACCACTCTGAGAACAGCAGCCCTGTGAGAGGAATAGGAGCCTCCTAACAACTCTGAGAACCCTTGACAAGCGACACTTCCCAATATTCTATTATTATTATTATTATTATTATTATTATTATTATTATTATTATTGATATTTTTATTGGTTTTATAAAAAACACAACACTTTAAACACAACAAATACAAACAAAAATAACAATAAAAAATAACAATAAAAACACAAAAATCAAAGTACCATAATCCTTTTCCTTTAACATTGTAAAAGGGGCCTTCCTCGAGTTCCCTCTATCTGCGGTTCATTTCTCATTCATCTTTAGCAATTTCCAATTCATTGTTTAAAACTTCTTGCAATTTCAAATCTCTCATACATCTATTTACTTAACATGATTCTCAAACCCGCAGTTTCTATAAACTTCCAAATCCAATCTCAATATACACTTCCCAATATTCTTTGGGGGGGGGGGAACCATGACTGTTTGGTTTAAATGTATAGTGCAGGTGAGCAGCAGAAGCCAAGAGAACATAACCAGAACACATTTGGATGAGTATAATAGAGCTGTAGAGTTGGGAATGACCCTGAGGATCATCTAGTCCAACCCCCCTGTTAGGCAGCTGTCCCATGCAGGGATTGTACCTGCAACCTTGGCCTTATCAGCACCATGCCGTAACCAACTGAACACTATGTTTGCAAGTGAAAATGGCTGAAAATACGATGCACACACACAGACACAGAATGAACACAGAATTTGGTAACTAGGTTCAGCTCAGCTCTGTTTGGCATACAGTTGCATTTCTTCCTTTCCCCTTCTGTTCTTGTATTGTAAAAGGGGGGGGAGGCAAAGGTAAAGGACCCCTGGATGGCTTCTGTAAATCTGGAACTGTAAACGGCAGCTGAGGTGCTGTTGAGAGGGAAGGTTCTATAGGTGTAGTACCAGTGTAGCCGCCTCTAGAGGGCGCTGGTTTGCAACCTGGTTCTTTTCCCAGCATGCACTTTCAGCTGAGTAGTGCGTTCTGGAACAGGGGATTTTTGGGGTTTCACCTGGCAGAGGTGTGACATCTATCTTTGAAAACCTTATAAGAGCCTTCGGACATTCGCTTTGGATGTTGTGTTCAAATTTGAACGCAATCGGTGAAGCGGTTTTGGAGAAAAGTGGATAGTAACCCACATGCCCAGTTTACATTTATGTATAGATAGATATAACAGAGACAGACAATGCTGCCTCTGGTGCTTTTTTCCCTTTATCCTAACGTCTCCGCCTATGTTTAGAGAAAATGGCAGAGTTGCCTGGGAAGGCAGAGTTCACATAGATGTACGGGGCTTGGTGGGAGCGCCATAGGCAGCTGTGGTTCAATGAAATCTTCATGGCTCCCGTTTCCTTTCCTAGCCTGGGAGAAGCATTAGAGCGAGATATTTAGACATCATAAATAATCATGTTCTATTTTAGCTGTTAAAATGCGGGGGGGAATGAATAATAGTAGCAGAAAACTGAATTTAAGAATCTCCCAGCGGTGCAATTGTAGCAGCAACTGATGAAGGGGAAATATAGATATTACAGCTGGGTGAATGGAGGGTATTTCTGGGAATTACACTCAACTTCAATTGAACTGCAACTGAAGATATACACTGACATATACAGTGGGGCTCAATGGAGTCTTTAGTCATGTTGCCTTGTCATGGAACAATTGAAGAGAGACCCCCCCCCCCGGCCCTTTCCCTGCACATACAGAATTGGTCCCTTGAGAACACTTTCCAGGATTTAGAACAACATAGTTCGAACTCCCCAGTGAAATTAGGAAATTAACTATCCGACAGACTAATAAACTTTGTTGCTATGGGGTTTCCCCCTGGAATTGCGCTTATAGTTGTTCTGCTGATGGGCTCACACATCGGAAGCTGACATTGACACTCAGCCACTGCAGTCTCAACAAGTTTCAGCGATGCCAGCCACACCATTTGAAAAGCCCGTTTGTTGCTGAAACTAGTAAAAGGACTTTCCCCATGGCTGCACTACCCTGCTGTCTGTCATTCTGCATTCTTAGAGAATATTGGGTCTCAGTGAAAAATAAAAGACCTGGTTCAGGACTCATAGCTCAGGACTGCAATATCTCAAGGACCACCTCCCCCCATATGATCAACATCATCATCACTTGAGTCCCTGGAGGTCTGGAGGGTAGGATCATGAGAATGGGTCTTTTTTGTGGTGGCTCCCTGCTTGTGGAATGTTCTCCCCAGGAAGGCTCACCTCATTGCATATATTTAGGCATCAGGCGAAAATGTTTCTCTATGACCAAGTCTTTGGCTAATGGGCATTCTATGTCCTTTTAAATGTGTTTGTGGGAGGGAGGGTTATTGTTTTGTTCTTGTTCTTGTTTTTATTATGCATGTTTCCTTCTCGTTTTGTATTTTTATCGTGCAAACCGCCCTGTGATCATTTATTGTTTCGTTTTCTCTTTTTGCAAATGCACAATGCTTAGAAATGATTAAGCAGTATAAAAACCGTCTTAAAATAAAATAAGATGGTGTACACCACCCTACAATGAAGTCTAGTCAGTGGTACCATCCAGGAGCTGGCAGTGAAGTTGCAAGTAGCAGTAGCAGGGGAAGGAATGAGTAACCCTTTCCTCGTGCACTTGTTTTTTGCTGCTAAAATCACACAGAGAGAGAGAGAGAGAGCAGGTTGATGTGTGTCATTCAAAATCCAATACGTCTATTGTTGGGGTGGCAGTATTCCCATGGCAGTTGCCACAAGACATGGTTAGCATCTGCAGAGGGTGAAAGGACAATGTGTGCTTGAGTGAGAACATTAGCAGCTGTCCTTTGGGAGCCAGTGCCAAGGACCTGTGAGATGAGAAATGTCAAGCTGGGATCCAAGCAGGGGCTGACTGGCAATGACCGAGAGGGGCAGGGCATGGTGCTGTGTCACTGAGTAACTGATGAAGACTTGGGGTGACTTAAACATGGCGACAGTTGCATGGTTTGATTGAATGAATAAGCAGCATGAGAAGGCAGAACCGAATATTAGCACAGAGAAGTTAGACTTCTTTATATCCATCCCTTTGTCGCGACGAGTTTGTTCACAGCCCTTCTTATGAGCAATAATGCACCAAGTGGCCCCTTGAGTTCCTCTCTAGCAGCTACTTTCGTTCCCATCGACTGTGTGAAGCTACTGTGGATAGCTCTGTAACAAAGGTGGGGCTTGAAGGCTCTGTTTGGGCACCTGCCATTTTATCTCCTAGTTCCAGGTATGTTGATTCAGCCTTCACTCGGTCTACATACTTTCTTTTTTGCTGGAATCCCTGTGATCCAATGGCTTATTTTAAATGGATAAAGCAGACTGCAGACTCAATATCTCCAAACAGCCAAAGCATGAGCTAGTAAGTACTGAGTGATACTGAGTGGATTCAACTAGTTCAATTAAGGTTCAGCTACTCCGGCCTTCTCTGCAAGAATCCCAGCAGTACAAGTTCCCCTCCCAAATGGAGAATGAACTAATTTCTTCTCCCCCCCCACCGTCCTAGGTGACACTCGCTAAATGCTTCTATGACATCCATTGAGGTCCAGCTCCGAGGGCCTTCTGGCAGTTCCCTCGCTGCGAGAAGTGAGATTACAGGGAACCAGGAAGAGGGCCTTCTCGGCAGTGGCACCTTCCCTGTGGAACACCCTCCCATCAGATGTCAAGGAGATATAGAACCACACAACTTTTAGAAGACATCTGAAGGGAGGACCTGTATGGGAAGTTTTTAATGTTGATGCTTTAGTATGCTTTTGTATGTGTCAGAAGCCGCCTAGAGTGGCTGCGGCAGCCCAGCCAGATGGGTGGGGTATAAATAATAAAATGATTATTAATTATTATCATTACTTATCCTATGTAGGTACGGGCTGCATTTAGCTGGTGCAAACACATGGCAAGGGTACCAGTCTAGGTTTCCATTCCAGAATCAGCACCACAACAAGACAGGGTGGGTGGGTGTTGATTATTTTATTTTCACCCTCTTTTTCTAACATTTTTACCCTTCTAATGCATCCTTCACAGACACAGCTTCCCGCACACAGAATCAATTCCCAAAGAGAGGTCCCTATGGGGCTGGAGACATGTTGTCATAGCGCCAAAACCTTCCATTCTTCACCTTAATTCCTGGTAGCTGGGTCTGTGTGTGCTCTTGTGTGCTTTTCTTGTTAGCCAGTCATATTCTCAGAGCCTCTTGGAAGTGCCACAGCGATCAGAAACCCATTTTGCGGCTATTTGGAAAAGGGCCTTAAGGTAGTGGCACCCACCATGTGGAACAACCTTCCCTTGAAGTCTCTCAGCCCCACTCACCTCACAGAGTGTTTGTTGTGGGGGAGGAAGGGAAAGGAGAATGTTAGCCGCTTTGAGACTCCTTAGGGTAGTGATAAAGCGGGATATCAAATCCAAATCCAAACTCTTCTCTTCCCTTGGAAATATGGAGTGAACTGGCTGTTCTGTTTTTTCAGCATACAGTGGTACCTCGGTTTACAAACACAATTGGTTCCGGAAGTCTGTACTTAACCTGGAGCGTAGTTAACCTGAAGCGAACTTTCCCATTGAAAGTAATGGAAAGTGGATTAATCCGTTCCAGATGGGTCCGTGGAGTACTTAAACTGAAAGTACTCAAACTGAAGCGTACTTAAACCGAGGTATGACTGTATTCAGCTTATCTGTTTGCTCAAGCATCTCTGGGCCATTTACATGGAATTGGCACAAATCAACAGCTATGGAGGATACTGTGCTGGAGTGGATATTGTCTTTGCATAGCTGCTAAGTCTCCCGTTTTCCCCGGGAAATCCCCGTTTTTCCAGCTGTTCCTAGCTGAAAAAACGGGTTTTTTTGTTTCCCCCCGGTTTATTCTGGTGCGGCGGCCATTTTGGAACTGGGCGGAGCATGCTCAGAAGCGACTTTTGATGCTGCTCTGCCCAGTTCCAAAATGACTGCAGTGCGACTTCTGGCGCGGCGGCCATTTTGGAACTGGGCAAAGCAGCATCAAAAGTCACTTCTGAGCATGCTCCGCCCAGTTCCAAAATGGCGGCAGCGCTACTTCCGGTCTGCTATTTCCGGCCCGGTCCCTTATTTCTCTGACAGCAACTTGGCAGGTATGCATCTTTGTAATTTGGCTTTATGCTGTTTTAAATGCCATCTGTTGCTTTATGATTTCTGCACACCACTTTGGAATTTTCTAAATATAAAGCAGTACAGATAAGTGCTTTAAAATATATAAAGTGCATGTTATAAATGGAGACCTTATTACCAAGTGCTCGGCCAATTATAGTTGTTGTTGTTTAGTCGTTTAGTCGTGTCCGACTCTTCGTGACCCCATGGACCAGAGCACGCCAGGCACTCCTGTCTTCCACTGCCTCCCGCAGTTTGGTCAATTATAATATAGATATTCAAATCCAAATATTCAGCAATCTTCTCTCTAACAAATTATTTCAACTTAGATGCTGCTCTTATTTCTCTGAAAGCAGTCGCCTTAACTGGTTTCCTGATTGCCCACCCCCAACGCCCGTTTCCCTGTACTTTTTCAGACAAATGATTTGGCCTAACTGCTGGTCCATCTACCCAGTCATAGGAATAATAGGCGCAGTACCAGTTCTTCTGTACAATCCCCAGTGAAATTAATAGGATCTGTGCAAGCGCACATCTGCTAATGCACAGCTCCCATTCTTCATGCAGAAGGTTGTCCTGGAAGAGAAAATATCATTTTAATGACCTTTTCCAACCCTGTAAATTGCTTTGATCTGGTGTTCTGTTATGAAGATAATTCTGCTATATGGCTGGAATATGCCCAGAGAAGGTCCATTTTTATTTATTTTTTACTTTATAATGCCGTTTTAATCTGCTTCAAAAGTTACACACACATACACACGAAGAGTATTTCAGAGGAGAGGTTTGGTTGTACTTGCTTTATACATCAGTAACTAACAAATGTTTGCTTCCTTCAAACTAAGAGAGGGGAGGTGCTGCTGCTTAGGTCACCCCCCAAACACCCCAATGATTCTGCTGTGAACATGGGCTGTTTTGTGGCAACCTTACCATTGACTCGCCAGTGGCTCAGCTTCATGGTGGACAAGACGTAGATGGAGTTTTTGAGAAGTGTTAAGTAGGGAGGAACCATTTGAATGGTATGAAACCCACCCAACCCTAGAGGTGTTTGACAGCTGTATTTAAAAGCTGGTGTTGTGTTTTTTTAAGGAGAAGGGAGGATGAATTACGGTAGGTAAAACCATCCCAGCACTCTGGAACTGGACACCTGCATTATTTCCAGACAGACAAAACACAAAAGGAACAAAGGTTTATTTTGCATTAGTTATGTGCTTGGCACCTACAAACAGAAGTCCCCTGCAGAGGGCAAATCTTTATACATTTTCTTTCTTAATATATATTTTACATACCCATTTATTACCCTCTTTAATATTCATAATATTGATTCCCCTCCCTCCCCCACACGCTAGAGACATAAATACATTTATCTACAACACATCAAAACAAATCTCTATACTGCAGTTTCTGTATTCTGTTGCTCGGCGTTTGGACTTCCACGCGACTTTAAAACTCCTTAGTACGTGCTCAGAATCACTTGTTTGCTTACTTTTAAAAGAGCTGAAGGAAAAGTAAAACCAGAAGGGAACAGTACTTTAGAAAGAAAGAAAATCGGCCATGACTTCATGGTCCAATTGGCAGGCTGGACAGGGGATAAGAAGACTTGCCCCTGGTGTTAAAAACTAGCTTTCGCCACTTCCCTGGTACATGCAAGATGTCTGGGGTTAGGCTGCATACCTTCACAGAACAGGCCTGGCCTCCTACAGAACTTGTCATTTGACATTATCACAGTCTGGAGACTTCCTTCCCTTCCAGTTGACTCCTCTGAGTGATATATATTTTAAGCATGCCTTGCCATGGCTTTGCTAATGCTACTTAGGCTATCAATAGCTCAAAGGCACTGAACGTAGAATTACCGTATTTTTCCATGTATAAGACGGTGCGCTTTTTGCTTTTTTAAAAAAATAGGCAAAAATTGGGTGTCGTCTTTTACACGAATAGTGAATGCTGAGATAGTGCAAGCAGGAGATTGGCAGCAGCGATTGGGCAGGTAATTAATGGCTGCGACAAGGCCTGCTGGTGATTGGCTGTGGCAATTGGGCAGGCGACTGGCGACTGGCGGCTGCGGCAAGTGTGCGGGTGGGCTGTTGGTGGCGGCAAGAGGGCAGGCAATTGGCGGCTGCGGCAAAGTGTGTGATTGGCAGTGGCTGTGGCAAGCGATCGGCCGTGGCAGGCAGGCAGGTGAGCGATTGGCGGAAGTGACCCCCCAAAAAAAGCTAAACAACTTAATTTCTTAATTTCGAGTTAAAAAAATAGGGGTCATCTTATACATGGGGGTGTCTTATACATGAAAAAATACGTTAAGCACCGTTTCCCCTTACACAGCATTTTCAACACTGGAATCCTGTGCGACAGAGATCCTGCTTTTTTTTTTTTTTGCTACCAAGCATGTTTAACAGAAGCCTTTCCCTGCAAAGTTAAAGAAAACCTTTTTAATGGTTTAAATCCTCCCTCGCCCTCTTTTTGGTGACATGCTTTTGTAAGGAAAATCATTGCCGTCTAGGGAGAGTGAAAGGCCCCCAACAGCAAGAACACCAAAAAAAAATTGCTCAAGGAAGAGAATCTGTACTTCAAACACAATGTTCTTTTCCTACAGTGGGTGAGAGAAAGCGGTAGATTCAACTTAATGACTGTAGATGACAAGATAGGGAAAGATGATGATGTTACAACAAGGGCCTTTTAATTGCAGTGCAGTTTTAGGAAACGAAATCTTGTTGCTTGCAGCTGGGAAACATGGAAGGAACAGCACTCCCACACTGGACTTCCTCTGTTGTGAGCAGTTCGCACCAAGTTCAGATAGTTAATGCATATACTATATAGGTCTCCCCACCCCACCCCAGGTTTTCTGCAAACAATGCCATATTCTTTGTTTATTTTTTTTTAAAATCCATTAGAAACAGAAGCCACTCAGTTACATGACGGTCTTGATTCCAGTCTGCTGCTATCAGGTTCTTTGGGATTTAGCTATAGATGGCTTGTGTTTCCATTCATTGTTCACAAACGAGTCTCTTTTTTTCCTTCAAAAGTTGAAAAGCAACAGGGATGAGATCTCCAATAGAGATGATGAGATCCTCGCTCACTGTCGACCAGGATGGTGACTCCAAGCACCAGTTAAACCATGTGCACTGACATTTGTGAAGAGGACCCTGGTACAGCCCCGTATTGTCTATTATCGCAAGCATTGGCTGGGGGTTGGTTGTTGCTGGGATTGCTGATCACATGCATCCCATGATCCATTCCTGTCGACAGATATGGCCTCTCTCCAAAGGCCCCGTTGGAAGGCGAAGAGCAGAGTAAAGTGCTTTGGGTGTTGGCCAGTTTCTCGGGGCTTCCTGCCAACCTCGGAGAAGCTGGGAAATTGTATCCATACAAGTTGTAAGGGTTGTGAAGGGAAAAGGCGTTGTAGGAGCCCTGTTGCATGTGGCCGCCGCTAAACATATGCGAGGAAGATGAAGTGGAGGCAGGGTTGCCAGCTTGCATGACGTACTGGAACTGCGAAGTCGGGAATGACCCCAGCTGGCCACCGTAAGCTTCCATCTTGCCATTGCTGGGCAGCGAAGGAGGAGCCGGCATTCCTGAGATCAAAGATGGAGTCCGCTGAGGCATGAAGTTTTCAGAGGGCTGAGCGGCAGGCGCACCGCCGCTCTGCAGCCGGTTGTATCCACTGTCGCTCAAGCCTGGGTAGCTCTGCAGGGCGGCCATGTTGCTTCTTGCGCATGGAGGATAATCAGAGAGGTTGAGGTTGCAAAGCTGGCTCTCCCGACAGCCGACATTGAAAGAGTTGGGGGCCAAGTGGAAGGCCGGCGGCGAGCATGATGGAGAGAGAAGGTGAGAGGAGGCAGAAGGGGAAGGTGTCCCTGTGCTGGATGTGGTTGGGGAAGTGCCCGTGCTGCCCCCTGGAAAACAAAAACAACAACAAACATTTCTGAGGCATAATGCAGAACAACCAGCAAGCAATTCATGCCTAATGAATTTGCATTATCTTCCCTTGTCATCTCCCCCATTCCCTTTTCTTGTCTCCTGTAAAATTATTGTTCTCATAGAATCATAGAGTTGGAAGAGACCACAAGGGCCATCCAGTCCAACCGCCTGCCAAGCAGGAAACACCATCAAAGCATTCCTGACAGATGCCTGTCAAGCCTCTGCTTAAAGACCTCCAAAGAAGGAGACTCCACCACACTCCTTGGCAGAAAATTCCAGCTCTTACTGTCAGGAAGTTCTTCCAAATGTTTAGGTGGAATCTTCTTTCTTGTAGTTTGAATCCATTGCTCCGTGTCCGCTTCTCTGGAGCAGCAGAAAACAACCTTTCACCCTCTTCCATATGACATCCTTTTATATATTTGAACACAGCTATCCTATCACCCCTTAACCTTCTCTTCTCCAGGCTAAACATACCCAGCTCCCTAAGCCGTTCCTCATAAGGCATCATTTCCAGGCCTTTGACCATTTTGGTTGCCCTCCTCCAAAACTAGAAACAATGAACATAC
This sequence comes from Zootoca vivipara, assembly GCF_965207765.1. NCBI lineage: Eukaryota > Metazoa > Chordata > Lepidosauria > Squamata > Lacertidae > Zootoca > Zootoca vivipara. The sequence continues at coordinate 15,345,180 of NC_142598.1, forward strand.
AGGTATGAGCACCATACAGGTCCACTGCCTTGCAAAGTGGTCAGAATCTGGGCTCCCATCTGACGGATTTACTCCTCCCCTTGCAGAGGGCAGCTTCAATAGAAACTCAACTTGGAAATGCAAGAATGCATTGCAAAGCCTCCTTATTGCAACAAGCCATTGAGGAACTGGTCAACTGACAAATTATATCAGTGTTCTTTTTGAGGAAGTCATATAGGATAACTAGAAGGAACGTGAAGACAGATGTTGCTTTATAAGTCTGGTGGAAGTAGTTCAAAACACATTAATTGTTTTCATGGCATTTGTTTTCACGGCAGCAAAGATGTGTCCAAAATTCCCATAGTGCTAAAAATGCTACGTCTGTTTCCACCCATCTGCTTCATTTTACATCAAGGCCAGAAGTAGGGGTTGAAGAATTTGTCCATTTGGTTCTCTCATTTTCCCATTTTTCTAATCTTAAGTCCAGTTCTTCACATTTCTGAAGCAATTCATGAATTTTCCTTTATCATGAAAATTCTCCAGCATTTTAGTGTGAATTTCTTCTGATAAGCACATTTTTGTATGCAGTTTCAACTACACATTTTTACAAGCAATTTCTCCTAATATAATGCATTTTTGTGAGTGTTATTTTAACTAATATATGCAGGTACCAGTATATGCACATCTTAATATGTGCATTACTGAAAACATACTTTGTTTCGCGAATTGCATAGCAAATGTCAGATAAATGCAAATTTCATAGGATGGCTGCATTCTAGTTCTTGTACTGTTTCATAAAGTGTAAATTCAACTTTTGGTGACAGCTGAATTGATTTCTCCCCCCCCCCAATTGTTTTATTGATTTTCATATTATATATTTATACATTCTTACAATATTAGTAACCTAAAACTCTCAGTATTACCACTTCCCTCTACCCCTCTTCCGGTTTTCTTGTTTCCACACAATAATATTTACACATTGATTTATATCAGCATAAAGTTCATATCTATACATGATTCTTTCTATAATCTCATATAGAATGCTCCATCAATTATACGCTGTAGGGTTTATCTCAGACTGAGCTAGTCCCCTAAATGTTCCCCTAGCACCTCCTTCCCAAAGCCTGGGAAGCCTCTGTCCAATTTAGGGAGGGAGGCACAATACTCCAGAGCAGAGGAGCCAACTCCTAGGGGCCATGGGGCACAATAAAATATTTGAAGGGGCTGGGCCCCCACAAAGTTGATGGGCATTCCCATTCAAATGGTGGGTGTGCACTGTGCCATGTGATTAATAATAATAATAATAAATTAATTTATACCCCACCCTCCCCAGTCAAAACCGGGCGGATGACACCAACAAAACCACAACAAAACGTAAAAAAGAAAAACAATTAGTTAAAATACAATTTAAATTTTAAATTTTAAAATGCAGCCTCATTTTAAAATGGCCCAAATCAAAACCATAAGGGAGGAAAACATAAGGGTCAGACTGAGTCCAGACCAAAGGCCAGGCGGAACTGCTCCGTCTTGCAGGCCCAGCGGAAAGATGTCAAATCCCGCAGGGCCCTGGTCTCCTGTGAGAGAGTGTTCCACCAAGTTGGGGCCAGTACTGAAAAGGCCCTGGGCCCTAGTTGAGGCCAATCTAACCACCTTATGGCTCGGGATCTGCAAAATGTTGTTATTTGTGGACCTTAAGGTCCTCCGCGGGGCATACCAGGAGAGGCGGTCCCGTAGGTACGAGAGTTATTATGTGGGGTGGGCCTTACTTGGCACCCCACAATATTTCATTCGAGTTGGCACCCCTGCTTCAACGGGTCCAAGAGCCCTCCTGCCATCTTCCCAAAGCCTGGGAAGCTTCTGCCTGGCTTAGGGAGGGAGGTGCAATGCCCACATGCATGATGTCATGACGTCAACCCCCTGCCCAATCGTCCTTACAAGCTGGCGCCTCTGGCCCTCAATGTTCCCCTACAAAGAAATTCACCGCACACCACTGATAGGATTCTACTACATGTTTTGTTAGTGACAAGTCAATTCCCCCCCCCCCAGCATATTGATTTTGTATCTGGCTTTTGACATAATGGCAGGGGGAAATTGGCTTCATAATGATGTTTGTTAAAAATATTTTTCAGACGACTCTGGCAGATCAAAGACATGGATGAGAACCAGATTACTGCACAGAGGTAAGCAAAATGTTTGCTGCCTCTAATAAAGTCTCCAGTATACAAGACCCAGCTAGCTTTCTATTCAGAACACTTGCATCTAAGATACTTCTAGTACCTCTGAAATTCTGAACCTTGTGACTTGTTGTCCTGTTAACTTGTCAAAAATAAAGAAGTAAGCAGATTGAAGAAGTAAAATGGAAAATAGGAAATGACATGTCTGTTCAGGAGCATCAAAAAATGAATCCATACTAAGATGCTCTGCGAAGTGTTGGCCGCAGATCAATTAATCAGTACTCTTGGGCTGAACTAGTTTCTGAAAGTTATTGGAAACACTAAGTGTTACTCATAGTGAAGGATGGAGGAGAAACTTGAATCTGTTCACATTTTAATGTGAGCGAATGTAATTTACAGTACCTAAAACAATACTTGAACCAAAAAACAGCTGTCCAAGACTTTTTTTCAGCTGGACCTGCCACAACTCAGTACCGACACCTCTCAGCTGGGTGCCATTGCCATTGTAAGAAAACGAGGAAGGCATTCGTGGTGAGTTCCAGCACCTCTTTTTCTAGAAAAATAGCCCTGCCTCTATACTTCCACACTTCTCCAAATTTTGCCATGCAGTCCTCCAACCAAAAAAGGCATACAAAAATGAACAGATGATGGAAAATAGCTTGCAAAAAATTGTGTGTTTTGCAAAATTGCAGAGGAAAATGCGTATATTTGGGGAAATACTGTGGGTTTTTTCCCCACAAGGACTTGGTTAAGAAAAAAATATATCACAAACTGATGTGGAAATGTGGCAAACTGGCTTAATATTAGGGGGGGGGAATGAGGAACTGAAAGAAACCAACATTGTCAGAATGCTCTACTCCAATCCATGGGGCACACACACTCAATCTACTGTTGCCTGTGTTCACAAGAGTTTGTGTGGTGCAGGGCTGCTAGGCTGCTGCCTTTTTAGCATTTCAAAACCTGAAAATTCTATATGGCAGAAGGAAAGCAGAAGTATAAAAGAAAGAAATAAAAGAAAGAAGCATGTACACTATGGGGGGGGGGGATGTGTCTGATTATACAACCTCCAAGTTATTGTCTACGTCAAGCCTGAGATCCAGGAAAGGGAACTTCACAATGGGGAGTACCATTCTGGACAATGCTAGAGAACCTCTAAGAAGAGCAAGCGACTGAGAGATTTTCCTGTCCTTCTGCACACCAGTGGAAATGCAAGAAATTACACTGCATCCATCCATGCCTTTTCCTCTAACCTCATCAAACCCAGCAGGTGCAATTCCATGTGACCAGGGGAATCAACAAGGTTCACAAAAGCAGTAGCCGATGCTTATCAGTTCCCTTCAGGCTGACATTCCTCCAGCAATTATCCACAGAATGCTGAGTATTGGATTTGGAAGTCACTGGCATTCAACCCCCACATTTCCTGTGCACACCGTCAATGGAATTTTCCACCAGATGATTACAGAAGGTCACAAATTGGAGCTATTACACATATAACCTGGGAATTATAAAACACTTGCGAAATACCCATCACTTTGACAGGCAGGTGTACGTGCAGAAGGTAGGCCAGCAATGTGCTTTGGAGAGCCAGAAGGGCTAAAGCATTAGACTTTGGCTAAAGATACTTGCCTTCAAGTCCTTGCTCGGCCCAGTATACCTCGGCCCGGTATACTTGAAGGAGCATCTCCACCCCCATCATTCAGCCCGGACACTGAGGTCCAGCTCCGAGGGCCTTCTGGCGGTTCCTTCACTGCAATAAGTGAAGCTACAGGGAACCAGGCAGAGGGCCTTCTCAGTAGTGGCACCCACCCTCTCATCAGATGTCAAAGAAATAAACAACTATCTGACTTTTAGAAGAAATCTGAAGGCAGCCCTGTTTAGGGAAGTTTTTTGATGTTTTGTTGCTTTATTATTATTATTATTATTATCGATCAATCAAGTTTTATTACGGTCATATACCAGCTATTAAAAATAAAAATGCTTTACAAGGCTATGGGAGTTGTCATTCGGGGTGGATATAAGAGCCTATGAGTTTGAAGGGGCTATGTTTCCAGAGGGCGGGTCCAGCTGGCCTTTCCCCTGGTGCTGCTCAAAGTTCTCAGTTTCGTACCCGAGCGAAGGAACTACTTCCCACAGTCCAATACCGAGTTTGCTATTCCAATGGTTCTCTTGTTCTGGGGGGGAAGGCTGGTCCTGCAGATCTGCGTGCAGAATCTGGCTACCGTCCGAGTTAACTTTTGCTCCTTTCCTAATAGTTAGGGCCTTTAGTTTGGCCTTATCTGGGAGGTTGGCCAGGCTCTCCAGAATGGGGGCGATGGTATCTCTGCGTGCCTTATTGAACAAAGGGCATCTTACAAAAAGATGCTCAGGGCTGCCTACTTCCCCCAATGGGCAGGAGCAGAGTCTCTGCTCATATGGGATCTTTCTGAAGGAGCCTAGCAGCACTGGCGAGGGCAATGCCGAGCTTTGGGCGAGCGTGAAGGCTCTTCTTGAGTTTCTGGATTCAAGGTAAAAGAGATACGCTGTCGGGGCAGCAACGTATTTCTTGTTTTCAGCTATATTGAAATCCGGGGACCTCATGCTGTCCAGCTGTCTCTCCGTGTCCACAATTCTTTGTCTGACCTTGGGGGGAGAAGCCCAGTTTCCGGAGTGTGGCCTGGACCTCAAACTGCCAGCCAGACTGAAATTGGTCTCGAAGAATCAGAGGGGCCAGACCTCGAGGGTGTGATTGTAGGGTCAGCCATTTATAAATTGAGGTAAGTCTGATATGAGCCTCAACCCTCATTTGCCCTGCTTCTAATCTTACCCAGGCGTTTATTATTATTATTGTTATTATTATTATTATTATTATTATTATTATTATTCTGTTGGGAGCCACCCAGAGTGGCTGGGGAAACCTAGCCAGATGGGTGGGATCTAGATAATAAATTATTATCATCTTTATTACTATTATTATTGCTCAGTCCATGAAGCCCACAGTGTAAACTTGAGCCAGGCATGGTTTTCTCAGCCTGGACCACCTCCCCAGGGTTTTTATGAGGATAAAATTGGGGCAAGCCTTAGGGTGCGTTGATTTGGGCTCCTTGGAGGAAGAGCAGGATATAAATGTGACAGATGAAGATCCCCTGCTGGAGGCAAAACTGCCCAACGTCTTGGTCCTACTCCCATCGCAGTGTGAAAAAGGCTCAACGCACTCATGGATGCCACAGGGGTGGAGAACTAAGCCTGCTCCTTGCAGGCTTGGCACAAGCTGAGAATTACCTGAGGATGGTAATCATTCTCAATCGTTTGTGCTTCAAGTGAAGGATTCTAAACAATTTGCTGCAAATATGTAAGGCTGGGGCTGGGGTTAATGGGTTTTGGCAAACCCTCTACACCCACAGAGCCATTGTTAGCACCTCCTATCTGTGTTGTGTGAGAAAAAGAATTGTGTCTAGGAGCCAGCAACCGCTTCTGCACTCTTGGAAAATGACATAGCGCAGAGTTACTGGAACTCTTCTCCCCCCCTCCCCCCTAAATGTTCTTCATTAAAGTCAAGAAGCAGAGCCAAATATTTTTAATAATGAGAATCTGGATAGGGTTCAACTTGGTTTCAAAAATACCCCCAAAACATTTAAAGTGTTTAATAGTTTTTTGGCTCTCCCCAGTCCAACCCCGTAACATCTCATTGCCATGTGCATTTAATTAATCTCAAACCTGCTTCGTCCCAAGAATAAGCCAACCTCAGTGTCGGTGACGTCATGCGTACAGAGTTCAGCTCTTCCAGAGCCCTTATGTTTTGAAGTGTATCTCTATTATTTTGGCTGCTTAAAAAAAAAGCTGGGTAGAGCCTGGTTATTGGTTTAAGCCAGCTAGATGCTTCTTTTTTTCTGTAAAACAAACATGGTTCTAGAAGGTCCTTTGCATCTGTCATTTTCCTGATCTCTTTCAGCCAGAGAGATGACAGCTTTCTTAGGAGAAAGACACGATGTCCTGGTCTGACAAAACGCCACTTACTTGCTCAGTGATGTTATTGATGAGCAAGCCTTTAAAAATCAAACAAGCAGTCACACACAGAACATGATGAGTTTGCAGATAACTACAAAAACATGGATGGAGAGGAGCAGCACTCCCTGTGAAGAAACAGGAGTGGTGTTTTGGGGTCCTCCTAGAACTGATCCTGGAGTCTTTTCCACCAAAGGGACTTTCTAAAGTGTAACACAAATAGCTTTACTGTAGCCAGTTTTAATATGTATCATTTCTTTCCCTTTGCTGCTACAGTAATAGGCTTTTAGGAGTTTCACAGTTGTTGCTTTTAAAGTGGTGGTTGTATTTCTTACTGTTTCAAGAAACTGTTTGCTGAATCTTACGATTACAGTGGAACCTCGGTTTTTTAAACACCTCGGTTTACGAATTTTTGGTTTACAAATGCCACGGACGCAGCTGGAACAGATTAATTCACTTTCCATTACTTTCAATGGGAAAGTTCGCTTCAGTTTATTAACGCTTCAATTCATGAACAGACTTCCGGAACCAATTGTGTTCATAAACCGAGGTACCACTGTACTTTGTCACTCTGAGTGCTTCTAGAAGATGAGAAAAATATAGACAATAATAAATAAATAAAGGCTTGCGCAGGAGAATTTCTTAGTGAAATGGACGTGCCGGAATCTGTCGTCTGGGCTGTGCTTCTCACATTGTTTCACGGCATAATCCTGCTAATGTCCTCCTAAGCCCCTCTAGAAAAAAAGAAACCAACTACAAAACATTTATAATGACTGTGGGCTGCGACTTACAGTTATGTAAAAAGCACAGAAGATGGAAGGAATATTGTGTTAGTCTATTTTATTTTATTTTATTTTATTTTATTTGGCAACAGCCTGCTTGTCTTTGTTTATAGAAATCAGTTTTGACTTTCTGACCTAATTCTCCTAAAGGGAAGTGGCATGAACGGAAAACGACCATTCTTTTACAAGCTATTTGTAGGGATTAATTTGGACAACCTCTCCCCATACCCTGACCAGGACCCTGTGATCATCACCCCTGGCCTTAAGTGTACCCCCTCTGCAAGAGGTCTGGAGAGTGACAACATGAGATCGGGCCTTTTCTGCTATGGCTCCCTGCTTGTGGAATGCTCTCCCATGGAAGGTTCCCCTGGCGCCTTCATTACAGTGATACCTCTACTTACGAATAACTCTACTTACGAATGCTTCTACTTATGAATGGAGCTCCATCCGCCATCTTGGATGCGGTTTATATAGGATTTTTTTTCTACTTATGAATTTTTAGATAGGGTTGCTTCGACTTACGAATTTTTTCTCCCAATGCATTCCTATGGGATTCGACTTACAATTTTTTTCTACTTACGAATGTGCGTTCGGAACACATTAACTTCGTAAGTAGAGGTACCACTGTACTTATATTTGGGCACCAAGCAAAAATGTTCCTCTGCTTCCAGGCCTTTGGCTAATTAGACAATCATTTGTAACTGAAAACCAATGAAACACATTTAATAATAATAATAATAATAATAATAATAATAATAATAATAGCCTTTTAAACTGTGAGAGGGCTGTTGTTTTTGTTTACCAGGTTATGCATTTTTGTGTTTTTATATTGCAAACTGCCCTGTGATCCTTAGATGAAGGGAGGTATATAAATGTAATTAATAATAATAATTTATATTTGTCGAAGAGCCTGTGAAATGCTGTTCAGCAACTCAGAAGGCACTGAATTCATGTTTTGCACAGTGGCCATAAAAGTCCAGCTGAATCATAAGGAAGTTAGTCACAAAGGACATAATCTTCCACATATCAGCAGGAGTCCAGGGGGCAAACATTGTGTCGAGCCTGATTCTAGTGCAGGCATCTTGTTTAGCAATGTGCCAGAGGTCTTCAGTCGGTCCCTTATAAGATTCAGATTGTTGTTTCCAGGGCTAGCAACGTGGGCTAGCATAGGCAGCATTATTAAATTGCTCTTAGCTGTTGGTTTCCATAATAGCTGGAAAAATGCAAAACCGCCTGTCTCTTCCAGGGTGTCAAATCCTCATGCCTTTAAAACTTCCCGTTTTGCTTGAGCTTAGCTATTTTTGAGGGTCTCTTAGGAAAGCTGCACACAAAATGAAGACCATAAAAGCTGTAGGCGTAAAGCCATTTATGACTTCAGCAAATGGGTCCTGAACTAGGGACAAATTTTAGTTGATGCCATCCTGAATGAGCAGCCAAGGCAACAGTTGGTAGTAAGTCTGCAGGGAGCTGACCGGTCACATGGTGTTGGCTTGCTTCCTGGTTTCTCAGCTGCCAAATTGCATTTAAAGAAGCTAAAAATACATGAAATATTTTCCTTTCCTTATATTACTTGACTATGTCAGCAGTTGCTGCGGCTGATATGAACATGTCATTTGATAAGCACTGGGGCGGAAGGTTATCAGTGCAGCTATGGATTCAAGGCCTAGTGGCCCATCTAATCACTGGTGCAGAGAATGCCACCCTTGGCCTGATAATCCAAGGATGCTCACAAACAAATGTGCGGCTAAAACATGCCCCAGGCTCCGAGTCAAAGCCTTTAGGCACAGGGCTACCTTTCACAGTCTTATAGTAGCTACATGGGATGAGGGAGATATGTGATCTGATCTCCCAACGTTTTATTTTAAAACAGCTATGGGGCATTCTGAATTTGATCAGAGCAAATATATTGAGGTGGGGTGTCAACTTTTTACTCCCATAACAGCGGCGGAGCTTCATGCTCCGGCACTGGGGCCAGAGAGCAGGCGCGCTGCCCCCAGTGACGTGACACGCATTTTGGGGGCAGGGCGCGCCGTGCGCAGTGACGCATAGCTGCCAAGTCTCCCGTATTCCCCGGGAAACCCCTGTTTTTCCGGCTGTTCCCAGCCGAAAAAACGGATTTTTTTTGTTTTTTCCTGGTTTATTCTGGCGCGGAGGCCATTTTGGAACTGGGCGGAGCATGCTCAGAAGCGAGTTTTGATGCTGCTTTGCCCAGTTCCAAAATGGCTGCAGCGCGACTTCTGGTGCGGCGGCCATTTTGGAACTGGGGAGAGCAGCATCAAAAGTAGCTTCTGAGCATGCTCCGCCAAGTTCCAAAATGGCGGCAGCGCTACTTCCGGTCTGCTACTTCCGGTCCAGTCCCTTATTTCCCAGGCCGGAACTTGGCAGCTATGGTGACATGGCGCACGTTTTGGGGCGGTGCGGGCAGCGGCGATGGTGCCCCTGGGATCGTGTCACTCGGGGCGCACCGCCCCCACCGCCCCTATCTTCCTATGCCCCTGCATTATAAAGTTCTGTATTGACACCACCACCCCTCCAGAAAAAAAAAACTGCTATTAGCCTGGCCACACATGTAAGTCGTAAAAAGTACTATTTACTTACAATGTTTTGACCAAGGACATCAATCAAACAGAACATGCCGTAACAGATATTCCACTCCTAGGGGGCAAATCACTAAAATCCATGGTCCCTGAGGTCTTTGTATGTAACATTAAAGGAAGATAATCAGCAACAGAGATGGAAACAAAATAAAAAAATTCCTTCCAGTAGCACCTTAGAGACCAACTAAATTTGTCATTGGTATGAGCTTTCGTGTGCATGCACACTTCTTCAGATACATACGAAAGCTCATACCAATGACAAACTTAGTTGTTTCTCTAAGGTGCTACTGGAAGGAATTTTTTTATTTTGTTTTGATTACGTCAGATCAACACGGCTACCTACTTGTAACTAGCAAAAGAGATTGTATGTTTTTGGGGTTGGTGTTAAATTCTTGAAAGAGCCTTGGACTGGGTGAGAGAGGATTTTCAGCAGCACCCAGGAAGTACCTCTGAAAATTGGATAGGTGCAGTGTTTTTTTTCCTGGGGGGATGCATACCCCTAAACATTTTGTGAATCTTTGCACTTTTGTCCACTTACTGTATTTATTTTTCCTGATTTGAACTATAAAATGGAGATTTTTCTTGAGTCAAAATGAGAGTACCCCTAAACATTTTTTTAGGGGGGGGGGAAGCATTGGATAGGTCACACATCTGAGAAAACAGAATGATACAGAAGTTTCCTTCTCATACATTTTAATTAAACTTTGGATTGAGGAAGTAGTAGTTAAATTATATCAGAACAGTGGGGGCCATGGGACTTAATAAGCCTCAGAAGCACTTGCTGACTCCTCCCAATTTTATCCAAATCATGAATCACCCTCATCCCCCAATAGCCTTTGAACACAGGAGCTAAGAAGAGTTCACAAAATGCAGTGGTCCCCTCTGCCCACCCAACCCTCATAGTTCAAGCACTATGGATGAAGTGGGGGAGTAGCTATTTTACTTATTTATTTCATAAGATTTATATACCGCTTAATTGTTTTTTAAAATAATAATAATAATTCAAAGCAGTTTACAAAAAGACAACACAAAAATTTATTTAAAGAATAAACGTATAATGGATTAGAATTAGTGGAAGTGAGGGAGATAAAATAGAGGTTGTAGATAATACAATGGTGTGAAATAAGTATTGATAGAAGTTAAGGACAATTAAATTAAGAAGTAAGATCTAGATAGAATATAAAAGGATAAGATATAAAAGATTAAAGAATTAAGGTATAGTTAAAGTAACAATTAGTATTTATATAAGATTTAGAGTTTGCTACGGAGGATATGTAAAGAATCGCAGAAGGAGGTGGAATGAGGAAGTCAATAGATTGGAAATAAGGGTTATAGTTAGAATTTTTGTTTTTGCATTTATGTTTTTGGGGTTGGTGTTAAATTCTTGAAAGAGCCTTGGACTGGGTGAGAGAGGATTTTCAGCAGCATCCAGGAAATACCTCTGAAAATTGGATAGGTGCAGTGCTTTTTTTCCTGGGGGGATGCATACCCCTAAACATTTTGTGAATCTTTGCACTTTTGTCCACTTACTGTATTTATTTTTCCTGATTTGAACTATAAAATGGAGATTTTTCTTGAGTCAAAATGAGAGTACCCCTAAACATTTTTTTAGGGGGGGGAAGCATTGGATAGGTCACACATCTGAGAAAACAGAATGATACAGAAGTTTCCTTCTCATACATTTTAATTAAACTTTGGATTGAGGAAGTAGTAGTTAAATTATATCAGAACAGTGGGGGCCATGGGACTTAATAAGCCTCAGAAGCACTTGCTGACTCCTCCCAATTTTATCCAAAACATGAATCACCCTCATCCCCCAATAGCCTTTGAACACAGGAGCTAAGAAGAGTTCACAAAATGCAGTGGTCCCCTCTGCCCACCCAACCCTCATAGTTCAAGCACTATGGATGAAGTGGGGGACTAGCTATTTTACTTATTTATTTCATAAGATTTATATACCGCTTAATTGTTTTTTAAAATAATAATAATAATTCAAAGCAGTTTACAAAAAGACAACACAAGAAAATCAAGAACAATTTACAAAAGTACTTTAAAACACACAAAAGTTGGATGGATGTGCCCCCAAGTGAGAGACTTCTGGGAAAAGATTTATAATGAATTTTAAAAAGTGTTGAAAAACACCTTTGTTAAAAAACCAGAGGCCTTCTTACTTGGGATAACGGGAGATGAAATACCTAGGAAGGATGTTACTTTCTTTTTGTATGCCACAACAGCTGCAAGAATTCTACTGGCAAAGAATTGGAAAAATGAAGAATTACCAACATTGGACGAATGGCAGAAGAAGTTGATAGAATTTATGGAACTGTCTGAGCTGACCGGGAGACTCCGGGATCGGAGTGAAGTAGCAGTGGAAGAAGATTGGAAGAAATTTAAAATTTATTTAAAGAATAAACGTATAATGGATTAGAATTAGTGGAAGTGAGGGAGATAAAATAGAGGTTGTAGATAATACAATGGTGTGAAATAAGTATTGATAGAAGTTAAGGACAATTAAATTAAGAAGTAAGATCTAGATAGAATATAAAAGGATAAGATATAAAAGATTAAAGAATTAAGGTATAGTTAAAGTAACAATTAGTATTTATATAAGATTTAGAGTTTGCTACGGAGGATATGTAAAGAATCGCAGAAGGAGGTGGAATGAGGAAGTCAATAGATTGGAAATAAGGGTTATAGTTAGAATTTTTGTTTTTGCATTTATGTATTTTTTCTTTTTGTATTCTTTTTGTATTCTTGTTTTTTCTTTTTTATGCTTTGTACTTTTCTTTGTGTGTTTTGTATTTTTGTATGTTTTGTTGTTTGAGAAAATCTTTAATAAATACATTTTTTTAAAAAACACACACAAAAGTTTTTTAAAAAAATACTTAAAGATATTAAAACTACCTCAACTTTTTAAGCACTAGGGTAGGCTTGCCTAAACAATAATGTTTTTAGCAAGTGCCAGAAACATGTACAGTGAAGGTATCAATAGGCAGGGAGCTCCAACTGGTTTAAAGAGCCATTCCCTCTCTCCCAGTAAAGTCTTCCAATGAAATTTAGCACAAGAGAGTGGTTTTTTTAAAGCATGGTTCCCCTTAGGTTTTCTGCCACCTTGGTTGCTGATATTTATGCTGCTTATTTGTTTCAATTGGTCTTATCTTTCATTTTGTTTTTTGCTAACGGCTTTTGTGTGATTGTGAGCTGCCCTACAAGGCAGAAAGGCAGGGCATAAAATTTTATTGAAAGAAACTCTGAGAGGTCTAGTTCCATACAAGGAGCCATGGCTCTCTTCTGGAGAACTCTTAACACCTACATCAAACTGCCATTTCTAGGATTCTTCAAGGGAAACCATGATCATTGGGCTGGCATGGATCTGATGGAAGTTTATGGCATAAATATGCCTTATATTTATTGACAAGGGAAGGCAGCAAAACAGCATAGCTCCTCCTTGCTTTCTTGGTCACAACCCAGGAGGCAATCCTTGGCTCTGGGGCAGAACCTCATGGTGATCACTCAAAAGACCACCCTTGGGCATAGTTGCCTGGAAGAATGCCAGCCACAGTGGGGATATTGTGACAAACACACTGGAAATGTTGCCACTTTCCCCAGGAACAAATAACAGCAAAGGTTTATTTCAGCCCTGGCCTTTGCTAAAGGCCGGGATCATCTATCGGTGCTCCATGTTCCTTGGCAGTGACAAGGAGATGGAAAAAAACAGCAGGGAAGCAGGAACAGTAAACTTACAAACAAGGAGCTTCGCCTCAACTGGCAGATGAACAAGGGAAGGAATAAGGAAGGCGGAAGAGAGCAAGAAGTCAGCCACATACAAGAAAACCCAATGCTGAATTGAAAATGCACTTATGTTCCTACCACCACCATTACATTGACCAGGCATCTTTCATTGTAAGTTCATTTAAGTAGACATCCTCTTTCTCTATCAGGAAGAAACCTTATATTGATTCAGCCCATGGGTTCCTGCAGCCTAGCATTGTCTGTTCCAGGGATGGGAAACCTATGGCCCTCCAGATATTGTCAAGCTACAACTCCCATGTATGGGGTGCTAGGGGAGGGGTAGTATCTGATGGCGGACACATCATGCTCCTTCTGGGGTAGCTTGCCCACCTTAGGTCTCTACCCTACACTCACAAAAGCTGTCCGCATTTGACAGGGGCCACACCCCGGGAACATAGCTGTCAAGTTTTCCCTTTTCTCATGGGGAAGCCTATTCAGCATAAGGGAATTTCCCTTTTTTTAAAAAAAAGGGAGAACTTGACAGCTATGCCCGGGAAATGGCTTTGACTGGCCGGATAAACCAGGTGAGGATAGCCAATGGGGTTCAACCCCTCGGTGACTTAAGAACTTCCCCTGTATGCGAAGACAGGCTCTTGCAGATTGAGCAGATGAGACTAATAGTGGTCAAGAAGGCAGTTTCTGCACCTGCTGTAGAGGGAAATGGGGGGCAGATGGGGCTCGTCAACCTGGGAAGGTAGCCCATTTAGAAAAAGGACCCTGAACCTCTGCTACCTTGTGGAATATCTTCAGGAGAAGAAAAAGCTAAGGAGCAAACCCTACACAAATCCGGAGTGAAGTCCTTAGGACAGCTGGAAGGCACCTTGTACACCTCCTTCCAGCAACTCCTGCAGCCAAGCTGGTGCCAAACATATTGCTCTGCTTTCCTTTGGACCACATCAGTGAGGCCAAGAGGGAGGTCTTGTCACCTGGGAAGCCCAGGACCTCCATACACACAGCCCAGGCTTGCGCCCTGGGGAGGCCACTTCAATTTGTCTTCACCCTTTGAGGAGCACTCCATTGTCTCGAGAGACAGATGGACACCCACAACAAAGTGTTGTTGGGGTCCAACAACACCTGGAGGGCCCCAGGTTCCCCCAGCCCTGCCCTACTCCAACCAGCTGCAATTCTCCCGAGTTTTCAGGCAAAGAGGCCTTTCCTAGGCCTTTTGCCTGAAATCTTGCTTAAATGGGAGCTTCAGCTTGGGATATTCCAAACGAAAAGCACATGTGCCGCTCTCTCCCATACAGTAGGGGTGTTAGCCCGAATATGAACTAGCCATACAGAGGGCTTTGGGATGGCTATAAAGTGCCCCTGTGACGAAACCTCCCCTGTTTCTGAAACAAGTAGCTGAACTTTTTCTGGTTTATATCTCTGCACGGCTGTCAAGAGTCACAGGACTATCAGGGATTCAGCTGGATACCATATGCCCATTAGAGCGGCTCTGCAGTTGCTTCATGGCCACCATTCTGGTGCCCATTAAAAAATGGCTCACCTTGCTGTTTTTGCATGGTGGTGAAATCTTCAAAGGTGAGCGTGCGCACGGGAGGCCTCCAGAATGCATATGTTTCCATAATGGCCTCCAGGCCAGTTCTGTGAAATGAAAACAGGGAGAGAGAGAGAGACAGAGAGAGAGAGAAATGTCAGTGAGTAGGTATAGCCACTTTAATAAATGAGATTATTTCAGCTTTATTGTTCTCTCTGTCAACAGCAACTTTCTGAATTGCTATGTTGTGCACACCTGTGCTTTTAAAAATAAAAATCACCCACGTTTTTAATGATACAGGTTTTCCCCTTCATATTTTCTTGTTGGCTTCTAAATCATCCACTCCTTTGTGAGAAGCGGCTTTAGTGATTCATTTGGCACTGCCTCTTTGATCAGAAAAACTGATCTTTCCAAGCTGTGCCTCAGACTCTGAACAGGGAAAACCTCTGGAAGGGATATGAATAAATAAAAATGAAGCAGCACATGCAGAAAGTGATGCCGAAGGTGATGAGCCAGAGGCCACATTCAAGACCTGTAGCAGAGCTGGAGTTCAAACTCAGAGTTGGCTTAACAGCCTTCATTATTGACCACAAAGCTAAAGGAGGACTGGGGAAAGAAACAGCAAGAAAAGTGAGGAGGAATCAGGGGAGACCAGTTAACCTTCCTCCATTACTCGCTCATCCCTCTTTTGTTTTATTTCCTATCGCTAGCCTGCTTTCTTGTGGCTCATTAAATTTGAGAACCTGCTCATGTTCAATTTCTGCAGCCCTCGGGTCCCTCGAGACTCTTAAGGGAGCTTGTGTTGGCTTGTGTTGCTGCAGCTAAAAAGGTTTCCTGAACATGCATGCCATCGCTCAGTTGACTTTCCAAAGTCACCCCGGAAGTGTGGATGTTTAAAATATATAGCGCCTGGCAAAACTCTGTATTGCAATAGCAAGTTTAAGAGACGAGAAGTTGCTGTACAGTGTTTATTAGCTGCTAAGCTGCTGAGTGTAAGAACAGAAGATGTTTCCACCTTGCCTTCTCAGAACAACACAGGCTATAGCACCACAAAAAAAACCCAAACCTTTCTGGTTAACGTGAAGGCCACAGGAGTCGCACAAGGCTCAAGTTGACACAATAATGTGAACTTGCATGGTTAACACTAACACAGTCCAGAAAGAAACTTTAAAGAGAGCTGCTTCACACATCTGAAAACCAGAAATAGTGTATATTAAGAACCTCCTTTGGATAAAGGGCCTCTTCACTTAAAACAAGCTCCACTTTGCTTCAGATCCAGGGCAAGGGCTTACTTCAGATTTCCAAACCTTAACTATGGCAAGGGAATAAGCATACAGATATAATGTGGTCCAAGAAAACATTTGGACAAGAGCACAAGGTCAGGGAATGTTTGACTGAAACTTCTCCTCTGCTGAAGACAGTCATCTTTCTGGAAATTCCAGAAAGGGATTTTCAGTTGTGCTCAAAACCTATTTGTGAGCATCTGGTTGGCCACTGTGGGCACAGGATGCTGGACTAGATGGGCCACTGGCCTGATCCAGCAATGCTCCTCTTTTTGACAACTCACTTCAGACCCTACCACCAAGGGTACTTTAAAGTTAACCTCAGGTATTCATGGACCTCTGTTACTCTCAAGCAATAGTGGACCTTGTGGTGGGATGGAGCAGGGCAGGGGCAAGTTTGGGGCTAAGTAGATAATAATGATAATAATAATAATAATAATAATAATAATAATAATAATAATAATAATAATAATTTATTATTTATTATTTATACCCCACCCATCTGGCCGGGTCTCCCCCGCCACTCTGGGCGGCTTCCAACACACATCAAAATACCTTAAAATATCACAGACCAAAAACTTCCCTAAACAGGGCTGCCTTTAGGTATTTTCTAAATGTCAGGTAGTTGTTTATCTCTCTGACCTCTGACCCGTTCCACAGGGCGGGTGCCACTACCGAGAAGGCCCTCTGCCTGGTTCCCTGTAGCTTTGCTTCTCGCAGTGAGGGAACCACCAGAAGGTCCTCGGCGCTGGACCTCAGTGTCCAGGCTGAACGGTGGGGGTGGAGACACTCCTCGGTATACAGGACCGAGGCCGTTTAGGGCTTTAAAGGTCAGCACCAACACTTTGAATTGTGCACCAGCAGAACCAATTGGGTGCCCCCACCCAGCCCAGCCCTTGGCAAGCTCCAGGGGCACCGGTCTCAGGAAGATGGCTCCATGGCTCTACCTTGCCAAATGGGCTGCTACTGCATGGAGAACGAGTTTCACAAGATGATATCCGACTTTGATGAAATGGTTGCAGATTTGAATTCCTATCCAAGACTGAAGCTCTTATGCACGACCTGGTCCAAGCAGACTGCCTGCCTGTCAGCTCAGGATTCCTATTCTCTGCCCTTCCCCCCAGTCCTATTGTGGACTGATGTTGTCTGTTCAATCACAAACTCTCGTTTTTCTTTCTGTCATTAATGATGGGCTGGAAGGAGAAAGAGGGAAACTGTATAGGCTCCATTTCATTTTTAAAAACCTAGCCTCTTTAATAGGTCTTCAGAATTTACTGTCTCTTGTTTGATTTTCTTTTGGGGTTTTAGGGTTTTTTTTTAGTGCCATTACATTTTATTAATAGGTAATATATTAAATGACCCCATTGTTTCCCCAAAAAGGGAAAAGATGTTCCACATATCTCTTTGTTTCAGTAACTCTTTCCATATGGCCAGCCTCCTCCCACCGCATCTGCTAGCATACAGTATTTTTGCTGTCTTCTGAGTGTTCTTGCAAGAAGCCCATTCCTTGGCATCTGGAATATCTTGCTACATTTTCCACCCCACCTAGCTGATCTGAAAAGCTTTCCCCACCCCCAGGATACGCCGCCAATCTCAGTTGTCCGAAAGCAACTACATATCTAAAGGTTTTTGAAATGTACTCGGAGTCGAGAGTGAATTTCATGCTCTTTATTCAGCTCATAGTCATCAAGGAGAAGAGGAGAAGAAGAATGGCTCTTTTCCCAAAACCATCTGCTTATATACATTATTTACACAATGGGCCTTGCGTGATTGGCTACTTCAGGGCTACCCCTGTGGGCCAATTATATTGTGGATTGACTTCTGCCTGCAGCCTGATTGGCTGCTCCTACAGGCCAATCAGGTAGCAGATTCACTTCTGCCAGCCGCCTGATTGGCTGCTCCAGCAGGCCAATCAGGTTGCGGATTCACTTCCACCTGGAGTTGGATTGGGTAGCTCCCGCTGTTTCTGAATCCTATTGTTCTAGGATTCAGCTCAGTACATAACACCCCTCCCCTCTAAGTTCCAGTCCTGCCCGGGAAGTTGCATTCGTAGTCCCCAAGGTCTGCTGGCCGCCTCCGTGTGCGTTGTGGCCTGGGGTGTTCCTTGGTCAGGGGTTCTGGTTCTGGCTCGTGTTCCGAGGCTGCTGGCTGTGCCGGGGCTGTCTGGTCTGGCGCCACTGAACCACTAGGTTGTGGCTCTGGTTCCGGTGTCCTTCCAGCCTCGGGGCGCCCCTCTGTGCCTACTGCTTCTGCTTCCCCTGCCCACCCCTCTCGCTCTACAGGCCTCACTGCCCTGCTGTCCCCTTGGGACCCCTCTGTCCCGCTCTCCTCCCGGGTTCCTCCTGGGAATCGTCGCCGTAGCTGGTCGCAGTGGCGGCGCCAACATTGCCCCCCTTCCGTTAGTACCTCGTACGACACGGGACCGGTCACCTTGGTGACTGTGGCGGGTACCCATGCTGGGCCTGCCCCAAAATTCTTTGCGTACACTGCGTCCTGGGCCACAAATGTCCGGGGGTTCCTGCCTTTCCCCACCACTACCTCATCCTGAGCTCTGTCGGGGTGAAGTCGGTCCAGTCTAGTTGCAAGGCGCCGGCCCATTAGTAGTTCAGCTGGGCTCCGGCCCGTCGTTGTGCTTGGGGTGCTGTGCTGTGCTAGAAGAAATGCGGCAAGGCGGTATTCCCAGTCCCCTTGTGTCATGCGGCGGAGGCTGTCCTTGGTGGTCCGCACCATGCGCTCCGCTTGGCCATTGGTGGCAGGGTGGAATGGTGCTGAGCGGATGTGGCGGATGGCGTTCTGCGCTGTGAAGGTCTGGAACTCCTCTGACGTGAATGCGGTTCCATTGTCCGAGACGAGGGTGTCAGGGAGCCCGTGGGTTGCAAAAAGCTTACGTAGTACCCGGATGGCTGCCGCCGTAGAAGTGGACGGTACCAGTGCGACCTCCAGCCATTTGGTGTAGGAATCCACCACTATGAAGAATGTTTTTCCCTGGAAGGGGCCAGCGAAGTCCACGTGCAAGCGTGACCATGGATGTCGGGCGGACTCCCAGGGCTGGACTGGGGCCCTTGGGGGATCCGGGCGGGATTCTTGGCAGGTCTGGCAGTGTTGGACCCAGGCCTCTATCTCTCTGTCAATCCCCGGCCACCACACATAACTCCTGGCAAGGGCCTTCATCCTCACTACCCCTGGGTGTGTCTCGTGTAGGGCTGTGAGGACCCTTTTGCGGAGGGGCTGGGGAACAACAACCCTGCTTCCCCATAACAGGCACCCCTTGTGGGCCGACAGTTCATGTTTGCGGTTTGTGTAGCCAGCGAATTCTGGCCCGGGGCTGCTGCTGGGCCATCCTCGCCACACCCAGTCCAGGACCCGGGAGATGACACTATCTTTTGTGGAATGGTGCGCAACTTCTTGTGCCTGAATGGGTCGGTCGGGAAGCAGCTCCAGGGTCATAACCTCTTGCGCAGGCGCTGGGTCGGGGCCTGTTTCTGGTAGTGGTAGCCTGCTGAGGGCGTCTGCGTGGCCCATCGCCTTCCCAGGGCGGTGGATTAGTGCATACTGGTAGCCGGCAAGGAAAATTGACCACCTGAGGACACGTGGAGACAACACTTGGGGGGTCTGCTTCTCGGGGGCAAACAGGCCAAGCAACGGCTTGTGGTCAGTCACTATGGTAAAGGGCCGCCCGTACAAGAAATCATGGAATTTTTTTACGCCCTTCACGATTGCCAGACCCTCCTTGTCAATCTGTGAGTAGTTTCGTTCGGCTGCAGCAAGCGTCTGGGAGAAGTATGCCACCGGCACCTCTCTTCCATCCGGGAGTTGGTGTCCCAGGACAGCGCCGATGCCATAGGGAGAGGCGTCGCATGCCAGCACCACTGGCAGCCTCTCGTCGAAGTGTGCCAAGACCGAGTTCGAGACGAGCAAGTCCTTGACTGCCTGGAATGCGGCCCTTTGTCGCTGGCCCCACACCCAAGGGGCCCTTTTATCTAGGAGTCTGTGTAGGGGCTCCGCTACCGCTGCCTTATGCGGAAGAAAGGCATGGTAAAAGTTCAATAGTCCCAAGAATGACTGAAGTTCGGGCTTGCTCTTGGGCGCTGGGGCCTCACAAATGGCCCGTACCTTGTCACCGGTTGGATGGACCCCTTCTGCGTCCACCTTAAATCCCAGAAAGTCCACCTGCGGCACTCCCAGTAAACACTTTTCCCGCTTCACCTTGAGGCCCGCCGTCTGGAAACGGTGCAGGACGGAGCGGAGGCGGTCCTCAAATTCCTCTGGTGTGGGCCCGGCGATCAGTACATCATCGAAGAAGGGGGTGACGCCAGGAATCCCTTTAAGGAGAGAGTCCATTAGATTCTGGAATATGCCTGGTGCCACGCTAACGCCAAATTGCAGCCGCTTTACTCTGAATGCCCCTCTGTGCGTCACAATCGTCTGAGCCTCTGCTGTGGCTTCGTCCACAGGCAACTGTTGATACGCTTGGGCCAAGTCCAGTTTGCCAAAGATTTTTGACCCAGCCAGGGTGGCGAGGACATGGCTGACCACTGGCACTGGGTATGCATGGGCCGTGAGAGCCTTGTTTATGGTGCATTTGTAGTCTGCACAGATGCGGACCGAACCGTTAGGCTTGACGGGTGTGACAATTGGAGTTTCCCAGGGGGCGTTGGGCACCGGCTCCAGCACTCCTTGCTCCACGAGTCGGTCCAATTCCTCGTCTATGCGGGGTTTCAGGGCGAACGGGACCCGGCGGGCCTTGTGCCTGATGGGTCGTACCGCGGGGTCTAGCTGTAGGGCAATGGGGGGTCCTGTATATCGTCCCAATGCCCCATCGAAAACCCCTGGAAACTCTTTGCATATGGCGTCCACGTCCACTTGTAAGCTAGTGCGGTTCACCCCGGTAACGGCTAGCCCCAGAGGTCCAAACCATGCCAGTCCCAGTAAGCTAACGTAGGGGCCCTTAACTACCAGCAAGTCCAATTGTTGCTTTCGCCCTCGATATTGCACCCTGAAGGTCCCCACCCCCATTGTAGGGACCTTACGTTTCTGGAAGTCCCGGAGGGTGAATGGGGCCGGCCTTAGTTTGGGACCCCCATTAGGGCACAGTTCCCTTAATGTTCGGGCCGAGATTATGGATAGAGTTGAACCCGTGTCCAGCTCCATGCGGCATGGGGCTCCCTCTATCTGTACCTCTATATAAATTTTCTCTGTGCTGGGATGGGGCAACTGGAATACCTGGTAGTCTGTGATCTCCGTCGAGTTGCCTTGGTGCATGGTGCCGTGTGACCTGGGGCTCCTGGGTCGGTCATCTGATGCTTGTCGACGGGTGAGTCGAGCCCGACACACCCGGGCGATGTGTCCCAATTTTCTGCACTGCCTGCACTCTGCGTTGCGGAAACGACAGGTCCTCCTCTTGTGGTTCTCCCCGCAGCTTGCACAGTTCCCTCCTTCTCGTCGAGGCTGCTGTGGTGTGTGTGCTGCTTGAGTGCGCCGCTGTACTCGGTGTACTTCCTCCCTGTCAGATTCGGATTCGTCGGTGAGGTCTTCGTGGTAGACCCTCGGTTGGGATGGCGGGGCCGGTCGTGCCTCTTGCGTTGACCTCTCGGCGGCTTCGGTTGCCAGGGCTTCCTCCAGAGCAATCTGGAACGTGAGGTCTTTTTTGGCGTAGAGGCGTCGTTGCAACATCTCGTCCCTCAGGCCACCGACGAGGCGGTCACGAAGCATGTTCTCCAACTCTGAGAAGTTGCAAAGCAGGGCGGCTTGGCGGAGGGAGGTCACAAACCCAGTTATGGTTTCCCCCGGGGCTTGCCGCTTTGCGTAGAAGGCATTTCGGCAAGCTACCACCGAGGGCTGTGGTGAGAAGTGCTCCTTCAGCCGTTCCATTATTGTTTTGTAAGAGACGGTAGCGACATCTCTAGGTGCAAGGAGAGCCCGGGCGATTTCAAACGTCTCCTCTCCACAGACGCTGAAGAATGTCGCCCTCTTCATGGCATCGTTGGTGACTTCTTTCGCTTGCAGGAGGAAGTTGAAACGGGCGGCGTACCCTTCCCAGTCTCCTGATGCTGGTTTGAATGGCGAGAAGCTGCTGTCGGTTGCCATTCTGGGTTCCTTGGGTCCTGGAGCTGAAGCCTGGATGCACGGTGCGATGCAGCGGTGCAGCAGGTGGCGGTGCTGCGGTGCAGTGCGTGGTGGCGGTCAGCTCAGCAGGATCCCACCCTCGTCGCCAGTGAAATGTACTCGGAGTCGAGAGTGAATTTCATGCTCTTTATTCAGCTCATAGTCATCAAGGAGAAGAGGAGAAGAAGAATGGCTCTTTTCCCAAAACCATCTGCTTATATACATTATTTACACAATGGGCCTTGCGTGATTGGCTACTTCAGGGCTACCCCTGTGGGCCAATTATATTGTGGATTGACTTCTGCCTGCAGCCTGATTGGCTGCTCCTACAGGCCAATCAGGTAGCAGATTCACTTCTGCCAGCCGCCTGATTGGCTGCTCCAGCAGGCCAATCAGGTTGCGGATTCACTTCCACCTGGAGTTGGATTGGGTAGCTCCCGCTGTTTCTGAATCCTATTGTTCTAGGATTCAGCTCAGTACATAACAGTTTTGTTTCTTATTTGAAAATGTCAAGCCTTCTCTGGTGGAAAGTAGCATCTCTCCAAGGCAAAGTGGCCATGAGAGCAATCTGTCAAAGATTTGTTGCGAAAGTTGGGGAGGATTTGCTTTTTGTTTTGTTTTGACATATGTCATAGAGTGTT
Source organism: Zootoca vivipara (assembly GCF_965207765.1). Taxonomy (NCBI): domain Eukaryota; kingdom Metazoa; phylum Chordata; class Lepidosauria; order Squamata; family Lacertidae; genus Zootoca; species Zootoca vivipara. The sequence goes on from NC_142598.1 coordinate 15,367,997, forward strand.
TTCCAAATGATTTTATATGAAATTAAGAATACAATTTGGTAAAACACAAATACACTTTGTCCCTTTCAGCTTAACACTTTCAATACCATTTGAATAATCACAATATCCAGTATTCCGCTTAAGCTATGGGTTGGTTCTCACAGAAGCAAGTCAAGGATAGAGAACTGCTATATTTTTAAGCACTTATACAGAAAAGTAAGCTGGTGTAATATTTTTCTGCTTTTATTTGCAAGATGGCGTGCTCTGGTCCATGGGGTCACGAAGAGTCGGACACGACTAAACGACTAAACAACAACAACAATCCCTAATGAGGGAATGGCAGCAGAGGCAACAGCGAGGTGGAGCAAATTAGGGGAGCTGAGCAGGAGTGGGGAGGTGAAGATGACTATCGTTAGGGAAGGGGCTGGAAAAGAGCACCCTCCAAACTGTATTTTAAAACCAGATAGATGGATGACAACTCTCTGTAAGGATTCATAGCCTTATGTCTTCTGGTCTTCACATTCATCTCTCTACAGACATTAAACAAAATGCATCGGAGTGGCATAAAAATCCCCAGAACAAAAACAAACACCATTTCTGTTTCTTAAGAGGCAGGCAAAAAAGGGGGAATTTATTATTGTTGTTGTTTAGTCGTTTAGTCGTGTCCGACTCTTCGTGACCCCATGAACCAGAGCACGCCAGGCACTCCTGCCTCCCACAGTTTGGTCAGACTCATGTTCGTAGCTTCGAGAACACTGTCCAACCATCTCGTCCTCTATCGTCCCCTTCTCCTTGTGCCTTCCATCTTTCCAAACATTGTTATTATTGTTATCAGTGCTTTTTTTTCTTTAAAAAATGTTTAGGGGTACTCTCATTTTCCTACTCATATTTAAATACTGCCCCTCAATGAGGCCAAACTTAGATTCACAAAATGTTTAGGGGTATGCGTACCCCTGCGTACCCCCAGGAAAAAAAACACTGATGATGGTGGCGGTGGTGATGATGATGATGGTAAGAAATATTCAAGGCACATTGAATGCATTTTGTAGAATTATTTCCTTACTTTGCTTGTGCCATGCTGATTACTCACCAACTGTAGACTGTAGTTCACACTGGCTACCTAGTGCCTCATTATTTTGTAGCAACTCATTTAACGAGAACCCGGGGTTCAAATTTCTCCTCTAGCATATTAAATCCAGCCTAGCTGTGGCATTATCTCAAGTAGGGATATCTAGTAGGGATAATACCACAGCTTGGCTGGATTTAATATGCTTCTTGTTGTTTAGTCGTTTAGTCGTGTCCGACTCTTCGTGACCCCATGGACCACAGCACGCCAGGCACTCCCGTCTTGCACTGCCTCCCTCAGTTTGGTCAAACTCATGTTCGTAGCCTCGAGAACACTGTCCAACCATCTTGTCCTCTGACGTCCCCTTCTCCTAGTGCCCTCAATCTTTCCCAACATCAGGGTCTTTTCCAAGGATTCTTCTCTTCTCATGAGGTGGCCAAAGTATTGGAGCCTCAGCTTCACGATCTGTCCTTCCAGGGAGCACTCAGGGCTGATTTCCTTAAGAATGGATAGGTTTGATCTTCTTGCAGTCCATGGGACTCTCAAGAGTCTCCTCCAGCACCACAATTCAAAAGCATCAATTCTTCGGCGATCAGCCTTCTTTATGGTCCAGCTCTCACTTCCATACATCACTACTGGGAAAACCATAGCTTTAACTATACGGACCTTTGTCGGCAAGGTGATGTCTCTGCTTTTTAAGATGCTGTCTAGGTTTGTCATTGCTTTTCTCCCAAGAAGCAGGCGTCTTTTAATTTCGTGACTGCTGTCACCATCTGCAGTGATCAAGGAGCCCAAGAAGGTGAAATCTCTCACTGCCTCCATTTCTTCCCCTTCTATTTGCCAGGAGGTGATGGGACCAGTGGCCATGATCTTGGTTTTTTTGATGTTCAGCTTCAGACCATATTTTGCGCTCTCCTCTTTCACCCTCATTAAAAGGTTCTTTAATTCCTCCTCGCTTTCTGCCATCAAGGTTGTGTCATCTGCATATCTGAGGTTGTTGATATTTCTTCCGGCAATCTTAATTCCGGCTTGGGATTCATCTAGTCCAGCCTTTCGCATGATGAATTCTGCATATAAGTTAAATAAGCAGGGAGACAATATACAACCTTGTCGTACTCCTTTCCCAATTTTGAACCACTCAGTTGTTCCATATCCAGTTCTAACTGTAGCTTCTTGTCCCACATAGAGATTTCTCAGGAGACAGATGAGGTGATCAGGCACTCCCATTTCTTTAAGAACTTGCCATAGTTTGCTGTGGTCGACACAGTCAAAGGCTTTTGCATAGTCAATGAAGCAGAAGTAGACGTTTTTCTGGAACTCTCTAGCTTTCTCCATAATCCAGCGCATGTTTGCTATTTGGTCTCTGGTTCCTCTGCCCTTTCGAAATCCAGCTTGCACTTCTGGGAGTTCTCGGTCCACATACTGCCTAAGCCTGCCTTGTAGAATTTTAAGCATAACCTTGCTAGCGTGTGAAATGAGCGCAATTGTGCGGTAGTTGGAGCATTCTTTAGCACTGCCCTTCTTTGGAATTGGGATGTAGACTGATCTTCTCCAATCCTCTGGCCATTGCTGAGTTTTCCAAACTTGCTGGCATATTGGGTGTAGCACCTTAACAGCATCATCTTTTAAAATTTAATATGCTAGAGGAGAAATTTGAACCCCGGGTTCTCTCCTGTTCTCTCTCCCTCTCTCTCTCCTCTTGCCCAGGTCAAGCACCATAGCTGTCAAGTTCTCCCTTTTTTTAAGGGAAATTCCCTTATGCTGAATAGGCTTCCTCACGAGAAAAGCAAAAACTTGACAGCTATGTCGAGCACCCCAGCTAACCACTATACTGTACCACACTGGGCTAAGTTTGTTTTGTGGCGTAGTACATTTCTGTTGGTGTTCCCAAGCCACCAATTAATTCAGCCAGGTTTTATAGGGTTGTGCAGGGTTCTACCCAGAGAAGGGGGGGGGAGGGTTGAGGGTTGGTAGAATTTATGAGCAAATAAAAACCATGGCTTTAATCCAGGGTGCAGCTAAGCATACTTAAGCCCGTTGACACCAATGGGAATCGGCATGCCTGACTCAGTATTGGAGCCTGCCCTGTATGTTTATAAATGGAAAGCAAACGATGCTTTTAATGGCAACGTTACACCGTGTGAATGCTGCAGTAGCTAATAAAAAGAAACAAAACCTGGACACTGTGGGCCAGAGAAGGCCTCAATTATCCCAGTGTAAAGTGTGGGGGAGAGACACAATTTCTAAAAGCAAAGGCTTGATGAAAGAGGATACCAATATTGTAATCCTTTTTGATTGTATGCTACTCGTTTTTCAGTCCTGGTGGAGTTTTAAACAAAGGAAAGTTTGTAACAGAAGGCAAAAGTCATGGGTGCACCCCCAGACTGGGGAAGGATAGCTGTTGATCCCCCTCAGATGAGACACAATCCGCAGATTCCGAGCTTGCTTGCTTTAATTATTATTATCATTGTTATTGTTGTTGTTTAGTCGTTTAGTCGTGTCCGACTCTTCGTGACCCCATGGACCAGAGCACGCCAGGCACTCCTGTCTTCCACTGCCTCCCGCAGTTTGGTCAAACTCATGTCCGTAGCTTCGAGAACACTGTCCAACCATCTCGTCCTCTGTCGTCCCCTTCTAGTGCCCTCCATCTTTCCCAACATCAGGGTCTTTTCCAGGGAGTCTTCTCTTCTCATGAGGTGGCCAAAGTATTGGAGCCTCAGCTTCACGATCTGTCCTTCCAGTGAGCACTCAGGGCTGATTTCCTTCAGAATGGATAGGTTTGATCTTCTTGCAGTCCATGGGACTCTCAAGACTCGGTTGCCTTCAGATGTCTTCTAAAAGTCAGATAGTTGTTTATTTCCTTGACATCTGACGGGAGGGCGTTCCACGGGGCAGGCACCACTACCTAAAAGGCCCTCTGCCTGTTTCCCTATAACCTCACTTCTTGCAGTGAGGGAACCGCCAGAAGGCCCTTGGCACTGGACCTCAGTGAACGATGTGGGTGGAGATGCTCCTTTAGGTATACTGGGTTGAGGCCGTTTAGGGCTTTCAAGGTCAGCACCAACACTTTGAATTGTGCTCAGAAACGTACTGGGAGCCAATGTAGGTCTTTCAGGACTGGTGTCATATGTTAACAGCCTGCATTTATGTTACTGTGTTTTTGTTTTTTTTTGTTTTTATGAATCCAAAGCTTTGCTATGCTTTTGCAAATCATAGGTTGAAAACTGGGAACCACAAGCAGTGAGAAAGTGACTGACATGCCCATTCCTCCTCCCCCTACTCCCACTGAACAGTGTGTGGGGCGCATATAGGCCAGATCAGGATGGTTCTCACGATGCAATGCAGTGGCTCAAGTAATCTTTAGGGACCTTTTCCAAATGATAGTTAATTGAAATTAGAACTGTGAAGCTTAACTTGTGGCTATGTTTTTTATTTTTTTTAAAAAAAAACATTATTATTTTTAATAGAACTGAGATGGCTCACTCAGTAGAGCAAGATGCCAGGGTCAAGGGTTTGAGCCACAAATTGGGCGAAAGATTCCTGCATTGCAGGGGACTGGACCAGAAGACCCTCACAGTTCCTTCCAACTCTATGATTTCATGATTACATCCTCCCTATTATTACAGGATGAGAGCCCAGAAGTCACCTATTCAGTCGCCAGATTTTGCGCTGCCATGATACAGTACGATTGGTTCTTGCTCCCATTTATTTAATAATTATTCGCTTAGATTCATACGGTTATGTTATTTATTTAGATGTTTTGCTTATGCTGGTCTGTGACCATAATGAAATACTTGAACTTGAACTTGAACAAGCAATTTGGGGCGCCTGTATTTTCAATGCCTTCTGTGCAATTGGCACCACTGTACATCCCTTTCTGCTGTCCACACGACAATATTTCTGATCACTTGTTTGATAATGTTTACTGGTGTTCTGTTTACGTATGTTTCATGTTACTTGTGAGGATTTGTATCCAGAAAGGAAGGACATATATAATTACAATGAGAGAGAGAGAGAGAGAGAGAGAGAGAGAGAGAGAGAGAGAGAGAGAGAGAGAACATGCATGTACCCACATACATACTAGGGTTACCATATTTTGAAGAGCAAAAAGGAGGACACATTTGCCGACTTCTACTTTTAACTATGGATCACTATGATGACTCTCTTTTTACATACCCATGAAAAAAGAGGGTGTTTCCTGGGGGAAAGGATATGTGGCAACCATACCTGCCAAGTTCCAGCCCGAGAAATAAGGGACCGGACCGGAAGTAGCAGACCGGAAGTAGCGCTGCCGCCATTTTGGAACTGGGCGGAGCATGCTCAGAAGTGACTTTTGATGCTGCTGTGCCCAGTTCCAAAATGGCCGTCGCACCAGAAGTCGCGCTGCAGCCATTTTGGAACTGGGCAGAGCAGCATCAAAAGTTGCTTCTGAGCATGCTCCGCCCAGTTCCAAAATGGTCGCCGTGCCAGAATAAACGGGGGGGGGGAACAAAAAAATCCGTTTTTTCGGCTGGGAACAGCTGGAAAAAGGGGGTTTCCCAGGGAATATGGGATACTTGGCAGCTATGGTGGCAACCCAAATACACCCACCCACACCTATATGGCGATGGTGAGAAACATATAATAGTAGGGGGGGGTCTGGGTGAATTGAGAATAATCACAGAGCCCCCTGCTGGTTCTGTACAACTATGACGCTGAAAATTGTGGCGAACGAAAGAAGACAGAGTAAATCAAAGTACACAGTGGGGTTATCTACGCTTGAAATGTATATCAATTTTATAGCAATTAAGCTGTCATGGCTCTCCCACTGCCTCCAAAAATCCTGGGAACTGTAGTATTAGAGAGCCTTGCCATGCTCTTGGCTGATTTGACTGACATCCTATGTTCTTTTTAAAATGTGGGGGGTTGGGGGGGAGGGGGTAATGGGTTGTTGTTTTTAGTTTAATTATATGTTTTGTGGTTTTCTATTTTGATTTTGTTCTGTGAACCGCCCTGAGACCTCTAGGTATAGGGCGATATATAAATAATAATAATAATAATAATAATAATAATAATAATAATAATGCTCCCCCCACTATAGTTCCCTAATTCTCCAGGTGAGGGGATGGCTGTTGAACAAAATTAATGTGTATGTAGTGCAATAGAAAATCTCTTCAGACAGCTTTATTCTGCCTTTCCCTTTAGCCGCTCCACCCAAGTGCATTCGGTGTGCAATTTCTTTGCAGAATGCCTCCGAGAATTACAGCATCTCGTTGGCTGAACACTGCAACAAAATCTTGGCAGGATCTTCATTAACCCTCACAACTATTTGTGTGGCTTTCCTGCAATAAGCCTCCCCAGGGCAACTCTCTTAAATGTGTAATACCTTAAAGATTTCAGTTCCGTTTGACGTCAGCAGAAAGCTGCGCTGAGCTCTCCACAGCCACAACCATGTAGCAATTTCCTCCCCTATACCTAATATTAATGAGCCACAAGTTTCTGTGATTCCCAGAGTTTTCAAGAGGGGAAAAGTCCGACCGCACCAGGCCAAAACCTTGTGGATGTCTCATTCATATGCTGGACTTCAGCCACCCAGCCACATGCTCATGGACCATTCTCATCACTCACAGGCACCTTCAGACCTGCTGGATGCAGTTAATTTATTGACACAAACTTCCTTGGCCCTTCCCAATTTTTCCCAAACAAGGGTATTGAATGTATCAGTCCTCCTGAGAACCATGCTTCATCAGGGAAGGGACAAATCCCTTCAGCCCATCCTAGAAATTATTGTCAGAAATGACTAATTTCCCAGGTGCATGGGAAGGTCATCCAACCTCCAGACTGAGTTCAGATTGGACTCCTAGGCCTATCAGTCATGATATCATCATTGTACACCAGAACCAACTGATGAGGCCTTCCTTGGCCTTCAGACTATGACTTTCCTTGACGCCACCTCTCATATTGAGTTATGCTACTTGCTAGAAGGTGGCAAGGAGAGCTGTATCCGGGACCAGCAGCGGCGCGGCACCGGAAGTCGCTTCTATGCGACTTCTGGACATGCATAGAAGCAACTTCTGGTGCCGCTCTGCCCATTTCCAAAATGGCCACTGCGCCAGAAGTCGCTTCTACGCACGTCCGGAAGTGCGTAGAAGCGACTTCCGATGCCGCTCTGCCCATTTCCAAAATGTCCACAGCGCCAGAAGTCGCTTCTACGCACTTCCGGACATGCGTAGAAGCGACTTCTGCCGCCGCAGCCATTTTTGAAATGGGCAGAGCGGCACCAGAAACATGGCCTACAAGATTCTAAGCAGCGGGAATGCAGTCATTCTGCTCCCACTAGTGGGATGGATGGCACAGCACGGTGAAGAGGAAAGCAAGTACTGGGCTAGGAAATTGTTGTTGATGTTGTTATTTATTGGCCAAGTACCAACCTACTTGTATAAATGTACTTGTATAAACGTACTTTATACAAACACTGTTGCACAATACAATAACACAACAAAGGAACCCCACCCATAACTGGCCTCCTCTTATGCTACACAACTACGAATTTAACAATTTGATGGCACAAGGGAAAAAACTGTTCCTGTGCCTAGCCGTTTTTGTGTATAGAGTCCTGTGGCGATGTCCAGATCAAATCAAACAGATGATGACTGGGATACAACGGATCTGCTACAATTCGCTTTGCTCTCTTCCTAGTTCGGATAGCACGAAGTGACTCTATTGAAGGCAAACTAGAACCAATTACCTTTTCTGCAATTCTTGTTTGCAGTGCCTGTTTCAAAAAGTGTTGTAAAGAACTCGAGCTATCAAGCTTGGGCAACCTGATCAGAATTACCCACTGAGACCAGGGCAATTAAAGCAGCACGACAGCCTATATCTGTTCTGTACACTGCCCTACCAAAAGCATATGACCTGATCCAGCGATTCATGCACATAGCATTGGCTATGAACAAGGATCTGAGAGGGGAATCAACCAGCAGATTTATTTATTTCATAACATTTATATATTTCTTGATTGTAAAAAAAGCAGAGCAAAGCAGATGGTGTCATTAGATTTGATATCAGCCACGTCTTAGGGGGGGGCAAATGTGACTGGTACAAATAAAACTGACCACAGCAATGTTTGAAGGTGCAAATGAATCCATCTGCTGCCCCAGATGCTCATTCCAGGGTCTTTTAACTACATAATGCACCACATTGTGCCTGGGGGACCTGTTCCAGCACCCTTGCCAGAGAAGGATGATACAATAAAGGAAATCAGGGGTGATTAAAGGGACTCTCTTACCTGTTTCTTCCAGAATCCCTGAACCCTTTTGCAAATGGATTCCGGTCAATTTTTAATCTTGTAATCTGTAACAGAATGTAAATTAACTTAGATTCTATGGAGAACATTTCGTTCCTTAACACTTTGCATAGCTTTGATCGTTCCACAATTACTCTTCTTTTCATTGGTGCTTGATGCCATTTCACACTGTCCCCCAGATAAACAGTTTGCAGTTGAGTTAGGGGCATGTGCACAATGAATTATTGCTTCCATAAATGGTAAATTAACAGTTCTATGTCACTGTAAATTCTGGGTTGCATTCCATTGCATTTTACTCAAAATTAAATTACACACAAACACACACCTTGTATTGTATATTGTGTGTGGTGCGTGTGTGTGTGTGTGTGTATTTGTTTCTTCAACTTGTAAATCAGCTATCCCTGATCAACACCCCTTGCTATTCCTAAAATCTCATCTCGCTTATTCTATGAGACTTTTAGGCATCCCTGCCACCTTCATCTACAGCAGTGTTTCCCCAAACTTGGGTCTCCAGCTGTTTTTGGACTACAACTCCCATCATCCCTAGCTAGCAGGACCAGTGGTCAGTGGTGATGGGAACTGTAGTCCCAAAACAGCTGGAGACCCAAGTTTGGGAAACACTGGTCTATAGCTAAAATGAAGACTGCATTTGCTCACACCTAACCATATTTATCCTTCCCTCAGCTCCTTTTATCATTTCTCTTGGTGCTGAAATGCTGTGTCGGCTTTTAGGAGGTGCAGTTATGTTGCTATAAAAATAGCAAATCTCAGAAACGCATTCTATCTTCAAAGCTGCAATTGGTGTTTCTAGATTCCATCTCTTTCAAATCTTTGTATTATTATTTTTCAACTACAGTGAGCTCCAGCATCAAGAAGGCAGCAAAGTACACTCATTCCCTTCACATGTCAGCTGTTTCTGGGAGAATGGCAAAGTTCACTGACGGCAATTCCTGTCCTGTTCAGAAATTTGCTGAACAATGCCTGGTGGCGTTAAAACTGGAACCAGCATACAGTACTTTGTAGAATCTATAGTACAGGGCAAAGAGTTTTTATCTTGTCAGGGGACCAAGTAAAGAAAACAGATTCTGCTTTCATATGCTTTAAGCTACATACTATGTAATGACACTGTGCATCTTACATTGCAGCTGGTTGGCCTCACAAGAGAGAGATTTCATGAAGGACTTGGGAAAAGAAAACAGATACCCATTATGAGGAAACTTCTCCATGTTTTCCCGAGTTCCTAAAGCGAACCATTTTTTAATAGCTGTGTAAGTAGCTTAAAGTCATAAAGTTGCAGAAAGGGTTTCTTTGTCTTCTGCAAAATTCAGCGTGTATTTATGATTTTTAAGATTTGAAATATACATCTGTAGTCAAAACGCTGTTGGGCTATCTTGACATTAATATTAGGTTGGTTCCTACTGGAATTCTTCCAAAGACTTAATATTTCCATATCAACAGCCTGTAAACTCAACTGTCCATGTTGCAAATCTCCTTCTGTTCCTGATTTATGACAAATTCTGTTCCTCTGTGGAATTTGCGGAGGGGGGGGGGCTTTTTTTCCACAAGTTGGGTTACACCACCTGTCTTTTTCTTTCAAAGCTAACTTATGCTGTCATTTTCGCTTGCGCTGCTGACTTATTGCTGAGACCACCACTCTGCTCATGTGTTGTAACAGTACTTGGCTTGTTGTGACATTTTTGCTGATAGATTTGTTTAAAGGTAAAGGGGCCCCTGACCATCAGGTCCAGTCGTGTCCGACTCTGGGGTTGCGGCGCTCATCTCGCACTATAGGCCGAGGGAGCCGGTGTTTGTCCGCAGACAGCTTCCGGGTCATGTGGCCAGCATGACAAAGCTGCTTCTGGCAAACCAGAGCAGCGCACGGAAACGCCGTTTACCTTCCCGCCGGAGCGGTCCCTATTTATCTATTTGCACTTTGATGTGCTTTCGAACTGCTAGGTGGGCAGGAGCTGGGACCGAGCAACGGGAGCTCACCCCGTTGCAGGGATTCGAACCGCCGACCTTCTGATCAGCAAGCCCTAGGCTCAGTGGTTTAACCCACAGCGCCACCTGTTTGATAGATTTGTTTATAAATGTATTGATTAGTGGGCCATAGTTTGGCACAGAGAGCACAGCTTTCATTTAAGAGCAGATCGAAACCTGGCGACGGTTAATAGATGGGCTGCTAGAGCATCTTTTTCATTACCTGCTGGTTTTGATAAGCAGTGACAGTGGTAAAGACAGTCTCTGGGAAGTTGAAGGTTTTCACCCCATCACCTGTGGGGACTGGCTTCGTGGGAGACAGGTCGCTGCTGAAGTCTTTGCGGATAACATGGACGCGGGGCTGATACTTGTGCATTGAGTGCAGGATTATCTTTGGGGAAACAGAGAAAAGGCAAGGGAGATTTACCAGAAATGCACTCTTCTAAAAATTTCAGAGCTGACATTTGGGGATGGGTATTGAACAAATGACTCCCAAACTATTAGCCCGATAAGGAGAGAATTGTACTCTTGTAATAATAATATAATAATAATACTCCACCCAATCTGGCTGGGTTGCCCCAACCACTCTGGGCAGCTTCCAACACATATAAAAATCATAGTAAAATATCAAACATTAAAAGCTTCCCAATACAGGACTGCCACCTTCAGGTGTCTTCTAAACATCAAATAGTTTATTTCCTTGACATCTGATGGGAGGGGATTCCACAGGGCGGGCACCACTACCAAGAAGGCCCTCTGTCTTCTTGCAGTGAGAGAACCTCCAGAAGGCCCTCAGGGGTGGACCTCAGCGTCCGGGCTGAACAAGGGGGGTGGATACGCTTTAAAGGTCAGCGCCAACACTTGGAATTGTGCGCGGAAACATACTGAGAAGCTGTGTAGATCTTTTAGAACCGGTGTTTTATGTTCCCTGCAGCCACTCCCAGTCCCCAGTAGAGCTAGTCCGAAACCTTCTAACCGGTGGTTGCCAGTGTCCAGGGTGGGACAGCACGCACACACTGGGCAAGGGAACACAAACACCAGCCCAGCCCTCACTGCCGGAATGACCCCACCCCCACCAGAGCAATGCAGGGCTTCACAGAGCCACCTTCCCACCCATGCAGGGGGGAGTCCAGCCGGCCGATATGACCCTTGGTGGCTGGAAAGGAGCACTGGGCTAGGCCTGCATGGGGGCACCCCTACACAAACACTGTGCCCCTGCCTTCCTATGGCCCTGCAGAAAGATCAGAAGCTGCAGCTTGAAGGCAGTGATCGGGCACCTGGGGCGCGTGCCCAGGGGCAGGGCAAGCCGGGGCAAGGTGCTCCATGTGGCTTCCGAGGAGTCTGCCTGCCTCCTCCCACTCAGCCATCCTACAGTGGGGGGACCGTTTGGGGCAGCGCAGAGCCTGTGGGCGCCCAAATCACTGTGTCACTCCCAGGTCCCGCGGTGTCACCTGGCATTTTGTCACACGCACGCTCAGTGGTGACACGCAGAGCGGCCCGCCCCCACTGCACATCCCTCCCTCCGCCCCTGCTTGGAGGAAGGGCTTTGAGCTAAGGAATACATAAACCATAGTTGGTAGTGCCCAGAGCTGAAAGGGGCAGGGCCGAAGCAAAAGGCTGGTGAAAAGGGAATGCGCTTCTTAATAACTTACATGGCCTTGGTCGTCTAGCTCATTGTTGGTCAGTTTGAGCTTATCAAAACTGACAACCTGCCGCATCCAGGTGTCCCCAGATGCCAGCGAGTCAGGGTGAATATAAACCCTTGGAGGCACAGGGGAGTCTGCGTTGCCCGCTACCATCCACTTGGAGCTGTGGTACACATACCTGTGAGAGACAAGGATGTGAGAAAGGAGGCGTTATTATTTAAAGTGCAAACACAGACAACACCTGTAGTTTCTTTCCCCCCCCCCTTAAGAGCTTTCCTTCCACTCACCCAACAGCGTTCAGGCTCAGATTATATGCACAGGAAGGAAACTGTGTGCTTCATCTTTAATGGAAACCAGATGATACCTGGAACTAGTTCCTCACTTTTGCATCTCTATTAATCCTCTTTTTCAATTACTGTCCCTAGAAAACTTTGCACATGGGACAGACTAATTGGTTAACCCTACTAATCCACAGATGAAAGCCTTTAGAGATATAATAGGAATATTTCATTGCTTGCAGATGACTCTTCTAACACACTCTGCACCTGCAAATGCCATTTGCTTCTCAGTTTACACAGCGGAGGTTCCATGATTTCATCTCTAAAAATCCTTAGTTCAGACTCCATTTCGGTGTGCTGCAACACTGGCCACGAACATTTTAGTGTCCACCCTGTTATCTTGATCGTAATCTGCTTCAACTGTTTTTAATATAGTATATTTAAATTGTTCTAACCCACCCTGAGATCTCGTGGTGAAGGGCGAGTAAAAATATATATAACTGATGGAGATGATAGCAAGCTGAAAGTTTTCTATTCAGTGAAAGTTACTAACATCAGAATCCGCTGGGATGAGAGAGTTTGGATTTGGCAGGTCTTGGGCTTTCTCAGCTGAGCCAGAGCTCAGCCAAGCTTACACCAGAGTGAGACCCTTACCCCAGCTGTGTTGGAGATACACTGGTATAAATATACACCTTGGCTCAATGACGGCTCAGCCAATGGAACTTAAATCAGCATAACAAATAGGGGGTGTGGCTGGGGTGGGAGAGAGTTACACCTATTCCAAACCCATACTCCTGATCAGAATATGAAATCAAATCAAATCAAAATCTTTATTACAGCCACAGACCAAAATAAGGCAAAAGAACCTATATACATAAGTAAAGGTAAAGGTAAAGGTACCCCTGACCGTTAGGTCCAGTCACAGACGACTCTGGGGTTGTGGCACTCACCTCGTGTTATTGGCCAAGGGAGCCGGCATACAGCTTCCAGGTCATGTAGCCAGCATGACAAAGCCACTTTTGGCGAACCAGAACAGCACACGGAAACGCTGTTTACCTTCCCGCTGTAGCAATACCTATTTATCTACTTGCACTTTGCCGTGCTTTCGAACTGCTAGGTTGGCAGGAGCAGGGACCGAGCAACGGGAGCTCACCCCGCCGCAGGGATTCGAACCGCCAACCTTCTGATCGGCAAGCCCTAGGCTCTGTGGTTTAACCCACAGCGCCACCTGCGTACCGCGTCACATACATAAGTAGAGCATGCTAAATAGGCAATAGGGCAACTATAGAGGTAGGGGGTACACATCCCCGTTCTCTCAATTATGATAGTCCAGAATAAAATCAAAAGCACGTAAGGTGCATAAATCAAACAAAATATAAAATTTGTAGGTGTGAACCTTCCGTTGTGTGGCACACACCTTCCTCCGACATATGTCAAACATAGCAGCACAATATCTGGCAACGGGGTATGTTATATCAGGTTTTATATCTTGGAGCAGGAAAGAGATAGAGAATTGCTGTGTGTATCCTGGGAATTTGTGTATTATTGGCAGAATGAAGCTAGCACGTATATTTGTATAATGCTGGCAGTGCAGGGAGAGAGGAGACATGTTCAATTGTTTCTGTTTGCTCAGAGCCACAGGGGAGGAGAATGAAATAGGAGTTACTCTCATTTTTCCTACTCATATTGAAATACTGCCCCTCAATGAGGCCAAACTTAGATTCACAAAATGTTTAAGGGGTATGTGTCCCCTCAGAAAAAAAAGCACTGAATGCAAGTGTCAGGGACTGGGCAGAGGAGGAACGATAGAAACCGCCTCCCTGTTCTGACCTTTCCAGGGGGGAGGAAGAGGAAGGCAGTATAGATTTACAACCGGGGGTTGAGGGAGGTTGCAGCTCAAAGGCAGATGAGGGGGAAGGCTGGGGAACCATGGGAATGCCAGTGGAACACGTGGCTGATACGTTGTCATTAGAAAGCATCCCAGACCCTCCATCTCCCAGAACCTGGCGAGCCTTAAAAGTAGGAGAGCAAAGAGCTCAAAGACAGAGGCCACGTAGCAGCACCCGTAGTAGGGATGAATGAGAAAGTGGGAGAGACAGGGGGTGGATGGAGATTCACTTGGGACAATGCCATTATCCAAGAGGCTGGGTTCTATAGCCTCTCTGTGTAAAGATTGAAATGAAAAAAGGACTGTAAGAAACTTTCCCTTGTCTTTATACTTTCCTGGGCAACGAGCTGGGAGCTGCTGACAGCATCCTGACAGTAAGTTAAGACAATCTAAGGCAGGCATCCCCAAACTTCGGCCCTCCAGATGTTTTGGACTACAATTCCCATCTTCCCCTACCACTGGTCCTGTTAGCTATGGATGATGGGAGTTGTAGGCCAAAACATCTGGAGGGCCGCAGTTTGGGGATGCCTGATCTAAGGTCTGCCAGTTTTCTATAGTTAGAATTGTGTGTGTCAGGTCTACATTACTGAACCTAAAAATCTGTCTATCCATCTATTATTATTATTATTATTATTATTATTATTATTATTATTATTATTATCAGTGCTTTTGTCTGGGGGGACGCAGGGGGACGCATACCCCTAAACATTTTGTGAATCTAAGTTTGGCCTCATTGAGGGGCAGTATTTCAATATGAGTAGGAAAATGAGAGTACCTCTAAACAGTTTTTAAGAATAAAAGCATTGATGAGAGAGAGAGAGAGAGAGAGAGAGAGAGAAGAGAGGTGCTATTTTTTTAACCAGGTGTGTTATGGCATACTCAAATTCATATCCAAGAGTCTCTCTTCTCTTTTAAAAAGCAATTCTGACCTTTTGGGTCTGATGCTGAGCTTTCTCTCTTGCTCGCTCAGGCTCTCTGGTTCTCAATGGAGCACTTAGTTCATAGTTCCCATTCTTTAGCAACTCTTACCTGTACCTCTTGTTATCCACAGGCACAATGTCCATGGCGATGTAATACTGCTGGTGGGGGTCCAGTCCGGTAATCTTCACTCTCATTGCTGGAAACATTCTCCTAGAAATATGAAGGTCGAAAAGGAAGGAAGGAAGTGGTCAATGAAGTCACCCTGATGAGGCTAAGAGAGCTGCTCTGTCGAGACAGAACTCTGCAGGGGCTTACATATTATGGCTGGGCTTGGTGACAAAGTATTAGTTTCTACCAGCAAGCTGTGAAGTTCATTCCCCGCTATAAAGTGCCTCTTAATTCACACAACTGCCCCAGGTGCGTTGTCTCTTTGTGTGCCCATACTTTGTCGCTGAGAGTTCTGCCTACAGAAAGTGGCAGGAAATCCTCCGACCTGAGACTCTCGACAGTGTTAGGGAAGAGCTCTCTGTTTAAGCATCACACTTAAGGGGGAGGTCCTTAGCTCAGTGATGGAGCGCATGTCAGGGTGGCCGTGGGGGAACCATTTAAAGCTGAATCTATCAAATTCTAAAATAGCACGAGACTCTTAATCTCAGGGTTGTGGGTTCAAGTCCCACATTGGGCAAAAGATTCCTGCATTGCAGGGGGTTTGACTAGATGACCCTGGTGGTTCCTTCCAACTCTACAGTGCTGTGATTTCTATGGTTCTATAGGACCCAAAACGCAGCCACCCTGCGAAAATTCACATTTATCTGAATTTTGTGATGCAGTTCCCCAACCAATCATAGAATTGTAGAGTTGAAAGGGACCCAAAGGATCATCTAGTCAGATCCCCTGCAATGCAGGAATCTCAACTAAGGCACCCATCACAGAAATGCCTTTGCTAGGGGGTAAGTGTGCAGAAAAATTAGTACAGTAGTACAGTCCCTCTGGTTACATAAACTTCAGGATGCGAAAGCGGCAACCCCAGAAGTATTTTACAGGGTTTTGCCACACGCACATGCGCAGAAGCAGTCTACCGCCGTGCGCACGTGCGTAGAAGCGTTCCTCAGGTTGCGGAAACCTCGCGATCCGACCAGACCTCCGGAACAGATCCCGTCCGCAACCGGAGGTACCACTGTATATAGGTGAAAACAGTGTAGAAAATTACATATTAGAAGAAAATGCTTACAAAAAGAGTGTACATCAGTCAAAACTGCAAACAAAAGTGTGTTTATTAGGAGAGATTTGCACTAACATGATGAAGAATTATCATGAGGATTTAAAAAAAATAATCACAAGTTCCTGCAGAAATGTGGAGAGCTGATTGGAAAAGCTAAAACCATTTCTAAGCACACGCTTTGCATGCTAAAGGTCCAAGGTTTACATTCCCTGGAAGTTCGAGACTCCAGGTAAGGATGGCAGTGTTCCCTGCCTGAAAACTTGAGGAGCTGCTGCCAGTCAGTGCCAATTATACAAAGCTAGATGGACCAGTGGTCTGAATTGGTATAAAGTAACTATCTAAGCTTCTATGTTCTTTATCGACACGACAAAGCATTGCACTATTTTGGCAACATGATACCTATCTCTTCAGTAACTAAATTTAATTAACCTGAATTTGGAATGGCTAATTTCCTCCTGGAATGTTTTATGTCATGTTGCACATTTTTTTAAAAAAGTTCTGCGACACAGGGCCTGAACCAAGTCTTCTTCCACAGTGGATATGAATTTGCAGAAACACTGCCCAACACATTCCGTTGGCCGCACAGATCCTTTCTTAGCTACGTGTTTATAAATCCTCTGCATACTAAATAATAACTATTCCCACATGGTATCAATACAACTCAGACAAGACTAGTCATTCTTCAGTCAAAAAGCGCACAATAAAAATCAAGAAAGTGAACCACAGGCTTCAGGTCATATCACACATGATATGCTTGTGTGATGGTGGAATTGCACATGAACCTCTTTTAAAAAAAACATGTACCCATTTTACATGTACACCCATTTTAGAGATGGGTGTACATACCACCCAAGCCTGAAATGACAATTCACATGGTTTTATATAGCCTTCTCTATCATGCACAGACAGGCATCACACAACCAGTGATAAAACTCATACTCTCTCCTAACAAACACTGGGGACAAACAGGGCATGCCTTGTTCACCGACCACGTTTAAGAAAGTCAAAGGTATTTGGCTGGCACCGCTACAGAAGCATTTGGAGACATTTTATTGTTCTACAATAATAATAATAATAATAATAATAATAATAATAATAATAATAATAATAATTATTATATACCCCGCCAATCTGGCTGGGTTTCCCCAGCCACTCTGGGCGGCTCCCAACAGAATATTAAAAACACAATAAAACATCAAACATTAAAAACTTCCCTAAACAGGGCTGCCTTCAGATGTCCTCTAAAAGTCAGATAGTTGTTTATTTCCTTGACATCTGATGGGAGGGCGTTCCACAGGGCGGGTGCCACTACCGAGAAGACCCTCTGCCTGGTTCCCTATAACCTCACTTCTCGCAGTGAGGGAACCGTCACGGAGCTGGAGCTCAGTGTCTGCAGGGGCGTAGGAGGGGGGGCCATAGGGGCGCTCCGCCCCGGGCAGTGCGATCCCGAGAGCGCCATCGCGGCTGCCGCCCCGCCCCCACAGGTGGCGGTCCCCGCCCCCAGAACACGTGCCACGCCATGCCCCTACGGGCGGCGCGCCACGCCCCAGAATGCATGCCACGCCCCTACGGGCAGTGTGCCACGCCCCCAGAACACACGTCAGCCATGCCCCCGCCTGCTCTCCGCCCCCGGTGCCAGAGCATGAAGCTCCGCCACTGGGTGTCTGGCTGAATGATGGGGGTGGAGACGCTCCTTCAAGTATGCAGGGCCAAAGCCATTTAGGGCTTTAAAGGTCAGCATCAACGCTTTGAATTGTGCTCGGAAATGTAAAAAGCATAACAAAACATCAAACATTAAAAGCTTCCCGATACAGGGCTTCCTTCAGATGTCTGCTAATAGTTGTGTAGTTCTTTATTTCCTTGACATCCGATGGGAGGGCGTTCCACAGGGAGGGAAAGACTATTGGGAATATCACTAGGGTTACCAGATTTTTCCCAATGAATCCAGGGACACTTTTCAACTTCAATGGGTTTTGTATGGGGACTGATTTGTAAATCCGGGGACTGTCCCCTGGAAGCGGGGACATCTGGTAACCTTATCATACCCCCCACGTTTCCCCTAATTCATTGTCCAAATGAATTCATCCTAAATTAACCCTCAGTCCACTCATTTTCTCTGTGCAAATAAGTCACCCCACATCTCTTTCTCTCCCCCAGGATCATACCACACACACACACACACACAGAAAGAGAGAGAGAGTGTGTTTCTCCTCAGTTCTTTGCCCAAACATACATGCAGCTACTCCAGCAGTTAGTGACCCTATGATTAATATATATATTATAAGAAATATAATATGAGAACATCTGTGTCTGTAACATCAGTTCCCCCCCCCAAAAAAAAATTACCCCTGTTCATCAATCACCACGTCATTCCCTCCCCATAAATTAAATTAAATTGAGGCTGCAATCCTTCCTTCCCCACCCACCCAGCACCAATAAAAAGTGTTTAATTTCTCTGAAAATCAATCTGCACATCATTGAAAGAGGATGGGGAAAGGTAGGATTGTAAAGATGACAGAGGAAGAAGTCTGCTAAAACATTGAAACCCGCTGCTCTGTGTTCAGTGTCAAGGGACACAAAGGGACTCTCGGCACAGAAAACTCCTCAAGCAAACATGCCAATAAACTCTCGCCTCCCCTCACTCGCTCATTCCAAGTTTTTACAGAATCTCCGGAATGAAAGAGAGAAGTAAATAAGCGATGTGCTTTGGGATCTGTTAATGCAGATGGGTGCTCAGGTCACACCTGTGGCTAGAATGCTACATTAGGGCATGTTGAATTTTTCAAATTCAAAAAATGAGGGGTGCTAAAATGTTGTAAGAGACTTGGTAATTCAAAAATATTTTGGTTAAATTAATATTATCTAGTTTTGCTTGGTAAGGAAAATGTGTGTAAAACTGCACAGAAATCATTTCAAATGGTTGCCAAGTACAGTGGTACCTCGGGTTACGAACGCGATCCGTTCCGGGTCGCAGTTCGTAACCCGAAAAGTTTGTAACCTGAAAAGGGCCCGAACTGCCGCTTTGCGCATGCGCAAAGCGCTATTTGCGCTATTTGCGCACTTTGCGCATAGGCGCACGGCGCTTCTGTGCACGCACCCGCGGCGAAAATACTTCCGGGTTTGCGAAGTTCGTATCCCGGGTTGTTCGTAACCCGAGGTGTTCGCAACCCGAGGTACGACTGTACTTGCAATTATATTATAGATTAATATTATTTTTATTGATTGGTATTATTTAGAATTGGTCTGACCTTTTCAGAAGGCAAAATTAACATGCTTTGGTTTTCCGAAAGCAGTTTGTGTGCTTCTTCCTCATATGTAGGCTTACCAAGTTAAATACAAAAGTGATAGCAGATTTGAATCCCGCACACCTAACAATATAATTTCAAGACCCACCCCCCTCACTGAAGAAATTTGCAACAAAGTAAGTTTCACTCCCTAAAATGACACACCCTGATGTCATAATACCAGGGACAACTAACATGGTGTTCTCTAGGTGTTGCAAATACAACTTGCCCCCAACCATTGATGAGGACAACTGCCACCCCCCTTACATATAACCCAGCCTCCTGGTCTCTCCTCTCTGCCCCTCAGATCTCATCCTCTTTCCTTTGGTTAGGACAGGGGTCAGCAACCTTTTCCATCCGTGGGCTGGTCCACTGTCCCTCAGACCATGTGGTGGGCCAGACAATATTGGGGGGGGGGAGGGATGAACAAATTCCTATGCCTCACAAATAACCCAGAGATGCGTTTTAAATAAAAGCACACATTCTACTCATGTAAAAACACACAGATTCCCAGACCGTCCGTGGGCCAGATTTAGAAGGCGATTGGGCCTCATCCAGCCCCCAGGCCTTAGGTTGACTACCCCTGGTTTAGGAGAACATATGACACATGCTGTGCAGCATTCTTTTTTCAATGAAGGACTGATGCGCCCTGTCTAATTCACGCATCAACTTTTCTTCAGTGTGTGCAGCCATCCCACTGATGGCAATCTGACACCAATTTCTATTTATAATGACATTATTTTCCTAGTGCCACCCTGGTATTTTACCAAAGGGAGACAGTAGCCCTGCTTTATGAACAAATAATATTCGCTTCTGGGGTCATCGAAGAGGTAACTCCGACCACACTGGAATCACCAAACTGCGAGAGGCAGTGGAAAACAGTAGTGCCTGGCATGCTCTGGTCCATGTCGGACATGACTAAACGACTAAACAACAACAACAAATATAACGGAAGCAAGAAATGATTTTCAGCGGTGGCCGCAATGCCTTCTACTCAAACGTAATAAGAGGAAAAAATACTTCCTATTTATATAGCATTTAGTGTGCTTTACACAGATTACCTCAGGAATCCTCACTGCACTATTTATAGATCTGTGCTGTAAAATTGGGAGAGGGGCTGAAGAGGAAAATGGCAGCTTACTTGAGGCCACCTGGTGACTTTATAGCTAAGGTGAGGTTTCAACTGCGGCCTTGATTCTTAGCCAGCATTCTCATGTTAGCTAGATGGTACCTCCATTTTCAGAAACATTCTACCACCAAATAACAGCAACTCAGGACAAAACCATGTATTGCCTTTACACCTTACTTACAGGCATCCCCAAGGCCTCCTGGTGACTATAGTTGGAAACATTAATATTGGATTCAATGGACATTGGGCCCAAATTCAGCAAACCTCTTACGTTCTTACCAACACTTGGTCAACATGCTTCTATCTTGGGCTATCTTGGGTCATATGAACAACCTCACAACAATACAGTGGTATCTCGGTTTAAGTACACAATTGGTTCTGGAAGTCCGTATTTAACCCGAAGCGTACTTAACCTGAAGCGAACTTTCCCATTGAAAGTAATGGAAAGTGGATTAATCCATTCCAGATGGGTCCACGGAGTACTCAACCTGAAAGTACTCAAACGAAGCGTACTTAAACCGAGGTATGACTATTCATCAGAGCAACAAGGTAAATGACCACTCACAGAAGACAAACCAGTAGCCTTATTTCCCTCAGTGTGTTCATGATAGTTATTTCTAATACTGAACAAAAAGAATTAAAATGATGTGAATTCCCCCACCAACCTCTCCATCTCTTCCTTCACCAAACAAAGGCAACAAACAAAATCAGTAGGTAAAAGAAAATTAAAAGCAAAGAGAGAAGCCCATACCAACTAAAACAATACCCTCCACCTCAATAAAACAATAAACAAACAGGCTAAAATCTGACACACAACCACCACAATGGTGGCGCCAGAGCGTGCCAATACCCATATCCCTACCCCCAACACCCCAATAAACCAATAATGTTGTTAACAACACGGACAACATTGCTTATAAACCTTATACCCAACACAAGTGTCACAAAGGCTCTTAACACTGTCTCACTCACCATTCGCTATCACAAACAACATGGAGAATGGCGTGTTCTTAAACAAGGCCCTCCATGACAGCTGAGACCCAGGACCAACGGGTTGGAAGCCAGATGTTTCAAATTACCCCCAAACACCTACCTATAGGCTACTTTCTGTAATCTACCACCCACTCTTTAACCCAAATCTCATTCTAACCCCCATCTTCCCCCACGCACCACACTTTATGCCAACGCAACAAAATAGGTTGGATAGACAATATAAGGTAAGAGACACAGGACAACCCTAACAGGTTGGTAGGGAATCATCCTATAAAGTAGACAAACAGAATGGCTAGCTTAAAAGCAATTACAGTGGTACCTCGGATTAAGTACACAATTGGTTCCGGAAGTCTGTACTTAAACTGAAGCGTACTTAACCTGAAGCGAACTTTCCCATTGAAAGTAATGAAAACCGGATTAATCCGTTCCAGACGGGTCTGCAGAGTACTCAACCTGAAGTGTACTTAATATGAAGTATGAGTGTAATTGGTTCTGGAAGTCCATACTTAACCTGAAGCGTACTTAACCTGAAGCAAACTTTTTCATGGAAAGTAATGGAAAGTGGATTAATCCGTTCCAGATGGGTCCACAGAGTACTTAAACTGAAAGTACTCAAACCGAAGCGTACTTAAACCAAGGTATGACTGTACACTAAACGTGAGCGGGTTGGGAACCCCTATCAAAAGAAAATGCATCACCTCGTATGTAAACACCATGAAACCACACATTGCCTTCCTACAAGAAATACACAATTCGCCTAAAGGAAGCAAACTCATGAGCGAACCCAGCTTCAGTCAACAATGATTTGCACCTGACTCAGGAAAGGCTTGTGGAGTAGCTGTAATACTCAGTAGAGACCTGAATTTCAAAGCCACAACAGTGCTAAAAGCCCGGGAAGCTGCGGGCTGTTGCCGTCTCCCTGCCTGCTTCCCCGAGCCGAAGCGCCTGGGGGACGGAGCCGAATTGCGGCGCTGTGAGGGGGAGGCAAACAGCGAAAAGCCCCCACCACACCGCAATTCGGCTCAGGGACTGGCTTGGCGGTGGCGGGAAGAAGGGGAGGGTTCCCTGAGCCAGTCCCTGAGCTGAAGTGTGGTGCGGGAGGGGGCTTTTCGCCAATTTGCCTCCCCCTTGGGGGAACGCAAATGGCGAAAAGCCCCCACTGCTGACTGGCTTGCCGGTGGTGGGAAGAAGGGGAGGAATTCCTCCCCTTCATCCCGCTGCTGCCAAGCCAGTCCCTGAGCCGAAGTGCGGCGCGGGAGGGGGCTTTTCGCCGTTTGCCTCCCCCTTAGCTCGGGGAAGAAGGAGAGGAAGGAAGGAAGAGAAAGGGCTGCTTTCCCTTCCTTTGTTCCTCTTTCCCCCCCTCCTCCGCTTCTCCCCCGCTAGTTCCTCTTTGTGTTCCGCTGGTCTCTGCTGGGGCAGAGACCAACGGAACACAAAGGAGAACCAGCTGCAGAAAGGAAAGAAGGCAAAGGAAGATCAGCTGAGAGGCGCTGACAGCTGTCAGCGCCTCTCAGCTGATCTTCCTTTGCCTTCTTTCCTTGCTACAGCTGGTTCCCCTTTCGCTAGATGAATGCCCTGATTTTCTGATCAGAGGTTTTTGTGGCCACGCTTCGCACGATGAAGCGGTGGCCATAGAAAACCTCGTTGTATAGCGAGGCAACCTCCGATCAGAAAATCCTTTCGTTAAGCGAAATCTTCGTCTAGCAGGGCATTCGTCTAGCAAGGCACCATTGTAGTACCCACTAAAGAAGAACGGCAGTGTAAAATGTTTGAATATGCTGAACTGGCTGGTCTGACAAACAGGATAAGAGAAAACAAAGATAAGTAATACAAGGAGGAATCGATCGCGTTTATTGAATATTTTAAGAAACAGTATAAACAAATACATAGCTTAGCAGGTCTTGAGTAAATCCAGCAGAGTTGGATGAACTAGAATGTGGTCCAAACCCCATTTTAAATCCATCTCAGCTAAAAGAAAAGAACTCACCCTGAAACTCACTTACAGATGGTACCTAACACCACAGAAACTAGCGCTGATATGCCCAGGAGCCTCAACAAAATGCTGGAGAGGATGCACCTCCACAGGCACATATACCCACATGTGGTGGGAATGTCCCGAAATCCAACTCTTCTGGACATCAGTCATACAAGAAATAAGCAAAATAACTAAACAAGTCTTAGAAGTCACCCCAGAACTGGCCCTACTGAACAACTTCCAAGAAAATAATGCCCATTCACATTATAAAGAGCTCATCACCCACCTATTCTCAGCAGCCAGAAGCATAATAGCCAGACACTGGAGAGACCTGTCAGGAGTAAACATGGACCAATGGTATCAAATAGTCTGGGAAACAGCCTTACTAGAAAAACTAACCAATGAACTGAAACTGACACAGGGACAAATAGAAGAAGGTGCCTTCACCCCAGTATGGCTCCCCTATATCACATACACAGCCCAACAAGACAACAACAAGAATCCGACAGCATACGAATCAATATGACTAACCTGACCCAAAAACCCCACCCTCTCACACATTCAGACACATAAACAAATCTCACTACAGCCAACCAAAGGCAACCAACCACACCCCAGATCACCCCCAACCTCTCTCACCACCAAGGAAATATAACAAGCGAATAGAAAGAGAAACTCACACAAGTAACGCCCACACATACAACTAAGCAGAACAATAGAAGCATTGCCATACCATCTCCCTCTTTTCCTCCCAACCTAATACTGCATGCAACACTAATGTCTCACAACAAGTGTAACTGATCTGTAGAAAACACAACTTGAAAAAGGAGACAATGCACATATTTCTGGTAACTAAGAAATCTTTAATAAAAAATATTATTTTTAAAAAAAATGATGTGAATGTTCTCACAAACAACATCAAATAATTTATTTTACTTGTATTAAGCTAAATTTTGGGATATATGTGCACATTTTCTTCTCCTGCAAAATATGAAGGAGTTATATTTATGGGGGTGTATAGCCACCTCCCAATGCCAGCTTGACCCCAATAGCTGCTTATCCCATCTTCTTGGCAGTGCATCCCCTTCCCTCATCCCTTTCTTAGTTCATTTACAGCCTGATTCAGCTCTTAGGTGCCAGTGGTTTATATTTCTTTTTTTCTTTTTTTAAATTTTAAAAACAAACTTTATTAATTCTTCCATTAAAAAGAAATACAAATACATAAAAAGAAAAATATCCACACAGTATCTACACAACAAATCCATACATGTAAAATCACTTCCCAACTCTTAACGTACTGCTTAATTCTCGTGTTCTCCTTAATCTTGCGTTGTCATTTCATTACAAATATCATATACATATTAGTTTCTTCTTATCTTCTTCTTTAAAACAAACCCCTGTTCTCCTCTAGCTAAGACAGACCCTTAGTTCCATTTTAACATTCTTTTTTCTAAAATATTCCTCTACATATTCCCATTTTTTAATCAATTTTTGCTTCGATATATTTCTTATTGCGGCAGTCATTTTATCCAAATTCATAAATTCGATTAATCTCATCTGCCAATCTATTATTCCAGGAATCTCTTCTTTTTTCCACTTCTGACCTATCAATAAACGTGCTGCCGCACACCCATAAAGAAAGACATCTCTTCTATCCTTAGGAAGATTTTCCGGGAGAAAACTTAACAAAAAATATTCCGGCTTTTTCTTAAAGGTGACTTTGACTATCTTTTTTAATTCCTCATAAACCTCTCCCCAAAATTTTTTAATTTTAATGCAACCCCACCAGCAATGCATGTAATCTCCTAATTTACCACCACATTTCCAACAATTTCCATCAGCAGTTTTGTATATTTTAGCTATCTTCATCGGAGTAAGATGCCATCGGTATAACATTTTCAGCATATTTTCTTTAATTCCTTCGCAGGCTGTAAATTTCAATGTTCTTCTCAATAATTGATCCCACTGGGTTGTATAAATTGGTTTGCCTAGGTCTTGTGCCCACTTAATCATAACACACTTTGTCCCCTCATCTTTTAATTCCCATTCCAAGAGATATTTATAAACCTTAGAAATTGACTTGACCTTATTATCAATTATTAACTCCTGTAATTTGGATTTTTCTTTGGCAAATCCCTTGGCTTTATGTTCCTTAAATAGACTTTGAATTTGCATATACTGTAGCCAGCTAGCACAATTCGATTTTAACTGATCACAAGTCTTTAAATTTAATTGGTCTCCATTTTTTTCTATTAAATCTTGGTAAGTTAGCCAATTCCCCTTCTTGTTTTTACCTCCCAATGTTGTCATTTCTAGTGGGGAAGCCCACCACAGGGTTTTAGGTTCTATCAAATCTCTAAATTCCAGCCAGTTTTTGAAAAGGGTTTTCTTTAACACATGGTCCGAAAATTTTTTAAATTTGCTCTCCTCTCCCTGAACCAGGTAAGTATGCCATCCAGTCATGTTTCTAAATCCTTCCACTGTCAAAATTTCTTCATCTTCTAATGTAAACCACTCCCTAAGCCAACAGAGGCAGGCCGATGCATGATATAGTCTGAGGTCCGGGACCCCCCAGCCTCCCCTTTCTTTAGTGTCCGTAAGTAATTTAAACTGAATCCTCGCTTTTTTCCCCATCCAGATAAATTTACTTAATTCCTTTCTCCAATTATTAAAGATCTCTTTTTTGCCTATTATGGGGAGTGGTTTATATTTCATTCATCCCAAAAACAGCAACGTTTTCATATAGCCAGTTGACTTTGACTAGGGCCTGTGGACAAACAAAGATTATGGACAGTAACCTCAAAAGCTTTGTTTGCCTTCTATAGTCTCAGCACCTAGGAAAATCTAACTGGTTACATGATAACCTCAGTCATAGGAGCCAACTCTTAGGGGCCAAAGTCCCTTTAACCCCCCCCCCCCAAATATACTATTTGAGAGGGTTGCGGAGCCCAAAAAATTGATGGGCATTGCCATTCAAATAGTGTGTGTGTGCCACATCATGTGATCCGATTATGGGGGTGGGGTTTACCTGGCCCTACCCAAAAAATATTTTATTCAAGTTGGCACGCCTGACCTCAGTATTTAAAGAGGGAAGCTGGCTGGGGGTTTTCAACGCGCTGAAGCAATAGCTGATCGGGACAGCAAATAACAGGAAACAGATGCAAAACACCGTCATCAACAAACCATTCGAGTGGGGTTCAGGAAAAAATCTGGCACACTCCAAATCTCTTTTGCACCAGGTGTATAGACTCCAGGCACGCGCCCCCCCAAAATGTTGTGCAGTACTAGTTTTAAAGGGCATGATTAAAGGACATAATGATATGTTCTGATGTCATTGATCACAATTGTCTTTTCTATTGGGCTCTAAAGAGATCGGCTAAAACTGGTGGGTTGTGGGTTGGAAATAAGCACTGTGGAAAAGTTCTTTCCAAACCAGTTCAGAATGGCACAGAAGGAATTGTCCATGGAACATTTGCGATCTATTGCTCCCCCTAGCTGTCGCTTCCTCCATTTCATCACCTTAAAGTCTGCATTTTTTAAGCATGAGGTATCTGGTGACATTTGCATCTTATTTGCTTTTTAAGCAACATTCGTAGGAGCACAAGGAAACCTTGCTTTTGCCAGAAAGGCTCTGGGTTGTTAAAGCTAAGAGCATAAAACTGTCGGGGGGGGCGGGGCGGAGAGGAGGAACCTTTCCAAAGCCCCATATTGAGGGAGAGGATTTGTCTATTTGATGAGGTTAGCTTCATAGCCGGACACAGTCTTTAGGCAAGATAAATTACTATGGAGTGGCTTGGGGGCCTTGCCTCATTTCCACCACACCGGCTTGTTAAACCTGCCAAGTCAAATGGGTACAGGAAGTTGCAATTTACAGCCAAGGTTTCCCTAATTGGAGAGAGGAGGCTGGAGAACAGCTAAAGGATGTACCGTATCAGGTTTCAGAGGCCTGATCCAGAAGTAGCCCTAATAGACAAGGTGAAGCAAGACTGAAGGTGCCAGAGTCAGACAAGTCTGGGAGGCAGCCCAGCAGAAAATCCTCCTGCACTGTGATATATAGAAATCATAGCATTGATAGCCTTATTCTCCCTTGATGTGCCTTTTGAAGCTGTCCAACTTGGTGGACATAACTAGATTTTGTGGCAATGATTTCCATATCTTTAACCATGCCCTGTTGTGAAGAAGCACTTCATTTTGTCTCTCCTGAATGTCTCAACATTCAGCTTCATTGAATGACCTAGCTGCTAGAATTAAGCAGGGGGGAGAAAAACTTCTGTCTAGTCACTTTTTCTTTTGTTTTCTCTCTTTGCCAATTAATTGTATTAAGTTTTTTTAAATATATATATATATAAAAAAACAGATTAACAAATTTAGCAAATATCAGATTAACAATTCTAAAATTAAAATTAATTTCCAGTTTAAAATATCCTTAGAAGTTGACTTCCCACCCTTAGCTCCAGGGTGTTTTTATCTCTACCCGTTTTCTCTAGACTATACATGATTTTATATACCACCGTGATGTGAACAATCTTGCCTTTCTTACAAACTGAAAAGCCCCGGGCATTGTAACTTTTTCTCTTAGAGGAGTTGTTCCAGCTCCCATAATAATGTTGCTTGCCCTTTTCTGAGCCTTTTTACAGCTGTACAATATCCTTGCAGTGGGGCAACGGTAGCTGCATTGGACGCCTGCCTACAGATAGCTCCATGTGTCAAGACATGGCTCAAAGGTCCCTTCATGGAAGAAGAATTGTTTGCTGACTTCAAACTCAGACTACCTACCGTGTTTCTCATATTATAAGACATGTCTTATATTTATTTTTTCCTCAAAAAAACACACTATGACTTATTTTCAAGGGGTGTCTTATTTTTTTCCTCCTCCTCCTGCCGCGGCCGGCATTGCTGCTGCGCCTATCACTATGTCTTATTTTCGGGGTATGGCTTATATTCCTTGAATGCTTAAAAATCCTGCTATGGCTTATTTTATGGGTATGTCTTAAAATATGAGAAACAGGGTAGGTAAAAGGTAAAGTTGAAGGACCCCTGGACAGTTAAGTCCAGTCGAATTCGAGGGTCACAAGGGAACTGGTGGAAGATGCAGCTGCTGCCCAGGCTTGGGGTGGACACCTCAGCAGGTCCTCAGTGGTGTTAGCCCCTAACATTGTCAGATTTAAAAAGGTAAAGGACCCTTGGATGGTTAAGTCGAGTCAAAGACGACTATAGGGTTGTGGCACTCATATTCAACACAAAAAAAACAGCGACAATTCGTTGTTGACAGCTGGACATATAAAGGGCCCCATTACCTTCAGCTGCTTAGGGTGTCATCAAACCTAAATCCAGCCCTGACTCCAATATTTCATTTCACATGAATGTTTTACCCGAGAAATAAGACACAGAAATGGCATGTAAGCATAATGGAGTCTCGGGTTACTGATTTCCTCTCTCCCTACGCAGGAGCAGCTCCCCTGCTCAGAGACCTGTGTCCGCAAAGTGTCTACAAAGCAGCAAGAGATACAACCTAAGCGGTGCTAACAGGGCAACAAGTCCTACAAATCCATCAGGCACGCCTTGCCTGAAAGTGGGTGAGATGCCAAAGAGTTTCGTGGATGCAGAAAGCATCAGGCGCAGGACGGCAAAAGCGGCTGCTAGGGCCAGCTGGCCCTGGAGCCTGGGATCACCACTATACAGAACCCCAAGAGACTTTTCACTGCAGTACAGATTTCTGAGGGGGAGAACGGAGCCAGCTGCAAACATAGTTCAAATGATGGGAAACCAGTAAAAAAAAAACTGACCTAAGTGAAGTCATGGGAGATTTGCCATAGATGTCAATTTGTTAAGATTTTTCAGGCTAAGACAGGGCAGCCTTCATGCAGCCAGTGTGAGCAATCTACACAAACAAACTGTGCAAGTTCAGTGCAAAAGCACAATGGCTTTGCTCCTGGCACACACAAACGCCATTACAGTGGTACCTCGGTTTATTAACACAATTGGTTCTGGAAGTCTGTTCATAAACTGAAGCGTTCATAAACTGAAGCGAATTTCCCATTGAAAGTAATGGAAAGTGGACTAATCCGTTCCAGACGGGTCCGCGGAGTACTCAACCTGAAGCGTACTTAACCCGAAGCATGGGTGTAATTGGTTCCAGAAGTCTGCTCATAAACTGAAGCGTTCATAAACTGAAGTGAACTTTCCCATTGAAAGTAATGGAAAGTGAATTAATCTGTTCCAGATGGGTCCACGACGTTCGTAAACCGAAAATTCGTAAACCGAGGTGTTCATAAACCGAGGTTCCACTGTACTGTACATTCCAGACTAGCAGCATGGAACACAGCACAAGTACGCAGTTAAAAGAGTTTTAAATAGTAGGGCCTCATACAACCCTACCTGTACTCAAGTATCATATATATATATATATATATATATATATATATATATATATATATATATAATCTCATTTATAGACTACTCTTCATTAGAAAAAAGAAAGAAAACCAGAATAACAAAACAACAACGTACAGTGGTACCTCGGTTTATGAACACAATTGGTTCCGGAAGTCTGCTCATAAACTGAAGCGTTCATAAACTGAAGCGAACTTTCCCATTGAAAGTAATGGAAAGTGGATTAATCCGTTCCAGACAGGTCTGCGGAGTACTCAACCTGAAGCGTACTTAACCCGAAGCATGGGTGTAATTGGTTCCGGAAGTCTGTTCATAAACTGAAGCGTTCATAAACTGAAGCAAACTTTCCCATTGAAAGTAATGGAAAGTGGATTAATCCGTTCCAGATGGGTCTGCGGAGTACTTAAACTGAAGCGTTCATAAACTGAAACATGGGTGTAATTGGTTCCGGAAGTCTGTTCATAAACTGAAGCGTTCATAAACTGAAGCGAACTTTCCCATTGAAAGTAATGGAAAATGAATTAATCCGTTCCAGATGGGTCCACAGTGCTCATAAACCGAAAATTCATAAACCGAGGTGTTCATAAACAGAGGTTCCACTGTACAACAATATCCCAACAACAAATAGGAAAGGACATTAAGATTCGTATACAGTACAGTAAAAAAAAAAAAAAGGATTCATATACAGTAATAGAATTCTTAATCATAATCAAAAGAACAGCAGCAAATACAACACACTCCAAAATCACCATTCAACAATAATATACGGTAACACAGCTGCTTCTTATATGGAAACATCAGGAGGTCCCCCAAGTGGTGGGTAGGTCTTGTGCAACAACTAGCAACTTAATAGGGCAATGTGCATCTTACACACACACACACACACACACACACACACACACT
Organism: Zootoca vivipara; assembly: GCF_965207765.1. NCBI lineage: Eukaryota > Metazoa > Chordata > Lepidosauria > Squamata > Lacertidae > Zootoca > Zootoca vivipara. The sequence goes on from NC_142598.1 coordinate 15,398,939, forward strand.
CAAAGTTTCATCCAGCTAATTCAATGGAACTTCAGAACATGCCTGTTTCCATCGCCAGTACTATATAGATACTGTATACAAGCCAGGTTTATCCTGCCTGTCCTACTTAAATTCCCAGGACGTACAGAACAACTCAACATCTCCCTACTATTCTAGGATGAAAACCCAGATGTCACACACTCAGTTGCTAAATTTTGCGCTGCCATGATGGACATTCGCCAATGGTTGGTTTGTGCTACAAACCAGTCCTAAATTGAAGGCCCATATTGTAAGACCTGTATTCCCTTAAGCTCCACCTCTGTTTTAATTGTTAGTTCTTATCCAGCCATTATCTGTGTTTAATCTCGTATTCTATTCACATATTTTATCCTATGCTTGTTTCTTTGCCCTTATTTGCTTTAACAATTATCTTTTTAAATCCTAACTGCTATTTTATTCCTATGTTTTTCTTATGCTGGTCTGAATCTCTCCCCCCCCCCAACTTTCCTTCATGTTAAGTGACTGAACACTATTACAGCCTGGTGAGTCTTTTCTCTGTCCAAGGTGCTGATTATTTCCAAAAATGAAAATTAATTGGAATTAAAATGGGAACTGGCTGGAATATGCAATGCCAGTTTAAAAGATAACAGACCATTGGGTGCCTCTGAAGATATCATCACCCAATTGCTTTTAATGGATGTTTTAATATTATTACTTTAACGCTGCAGTTCTACAAGCTTCCAAATGCTGTGAGTTTTTTTGTATTGGCATATATAGATTACCATTGGAAATGCTTTGAAAACCAGCACTACAGTCGTACCTTGTTTTGCAACCAGGATCCATTCCAGAGCCCCGGCCACTAGCTGAAAAGGATGCGGGGCAAAGCGCCGTGTCTGCGCATACACATGGAGCACATTTAGCACCTCTGCACATGCGCAAGAGGCAAACCTGGAAGTAACCCATTCCGGTACTGCCGGGTTTGCCGCGGGTGTTCGCCAGAATGGACGCTAGACAAGGCGGACCTTCGCGGAGGTATTACTGTAAAGGTTTCATGCTGGCCAGTGGTAAGGCACCAGTACTAATAATATATATTCTGGAGGGAGCAACTTATTGTTTTGCTCTTGTTTTTATTATGCTTTTTTTTTTGTTTTTATCTTGTGTTTTTAGGCTGTGAACTGCCCTGAGATCTACAGATGAAGGGCAGTATACAAAATTATTATTATTATTATTATTATTATTATTATTATTATTTAGTGTTATTCTTTTTAACAATCACCCTTCTGAATGATAATACACATACGTATACATGCATACACACTTAAACATGTACCTATATGGCAACAGTTGCTTTGGTATAGCCATAGCTAGGACTAAGAGATGAATATGAAAGGTTTTATGTACAATGAGGGCTCATATTTCCTATGTACAGTCAAACCTCAGTTCTCGAACGGCTCCATTTGGCTGAAAACCCAGAAGTAAGTGTTCTGGTTTCCGAACGTTTTTCGGAACCCGAACGTCTGATGCGGCTTCCGTTTAGAGCAGGCATAGGCAAACACAGCCCTCCAGATGTTTTGGGACTACAACTCCCATCATCCCTAAACAACAGGACCAGTGGTCAGGGATGGTGGGAGTTGTAGTCCCAAAACATCTGGAGGGCCGAGTTTGCCTGGTTTAGAGTTTCCCTGTTGAATTGAGGCTTCTGTTTTCAGTTTTCGAACGTTTCGGAAGTCAAGCAGTCTTCCGGAACGGATCACATTCGAAAACCGAGGTTCCACTGTATGTCTGCTGTGAAACATACTGTACCAGACAGGGCTGCCTCCAGAGCAGCATGGATGTAAAGCTAAGGCATGGATATTATAATAATAATAATAATAATAATAATAATAATAATAATAATAATAATTTATTATTTATACCCCGCCCATCTGGACGGGTTCCCCCAGCCACTCTGGGCTGCTTCCAACAAAATATTAAAATACAGAAATCCATCAGACATTAAAAGCTTCCCTGAACAGGGCTGCCTTGAGATGCCTTCTAAAGGTCTGGTAGTTGTTGTTCTCTTTGACCTCTAGTGGGAGGGCATTCCACAGGGTGGGTGCCACTACCGAGAAGGCCCTCTGCCTGGTTCCCTGTAACTTGGCTTCTCGTAGCGAGGGAACCGCCAGAAGGCCCTTGGCGCTGGACCTCAGTGTCCGGGCAGAACGATGGGGGAGGAGACGCTCCTTCAGGTATACATATATATGGTATGGGGAAAGTCCCATTCCAAGTCTCAATCCTTGTCATTCTTGGGAAATGTGTTTGTGACAAAGCACGGACGATGCTGTGACAACCTTTCTATTTCATTAAGTCAACTTCACATTGAAACTCAGGGTCTTGTGCCTTCATCTTACCTGCCTGCTTTAGTGATGATCATTTCTGTGCCAATATCATGGAACCTTTTCCAGAGGTCAGCGCACTGCAATTCCACCTGGATCTCCTCCATGGATGAGGTAGGAGGTGGTTGAGAGATGGGGCCGCTGGATGTGAGGTCAGAGTGCGTGTCAAATGAGCAGGATGTCCTCTCAGCCAATGCTTCAGTGTCTGAACCCGTACTCTGCTCTGAATCTAGACAAATGAGAGAGCACACCAGATCAAACTATCAATTTCTAAAAATTCCCCAGAAGGAAGGCATAAAGAAAAGGCAGCATAAGGATTTTTTTAAGTATATTTAAAAAAAAAAGACTAGTGCAACAGCATCTCTTTTATTATATGCATGCTATTGTTGTGATTTACAATCTGGTTTCTGGTTTTCTGTTCCTAACATGACATCTGGAATTTTCGTTAAGTTTTAAAGCAGCTGTATGAAATTGCCCACAATATAAAATATAAATAGCAAGAGATGTATTCAGGATGCACAATATTGGAGCACTCCAACTGGAGATGGGAGGAATAGAAAGAAAGAAAATTCACTCAACACCAGAGAAATAATGTTCTGGTTACTCATATGTCATGCCACATAATGTTGCTCTTGCTGTTAGGTATTTTTAGACAAAACGCTTGTTTTCCTTCTTTTTAGTATCTCAGAAATAATGGCTGTTGCTTTTGGTTTTGGGTTATTATTATTTTTGGCAGAGCTTTCTTTGCAAATATATGTTATTTGTTCCTCTATTATAATTTCTGGAACAATGTTTTTTTTCCCTTCAGAAAATAACCACATTGCACCAAAGCTGAAGAAGGAAGGATGGCGAACATATGGGAAGAATTATTGGGAAAGTAATTGTTATTTCAAGGGACACCTAGATTTTTGCAGGGGTCTTAGGATATAAAAGTCTGGCTAACAAAGGAGAGGGGAAACAGAACAATGGGGCTTAACGAAAGAAATGGCTTGTGCCCAGGGCCGGTGCTAGGGTTTTTTGCGCCCTAGGCAAGATCACCTTCTCCCCCCCCCCCCCCCCCGACCAATCATATTTCAAACACAGATGTATTATAGGAAGAATGAAAAGCACAGAATTTGCAATTGTTAATTTGTTTTTTAAAAATTGTGAAAACAAGTCATAAAACAATTTCTGATTTATTTTCTCAAACAGAATACAGTTTTAGTAAAGAACTCACTTTGAAAAATGTTAAATGTGATGCTGAAATTTTGACTCTTTAATGTTTCAATTTCAAGCAAATCAAAATCTTATTTTCCTTTGCATATTTTGTTAACAGTGCCTTCAGGTTAAGTGCTGATGCTTCAGCACGTTCGAAGTTGTGCCAAACCATTTTCAAAAACTGCTCTGCAAACACCGAAAGTTTGTGGATATTCACAAACATGGTGTGAATGTTTCAATGGCCTTCTGAGGTTTGGTGAGCTGGAAGGCAGCACAGGACCCTCTTGGTCATGGCCCCCTGGTTGGTAAATCCTTTTCCTAGAGATGCCCAGCTGGTTCCCTCCATTAAGGCTTTCAAGTGAGCCATAAGAACTAGTTCTGTTTCCCCCAAGCATTTGGCATGATGTGACTCTCTCCCCACAAGGTGATGTTATTGGATTCCGTTATAGTGCTGTTTGCTACTTCTTGATGTGATCGTTTCCACGTTTGTCTTCCAGTTTCATTTTTTATTATTGTGAGTTGCCTTGTGAACCAAAAGGAGGAGTACATGTTTTTTTACTTGTCAACCGCCCTGAAAGTATTATTGGATGGTATACAAGTATAATAAATAAAATAGGATATACTCCAAGCTCTATCACTGGTACCTCCCTAGGATTTTCATTTTGATAAAATGTTATGCCTCCAGTTCTTCTACTTATAAATAAAAACAGGCAAGCAGTATTCGGTTTTCTTTCCTTTTATTGGTCGTTTGCACAGATAGGAACTTCAGCAATGTATTGCTAGTGCAACGAAATGATTTTGCACCAGCCTAGAAAATTTGTACACATTAAACAAAACCTGAATATCAAGGACACCAATATGAAATGACACATCCCATATTGCATGCGTAATATGTTTCATTAACTTAACTATTGATCATGTTGAAAAACATGAGAATAAACCATCTAACAAGCATTATCCAAGTCATTATAACAAGAATACAAATATACAAGCAACCAAAATGCATGACTCTCATACAGAATATATTGGAGTACAAGTGCAGGAAATGTAAGCAGTTCATACCAATTGAAAGATGTCCCAGGGATTAGAGGATAATACTTGGCTTTTATATAGAGCAAAACACTTCACAAAGAATGTTCCCTTTTTTCTGTTTAATGTTGTAAAATTTTGGTTTATATATGATTTAAATATTATTTAATTTTATTTATGACATGATTTAATGTAGTTATGATTTGAGTATGATGTTATTTTCATTTAGTATGATTATGTGTGTTTTTATTTTAATGTTCTGTTTTCTTTTGTATATTTGTGTATGTCTTTTTAAACGAAATAAAGCTTTTTTCAATTAAAAAAATGGAAAAAATGAGAAGCTAGTTTTCAAAAGTGAAATTGACATGTTTAATCGGACAAAAGTCATTTTCTTTAACATTTGTTAAAGACTGGAAAGCTCACATAGACTTTTTGCAAGAAACAGAAATAATGATATAGGGATTTGAGGATTGAAGATAATGTTTGTTTATAGAAAATGAATATTGTTTTTATATAGCGGACAGATGAAGAACGGGAAGTTCTTTATTTTCCAAATCTTATTTTTCTGTTTCTCTTTTAACCTCTTTTCTACCTTCCTTCCTTCCTTCCTTCCTTCCTTCCTTCCTCTATTTTTTCCTCTCCCTCCCTCCCTTTTTGTGTATTTATTGTATCTAGATAAAAGTCTTGGTTTTGTTTTTTAAAAGGGAAAAGATATTAAGTTTTGCTTGTTGCCCATTTGGCTCCAAAGGGAGCCTGTTTCAGAAGCTCTAAGTCTGCATTTGAAGAAAGAAACCTACAATAAACATCCATCGCTGGCACTTTTGAGAACCGGTTGCTCTCTTTTTGCATTCTTTTGGGTTTCTGTGCCTCCCACCTGACTTGTTTGGATCGTCAAAACACCTCAGATAGCTTATAAGGCCATAACCTTTGCAATAGCTCAGGCTGGTAGGTCAGGATTATTGTGAATGGAGACTAAGACAGAGAGGTTATAGCCTGCCTAATGCCAGCCTTACAAATTCATGGGAGAATGAATGGACTTTCCGCTGGGGAATCCCTCATTTGTAGCTTAATCTCTTAGGCACTATGCCAGTGCAGCTATAATGTGCTCAAGACTGCCATGATTCAGCCACATCTAATTTATCAAATAGTTTTCATTTGTAACAGCATCTTTCCGTAGTAAACCCAGGATCAGAGAAGGCTGAACAAGAGACAGGCAGACATGGGTGTGACTGAAATATACTACACAGTTGTTTCCTTAAAAACTACTATCAAAAGCTGTTTTCGAGTCATGGGGTTCGAGAAGGCAAAACGAATTTTTTGTCATTTGACAGAAAATGTTCTGCTGATGAAACATCACCTAATTATTCTGGATTTTTAAGCAAGCTCTCTGCCTAAGAAAGAATGGACTCCTATATTGTTTCTCATGAGAAAAGGAATTCAGCAAATTATTTCTGTCTGTTGGGTCAAACTGTGTGTCAATATAGGTTGTTCTAATGTTTACATAATGCATTCTAACATTTTGGGCTCCTGTAGATGCACGAACCCGTGCAACATTAGGGCAAAGCCCGTGGCAGTTTATGTGTTAAATTTACCTGGAATTCCCAATGCAAACCTGCATCCAAAATTAGGGCACAAGCCCTCCACACAGAATTAAATGCACACAGATGTCAATCCCCATAGGAAGTCAACTGAGCCTTTCCCACCCTCCCACTTTGCCAGCCCTCAGCTGGGCACATATGTTGAGCACACTGCAATATGCCTCAAAACAGGTGTCCAATGGCACAGAGTGTGTTTCTCCCTTGCTAAAAGTCCCTTTTGGGGAAGGAGGGGTTTCAAAGTCTTCAATGGAACTGAAGTCATCTCTTAGGAGAGGCTTTGCAGCATGCCATTTACAGCTGCCCAAAACCAGTTCAATCAATAAGTGAAAGCTTAAAATAAAAAAAGCAAAAACCCTAAGAGACTACAGTTTAACCGAAAGTTTGCTCCTGCACTTTGGTATCTGTCCGATCAACCAACCCCTGGCTCTACCGATAGGTCAGCCTTCCACCAACCTGGTCTCTTCCAGATCTTTTGGACTACCATTCCCATCAGCCTCAGCCAGCACAGTCAAATTGGTTGGGGCTGGTGGAATATAATAATAATAATAATAATAATAATAATAATAATAATAATAATAATAATAATAATTTATACCCCACCCATCTGGCTGGGTTTCCCCAGCCACTCTGGGCGGCTTCCAACAGAAATATTAGAATACACTAATTTCTTAAAGATTAAAAGCTTCCCTAAACAGGGCTGCCTTCAGATGTCCTCCAAAAGTCTGGTAGTTGTTTTTCTTTTTGACATCTGGTGGGAGGGCATTCCACAGGGCGGGTGCCACTACCAAGAAGGCCCTCTGCCTGGTCCCCTGTAACTTGGCTTCTCATAGCGAGGTAACCGCCAGAAGGCCCTCGGCACTAGACCTCAGTGTCCGGGCAGAGCGATGGAGGTGGAGACGCTCCTTCAGGTACACTGGACCGAGGCCGTTTAGGGCTTTAAAGGTCAGCACCAACACTTTGAATTGTGCTCGGAAACGTACTGGGAGCCAATGTAGATATTTCGAGACTGGTGTTATGTGGTCTCGGCGGCTGCTCCCAGTCACCAGTCTAGCTGCCGCATTCTGGATTAATTGTAGTTTCCGGGTCACCTTCAAAGGTAGCCCCACATAGAGCGCATTGCAGTAGTCCAAGCTGTAGTTCAAAGCATTTGGAAGAGACTAGGTTGTGGAAGGCTGATCGCTTCTCCAGCTTCCACCTCCATCATCTGCCAAAGACAAGGATGGAGATAAGATTGATTCTGTGGCCTGGCATTTGGCAGATTAATGTCTCCATAAAGCAAATGAGGGAACTTCCCTCAACTTGTCATTATTTTCCACTCTTATGATTGTTTGACAGATGCCAACAATTCCAACAATTATGAAGGTTCCATGATGGTAAGGAGGAAGGCCTTCTTAATGTATTACAACTGCACACAACTTTAATTTCACATTACTTCCTGTTTCCCATCATCCCTTCCTGTTCTCTCCTGCATCTCATCTTTGCTTGGGTAGTCAGCCTTTGGGGAAGGGCTTTTTATTAATTGATTTTAGGATGTATCATTTGCTTTTCAGCTCAAATGAGCATTCAAAGTGGCTAATAATATGGCCAACAAGGAGAAAAACCAAACCCCATTAAAACAGCCCAAAACAAAAGGCAAACGGAATCAGCAGCATTATCTTAAGGGAGCAGGGAGAATGACGCAAAGCCAGCAGAACTCTCTAAATTATGAAGGCTAAAAGCCTGGCTCAAAAGAAAAATCTGAGTAAATGATCCAAGAATCTGAAGATCTAGAAGATCTTGAGTGGGAATGAATCCTATCAATGCAGAACCAAAACAGAGAATGGCTCTATGGTTGAGGGCAATCTGGCTTCTGCAAGAGGAGTCATCCAAAGGAGGGAGCTGCTGTATGTCTCTTTACCAGCTGCTAACCAGCCAGTCTTTTCCACTCATGTACTTAAAGCAAGGGACACAGGTGGCGCTGTGGGTTAAACCACTGAGCCTAGGGCTTGCTGATCAGAAAGTCGACAGTTCAAATCCCTGCGACGGGGTGAGCTCCCATTGCTCGGTCCCAGCTCCTGCCAACCTAGCAGTTCAAAAGCACGTCAAAGTGCAAGTGGATAAATAGGTACCACTACAGCAGGAAGGTAAACGGCGTTTCCATGTGCTGCTCTGGTTCACCAGAAGGGGCTTTGTCATGCTGGCCACATGACCTGGAAGCTGTACTCCGGCTCCCTCGGCCAATAATGCGAGATGAGCGCCGCAACCCCAGAGTCGGTCACAACTTGACCTAATGGTCAGGGGTCCCTTTACCTTTACTTAAAGCAAGCCCCTCAGTGATGCGCCAGGTTTGAGTAATACAGAAGAGCACAGGAGCCTCTCGTTCTCCAAGTCTGCCAGATGTCAAGGAGTTGTCAAGTGAGCCCAGGTCAAGCACAGGGCAGGGAAGCATGGGAGACATGGAATACAATTAGCTTTTAATTAACAGAAAATAACAACATAGTAGGTCCTCGTTTGATTCCTCCCAAGCAGACTAAGGCTGCGTTGAGGGGGCAAACTCTGGGCCTTGTGTGGCCCATTGCTCAGCAACATTCAGGGCTCTCCTTGAGTAGAGTGTCAGAGGGAAAGGAGAGCCAGCAGGACTGGGATTCTCCTGCTGCTGTGTAGCAAGGTCAACCTCTGACTCCTCTCTTTCTGAGTCTTCACTCACACTGTGACTTTCAGCCTGTAACCCTATCCTGGAAGACCACCTTCTCTTGACCCCACTTGACTGCTCAAAACCCCTCCCAGCTCACTCCTTCCCCAGACTGCTCTTCCGTCATAGCTGCCAAGTCTCCCCCGGATTTTAATCCGTTCCCCGCTGGTCTCCCGAATTGAAAAAAATCCCGGAAATCCCCCAGATTTCCTACCTGCCAGGGAGGCTCCATTTTGGGTGCTGGCACCGCCCAATTTCCGGTGCCCAGACATGGGTAGCGCGGCACGAGAAGTCACTTCTACGCGTGTCCAGAAATGCGTAGAAGCGACTTCCGGTGCTACTCCGCCCAAGCCTGGGCACCGAAAATCAGGTAGAACGGCGTATGGAGTATGGAAGAGTATGCAGTAATAAATGTTTGAAAGGGGACTCCATGGAGGGGGTAGGAGAAAGTCTGGAGATTCGAAGGAATCTTTATATGGATATGTTTTTCATTTTTTATTTGTGTATAATTTTGTATGTAAAAGTAAAGGTAAAGGCACCCCTGACCGTTAGGTCCAGTCACAGATGACTCTGGGGTTGCGTGCTCATCTTGCTCTATAGGCCAAGGGAGCCGGCGTTTGTTCGCAGACAGCTTCCAGGTCATGTGGCCAGGATGACTAAGCCACTTCTGGCGAACCAGAGCAGCACACAGAAATGCCATTTACCTTCCCGCCATTTACCTTACCTATTTATCTACTTGCACTTTGATGCACTTTCGAACTGCTAGGTGGGCAGGAGCAGGGACTGAGCAACGGGAGCTCACTCCGTCACAGGGATTCGAACCGTGGGTGTGGGGATTCAAACCGCCGACCTTCTGATTGGCAAGCCCTAGGCTCAGTGGTTTAGACCACAGCACCACCCACGTCCCTTTTGTATGTGTAAAACCAAATAAAAATGATTTCGAAAAAAGAAAAAGAAAATCCTGCTGCCATATTATGTTGTTTTGATTGTTGTCTTTTATGTATCATACTTCCATTGTGTGTTTCTTTTGTATTAATATTGATGTTGTTCACCACTTTGGGGGGAACCTTCAGGCTAAAAAGCAGTATAAGTTGTACATACCATAGCTGGATGTCACAGATCTACACTTGGGAGGATATGACCCTTCAGCCATCCTGGACTCAGGCCAGTCAGGGCTTTCCAAGTAAAAACCAGCACCACAAAAGAAATTGATAACCAGTGAAGCTCCTACAGTATAACTGTTAAGATACGGCTTGGACCTGATTTTTTAAACTCTACATACTTTATTTTAACCTGTGTACATATAATGTATAGCAAAATTAAAATGACCTTTAAAAAAGGAGCAAACCAGTTCCTGCACCCACCATTGAAGCAAGACACTTCCGTCATCTTCACTGAATTTGTCCAGCTTTCCCAGCTGCCACAGCAGGATTGCAGCTACAACCAACATAATTTAAAGGGGGGTGGGTTGCTCTGAAAGGGTTGCATCTGTAGCCTGAACCCACAACTCACATGCTGACACAACAATTGTGACAAGGCGTCTTCACCTCAACTACCAGTGCCTTCCCACCACATACACGTAACAAAAGCACAAAGGAGTGCACTCCCCACTCAGAGCACAACTTGGTGTTTATTGCTTAGCAGTTATATTTGCAAAGATCATAGCCCCTCCAGTTGCATTTCACATCACGGGGACACCACAATCTTAAAAATCTAGCTGTTTCTCTCATGTTACACACAACCCTGTATTAACAATGCCCTTGCATGACCTTCTGCAAAATAATGCAATGCCTTGAAAGAGTTTTAAATTGCAGCCAGGACAAGCTTCCTTTTAACTGTTTGACACAATGTTGTGTTTGTAAAGATATGTATTTTAAAAATTGCCACTAGGGGAGTATCAAGATTCTGGACAACTGTTCTGAGCAACTACTGTTGGGAAGTTCTCTAACATTGAATCTGCTTGCATTAACATTTCTGTAGCACTCTGGTTTCCCACCCACACCCCAAGTTAAAAGTTCATCCTCAATATGATTCTTCAGAGCCATCTTTTCTACAAGCTTGCCAGGAGATCAACGCAGTCCAGGAAAATGCTCGCTGCAAAGGGCACAGGCATGAGCCAGCTGAAAGACACATCTGCTCTGTTCTCTTACAAAGCTTCCTTTCCCCAACCATGAAATCTCAATGGAACCGACATGAACATACCTCGCAGGACAGACTTTGCAGCATGCTGTGAGCAATTTACAGCTGCCAAATCCATATCAATCAAATCCCTGGGGAGATTCTTCCTTCTTCAAACCGAGCAAGTTAAAAGGGGGGTGGGGTGAAGGAAACTGCCATCAAACTCAAACACACACACACACACCAAGTAAATTTCTACAGCTGCAACAACTTCATACGCTACCCTTAAAAATTCCAAGCTATCAAATACATAGTGGGCAAAATTTCAACACAAACGATTGGAAATCCCTTAAGGTATCTCTCAGTTTGCCATTGGCTGCACTGTTCTGATTTTGTATAGCTGCCATGACTGCAAGCTCTAGCACTGCAGAATGGCAGCGAGGCGTGGGTGTGGGAATTAAGCTGGCCACAATTTTATTGCATACCTAATACAGCTATGAATGCAAAAACTGGGACCAAGGTGGCATAGCTGTAAACTTTCGGATTTGAAAATAAGGGATCAGCAGCCTCACCTGTCCTGGGGACAGTCTACGGTATATCTAACAATCCAGGATAGCAGCAGGAAATGGCGCTAGAATAAGGGAATTTCCAACAAAAAAGGGAAAGTTGACAGCTGTGGCTTGGAATAAGGGAGTTTCCCAGGGGGGGGGGGGAGAGGGTTGACAGCTATGTTAAAGGTGGAATCAAGTTATTTGTCTCTGCTTGGAATTACCAAATGAAATGGCTCAGCTATCAAACAGCAAAGGTCCCTTGGGTGCCATGGCTCAAGCCTGTGCCATCTTACTAGGATGGAGCCTTATGCCTTACTAAAGGTAAAGGTAAAGGATCCCTGGATGGTTAAGTCCAGTCAAAGGCGACTATGGAGTTGCGGCACTCATCTCTGCTTTCTTTTTATATATATATATAACATTTTATTAAATTTTCCATTTAATATGCATTTAAACATCCAATCAAATTTGCAAATAACAAATAACATATACTCTATTGTGACTTCCCTCCCTCCCCTCATAAGGTTTTCTAACCAAAACTTATCTCGCAGTTTCTTTATTTCTTCCCCTTAAGTTCAAGTCACAGGATTTACTTCAACCCTGCAAGAGTTTTTAAACTTCTACAGTTCTTTTCCATGTATTCCACATATTTGCTCCAGTCTTTTAGGAACCTTGCTTCCCCCTGGTTCCGGATCCCACTAGTAAGTCTTGCTAGTTCAGCATAGTCTATCATTTTTGTCTGCTATTCTCCTATTGTCGGTAAGTCCTGTGTCTTCCATTTTTGGGCTAATAAAGTCCTGGCCGCTGTTGTTGCATATAAAAATAATACATTGTCTTCTCTTTTAATTTCTTGTCCTACGGCGCTCATCTCTGCTTTCAGGCCTAGGGGGGCTGCCGTTTGTGCACAGACAGATATCTGAGTCATGTGGCCAGCATGACTAAACCGCTTCTAGCAAAAACAGAACGCTGTGACAGAAGCCAAAGCACACGGAAACGCCGTTTACCTCCCCGCCACAGTGGTACCTATTTATCTACTTGCACTGGCATGCTTTTGAACTGCTAGGCTGGCAGGAGCTGGGACAGAGCAACGGGAGCTCACCCCGCCGCAGGGATTTCAACGATTTGAACCGCCGACCTTCCAATCGGCAAGCCCAAGAGGCTCAGTGGTTTAGACCACAGTGCCACCCACTCCTGTATGGGAAAGTGGCAGCTATCACTGCAATGGTCCGTGGGTACAATGGAAAGGAAAACAAAAGCAGACTTGGAGTTATCCATCCCAGGTGGTGAATGGGAAGCAGTTTGACCACAACAGCTATTGTGTACTACATCTGCTCAGCTATGAGAAACTGCTCTGAAAGTCATCTCTATATATGTGCCCAATCATGCCTGCTAAAGATGCACCAGATCAATAGGACCATCTCACCTAAGAGTTGGAGTGGATGCACTCTGTTGTGGGGATTCGAACCACTGACCTTCTGATCAGCAAGCCCAAGAGGCTCAGTGGTTTAGACCACAGCGCCACCCCTGTCCCTTTTACCCTTTTACCTTTTACCATGCCTTACTACTACAGCCAACCTGGTACCCTCCAGCGTGGCTGTGCTGGCTGGGGCTGGGAGTTGCCATTTCAAACATCTGGAGGGCATAAATATACAAGAAGAGTCTGCTAGAACAGCAGCCCACCCAATCCAGCATTCTTGCAAGCACTCATGGGAAGCTTGCAAGCAGGACCTGACTGCAAAACCATTCTTTCCACTTGCAATTTTCAGCAACTGGTGGTCAGGGACATACGACCTCCTAAGGTGGAGGTAGCACCTATCCATTGCGGGTAGAAGCCATTGGTAGCCTTATCAGCCATGAATTTGCCCAATCCTCTTTTAAAGCCATCTGAGTTGGAATGGTGGCCACCACTGCCCCCTGGTGGAATCACACAATCAGTCAATGCCCAAAGCGGAGGTTACAGTGGTCAATTCGTTTTGCGAAGAATTTGTCTTGCGAATCGCGGTTTCCTATAGGAATGCATTGAAAGTTTTTTTTTTTGCCCATAGGAACACATTAATTAAATTTCAATGCATTCCTATGGGAAACCACAATTTGAGGATATAAATGGCTGGGGGGGTCCCCATCCCAATCTCTCCTTATGTCTCGGGGCCTCCTGGTGGCAGGGAGGGATTCAGGAGCTAAGGAGAGGAGGGTGAGGACAAACCCAGCTGCAAAATGGACTACCTTCGACTCTCAACACCCGCAGGATCCACTGGTGGGAGAAGCGGATTTGTGGGGAGAGGGAGGGAAGGTGGATAGAAATGTTATTTTATGTCTGGTCTTTTTGTGTTATTATATAACATTAATAAAAATTATTTAAAAAAGAAAAAGAAACCGCAATATGCAAGACACATTTTTTGCAAAATGAATTCGTCTTGCAAGTCACCATCAGATAGCAAGATGCATTCTTCTTGTGAAAAATTCGTCTTGCAGGGCATTCATCTTGCGAGGTATCACTGTATTTGAAAACTAGCACTTCATATCTGCTGTTTTGAAAGAGGAAGATTATGGCTTACAGTTGATCTATATACATATACAGTAGCTGCTTGCTTTCCACTCCTGAACTTCAGGAACAATGGTGACTAAGGCAATATATTAATTATATTATTGCATACAAAGGCGTTGGGTGGCAAGTTATTCTGAGTGGCAACTTGTTTAAAGTATAGCTATTGGGACACTGGAAAACATTTCTCTCCAGATCTCAATTAAAGGGCTTTTGACCTGGTGTAATATCTGTGGCACAAGCCTATTCGTGTTTACAGGAAAGTACAGTGGTACCTCGGTTCTCGGACATAATCCATTCCGGAAGACCGTTCGACTTCCGAAACGTTCAAAAACTGAGGCACAAAGCTGCAAATGCAATTGAGAAAATAAAAAAAAACATGCAGCAGAAGCTGTTCGACTTCTGAGGTGTGTATCAAAAATTGAAGCATTTACTTCTGGGTTTTCGGCATTCGGGTTCTGAAATGTTCGACAATGGAGACATTCAAGAACTGAGGTACCACTGTATAAGGTAAACCCCTGACCGTTAAGTCCAGTCGTGGACAACTCTGGGGTTGCGGTGCTCATCTCGCTTTACTGGCCAAGGGAGCTGGCGTTTGTCCGCAGACAGCTTCTGAGTCATGTGGCCAGCATGACTAAGCTGCTTCTGGCGAACCAGGGCAGCGCACGGAAATGCCATTTACCTTCCCACTGGAGCGGTACCTATTTATCTACCTGCACTTGACATGCTTTCGAACTGCTAGGTTGGCAGGAGCTGGGACCAAGCAACGGGAGCTCACCCCATCGCGGGGATTTGAACCGCCAACCTTCGATCGGCAGGCCCTAGGCTGTTTTGTTTAGACCACAGCGCCACCCGTGTCCCTCTCTGTACCACAGTATATATGGCCTTCTATATGGAGTTTGTCTTTTACCAAGGTAAGTTTGTGCAAGGTGGCAGCCTTAAAGAAGCAAGAGCAGGCTTCTAGACTGCCCTTCATCTGCAGAGATACCCCTGTAGCATGCAAAGGTGAAGAAAAATGAAACAAACAAATCCAGTATAAGACCTTTGGGGGGGGCACCATCCATGAAAACTACAGAGGCCATTACAAAGCACAGAAGCAGAACAGACTAGAACAGTATTAGATTACTGTAGATTAGATATTAGATTAGATTAGATTAGATTAGAACAGACAGGTCAATTTTGGATTTTAAAATGCCCGGGGAAATAAATGAGTGTTGGCCTGCTGCTTACATGATTGTTGTGTTGGCTCCAGTCACACATGCCCCTAATAAAAAGGTCTCCTACAGAGGCGGTGCCACCCCAGAGAAGGCTCTGTCCAACATTGTCACCTAATGCAGTTTACCCAGCTAGAAGCCTCCTCTGAAGAACTTAAGACACAAGCAAGCTAGTCTAGGAAGAAGCACTCCTACCAGGGGTGCCAACTTGAATAAAATATTGGGGGGCCCAGGTAAGCGACACCCTGCATAATCGATTACAAGACATTCCACATGCACACCATTTGAATGGCAATGCCCATCAACTTTGAGGGGGGCAGCCCCCTAAAATATTTTATTGGGGGGGGGGCTAAAGGAACTTTGGCCCCCTAGGAGTTGGTTCCTGTGACTCCTACAGGTATTGGTGTCCCCAAACTGTTTAAAGTGTTGGTGGAATCAATAAAATTGTGTTATAAGAATTTTAAGGTCTCAAATATAAAATACATGTTCATAAATTTACAAGGCAAATGTAAGTATATAAACCAGGTGTCTGAAATAGTACAGGAGAGCAATCCTGAAGCCGTTTTGACTCTCCCAAGGACCTCAAATATTCCTCTTCAGTGAGGAAGTCTCTTTACTCACAACTCCTGTCTTAAGGGCGTGTTTGGGCATGAATAGGGTGAGTCTGTGACCTGAATTCAGGAACTAAAAAGAAGGTTCCGGTTTCCGCCTGCAGGAATGGCGGACCTGTTTTCCATCTCTCTGACCTTCGTAAGGAATTTGGCGGTTGCTAGGGGAGTAAATGGCAACCCCCTACCCTCTCCGGGGGTTACGGAGAGGGGCCGCTGGCCCGCGATGCCCCCAGACCCACTCCGACTGTTTTTGGAGTGGGGGGGAGCTTGGGCTGAGCACTTACGAGGGCCAGGACTCCCGGACGCTAATCTGCATGGCGGGGATTTCCATGGTTAAAGAAGATAATTAGGCTTAAATCTATGGACATACTTCAGAAGGAGGGGAAGAAGCGCTGTTTACTGCTGAGAAATTTATGCTGCTGAGGGAGAGGAGTCAAAGATTGTACAGCATCTGGAAGAAGGATTGATGGGGACGGAGCGATAAGGGAAGTGAGTTTTTATTTATTTTTCTTCATATTGTTGCCTCGTACCTTCCCGGACGCGATGTCCTGGCTTGTTTGGAGTGAAAGAGAAGCAAAAGACTGTGTGAGTTGAACTTTATAACTGTTGTTACTGAGCATATTTTTTAAAGATGTGGAGTTGCCGATGAGAAAAGCCCCCCCCTAGTCGGACGGAAGGAGTTCTGGACGCGTTCGGAGGATTTATGAGCTGTGACGCACTTTAAATTGGAGCAGCGACCTGAAGTTAAGTTCAGCTATAGGGCAAGGAGATCCATTAATTTACCAAGAGTTTATGGTTTGATGTTTGGGTCTCCTGCCTGGAAAAGCTGTAAATTCTATAATGATCGTAAATCTTCATTGCTATGAGAGAAAACGAAAGTGATTTGAGCTTTTTAAGATGGCGCTGCTTCGTGCTGCTTCGACGCAACAGGGAGCTCCATTAAGAAGATTTATGGGGAGGCTGGACTGATTAACTCACACAGGAGAAAGAACATCTGTGAAACTTTGTTTGATATTTATCTCAGCAGCTGGGAAACAATCGGATGAAAGTGGAAAACATCTATGTGACTGTAAGGGGAAGATCTGGATTATTATGAACTTGGAGGACGATTTGAACTTTAGAAAAAAGACGGCAGTGGACAGTTGCGAGGAATTCCCAATTTCTTGAAGCATGGGAACCCAAATAAAAAATTCTTTAGATGATTTGGCATAACATTCGGTTTGATTGATATATATATGTGTATAATTTGAAATATTGAATGTGATATAATTGGTTTTAATTGGAAAATTAATAAAAATATTTTTTTTAAAAAAAAAGGATTCAGGAACTAAAGTATTAACAAAACACAAAAGAATGGTGAAGCTGCCCAGGTAAGGCAATCAGTGATCATTATCAGGTACCCTGGCAGACAGGATTTCTGCTGCAGACTGCTTCCTTCTTTGATGTATGTATGATATTTTGGGGTGGTGGTCTTGGCGTACAAGGTGGGCAATTTCAAAAGTCTATATAAGGGCTTGCGCACCATTGTTCTGGGTTCTCCTCCCTCTCTGCATGTGAGGACCCTGTTGCAACAGTTTCATAAAGACCAGGCTTACTATGTAGCAGCTTTGCTTCTCAATATTCTCTGGTTGGCCTCTGTTATTTTCTCCTACCGATAGGGAGCCCACTTAAGGACTCTATATACGGGCTATTGCATACCCCATAAGGGAAAGGAGTAAAGTTTTTTTCTTATATCAATTGCAAAACAAATAATGTTATTAAGGGGGGAGGGAGCGGTGTTTATATTTTCATTATGTTTTCAATAGGCAGGAGATTTTTGTCTTTGCACCCAGCTGTGGGTTTGGCTGCTTTGTCAGTTTGCTTCATCTTTACGAGAGAAGTGGGTCCTGCTCTTCCTCCTCCTCCTCCTCCTCCTCCTTCTCCTCCGGCAGGCACAGATGGAAAGACCAGGGGAGAAGCAGCAGGGTGTTTGGCTTCTCTGCATCTTGCAGTGTTTAAAGGCCTTGACGTGACTTTTCCAGCAAAAGTTGAACGTGGGCACACACACCACATTTCCCCGCCCCCATCCCATTTTCCCTTTCATCCAAACCGTACACCAGAGGTTTCTGCTTTCAATATCCTTATGCATTATTATTATTTTTTGGAACGGGCTCACGGGGGGGGGGGTAGAAAAAAATCAATACACGTGGAAGTAACCCCAACCCAATAGGAGATGCAGAGTTTCCCTATTAAATTACCAGCTTCAGACTCTGGCGATCAGAAGTGATTTCCTCTTTGAAGCCTACGGCAGAGGAGTTCCTCCCACTTTGGAACACATTTCTTCCCACCGAGACTCAGGCTCTGAACCTCAAAGGGCTTCTCCCAAAGTATCCCCTGTTCCTGCCACTTGGGAATGCGGAGTTCTTGGAGGATACGACTCTTAACAGCAAGTTTCCCGCCTGTGCAACAGATCTCTGCCTCATGCTTCTCTCCCTCCCTCCCTCTCTCTCTGCATGGTGCCTTCCTTGCCCTGACAAGAAAAAGAGATGGTGAAAGTCCTACAGCAGTGCTCAGAAAACACCTTCCTTTGCTCTTTTACCCAGAGAGCCATGTGGAGCATGTGCGGAGCGAGGTGGCCACCCAAAGCCTTTGCGGTGGAAACCAAGATCCTTTATCTGATCAACAGCACCTGGCCAGACCATTTTTAGGCTTTGATGTTGACCCAAGTGGATCTGCAAGAGTTAAATCCCATGAGCGCATTGTGAGGACTTGTTTTTATTATTTTATCAAGGAAGAAAGCATCTAGCAGGGACCACTTATTTTCTCCTGCCCAGGGCCAGATTTAGGTTTGATATGAGGCCCTAAGCTACTGAAGGTAATGGGGTCCGTTATATGTCCAGCTGTCCTTTGCCAACAGCAAATTGTCACTGCGATCTACTCACGGAGCTAAAAACTGGCAGTGATCTACCCCCTTTTGGTGGGTTCAGGTCAGCTTTTTTTTTTTAGGAAAGAGGAAGGCCCGTTTTGGGGGGGTGCAGGACAAAAATTTTGAGCTTTTTTAGGGGTGCCAAAGTTGCTGAGCTTCTTTGGGGAGAGCCACTGATCTACCAGTGATCTAACACAGACATTCAATGATCTACCGGTAAATTTATGGACCTCATATCTATCTAAAGCCATTTGCACATCACAAAATAGGAGCCTACACAACACAAAACACTGTTGCTGTATGTAGGTTTTATTTTATTTGTTTTTTATCTTGTATTTTGGAAATGTACATCCAGGTGTGTGTTTTTTCCTTTAAATTTTTTTTTGGGGGGGGGGGCAAGAGAGTGAGGCCCTAAGCTTATATAGCTTATTTAGCTTATACATCAATCCGGCACCGCCTCTGCCGAAGCCCCATTGGAAGGAACAGCAGCTGCATAAGAATACTGAAGATTTAGATGCCACTTCCCCCCCCCCCAAAAAAAGCAAGAAAACTGAACAGTGATTATTAATAGGCTTGTGCAAAACTGAAAGAACAGCTATAGTGAACCTGACCCCACGGTTACCCTCCCCTAAGGTTTTATTTCATAATGGTTTTATCTTATTCGTAGATTTTTAATTTTAAAATTGAATTTTAACATTGTATCAATCTGCGTTTTAACTGAATTGTTTCTTTTATACTTGCGTTGATATTATTTGTTGTTAGCCGCCCTGAGCCCGGTCTTGACTGGGAAGGGCGGGGCATAAATAAAATTATTATTATTATTATTATTATTATTATTATTATTATTATTATATCTCAAAAGCCCTAATTCAAGGAGGAAAAGAATATCAGTGTCTGCTAGGCATGTTGGCTATATTGGCTGCATACTGTCTCCGAGATGGGAGTGGCAGCTGGACCCAGCATTGAGGTCTGTTTTGGGGGGGGGACACCCCATGGATTCAGACAGCAGGTATGGACTTCAATATTATGGAGTCCTGAGCAAGGACAAGATTGCCCCCCCCCTTAATAAAAAAAGAAAGAAGGAAGGAAGGAAGGAAGAAGTTTTTGAGCTATTTATTAGGAAATTCACCATATCCATATGCCCATGTTTCCCTGGACAGTTTTGCCGATTTTCGGAAATTACGCATGGACGCTATTTCCGACCGATGGATCACATATGTGTGCAAAAAATTCCAGACATATGTCAGCCCTACCCAAAGGCCCCAGGGCAGATTACATAATACAAAAAGGACAATGAAACCACAATGAAATCACTAGACAGATTACCCCTGAGAGATAGCTCAGTGGGTAGAGCATGAGACTCTTAATCTCGGGGTCGTGGGTTCAAGTCCCACGTTGGGCAAAAGATTCCTGCTTTGCAGGTAGTTGGATTAGATGAGCCTTGTGGTGCCTTCCAACTCAACAATTCTATGATTCTATGATCTCCAGCATTGAAAAAATATATATAGTAGCCATGGGCAATCTTAAAAGCATTTGTCAAGAGGCTTGCGGATCTTGGTTTGGAGAAGAAAAAGCCAAGATGGAGAGGAAGTTCATTTACTTCACGTATTAATCCAAGCCTCCCTAATTCGTCCTTCCTGATGCAAGAGGCAAACTCCAAACAGAAAATAGTTCATCACTTACACAAAGGAGTCATTTTTCCTTGGAGGTACAGCCCAAATTTTAAAATTACCATATACGGTACATTTAACACAGGGCAGTGACATTAAATTTCAGGTGCTTTCAGCCTGACTGGGCAAACAGGTGCAAAGTCTTTCGTCTGAAATCCGCTGGGCAGTATATTCTCATAACAATTCCAACTGCAGCCTCCAGAAACTGGTTTTAGCTCAGGTTTAAAAAAAGGAGCAGCAGCAGGGGTTAGCCATAACATGCAATAAAAAGTGGGTAAACATAGATGACACTTCAAAGTACTGAGCTGGGAGGCTGCTCAGCAGGAAGAGGAAAGGAAAAAGTCTATAAATATCAGTTTGCACTGGACGCTCGGAAGAGGAAATTGTGATTCTGCTCCAGCCAATAGAAAATACACACATCCTGCGCTCACTTGGATAAGTGAGAATCCCATGCAATGATGGAATGGACAAAAGGAAAACAGGAGAATTTTGAATCCTTGTCCTAAAAGGCCCAGGAGGTTTAATAAAGCCTAATCTGACTGCATCATTTGAGGAGCACAAGATGAATTTGCCTGTCCTAGAAGGGCAAGACATCTTTCCAATGGCCCGGCCTCTCAGCGGCTGGGAGAGAGCCTCCATTTTCCAGCTTGTTGTATTTTAGAGAGTAAAAACTCTGGATACATTGGGGGAATCTGAATCAGGGCCAGCCCAAGATACTTGGGCACCTAAGGCAAACCACAAAATAGCACACACATCCTGCCAGGGAAGAAGGGGCGACTGAAGAACTACATTAGGAGCAGGGAGTGGGATAAAGACAGGGCCAGATTTAGGTTTGATGAGTCCCTAAACTACTGAAGGTAATGGGGCCCTTTATATGTCAACAACAAATTGTGGGGTCCCAGGTAAGGCCCTGAGTGCTCCCTGGAAGGACAGATCGTGAAGCTGAGGCTCCAATACTTTGGCCACCTCATGAGAAGAGAGGAATCTTTGGAAAAGACCCTGATGTTGGGAAAGATTGAGGGCACTAGGAGAAGGGGACGACAGAGGACAAGATGGTTGGACAGTGTTCTCGAAGCTACGAACATGAGTTTGACCAAACTGCGGGAGGCAGTGCAAGACAGGAGTGCCTGGCGTGCTATGGTCCATGGGGTCACGAAGAGTCAGACATGACTAAACGACTAAACAAACAGGTAAGGCCCACCCCACATAATCTATCACATGACACAGTGCACACCCACCATTTGAATGGGAATGCGCATCAACTTTGTGGGGGTCCAGCCCTTTCAAATATTTTATTGTGCCCCATGGCCCCTAGGAGTTGGTTCCTCTGTGCTGGAGTATCATGTTTTCCCCCCTAAATTGGGCAGAGGCTTCCCACGCTTTGGGAAGGAGGTGCCAGGGGAACATTTAGGGGACTAGCCCAGTCCCCCAATAGCCTCCCTAGTCCACGCACGCCACTGAATCCTATGCATATTTACTCGGGAGTCAGTCTCATTGTGTTTAATGTAGCTCACTCCCTGGTATGTCTATTTAGGACTATGGCCTTGATCCCAGCATGCAAGCATGTGCGCATGCACACATCCACGCACCAGTTGGCTGTCCTCTAAAAACCCTAATTTTTGCATTGTTAGAGGAAGGCCACAACCCTCTTGAAGAGAATAGGTACATGTGACATATTACCTTCACTATATCAGGGAGTGTAGAAGAGACATAAAATGTTCTTTTCTATCCAGGGCAGGATTTCAGTTTGATGAGGCTCTAAGCCAGTGTTTCCCAACCTTGTGCCTCCAGATGTTTTGGGACTACAACTCCCATCATCCCTAGCTAGCAAGACCAGTGGTCAGGAATGATGGGAATTGTAGTCCGAAAACAGCTGGAGGCACAAGGTTGGGAAACACTGCTCTAAGCTACTGAAGGTAATGGGGCCCTTTATATGTCCAGCTGTCCTTTGTCAACAACAAATTGCAGCTGTTTTTTGTGTTGAATATATGCTATATGGTAATTTATGGACCAAAGAGATATCTAAAGCCATTTGCACATGCAGAATGTAGGCACCCTATATATAGAAATGAGCAAACCAGTGATATTTTAGGGAGCAGGCTAGTAGGTGGGGTCCATTACTTACATCATAGGAGCCTACACAACACAAAACACTGTTGCTGTACGTAGGTTTTATTTTATTTGTTTTTTATCTGATATTTTGGAAATGTACATCCAGTGGTTTTTTTCCTTTAAATTTTTTTGGGGGCCCCCAAGAGAGCTTGTTTAGCTTATACAGTCATACCTCGGGTTGCGTATGCTGTGGGTTGCATACTTTCATGTTGTGTACTCGGCAGACCCGGAAGTCTTTACTTTCGGGTTCCGCCGCGCGTGCATGCGCAGAAGCGTACTGCGCTCTTCGCCCATGTGCAGAAGCACTCTATCGGCGCTTCGCGTATGTGCCTAAGCACCACTTGGGTTGAGTACCACTGTACGTAAATCCGGCACTGGATAAAGATCTATATTGGGAACAAGGGAGGGAATCAAAGGCCATCACAGGGGCCCACTCTGAATCAAGTACACGCTGGGACCCCTCAATTTTGGGGGCAACCTGGCACCTCCGCTTCAGGCTGTTGAGATGTGGTGGCACTGGAGGGCCATAGATAGGGATGTGTTGAGATAGAAGAGGGGAGAGATAAGGGAGAACTAGCAAAACAATAACAGGGCAATCAGAGAGGAAGGCATGGGCAAACTCAACTGGCTTGGTACATTTTTGCACATTTATGCATAGCTGACCCCTCGGCGTGGGGTTTAAATACGCACTTCAGCATTTTCTGCTTGAAACGCTTCAGGTACGTTAGCTGAACAGAGGTTAATGCTATTAAAAACATTTAAAGGCCACGGTGTAATTTTAACTGCTTATAGTGGTACACCCGGTATAAATTTAACCTTGAAAACAAACATTTTAATATGGGAATCTGTGACTCATGGTGGCTTTTGCATACATGTGAGCCCATGCCAGGAGCACGCAAGGAGCACAGGAAACACTCCCCTAGGTTGCATGCTGTTGCTTCACCAACAAATATTCTTTGGGATTCTCAGAGTCCCATGAGCTTTGCTGCAGCCCAAAAGCAGGAATGTTGGTGCCTGGGCATCAAATCCAAATGGCAGAAAATCCCTGCAGTGATAAATATATATACTGTATATATAATAAATTGATAATGTATCGCTCCTTACTAGTTACCAAAAGACACCGCCTGAGCCAAGCCACTCTCTCCTGCCCAAGGGAAGAGCCAACTCATAAAGCTACACGAGGCAAGACTGTGCGCCAAAAATAGCTGCAGGAGCCAAGACAATGCTAGAAGCAGCTTTGAGCTCTGGCGAGAAAGGTCCTTAACAAGGTGAGATCTCCAGCTATGCAAATTATTTCTGGGCCTACAGGTCTCTTTACTTTGCATGCTTCTGTGGTTGCGTCAATGGGAAGCGTTGGATAGAATTCGCTATATCCCTCAGCCTATCAGGAGGATAAATCTCTGACCAATCGTGCCGGCTATTACTTTTCTATAAAACTGGTTGAATTTATTATTGTTATTATTCTTTTGGAACTAATGAAACCGCCCCATTATTGCAGTTTGTTTTTTTACCCATCCTTCAATTAACTGTTGCCCAGAAGAAGAAAAATACAGAAGAAGAAGAAGAAGAAGAAGAAGAAGAAGAAGAAGAAGAAGAAGAAGAAGAAGAAGAAGAAGAAGAAGAAGAAGAAGAAGAGGAGGAGGAGGAGGAGGAGGAGGAGGAGGAGGAGGAGGAGGAGGAGGAGGAGGAGGAGGAGGAGGAGGAGGAGGAGGAGGAGGAGGAGTTTGGATTTGATATCCCGCTTTATCACTACCCGAAGGAGTCTCAAAGCGGCTAACATTCTCCTTTCCCTTCCTCTCCCACAACAAACACTCTGTGAGGTGAGTGGGGCTGAGAGACTTCAAGGGAAGGTTGTTCCACATGGTGGGTGCCACTACCTTAAGGCCCTTTTCCAAATAGCCGCAAAATGGGTTTCTGATCGCTGTGGCACTTCCAAGAGGTGGGTGGGGCTGAGAGACTTCAGAGAAGTGTGACTAGCCCAAGGTCACCCAGCAGCTGCATGTGGAGGAGCAGAGACGCGAACCCGGTTCCCCAGATTAGGAGTCTACCGCTCCTAGAACAGCTTATTGCTTTCATAATAGCTGGCAGAATTTACCGTACGTTCCTCTTTTAGTTCCTCTTTTAGTCATTCTGATATTGCCTGCTGTTGAACTGCATAGCTAAATAATAGATTTGGGAATTCAAAGTCATTCCCTGCTTGCTTAGGTTTTCTAGTACATTTGGTTGAATGTTTTGTCATCTTTCCTTTGGGCAAAAGGATTCCCAAATCCTTTGCCACTTTAGGGCTCATCTACACTTCCGCTTGCGCCGTGCTTAGAAAGCATGGGTCCAAGCAGTTTTCCCCTTGCCCTGCTCCTTTCCAAGAGGAACTCCACTCTATACATAGATCAGAGGAAATGGCAATCTGGGGGAAACCCAAATCACTGTTTTCTCTGGCTGAGCACCAAAGAGCAGTTTCTCCACAGGAAGCAGTGAGAAAAAAAGGAAGTGTGGATAAGGCCTTGGTTAAAATGCTGACCCCAAGAAATCCAGGTACTTCCTCTCTCTGCAGGTGCTACTGCCAAGAAGGCCCTCTACCTGGTTCCCTGTAGCCTCACTGCTCACAGGGAGGGAACCACCAGAAGGCCCTCAGTGCTATACTGGGCCGAGGCCATTTAGGGCTTTAAAGGTTAGCACCAACGCTTTGAATTGTGCTCGGAAACGAGCAAAGATCAGAAAGAGAAACAAATCCAGTTCAAAAAGACATCTATTCATTCATTCATTCATTCATTCATTCATTTACTTATGTGCTTAGAATGTTTTTATGTCACCTCTCACCGAGTAGAGCAATGGCAGAGGTCCCAAGGAAGAGTACAATTAATACAGTTACAACAGGTTTTTTATTTTAAAGAAGCCAGTAAAAATAATCCACAAAAAACCAGCTCCGCAAATACCAAAATTCAATGCATATGTACAACAACAGCAACAAAAAAAAACATCAGGAGGACACAGCTCAGTAACAAGCAGACAAACAGACATCATCCTCACATCAGCCCAAACCTCCAGTCGAGTTTCCCAAGCCGTTTCATGTAGAAGGGAGGCAGAAAGGAACCTGGAGGGCAATAGCACCACGTTCTGAGACTTCAAATCCACAAAAACTGGAACCAGGCCTCATCCAGGCAACTGCTCTGGAGAGATACTAGGCTTGGCAATACTGAAAGCCACTGAGAAGTCCAGGGGAATGAGCAGGGTGGCACTCTCTCAAATCCATTCCACTGGGCTAGTCATTCATCAGGGTGGCCAAGGCTGTTTCCATGCCAAAACCAGGCGTGAAGCTGAACTGGAATGGATCAAAACAACCTGCAACATCACAGACTACCTGGAGCTGAGAAGAACCACACACTCCAATAGCTTGCCCCCAAATGCTGGATCAGAAACCATGAGATAGGAATTAAGTTTCTTCAAGCTATTGCGGTTCATACCTTTACTCACAGAGGCATTAGCCACATTCAAGGTCCAAATGTCCAGTCCTACCTGATTTTACAGATGCGGGTGGCGCTGTGGGTTAAACCACAGAGCCTAGGGCTTGCTGATCAGAAGGTTGGTGGTTCAAATCCCCACGATAGGGTGAGCTCCCATTGCTTGGTCCCTGCTCCTGCCAACCTAGCAGTTTGAAAGCACACAGTGCAAGCAGATAAATAGGTACCACTCCAGCAGGAAGGTAAACGACGTTTCCAGAAGCAGCTTAGTCATGCTGGCCACATGACCCAGAAGCTGTACGCCGGCTCCCTCGACCAGTAAAGCAAGATGAGCACCACAACCCCAGAGTCGTTCATGACAGGACCTAACGGTCAGGGGTGCCTTTACCTTTACCTTACCTGATTTTACAAACTGTAATAGACAAGGTCCGGGGGGTGGGGACAACATCACCATGGCTCCAACCTATTTCTAGCACTGGTGTGAATAGCCCTGGTTTGTTTTGTGATAATTTCCTTTGCACATACTCTCCTTTAGAAATGAAATGGTCATTTCCCACTTGCACTGAAAATTTGTATCCTGGGCTCTTCTTCTTATTCAGTACAATCTGATATATTTGGTGTTGAGATATAGTGAAATCCTATCAGAATCAAGGACCAGCAAATTCAAGCTCACTTGAGGCTTGCTCCTAAGTACGGTAAGTACTACAATTTCCCCTAGGACTAAGTCCTACTGAAGTCAATGGGACATACTTCTGAGTAGACATTTACAGGATTGCTCGATCAGTCTTATCAAATCCCACTGGGTGTTAGGATAATGTGAAGCTTCTCGCTTACTGTCCAGCTGCTTGTGTCTGGACTGGGCATCAGATCAGAGAATCCAGAATAGGAAAGAAATGTTTCCCAAATTAAAGAAAGACCTCACTGGAAATATTTTTAGCAAAAATTCACAGAAAGACACATCTTCCTCAACATTTCCAGCTCATAATTCTGTGAAAAATCTAACCATTCTAAGACCAAAACCTTACATAGAGATGTTTTAACCTTCCTGGATACTATGCGTGCACTATATTTCCTGAAGACTCATACTAACCATGCACATTTTACAGTGTTATTCTGGTTGTTGTTTTCCTTTTAATGCAAGCCAATCATGCAATTTGGGTAAATCTAGGTTGGCGATGCTGCTTATGTTTGTACCGTCCTGTTATGCTGCTCTGATCCATTTCAATAGTACAAATGAGTACAATCAGCCAGGAAGTTCTCCTGTGCAAACAAACAAAATCCATCGACAATGAACAGTAGTCGGGCAAGAGCTTCTTGGTGGATTGGGCCCCTTGTCTCTTGCTTATTTCATAGAGGAAGGGAGGGTGAGTGAGCTTCCAAATGTGCAGTGGAGTCTATAGCAGCGAGGAGAGTGCAAAGAAGCAAACATGGATCTTCTGGTTGTAAAAAGATTAATATGTTTTCCATACGCTTCACTCCCTAGCCGTATTTTCCACATGTGTTAAAGATCAGTGCCAGCATCTCTCTCTGTGCTGCCGAAATGGCACGCCACATAAAATAGCTGCAACTGCTAGGACAGAAAAGAACCCTAGGAGCCAAAATTGATGGCTTGCTGCCATTCAAATCTCGTCGTCATTTAACCTTTCGCTGTTCCAAACCTGGAGAGAGATGCAGAATCACATCATAACTCCCTTTCCGTTCTCCGTTGTTCGTGCATTAAATGGTGGGGGCTGGTGGGGGCGGGGAGCAGGGGAGGAGAGGCCAAAAGGAAATTTCCCGAGTTCTTCAGAAGGCCGCAAGCTTTGTTGCATTTCCTCCTGTCAATGGGATCTAGCACAGTCCGAAGAAGTTTTATGCAAATACGGAACTTTGTGGATTGAGTGATACCACACGTCCCAAACACTGTTAAAATGTACAGCTTTTCATAGAGCTGTAGAATGGGAAGTGATTCTGAGGGTCAGTCCAACCCCCTGCAACGAAATGTTACTGCAGACTTTTTGTCCGAGAACAATTTAGGGTGAGGCTATTGTTGTAAAAGCAGCAGGGACAGGAAGCGTCAAACTAGGCAAGATTATGTGCCCCCCTCCTGACTGGATAGGTTAACTGTAGCCTTATGAGACTGGTTGGATTGGGGCTGCAGAAAGATGGAATTAACTCTTCCTAATCTAAGTGGATCCCGCAGCTGCTATTTGCCCAGCGGGGGGGGGGGACTTAAAGGTGTCAGAAGGGTCAAGAGTTTGCTCTAACGTAACTCTTTTAAAAACTGCTTTCTCACAAAAGAAACATATTTTTACAACCCTGTGTTTTCTAACTATTAGTTAGTGCCCTTCCAGACTCATCCTCCATGACCTACCTGAATGTGAAACACTTTCACAAGCAATTAGAAAAGGCACGCACATGATTTTCTTTTCATTTGTACTGCCATCAGCCACACTGACACAGCCAACGATCTGCAAAGTTGTCCAGCAAGGGAGAAGTTGTAACTGGTCTGGTGGCAGCAAAAAGACCCGAATCAGCAGATGGGAAGATCTGCTTTGCAAATCGTATGGAAATGGCAAGGTTTTTGCACAGAGCCCACTCATTTGAATGAGTCGAGCAAAGGAGAAATTCTCACTGGGCTGTTTGTGCCTAAAACCTTGGCACAGCTTTATTAAAAGGCTAGCCATTTAAAGACCCCACACACACACACTGCCCAACTGAAGCACATTCCTAAATATATTTGGAAGGCTGACTGGATCAGATTAGATATTCTTGTGACTGTGAATGTTTTGTTGTTGTTTATATATATATTTAAAAAGTGTGCATGCACACGAAAGCTCATACCAAAATATAAACTTAGTTGGTCTTTAAGGTGCTACTGAAGGAATTTTTTTAAAAAAACAATGTTAGGCTGAGCTGTAGCTGGGGGGGGGGGCTGGCTGGCCAGGATTTTTGCCCAGGATTTGTGTGTGTCAGACCCTCAAAGTGTCCCTATTTTCTAGAGACGTCCCTGATTTAGAGAACTTATACAACACATTGTATAAATTACTTACATAACTTCATGACTAATCACTAAATTAAAGAAACATATTAGCGACTATAGGCTAGCTTAAAACACTGAGTGCTGAGTTTGCAACTAAAAGGGTTTTTTCAAGCCTTTACTGTATTTTGAAACCTGTGCAATCCGTTACCTTCTAACTTTGGTTTATTATTATTTTATTATGTTTTATTACAGAATTGTACATGGAGATGAGTTAGGAACCCAGGCTTCCTACCACCCACTCAGAATTTTATAAGCGTTATAAAGACCAGTCCTGTTGAACCGAGAGTAGAAGAAAAGAAATGCGAACAGTAAAACAACAGAGGTACGACTGGGAGGAAAGAAGCATTGGCCAAGGCTGTTTGACGGCAAACAGAAAAAATTCTTTTGCATATCATGGAAAGACCAGCACACAGAAAATCCCTACCCCGAAACCTTTTGATTGCTATTTTTACTTATAGAATGAAATAAAAGTGCTTTAAGAATTTAGACCCATGTGTTCTTTTAATGACTTATTTTAATAGTTTTCCAGATCTCTCAGACACATAGGCACGGACTATTTCATTTCTTGCTTTAATAGCACTTGCAAGTACAGCTCTAGTTATTGTGCCTGTTTAAAATATTGCAGAGCTTCACTGTAATAAAACTGGTGTTGGGGAGCTCAATGCGGCCAGTGCATCTGAATTGCCATGCTAAAGACACATAGAGAATGAGAAAGTGGAGTCAGTCCTGCAAATAGCCGGGGATCTGGTCCAGTGGGGGGGTGTCAGTGTGAGACAACAGAGGAGAGAAGTGTGATCAAATGCAGGCACAGATCAAGTTTGAGAGATGGCAGTCAAGGGGAAAGAGACAGACAACATAAACTAAGGCAGGCAGGAATCCGGTTCTGAAAGATAGCAACTGACGGGTCAGAAGAACAAGTAACCAGCGGCATAGCATGGGGAGGGGGGCACAAGGACAGTTGTCCCGGGCACAAAACTGTTAGGGGCACAAAATTTCAACACCCAGTGCTGCCTCAATACAGCTGCGTGTTTCTGTCGCTGGGCTCTGCTGAAAACAGCTTCTCCGTGTGACCCAGGAAGTGACCTCTCCATACAACCCAACGACTCTTCTTTTCTTATCTCTGCAGCTGCAAACTCCCCGGTGACACAGATGCTGTTGGGCACTTGAATGCATATGCATATTCCATCTGTTTCCCTCCCTCCCCCTCTCCTCACAGCCCCGGGCACTGGCAACCCACACTACGCCACTGCAGGTAACAGCATCCAATTTGCACGCCACGGCTGCTGCCAGCCCGAGCTGGGAAATGAGGTTCATGGGCACAGCAGTTCCACATGCCCATGCACTTCTTTCCCCAGCTCAGGCTAGCAGTGGCTCGGGCTGTCCTCTTTTTTGCTCTTCAAGATATGGCAAGTCTAGCTTACACAGCTAATCGATGAGAGTCAGTATCGTTTTCATGTCCGTTTTCTGTCAGCAACCCAAAACCGGCCACTTTCCAAGTTCCCCTTATTAGTCTTAGCTAGCAGGAAATTGCCAAAAGCAATCACATTATGGGCAGTGGCTAATTACACACAGTCTTGAACGCTCATACCAGTTTCAGTTTCACCTTTTAGGATCCGCACTGCTAATTAGAAACGGTCAGAGAAATCCTTCTCCCCACTCAGTGAGTCAGTAGAGTTGAAACCAACATTCAGAAATAGCCAACAGACTTATTTGCATGCTTTATTATGTTGGTGACATTCCTAGCTATGCTGAATGAAAGCGGACTCCAGTGCGAAAACTGAATGCGAAAACAATACCCAACTCTACCTCTCCCGCAGCAAAGAACGGTCTCCTCCCCGATCAGCAAGCAAAACCAGGGATGAACAGGCTCAGAGTATATTGATCAGAGGCTTGTATGTACATCTCCATATTGCTAAAGGCCAAAACAGACATAATCAGGAGATCTGTAAGAGCCACAGTATTAGTATAATACCTCTTCCCTTACTTGTGTACGAACCACATTTTATTCTAGAATGGAGACTACTTTTTTCTACATAGTTCACACACAGTCTAGAGCAGGCATCCCCAAACTTCGGCCCTCCAGATGTTTTGGACTACAATTCCCATCTTCCCCGACCACTGGTCCTGTTAGCTAGGGATCATGGGAGTTGTAGGCCAAAACATCTGGAGGGCCGCAGTTTGGGGATACATGCGTCTACTCCCTTGCCCTCAGTTCTCTTCAAAACTATAAAACTCTTCTTACCTGCTTCTCTCTCCAGACTTGTTAATGCCTAGTTCTCCCTGAGGTAGCCTACCTGCATCTAGCCTGCACAACTACATGGGGGAGCTTCACACAGAATCAGAGAACAGTCGAGTTGGAAGGGACCCCAAGGGTCATGTAGCTCAACCCCGTACACTTAAAGAATCCCTGACAAATGGCCACCCTACCCCTGTTTTAAAACCTACAATGAAAACCCTCACCTTCCAAGGAAGTTGATACCACTACTGGACAGCTCTTACTGTCACAATGTTCTTCCCTTCAGAGCAGGAGAAAACA
The DNA here is from genome assembly GCF_965207765.1 of Zootoca vivipara. Lineage (NCBI taxonomy): Eukaryota > Metazoa > Chordata > Lepidosauria > Squamata > Lacertidae > Zootoca > Zootoca vivipara. Next base: position 15,430,524 of record NC_142598.1, read on the forward strand.
AGCTTGCTCCATCTTCCATGTGACAGCCCTTCAGATATTGGAAGATGGCTTTCATATCATCTTTCGGTCTTCTCTTCTCCAGACTACTAAACATGCCCAACTCCCTCAACCGTTCCTCATAAGGCTTGGGTTTCAGACCCTTTATCATCTTCTGCACACATTCCAGCTTATCAATATCCTTCTTAAACACTTTTCCGTACAGTAAAAACTTGCAAGGCAGGAGGAAAGAGGCCTGGCCTTCTCTCTAAGCTAGGAAAAGGTCTTTTCTCTGCCAGTAGAATAGTCTCCCCCTAGAGATACGGTAAGTCATGTGCCACAACAACAACAACAACAACAACAACAGCCTTTGCTGGCTATTGACAACAGGCATTGCAGACATTCTTAGAACATTCACTGACTGCTTCTTTGTTTATCTGTATTGTGTTTTGTAAATGCAATTGTCTTTTGTATCGTATTTTAATGACATTAGTGTATGCCACCTTGAGATACCTGCAGGCAGTATATAATTATTTTAATTTATAAACAAATAAAGGGGTAGTTTTCTATGTGCAGGGAACATTTTGGTGTTTTTTGGGGGGGGTTATTAAATTCTTTATTATTTTAATATTTTAAAATACAAAAACAAGATAAAGAAAAAGGAAGTTACACACGGAAAATACACAGAATGTAAAAATTCACACAAAAATTACAAAAAAAAATGCAAACAAAAAACGAATAACCATAAAAAACAACTCTTCCAATTATTCTCTCTGTAATTTATGTTTTTCTTATTTTATCGCACATTTATGAATCTCTGCTTGTCGTTTCATTTCTTACTGTTTATACCAGGTTCAGCCTAGGTATGCTATTAGGGTTTCAGATATCCCATTGTTCAATAAATATTCTTTGAACATCCTCCATTCCTTCTGTATTTTTTGTCTCGTTTGTCCTCTTATCCTTCCTGTTGCAATCCAGACAAGAGAGAAATGCATTTAAACCAATTGTCCACTACAGGGGTCGGCAACCTAAGCCCATGAGCCACAAGCGGCCCATTGGGGTCGTTTAACAGGCCCACAAGCCGCCCCCGAACTGAGCCGCCCGCTCTGAGAGTCCCTGGGCGCTGCACTAAACCAGCGCAATGCAGCACGGGAACTCGCTTCCACAGCATTGAAAATCACGTCCACGCATACACAGACACTCGAAATCGTGTCTGCGCAGAGGCCAGAAATCGAGGGCATGCACACTCACACACACACACGATCCTGCCCAAAGAGGGATCTCCGCTGGAGTGAACTGGAACAGGCGAGGTAAACCTTGCCGACCCCTGGTCTACTAGATAACCCTGCTAATAATTAAATAAAGAGAAGGCTTAGGAGCTGAAGGAGCAGAGCAATGCAGAAATTGGGAGGGAATTAAGAATCTATGTCCCCCATTTTTTCTTCATGAGGCAAGCACCCAGTTGGTTTACAAGTTGTGGTAGCTGGAAAAAAATGTCTCCGTAATAAAGGTGAACATTTGCTTATAAATAAGAAGAGCTCACATTGGTCCACTCCTGGTTTTATATAGAAATCTAATCTAGAAATATTTTTATCGTTATAATAGGCAGGATGTTGAGGGAGGGCAGAAACTCTACACACAAACACACTTTGGATGTCAGGGATGTTGGCTAGGTTTTGTCATTCTACCCCGCAATGCAATCTTCCCCTCCACACAAACACACACCACATAGTAATGAAAGGTAGGCAAGCAGTTGTCGCAATTTAGAAGAAAGGGGCACTTATTTTGAAAGGATAAAAGTTCCTTGAAAGAGCTTTGTTAGAAATGCAAACAAAAAATTTAAAAATTGCATTTTGGTTGGCTGAAGAAGGGCACTGATGCATGCTCACTGAGTCCAGCAGAGTTTATGCCAGCTAAGTATGCTTACATGCCCAGAATCTGGATTCATTATAAGTTCTGATTTAAAAGAAATAAACCCAAATGTAGCTTTTCCAGACTCCATGGGCAGAGAGTTTCAGTGATCAAGCCTGGAAAAACTGCATCTGTGGGCTGCACCCAGGCTTCCTATGAGTGAAGTTCCAGTAAGAGGATACTGGAGGAAGGGAGAGATTATTGTTGCAGAATCCGTCTTCCCTCTGCAAAAGCAACTTCAGAGTGTTATGGGGAGCTTCTGGAACATCCTGGGGGTGGGATAGCACTGGAGGCTGCAGGAGAGGGAAAGGAAAACTGCAAAAATGATGGGGGGGGCTCCAGCAGGAGGCAGTGGTGTAGTAAGGGGGCAATGGGGGCAGGTCGCCCCAGGTGCCACCCTGGAGGGGGGTGACACTCGGCACCTCCCCCACTGGGGAACTTTCTTTTTAATTTTCTGTTGCATGAGATTTTTCAACTTTTCTTGTATGTTCTTTCAATGCTGATTTCATATCTGAAGTCGGTTTTGTTCTGTAAGCTCTAGTTTTTTTTTGCAATTCATGTTTTTCACTTTTCGCCAGAGCCAGAGCCGCAGGGGGGAGAAAAAAAATTCCGCACCGGGTACCACCTCGGCTTGCTACGCCTCTGGCAGGAGGAGCCTATGATGAATCAGAGAATCTTCCTGAGACCCCTGAAAATGTATGCCATAAAACACTGTACTGTCGGGCTGCTTGAAAAACAAATCATTATTCCAGAAAAAGATTAATTGGGTAGGAAACCCAATCAAATAGGCATTTTATTGGCCAGAATCCACATGTTGGGTTTCATTCCCAGAAAATAATATAAATGTTGCTTAATTGTTATTATCTTAGGAAGGCAATGTGTAGTTCCATGGGGTTTACATACGAGGTGATGCGTTTTCTCTTGATTGGGTTTCCCAACACCCTCACGCTTAGTGAATTATCTTCTAATTATTATTCTAATGTCCTTTGGGTTGTCTATTATTTTCCATTATTATCTTAAGGCAATATAAAGCATAGCATTGTTGCTTCTAATCGCGAACTCAGGCGGTGAATGCTGACAGGGTGGAAGCCAAAATAGGCACAATGATGCTTGACACAATTTGTGGACCACTGACTGAAAGGTATTTATTATCTTGCAGGATTTGTAAGTTGCAAGCTGACTGTGAGATCCCTTTCTTACAACTGAAGAGTGATCAATCCACCAAGAAGTTATCCTTATGTCTATACTTAAGTTATGCTATCTGCCCAAACCCTTGGAAAGGAGCATGCTACAAATTTAAACAACTGAAAGAAAGGATGATGTGAGACAGGCAACCTGCGAAGTGAGCTGGGGCTAATTCACACAACCCAGTAATGGTTTATGAGAACACAGTTGCATGCAATAGGGGTATCTGATTGCCCCACAGAGACATTCTTAGTAAGTGCATGCGATGGTGGGTCCTATATTTTTTTTCTACTCACCTCACACACATCTAGAAACTGTTTGCTCCATCTTGTGGCCAGATTAATTTCCATGCAATTGCACAAATTCATAAAATCCTGACTCCCATCATATGCTAAACATTGATTTGGTTGTGAGATGGAGACATTTATATTATTATTAGGCAATTAAAAAACAACAACAACAACCCACCTTTCGTCAAGTAGCTATTAGGATGATGCACAAAATAAAACAAAATGTCTGGATACTTTACTGCATGGCCAGAATTTGAATTTCACTGTGTGCTTAGGGTTGGCTCTACCCGAGCCCTACTTGGAGCAGAGAACCACTGAAATCAAGACACTTAAGTAAGTTGTTAATTGATTTCAGTTGGGTCTGTACTGAATATGATGGGCACAATCTGCACTATACATTTAACGCTGTATTATACCAGTTTAAATAGTCATGGCTTCCCCTGAAGAATCCTGGGAAATGTAGTTTGTTAAGGGCACTGAGTTGTTAGGAGACCCTTCTTCCAAGAACTACCGTCAATCCTTGTTCCCAGGTAAATCTGGGATCTGTAGTTCTGTGAGGGAAATAGGGGTCTCCAAACAGCTCTCAGTGTCCTTGACAAACTACAATTCCCAGGAATCTTTGTAGAAAGTCATGATAATTTGTTTAAATGTAAAGTGTGGATGGAGCCTAAGCTGGAAACAACCCTTGGAACTGATTTTTTTTAATCATGTGAATTGACTTAACATAAATACATGTACTTTAATTGCTAGGTCCCAAGGAATATAGATACAACATAATTTACATATTTAATGTGCCAGTTTGTTGAGACTACCATAGGTTTTATTATTCTGTAAAAGCGTGTATTGTTTGATTATGGATAGCAGTCCAAAAGCCATATTCTCTCTGCAGCCATTTGAGTGGGGTCAAGAAACGACAAGAATTCATGATCCAATTCAAATCACAAATTCAAGTTGACAAGCGGTGTACTTATCTGACTTACATTAAAAAAATAAACTCCAGAATGCAACCTGCACTAAAAACAAAACACTTGTAAATACAACATGTCTGCATTACAGATGTGTCATTAGTATTAGTATTATTATTTTTAATCCATTTTGGATACTAATGGAACCTGTCCATTCCTTTGCACCATGGCAACTTCCAAAATATTTGCTAGCATTAGAAAAACTTCATTGGTATAGTTTGATATATTCCAGCACAAGAGCACCTATACACAGACAAAATGGGGGGGGGGGATTGACTTAAATTCATCTTAATCTGTATCTTTTACAGTTTATTAGAGAACCTAGCACAAATGCTACAGTAACCTATGGAAGCAGGTCTATACTGGAAAACTTGCAACTGAAAACAAGTACAGTGGTACCTCTACTTATGAATTTAATGCGTTTCAAACACACATTTGTAAGTCGAAAAAATTTGTAAGTCGAATCCCATAGGAATGCATTGGGAGAAAAAAATTGTAAGTCAAAGCAACCCCATCTAAAAATTTGTAAGTAGAAAAAATCCTATCTAAACCGCATCCAAGATGGCAGACGGAGCTCCATTTGTAAGTAGAAAAATTTGTAAGTAGAGTTATTTGTAAGTAGAGGTACCACTGTAGTGGTAATGGTTTTACAGTGAAGCTGCTTCAAACCCCTAGAAATATAAATACAATCAAGCAGCGTAAACTTTCTAATGCAGAACAGAAACCAGTAAACATAAGATGGGGACAGAGAAATGTTACTATCCTAAAGACTAAAATATAAATCCTAAAGAGCCAAACTCTTCAAACTCCTAATGCAATAAATCCTTACTCACTCAAACCAGTGCTTTAGGGGGCTGCAGGAACAGGCTGCAAAGTAATAAAGCATTTTCTGGCGTTTTTTGAGGCTGTCCCCTCCTTTTCTCCCTCCCAGCTTTTCCATCTGAAAAAAACATCAGTTTCGCCCAAAGACAGATATGAATAGGGCCGGGTGCCGCTTCTCGAAGAGGCCAAGTTGTGTTGATATTTGATATAATAACTCAGGCCCAAGTGGGGAAAGGGAGCTGTGATAGATGATTTGTAAGTCAATCTTTGACTTTTGCTTGTAATCAAACCTCTTTGGATTTGCTTAGAAATCCCAGTCCAGACCGGAATGTCTTCTGAATCCCACTTCTTCCTGCTCCTACAGATGTAATAAAATAATATTGTGCGGAAACCGGGGGGGGGGGTGTATTTAAAATGCATGTAATCTTTCTAAATGAAGACATCAGTTGACACCTCTTGCAGCCTTGAGTGCATTTGTAGAATTCTTCCACCAAAAAAACACTTATTACTTGCATCCTTATGGCAATCCAAAAATCTACAACAGAATGAGGTAACAGAAGAATGGACTGCAGGTGGAAAGGGATGGATCACAATTTTTAATGCTTCACTACGTTAAAAAAATAAAAACCTCGCTGCAAATAGAAACCTGGTATTTAGCAGGCAAAATCCTGGGCTACGCCAGTGTATTATCACTATAGTTTTGTTTAGTTTTTTTGTGGGACACGGGTAGCACTACCACAGAGCTTAGGGCTTGCCGATCAGAAGGTTGGCGGTTCAAATCCCTGCGATGGAGGTGAGCCTCCATTGTTCGGTCCCTGCTCTTGCTAACCTAGCTGTTCGAAAGCACGTCAAAGTGCAAGTAGATAAATAGGAAGGTAAACGGCATTTCCATGTGCTGCTCTGGTTCGCCAGAAGCGGCTTACTCATGCTGGCCACATGACCCGGAAGCTGTACGTCGGTTCCCTCGGCCAATAAAGCGAGATGAGCGCCGCAAACCCCAGAGTCGTCTAGACTGGATCTAATGTTCAGGGGTCCCTTTACCATTACCTATAGTTTTTTTAAGCAGGGAAAGTGGCGCCCCTCTGAGTGGTGTTGCTAGAAGCATTTTACAACCACGTTCTCACCTGCTTCACACCTCATTCTGCTACATGTGCAGACTCTGCCTAGGTCTCCTACAGTATAAAAGGAATTTCAGAGGCCTAGAAGTGAGGATTCTCCAGTACGATGAAATGCAGATCTCTTCTGGAGACACACAACAAAAACCCACCCCCCTCCCCACGCTTCCTCCATTCTCAAGACTCAGAGGTCAAAGTTGAATGAACCTGACAAAATCTGGGGCGCATGCCTAGGCTGCTATACTGATTCACATCTGGGCAGCTCCAGATGTGTTTATCTGCCATGTAATTTTGTAACAGCTACAGTCTCTGCCTGATCTACCTCTGTGGGTTGCTGTGAAAATCAAGCAGGAAGAAAAAGCTATCTGTGTCGCCCTCAGTTCCTTAGAAGAAGGACAGGGCACACAAGCCATAAACAAATTAATACTTAGGGGATAATTTGGCCAAAATCAAATACTTTTCATTTCCAGTTATTTCAATGGGACAGAAAATGATTTGCTTGTGTCCTTAGTTAGTTAACATTTAGGGAAATACTTTCTGTAGTTGGTGTTGACAGTCCTTTCAATAACCATGGGATGTCAGCTGGTATTATTTGCTGCAGAAAATGTTTGCTTCCATATATACAATGTAGTCTCCGAGAGCTGAGGTTTCATTTTAATTTCCAACGGGCAGACTTTTCCCTATTTGATAGTCTAACCAGGTTCAAATGCATTTTCAGGGGTGCCCAAACTTTTTTCAAAGAGGGCCAGATTTGATGAAGTGAACATGTGTGAGGGCAATTACAATTTTAGCCCAAAGCTGTTGGGGTTTTATTACAATTTTACCCCAAAGTTGTTGAGCTTTTTTTGGATTGAAGTTGCTGGGCTTTTTTTAGGATTTCCCCCCAGCACATATAATGCCACGGGGGCCGGATTAAATCAACCGCCAGGCCGGATTAGGCCCCCAAAACGGACTTTGGACATGCCTGTGTTGGGTTAATGAACAAGAATAGATCAGCACAAATATATTTTAGAAGTCTGGAAGGGCCTGGCTGATTTTAAAAGAAAATACATTGACTAATGTTACTGAATAAATGAACTTTGAAAATATCAGTAGCAAATAGGAAATGGAACTATTACAGGAAGCTGAAGTTGCAAAAGGCACACTCTCCTGGCATTTTCTCCTAAGCATCTCACATTAAAATGAGCAGAGCTTACACTAAGAACATCACTGTTCTTTTCCACAACCTTTATTAATTTCAGTGGGACTTGTGCATGAGAACTCAGCTGGGGATCATGCCCAGAGCATTGGTGTTAATGTGTTCAGATCCTTTAAATGACACTTGGTTGCTTCTTGGGCAGTTTTGCATGAGAAATAAGCATATGAAACATACTGTTGATTGTTGGGCTTCGTAATCACATAGTTGATCACATATTAATTAGAGGTGTGCTTGCACTTAGGACAAACCCCAAACCAAAGTGTGCCACAACGAAAAGATACAGGATTCGTGCAATCTGATATTAATGTTTTTCAAAGGATTCCAGGGCTAATTGGGCTGTTCCTGGAACTTTGGGACAGATTTAGAGGGACTCTGAAACACAGACAGTGAGTGCAGTTTTGTGGCTAAGAGCTTGAGTTTTCAAGCAGAGAATAATTTTATCAGGACTCCACTTTCTGCTTCTAATCATTCTGCTTTGGGGAGGGATGCAGAAGGAACATCAGTTTGTGGAGGGCCGGTTCACCCATGAGGCAAGGTGAGGCAATTGCCTCGGGCAGCAGGATCCACAAGGGCTGCTGCCTCCTTGGCAATCGCCCGTCCTTGCTGCCTCTACAGTGGCCTCTCGGCAAATATGAGGCATTGCTGGTCTCTTCCACCTTAGGGAGGGAATGGCAGGGGTTGCCCTCTGGGGTCTCCTGGGGTCTGTCCCCACCCGGCATTATTCAAAGCCAGGCCCCTATCTCCCCTGAGATGGCCTTTGATTCCCTCTTCAACTATGGGGTAAGATTGATTTTATTTCCTCCTCCTTGTTCCCAGTGTAGCTATTTATTTCTCCTGCCCCCCCCCCACCATTCCTGATGTAGATCTTTAAATACAAATTCCTCCTCCCAAAGTGGGAGGAACAAATTCTTTTTCCCCAAAACGAACTTTAAGGACTCCCCCTTGCACATAACCCTCTGTAGCTATCGGTCCGAAACTTGGCAGTCTTCACTCCCTCAGGAAGAGAAACTGTGCCTGAATTCTGCTAAGGAATTTAAAAGTTATATCTATATTACTGTAATGGTAAAGGTAAAGGTAAAGGGACCCCTGACCCCTGAAAGCAATAGTTTCAGCACGTGTAGCTTGGATTGGGCATTACATTTACAGTATTCGTGTAACAATATTATTCTGATCATGAAATTACAGGGAAATAACATTCTTAAAAGTATCTGAAAAATAAGAGTATTTTGATGTATGATTACACTGAACAGGGGCTCTCCCCGTTTACAGAACTGGGGAAAGCAAGGGCATTGGCCTATTTCTCAGGATATGAAGGTTTACCAAAGACTCTAAGAGCATCAACAGGCACTATTATTGCATCATTATATTTGTTATTTCAGGCACATCTGTCGGTATGAAAAGCCGGAGTTATGAGTAAAATGAACTGTGGGGTGTAATCCACTAGGAGCAGTCAAGTACAACATTCCTTGTTTTGCTAGAGCGGCCATGCAGGGGATGTTGGTCCAGCCAGTCGAAACTTCCTGTTCCTCCTGGCCTAGAGCAACCTTCCTTGCGTGTGACTAGTGGGTGGGCGTGACCTTTCTAGACCTGGTAAAAGGCCAAGTCATGCTGCCACCTTCCTCTCTTTGATCTTCTTTATCATCCTGCAAACATCCTGATTCACCTGCCAGCCAGCAGTCCCCCAGCTTATCTCCCATATGGGGTAAACCTGTTTGTACCTGTTTGTAACTTTAAGCCTAAAGCCTGCCTTCAGGGATCACACTGTGCTCTGCCTGATCATGAGTAAAACTACTTTTTGTTACATATGAATAATACTGGTGTCTTTATTCTTTTAGGAAGGATTCCAAGGGGTCTGACCAGGAATAATAGAACATATCTCAGTCTGGGCAAGCCAGATTGAATTGTTTATTGTCTTAAGCAGGCTTCCTCAAACTCAGCCCTCCAGATGTTTTGAGACTACAGTTCCCATCATCCCTGACCACTTGGTCCTTCTAGCTAGGGATCATGGGAGTTGTAGGCCAAAAACATCTGGAGGGCCAAGTTTGAAGAAGCCTGGTCTTAAGAAACTCACACGAATTTGCAACCAGTTTTTTGTTGCATAAAGGGGGTATGCATTCTGCTAAGTGAAGAAACTTGCTAGTGCAAGTTAGGAAGGTAGTAATAATCAATATATCCTCTCCTGCCACCCTCAACATGAACCACATAAGCCAGTGATGGCGAACCTATGACATGCGTGTCAGACGTGACACACAGAGCCCTCACTGCTGGCACGCACCCCATCAGCCCATTCACACTGTTGTTGTTGCCCCCCCATTTGTTCTCATGCTCCTCCTCACGCTACACCTTGTCCCCGCTGTTAAAACCCGGATCCTTCTTTGTTGTTGTTGTTGCTGCTGGTAGCCAGAGATTGGTTTTTTAACCTTTTCTGTGCTGTTTTGTTCTGGCGCTTTGGCAGACGATGATTGGGTGTAACAGCGTTCGTTTTTTTAACCCGTTCTGTGCTGGGGGTTTTTGGCGCTTCGGCAGACTATGTCGGTGCTGCATGTTAGTTCCAGCGAAGGTATTATTCTTCATTTATTTCTGTTCTCTTTCCCCCCAAAAAAGCGCAGCAGCTTTGGGGCACCCCCCCAAAAAAAGCAAAACAACTTTTGCACCCCCCAAAAAACCTCCAAAACTTTGGTCAGCAGCTCCCCCCAAAAAGCTCAACAACTCTGGGCACTTTGTGATAAATAAGGGGGTTTTGGTTTGGTTTGGTTTGGTTAAATAATTAGTTTTTGGTTTATTAAATACAGTTATATATTACAATTATACATTTTTGTTACCGTATTTAAACTATAAATATCGCGAAATTGTGGTTTTTTTCTCGAAGCGACACACCACCCGAGTTATGCTCGGTTTTTTGGCAAATTTTGACACACCAAGCTCAAAAGGTTGCCCATCACTGACATAAGCAAAAGGTCTGGCATATAAGTGAGGTGCAGGAGTTGCATTAGTTGTTCTCACTATCTCCTCCCCTCTTTTCACACAACCGTAACTCTGCCTTCAGGAAATTACCCGGGGCAAAGGATCTCCTTTCCCTGATTCTCTGTGCACAGAAAACTAAGTACATGTTTCTTTCTGTTTTCCATCTCCCTTTTATTTGCAAGTGAGTTACCTAAACATTCCAGTTACTCACACGTCCCTTAAAAACAACCACATTTTCCTAAAAATCATTTTAATTTTGGTAGTTGGATCATCAGTGCAATTTTATCAGCACATCTCACTTTCCAACCTAGACTTCTGCTTGTTTGGGCAGCCATTTGTACTGAGTTTCTATCATACTCATAGACTCACACACCTCTTCATACAAAGAGAGGTCTGACCGCAGCAATATTTCAAACTCCTATATGTCCTTATGGTCAGATTCTTATTTTCCAGATTCTTATTTTGATACTACACATACATGTTCAGCTGTGTGGCGGTTGTACAAACCCCGAACACAAAGCTCCTTATATCTCCCAGACTATTAAATGTTTCTTTAGAAAATAAAAAGCTAACTCACTCAGCCTTCCTTGGGTTTATTTCCAGAATGGGTCACCGAAAAAAATAATTAAAAAAGCAAACCTGTTCAAAATAAGCAGCCGCCAAAGTTATGTGAATCAGATCTACTTTGGGCAGATCATTTAACTAGATGTGCATCTCAATGCACATGAGGATATTAAATTCATATTAAGCGTCTAATACAACTTCAGCATTTAAAGCCTAATAAATGATCATTACAATCTCCCAATAAGTTTAATGTTTACCAAAAAAACACACCTTTGGGAAAAATCAGCCAAACGTACCGGTACTTGAGACCAAGAAAGTCAAATAGATTCTTTATAATGTCATCAGCGCTAACTAATAATCACGGGAGACAGTCCAGTTAAAACCTGTCGACCTTGATCTGCTGTTCATGAATTAATTGGCTAATCTGCTGAATGATTGAATTAGTGCTTTCAGCACCGATTCCTCTACAGCCTCCCAAAATGGGTATCGGTGTGCAATGGAGCGAGCGGGGAAGGGAAGGGGGGAGAACTGTGCTGAGGGCAACTTGACTTCCCAGATCGAATGTGCTCGAGATCCTTCCTTGTTTCCCTTTCCCATGGGAGCAATAAACAAACAGACAAATAGGCTCTGAGCACTGTTAGGCAGCCACCCTAGTAAGCACCTGCTATGCCTCAAACAGCCTCCGGCTTCGGATCAGGGGGGAAGAGTCAGAGGCCAAGCAGAATGGCACTCAACTTTATAAATATCCCTCCCACAGCTGCTGAAGCTGAGGTGTCAGGCTGAAGAGCAAGAGAGATTAATTTGGGCACATCTTGTAGTATTATGAGGATTGCTTAGACAGTCGTCTAGGGTTACACACAAGCACACACACACACACACACTTTTATATTACAACTCCCACACAGGGCCGAGAAGGCTTTTGAAAAGGTCGAGGGGGGGGCAATCTAACAGAGAGAGCAGTTATATATTCATTAAATATATATTTGACGAATATATTTGTAGCAGCGGGTGCTACACTAGCAATAACAACGCAACCACGGTGACAAGATGAAATTGCGGAAGGCGGCCCCCAAAATGAGGCGGGAGCTCCCTTTTATTAAGAATTTGTCACAAAGTTAATGATTAACAGGCAGCACAACTTTCATCCAATGACAGCTGGACAACTCCGAGAGGGGTGGTGTTCCTGGGTATGTCACATCCTGCCAACACCCTAAACCTCCGCCATAGAGGAAGTGCCTGGTCCTCGCATACTCCTCAGACCTCTCCCTGTCACATGCCTACTCCTTAAACACCCCCCTCCTCTCCATCTTGTGACTCTTCGTGTTTTTCCAGAACCTTACCACCTTTCCATTGTTCTCCCTCTGACTTGGGCATAACCACTCTGGTTCTGTCCTGCTTCTCTTGCTCAAACCCGTTTCTTCCAGATCTGACAGGTCCCACTCAGCTCTCCCTGGATCTGTCATGACCTCCTGCCCTGCTATGTCCCTTCAACCTCTTTCCAGAAACCTGTACTTTTATATTAATGCATTGCATGGCCTGGCAGTGCAATACTATTAATTGTGCTTTTGTGTGGTTTGCCAACACGATCCTAAAATCGTTCCTACATATATTAATGAAATAAAACTGGCTGGTTTTCAGGATTGGACTGCATGTCACACACGGGCGCTAGATGATCAAATCGTTGGGCAAGTTTGTCGCTTCGGCGATTCGAGGGTGACATCTGCAGAAACAGGAGCACTGATGTGAGCTAAGCTAAAAGCTACTCAGTCTTCACAAGCTATTCTGGGGTTTGGCACAGGAAAGGGAGTGGTCTCATTCTCCCATCCCCGAGAGTGCTCAAACCAGAGGTTTCTTCCCCCCAATTACGATGCTGTGGCTTGGGGTTTGATTGAGACCAAACGGCTGGAAATCTCACTAAATAAATTCCTAACAACTTTGCCTGGAACACCCACAGCATGTATTGGAGCAGAAGTGAAAGTTATGCCGATAAAATGCTGCGCTTTTAGGTCCTTCTGTAGGCCTATATGTTATTTTAAACTTTTCTGGAACGAGGCAGTGATATTAGCAGCAGTTACTGGAAAGTCAAACAGGGAAAGGGGGCATTAAAATTAGGGACACTGGGCATTAATCCCCAGAATTTAAGATACTGAAGCCTAGATCAATCAAAACATTGGTTACATAAGAGATTAAAGCCTTTTCTCCCTAGTTTAGATATGGAGTCAAGTCAAACCACAGCACTTTCACTATACCCTCAACCTACATAACCTAGTCATGCTTTAGAAAGTTATTTTCATAAAATCATAGAATTGCAGGGTTGGAAGGGACTACGAGGGTCATTTAGTCAAACCCTCTGCAATGCAGGAATCTTTTGCTCAGCGTACAATCAGGTCAGTGACTGAAATAAACCAATTCATTCATTCATTTGTCCAGCATAGGGCTCAAATATAAGAGTCTCATTCTTTACCTACTGAGTCCCTTAATTAATTTGCTATCTTAGATTGACCCTACCACTAGAAAGCCTCAGACACAGCTGATGACCATGGGGGTGGAGACGTTGTTGTTGTTGTTGTTGTTGTTGTTGTTGTTGTTTCGCTTTTCCCAAGAAATTCAAAGCACAACAGCAGCAAGTTGTTCAATACTTATTTTTATTATTATTGTATTTTTACTGCTAGAATGGCAGAGAGGTATTTGTGGAACTTTCTTGACTCAGGTCCAGAATACCTTGGTTAGCCTTGGGTATATTGCACCTCGCCTTGAGGAGAGGGGTGCTATTGTTGCTTTGCTTCCAGCTGTGGTGGGCTGGTGTCCATTGGGACTGATAGGGCAGAAGACAGGGGTGTCAGCAGTAGATGGCGCAAGAGCCAAAGGCAAGAGCCAGCTCCGCCAATGAGAGGCAGAGCCACCTAGTTCTAGCTTTGACTCCTGTCTCTTTCCTGCTGAGGGCAACACTGAGACTAAGCAGGAGGAGGCTGGTGAGAAGGCCATGCTCTCTAGGCCAGTTAGGTGAGGGCTGGCTGAAGATTGGCTGCACAGTGCCCCATTCACCATAGTGGACCAACCTCCACTGGCTTCAGGGACCAATTCAGGCACCATTCAGGCCCCAAGTAATGTCTTCACAATATCCTGATCGCTGTTCTTTGAAAATTCCAGTTGAACAACATATACCTAAAGGAGCATCTCCACCCCCCATCATTCACTGAGGTCCAGCTCCGAGGACCTTCTGGCAATTCCCTCACTGTGAGAAGTGAGGTTACAGGGAAGCAGGCAGAAGGCCTTCTCAGTAGTGGCACCCGCCCTGCGGAACACCTTCCCATCAGATGTTAAGTAAATAAACATCTATGACTTTTAGAAGACATCTGAAGGCAGCCCTGTTTAGGGAAGTTTTTAATATTTTATGTTTTATTATGTTTTTAATATTCTGTTGGGAGCTGCCCAGAGTGGCTGGGGAAACCCAGCCAGATGGGCGGGGTATAATTATTATTATTATTATTATTATTATTATTATTATTATTATTATTATGCTGCATCTGTGGGGCCAATGAAATTTAAACAGTGTTTCATTATGTATTCCATTGCACCATCTGTATTGAACCTGAAGACCTTAGCTAAAAAATTTTTTACAAAGATTGCTTGTTTTTCTTAAATAAAAAATAAAATAAAATCAGGAGAAATGTGCCACAAAGCGAATCTCAAAATTTGTGATGGCTGCTCAGAAACTGAGGCCAAAAAAGCCTCCATATTCTTGCTAGACTGCAGACACATTCATTTGAACCATACCTCCTTTGTTTGACATTTTATCATTATGACCTTTCGGTTAAACTATAAAATTAAACTTGACCTACAGCTCTCTGAGGAGAACCATTATGCCACAGAGAGATGCTGCCCAGCAATAAGACAGACAGCAAAGCCCTCTTCACCAAACAAGTTCACAATGAAGTTGAGAAATGCAGGTAGAACATTAAAGAAACCAAAAAATAAGGTGAACTCACAATGAATAAATAAGTAAAACCTTTGTTGGGCAAAAAAGAAGAAGAGGAAGTTTAATTTTCTTCTCTTCTTTCTGATTATTGGACCTAAAAGTACAACCACTAAAACTATATTAACAAAAACAGATGGACTAGTTGGTAGTTCTCTGGTTTATGTAATCCCCCTTTCTGAGTTATCATCAACATAAAACAGATAAAAGGGAACCACATTGGGAGAAAATATTCCCGTTTGCCTTGCCCTGACCTCTAGGGGGGGTTGTTTTAATGCACACTGGGACGACCAGCACCATTTACACAGTCCACATTTTATGATGGACAGCTGTGCATATAACAAACTCACAGCCTGCTCTGCAACCCAGATAAATTGACGCTTCTTGGACTGCGGCTGATTAAGACGTGATCCTAGGAAAAAGGCACTAGGAAGCAAGACCCACTAAAAACAAGGGGACCCGATACATAACCATAAATATGAATAGGATCAACTATACGTCCTAGCTGGCAACTTTGACCCCCAACATATAACTGGTGAGCACAGCCAGCTAACTCCAACTGAATTTAGTCCAAAACAGCGTGGTGAAGATTGTGGGAGTACAATTCTGCTCATATTTTGGCACTTTTGCTGGGCTCTGAAACAGGTTAGCAAACAGTTACTTGGCACAGGAAGTGGTAACTATCCACCCAGTTAAGGAAACATGCTTAGATTTAAGCTTTGTGCCTCTGACCTAAATGTGTTTAGGGGCACATAATCCAGAGATGGATACTTCCAAGACAGCGGGCCAAGCACAAAGCCAGACTTTCATTGAGCTTAATGAAAATAAACACAGCATTTGGGGATTCGTTTGAAATCCCACCAATTTCCATTCCAGAAGCCTGATAATTTGCATGCGTCTGGAATAAAATCTCATTGATTTCAATGAAACTTTCGTAATAATTATGATTAGCACTGCACAACTAAAAAGCATCTAAATTGAAACAAAATAAAAAATTCCTTCCGGTAGCACCTTAGAGACAAACTAAGTTTGTTATTGGCATGAGCTTAAGTATCTGAAGAAGTGTGCATGCACACGAAAGCTCATACCAATGACAAACTTAGGTGCTACTGGAAGGTGCTACTGGAAGGAATTTTTTATTTTATTTCGACTACGGCAGACCAACACGGCTACCTACCTGTAACTGCATCTAAATTGCTCACCTTAAGTGGGTAGTAGTTTGGGCTGTGTTGCCACAGATTCATCGGAGCCGATCCCAAACTAAGGGGCAGGTTCCTCCGGGAGGAAGAAAATCTGGGAACGGGGTAGGATCCCGAGGTGTGTATGGAGTCGCCTCCTGCTGTCACAATTCAAACGGGCTAGATCCTCTCTCACTGGCTGACCCTGGAGGGGGACTGTTCCTCCACTTGCCCCACCATCCCAGTCTGACTTGGGAAGAACGTCTCCTTCCTTTTCACAAGTTTTCCCCCTGCGCGACAACTTTTAGAAGGGGTCGACGACGCCCTGTTCTACTCAATTTTCTACTGCCAGTGCCACATCGGTGTCCCCAAACCCACCCAGATAACGTTGCATACACCAGTCGAGGGCATAAACTATGTGTGAAAAATCTCTGCACCTAGGACACATGTGCGGCGCTGAGGGCAGGAGGAGGAGGAGGAGACGGTCGTAAGCACATTGGGGGGAAACACGCAATCACATAGGTGGCTGAGAGATTAATAGAAGGTGGAATCGCTGTGAAAAACGGTACCCATCCTCCCATCATCATTCCCCCGAAAAATGCTAGGAAGCACACGCAAGATCATATATAGTTTTGCTCCCAGGTTTGTTTGTTTTCTGAAGAAACTTCTGAATCCTTAGTTTCTGCTGGCATTTCTTGCAGGGTCGACTGTGTACAAAACGACTGGGGAGATGCTTGGCGCATCAGAAAGAAATCTTTTTAAATGTCTCGATTTTTTTTAAAAAAAAATCCCTCCAGACTCTCCAGTGTTTGTTTGTTTGTTTGTTTGTTTGTTTGTTTGTTTGTTTGTTTGTTTTAAGGAAAAAGACCCCGAGAAGCAAGAACAAATTTCTCTTTTTTCATGGCTGTGCCTCGGACTAACCGAGCCCTCCGGATTGATGGCGCATCCTACCCGAAAGGGTTTTTGCTTCAGCTAAACTAGTCGCTTTCACCCGGGCGAAATTGGCAGACTGGGTTAGGCAGAAACCCAGACAAACCGAGGAGCCAGCCAAACTTCTTTCAAACTGGACTCGCCCTTTTAGGTAAAGCGTTTTGCAGCGGCAAGAACCGGGAAATAGAGGACTTGCCAGGTTTACGGGTCGCGTGAAAAGCGCACGCGGGAGGAGCGGGAGAAAAGACTATGTGCGAAGTTAGAGCCGTGTTTTACATTTCTTCAAGGACGCATTTCGGTTGGGTAGCTCGGCAACAGCATTAAAGCTCTTTAAGAACTTTTAACTATGGTTGCCGGCTGCAAATATAATGAACCCTGAATTTGAGGCCTGGCGCAGAACGCAGATCGTGGCCGCCCGCTGCGTAGAGACAACAGGAAACCAGCCACGCTTCTTGTGTATAGGGCGGGTTTCGTTAAAAAGCAACAGCAAGGTCTCGCCTTGTGCTTTTTTTTATTGAAGCGAGCTCCCCACCCCCCATTACACCCCATTCTTGGTTTAAGTAAGCAAGTACTGCACTTCCCTCCCGCCGCCCACATTGTTGGCGTCAGAAAAAAAATGTCAATAATGATCGCGATAATCTCGGGATCTAGGCGGCTGTTGCAATGGGCTCTTTCCCCTAACGATTTGCCTTTTGGTTACAGGTAGGTAGCCGTGTTGGTCTGGGTCGAAGTAAAATAAAAAAATTCCTTCAGTAGCACCTTAAAGACCAACTAAGTTTTTATTTTGGTATGAGCTTTCGTGTGCATGCACACTTCTTCAGAAGGTCTGAAGAAGTGTGCATGCACACGAAAGCTCATACCAAAATAAAAACTTAGTTGGTCTTTAAGGTGCTACTGAAGGAATTTTTTTATTTGATTTGCCTTTTGTGATTTTTTTCTTTTTTGGTAACAATTATCTCCTTGCTGCAGGTAGTCCCTGTTTCTGTTCTGGTTTGTTGCTTTGCGCAAAAGCCCCTCGCCTCGACCTCGCGTTTCCCTTCGCAATTCTCCTTTTCCGACCCTCAGCCCGGGGGATTCCTTCGAAATGAATCCGCTGGGGTGGAGCAGGGATCTCCGTCGGTCCTGCTAAGTTGAAAAACATCACGGTTCTACGGGACTGCAAACAGTTGAACAAGAGGTGTGGAGGGAGTAAAGCGGTGGGGGTTGGGGCGGGGAAGGAATCCCCCAGATAGATCTCTGTATATTCTTTACTCTGTGGAAGAACTCTCGAAACCCAAGTCTGGATTCCCGGATTCGCGGCCCCTCCAGAAAATCAATTTTCACCTCCGGAATCCCTTTCTTCGCAAGGTCTCTTTCGGACGGTTCCTTCCAGGAGACTTGGAAGGCTATAACGAGGGGCAAGGAAGTTGCTGTCCCGCCCGCAGCCGTTAATTTCTATAATTATTTCCGAGGCAGAGCATAATTAAGACATTTGTAATTAAGACGAGCTCTCAAATTTATTTATTTTTAAAAATCACCCCACTTGAAGTAGAAGTAATAAGTAATAAGAAGTAATAAGTTCCATTCACAGCAGGGCTGAAACAGGGCTGGGAGACGGGCCTTGTCCTACTGAGTTAAAATAATTCACCGGTCAGGCAAAGTAGTAGAAAAGGCCCGCTGACTGCAAATCGAACTGAAAGCCATCATATTTCAGAGACTGATTCACCGGACAGTTCTCCTGCTCAAAGCTCTACTGACTGCTCGAAGAAGTGGCTGGAAAACGTCCCAGGAAATTGCGCTTTTCCGAGACTGGACGGCAAAATCCCAAAAATCATGCCGAATCCCAGCGAGTTGCGACTCGCCGTCCCGCGACGGGGCTTCGGCTACAGCGGACAGTTCAGAATAGGGATTTTGTTTTGTTTTTTAAATCATCATCGCATTGAGGGAAAGTGAAGCGGGAAAAGGACTTGCAAGAAACTTCGATCCTTGGCTACGTGGAAATCTAAGCCCCGCTGGAGGCTCGATGGCACTTTGAAGCGGGCGCTCGCCAGCAAGGGACTGATTTCGATCAGGCAGTTTCATTAAACAATCCACCGGTAATTATGTCCTATATTTATACTCCTAGGCAGACGAACTGACTTAAGGTTTTAACTCAAAGAAAAGGGATTTCGCTTTTACTGCAACAGGAAAAAATTACGTTTTGGAAAATTACAGATTTTCAACTCTTTCCTACTTTTGAAGTCCTCATTTTAAAAAATAATAATATTTACAGTAATTAAACAACCGTCGTTCGAATTATACCTGAAGTGATTTGACACATACAGCCAAACAGGGGGGGGGGGGACGTATTTCCATCAAATGGCGTTTTAAAACCCTTTCCCGCAATAGTGTCATTGGAAGAAACAATATAATTTACAGGAAGCATTGCTTAAAACGGGAAACGGTTAAAAAGCTGAAAATTCAAAACGATCACCAGGGATGTCATGTAAATCTTTGTGGAGGCTGCGATCCTACGCATACACGCAAGTCCCCATGAACTACATGGGACTTACTTCTGAGTAAGGCTGCTTAGGATCATATGTATACGGATCACAAATACAGCTATGGATACAGCTATAAATAAATATAGTAGATATATGGCATGCGTCCTGAAAAACCAGGATGAGGAAGAGGAACCGAAGTGAAGTGAAGTAGTAGATGAGTCTTTGCTAACACTACACCGAACCCGCTTTGGAGCTTTGTGGGGACCGTTGGACGGGCTCTGGCCCCGCAAGACCCCGGGTCCGTCCGTCCTCGCTGCCGGGCTCCGCGCTGGCTTCGCCTGCCAAGGACTCTGGAGAGGAGCCACTTGAACGAAAAAAAGTCTCCAAGCTGGGTTGCCAATCGCGGCGCCTCTTTCCCGCAAGACCCGCAGCCCAGCTCCCGCCCGTGGGCCCAAGGCCTGATCCTGTTGCTTCCCTGAGTGAACTTTCCCGGACTTCTCCGCGCTCGGCGAGTCTCCATCCCGGGATGTGTTCGCGGTAGGAGCGCGCATGGAGGCGCCCCTTTCCCAGATCTCTCCCAGGCCCGGCAGTGGCGAGCTGGCATGTAGCGTGCGTCGCCCACCCAGCGCCGCTTGGCCCTTCGGGGGGCGCTCTTTCGATGCCAGGCGAGACTTGCCTTGATGCCTTTGGCTATTAATAGCCATCAGCCGGTCTATTCCTGTCCCGGCGGGGCGAAGAGGCTGCCTGGCAGCAAGAGGAAGGCAAGGCAGGAGGTGGCGAGGCCGAGTCCCTGGGGACGCCCGGGCCAGGGTTCAAGAGATACAGTTTCCCCGACGGCTATTAAAAACCACAAGCAACATTGAGGCGATTCCTGCATTTCAGGGGGTCGGACGAGACGGCCCTGCGGGGGAGGCTGTGCTAAATTAACCTTTCCGAAAGATGTCTCCGCCGGCTGCAGCCTGAATGGTTTCCACCAGGGACCTCCAAAAATCCGGCCATTATTCCGGGCCCCCTCCAGCAACACCTGTCGGCGGAAGGTCAAACCTCCGCAGGCCACAATGAACGCTTGTCGTGTTGGACGGGCTCTGGCCTCGCATTTGGCCACGGCTGCCACGCGCCAAGAGGACTCTCCAGCCGCCCCAAGGCGCGTCCGCGAACCCTTTACTTCCTTCCTTCTCCCCCTCCCCAAATCCAACCCTGTCCAGGCCACTCACCGTTGGCGTTGAGGTCCAGGCACTGGGCGGGGTCGTCGGCATCCGGCAGCTGCCCGTCGGGGCTGAGGCTGTCCATGGACAAATCCAGGCCTTTGTCGTCCCAGTCACGGAGCTTCCTCTTCTTGTGCGAGCCGATGAGGGCCTCCACCGAGAAGGCGTGCGCTCGCGAGCTGAGGGCCACTGCCGAGCGTCTCCTCTCGCTCATTTTAGCCGCCCGACGGAGTGAGTGCGTGCCTGGCGAGTCCCGCGGCCCGAGGGGCAGGCACGCCGCCAGCTGCCCAAGCGCTGGCCGGAGGTAGGGCGACGCTGGCTAGCTGGCTGGTTCACGAGGCCGGGCCCCAGCAAGAGGCAAGCGGAGCGGCCGCCCCGACGTGAGAGCGCCCAGCGGCCGCCTGGACGCTACATGGATCCGCAGAGCAGCGCAGACGACCCACCGACCGCCCGGATTGCCGGCGCCGCTCAGAGTCGCGGCGCTTGCAGGCTGCGCTTCATTCTTTCCTTTCTCTCCCCCCCCCTTTCTCTCGCTCTGATTGATCCAAACTTCTGGGGAACTTTCTTCTCCCCCCCGCCAACACCCCCGACGACACTGCCAGGCTGTGCGCGCCTGTCAGGAGAGAGCCGCAAAGCCCCTGCCCAATGGGAAGGCGCGCAGGCCGGGGACCTCGGCGCCCGGGAGCCAATGAGGAAGGGGCGGGCCAAGCGCCCGGGCTGCTTCTCCCAGCTTGGCTCCTCCTGGGCAGCTGCGCGCGGAATTAACCCTTTTCTGGACGGGAGCCGAGCAGCACTGTCCTCCGCTAACACACAGCCACTCTCCCTTCTCTCCCTCCAAAAACAAGCCGAGAGGGCGCCCAGACCCCCCCCCTGCCCCAGATGCTAGCCCCCACCTACCCACCCTCATCCCTGGCAGCTTGCATAAGATTCTCCCCCCCCCCCACACTCGCTCCCCCCAAATATGCGAAGCTGCTCGGAGAAAAATCGACAACGCCGACGACCGCATGCAGGAGGGATCGTTTTCCACTTCTGCAAATGCTACCTTTTCCTTCAAGCGAATTAAGGGGAGCAGCAGCGAGGTTTCTAAAATGTACTAACCAATATATATATTTCTATATCACGGTATGACGTGATATAGAGTTGGCAGTTCCATGCGAAGTGCTGTTTAAGCAGCCTGATCCGGAATTCCGCCCGAGTGCAAAGTTTTTTGTGAGCGCGAATAGCTTCTTTTGGCGTTATTGGATGAGATCTAATCTGGTTTCAATCCAGGCAAACTTCAATGTTGGTAGGTTGATGGGTGGACGGGAGGAGGGACTGTCCGTAAAAATCTTCGGCCTTAGAAAACTCTTTCAGGTGTGCGTCCAAAATGCATAATCACAACGACCGAATCAAAAATCAACAGAGGCGCAGTATTGTTTCTATATCACGGTATGACGGCTACGACTATTCGATGTTTCCTATTCCATATCCTATGCTAAACATATTTTCTACGCCTCTTTACATCTAATAATGTATGGCATGTATTGACCATACTAATAACCCATCCGCATAATTCTGATTATCGCTCTGCAAGACTTACAGGCCACATTCCCACGGACTCAAATAGGTTTACTGGGGATGGGGGAGAAAGAGCATTGGAAACAGCAACAAAAAGGTGGATGCGATAAAAGACGTGGGCAGGATCTAGCCCAAGGTAGCAGCCACTTTTAAGTTGATCTCAGAGTGAAGGCCGTCGTGAAGGCTGCGATTCTAAACTCTCTAGCTTGGGAATGCCTCCCGACGAAATCAGCGCACAGGAGCCGGCAGTAAAAATATGTCCCAGTGAAATCAAGGCAGGCTGCGATCCTGTGCATTTCCCCTCGAATTAAACCCTAATTATTCCCGCAGAATTTACTTGCCAGTAAAGCATTGTAGAGGCTTGAGCTGCCCGGTTTTTGGGTTAGGGCTGGAATCGGCCTCTCTATGGAGAAGATATTTTATTTTATTTTAACCACATACTGTATTCCAGTTCATAAATCTGGGCAAAAGCGAAGCGGAGACGTAAATTTAATATAAAATGTCCAACTCTGTTTTATTGCTACATTTCATTCCCCCTACACGCCCTTCTATGTTGAGACACAGAAACAGAGAAACAAACTGCCCAATAATCCCACAGCGTTGAGAGAAAGAGACGCAGGGAGCGCAGGCAGGCAGCCGCGCGCGCGAATCGTGCACCGAGCCTCTCCAGCATCCAGAGCAGACAAAGGCGAAGTTGTCATAGCCGACGCTCAGAGGCTGCTGCTCTGGACGGCAGAAAGGACGCGGTGCCATCCAGGCAGGCAGCTTCCTAGAAAGCCACGTCGGGGCTAGCTAGGCAGCGTCTCATTGCGGTCCTTCGGCACGGCTAAACCAGACTTTTGCTGGGGCCAAAGGCAGCCTAAGGCACAAACCCCCTTCTGATGGATTTCAGGTCCTCTGAGACCGAAGTACCGACGGGGAGGGGGCTGGGAAAGCTTGGCGAAGATCAGGTAAGGTATCCCGCGGGCGCGGTACTTCGCGGTGGCTTAGGCGGGCTGCTCCGCTCGAAGTTGACAGCGCCAAAAAACGCATGAGCGCGCCCCAAACTCTCCCTCTCGCCGTCTTTTTCTTTCGATTGGACTTTCCCCGACTATGGTGACC
Organism: Zootoca vivipara; assembly: GCF_965207765.1. NCBI lineage: Eukaryota > Metazoa > Chordata > Lepidosauria > Squamata > Lacertidae > Zootoca > Zootoca vivipara. The sequence continues at coordinate 15,453,923 of NC_142598.1, forward strand.
CACCATGCCAAGAAAGCGGGGCTTCTTCGTCAGCCTTTGCGCTCATATCCTCTCTTTCCCCAGCCTTAGAATCGCACGAAATTTGCAGGAGGCTAAATTCTGGCAAAGCAGCCGGAGGAGGGCGAAAGCTCGGGTCCTCCACGCAAAAGCAACCGTGGTGCGTCGGGAAAGGAATGGCGGGCGTCAGAGCGCGCGATTCTCTCAGTATTTGGGCGGACTCTGCAATTCAAAGGCTCTTTCGGAGAGGAATAGATGCTTGGGGAGGGCGGGTAGGCAGATAGGTGAGGGGCTCATTTTTGTTTTAAAACAAAAACGAAGGAAAATAGGAGCAACCGGGGAAAAGAGATGAAGAATTTTTAAACGCTTTGACTAGCTTTTTTTTAAAAGTCGCTCATTCGTATCCTAGGAGGCCCTTTCTTAAACCAAAATCCTGGCTTTAAAATAGACAGAATTATCTACTCACCTTTATCCTTGTAAAGCCGGCGGATTTTGATAGTGTTTATGTAACAGAAAGCTTTGTGAGGAAAATTTAAGCGCTCTCAGAAGAGGCAGTGACACTTTGCCAATTTTTTTAAATCTTGAATGCAAGTTCTTTCGATTTCCATGACACTTCAATGCTGTAACCCTAAGAACATTTACTCGAGAGTAAAGGCTCACTGGAGCCAGTTATATTTGCGTGAGCATGCTCTAGGCACGCACATGGGTCAATTCAATGGTAGTCACCTGGACTGATTTGCAAGTAAACAGGGGTCGAGTGGGGGGGGCGCTGAGTGAGACTCCTTAATTGCCCCCCCTATCCATTTAATGACTGGTGATAAACCCAGCATAGAAATGAAAATGTGTTTAACCAAATCTCATTTACTCTTGCATGTTGCCTTATGGCCTGTGCGCTTCATTCGCCCACATCGCGATCCCAGAACAAGTGGCCTGCAAGGTACCTGACCCTCGGGAATCTGTGCTACGACGGACGTCCAACTAAGTGCAAATAGTCTGGGCGTATTTTGTTTTAATAATAATAATAATCTGCACGCAGCGTTTCGAAAAGATAAGAAGATAAGCGACTATGGCCACTCTGCGCCTCTTTCAGTCTCATTTGGCGACGCCAAAAGCGCGCTAAATTCCTTTGCTGTTTCTTCGCAGTTTGGAAAACATATTTAAGTCGATTTTTCCTTAGGGCTCCAGAGGTGACAAATATTTACTCGACCTCCACTGACCGCATTACTTCGGCGCACGCGCTTCAGAAATTAATCCGAAATTAAGTGGTCCGACGATGCAGTCAAAATCCACCAGGCAACCGCGGAGGAAAAGGCGGGCCGCAGTGACTGCTGGCAAATCTGGAGCGAATAGAAAAAGCCGGGGGCGAACAGCTCTTCTACTCGGAAGTAAATCCCATAGAATTAAATGGGATTTGATGGCAAGTTAATGTGCGTGAGATAGCGCCCACCCAGGCTGACAACTCACTGCCTCCTTTCCTATCGCTCTCCTAGACTTCGCTCACCTACAAGACCTGTCCCAAGGACACGATTCCGAGCCCATCTCTATCCTTCCTTAGGGATTTTCTGTCTTTTGTTTAACTTCCGAGAGATCTGCCTCCACTCCGAAGCACATTTATCCGGGAGTGAGAGAGTAAGAGCTCCGTGGCACCTAACACGTTTATTATAAACTAGCCTTGAGGGCGCCGCGAGGTTGCACGGCATCCTACGAGCGGGGCTGCCTCCTGAAAGTCTTTGCGAGGATGGAGGTCAGTTCCACTGGGAGGACCCCAGAGGTCGTCCCCCCCGCCACAAGTTTTAGGTGGTGGCCTATGTATAAACACCGCCGTCGGTCTTTGCGGATTAATTTCGGATTACAGTAATTAGCTGTTTACTGACAATCGCTCCCATCTCTCCACCTGAATCCTTTGCTGTACGGGATGTCTATTTCTTCTTCCTTGCAAAAGGAGAAACATCTATCAGAGCGCCACTCACTCGCTCCACCACCACCCCCGACCGATTAGATGAGCGATTATATCAGATGAGAGCCTTTATCTCCCTCTTCACGTTCTCTGGAGTGATAATGCCTTTAGATTTTGAAACCTGGAAACCCTGGTCCGGAGTTGCAGTCTTGCGCACCCTTAGGCCCGTTTCGCCCTGAGATAGTAAGCCTGTGTCTGGGCTGTACCAGCTCAGAGACCCCAGGAATGGATTGATTTGCCTGTGCGCTTCTCCCGAGTCCCGCAAAAAAACAAAGCAGGAAGAAAACGTGCACGCTTAATGAACTTCACTTGGCATGCTTTGGGCACATATCATTTTTATTTTATTTGCTGCGAAGGATAATTCCATCAGGCTGGCCTCCAACTGCGAACTGAGGTGCCGCAGCGCAGATCCAGGTTTCCCATCTCAACCTTGTGCCCAACAGGGTTTACTTCAGAGTAGACCCCGCAGGGGCTCGGGCTGCCCCCGGGAAAGCTGCGTCCTCTACCTAACCAAACTGAAGCAGGGAAGCGCACCGTAAAACCACAGGTGGGAGAAGAGGGTTTTGCACTAAAGCCGGTTAAAACGCTTATAAGTAGTAGCACCACCAACAACTACCCCATCCCCACAAAGGGGAGGGTTAGTTCACCCATCCCGGAGAAGGGGGAGGAGAGAACTTGTGCCCCCCCCCCGGCTTTGTACCAGGCTCGGCTAAGTATGGGGACCTTGCGCAATAACTGCAGAGCGCTCAGCCGGGCCGGCCGGCGGGGTGGGCTAGCGTTCTTGTGATTTATGGTCCTTTACTACCTTATTAGATGGTCTTTAAAAGGGGGTGGAGGAGCCGGGCCCGGCGCTAGTTTAAGAGGCGAGATTAATTTCAGCCCAATTGCTCTGGTTGCCCTCGGAATGTCAAGCACGTTGATATCCCCGCGCCGGCTGGCAAAGGGGCGCATTTATGAGGACTGTAAAGAGCAGGCCTCCGACTGCAATTTTATGGGACACCCCCAAGCCCAGTGCCTCCTTCTTATTAGCTAGTTATGATGGAGGTTCTCTCGCCCTCTTCCTTCCCTCCCAACTTGCATGGAATAAGAAGAATGCTGCATTTATTTGCGTCGCGCCTTCGGGTTGTTCAAAGGGCGTCGTATATATTATTTTGTGGCAGTTCCCCTTATAAGAGCCCCGTAAATGTAGATCAGTTCTATTATGCCCAGTGGGGAGAGGATGGGGTGGGCATCGAGGGATAGCTGCCCTTAAGGACAGTTAGCGAGTGAAATTTTAAGAGGTTGTGGATGGGGGGCGTTGACTGGCATTTCCATCTGCTGCAAGAGCCTGAGCTTCTTCAGGGTGGCTTACTCCCAAGTAGACCATATTGGTCAATAGCCCGCGCCCCGCTCCACTACACCAGCTCAATAGCCTGTGTGCTTCTCCCGGCTTTTCCGCGAGGCGTGCGCAAGAGAACTTCACAAAGGATTCTTGCTAACCCCCCCCCCCCTTTGTGTGTTAACTGAGCAAATAGGGTTTGGGGATAGTGGGAGCGTGTTTTGACGAGGCTTCTCTTGCTTTTTTGCTCCGAATTAAAACACACACCGGCATTAAGAGTTTGGAACCAACGCCATGCCAGCCTCCTTAAGCTCGCCAGATGTTTGCAATAAAATGTCAGCTTTTGCCTTTGGGGATTCGAAATAAAATTTAACGGCCTTCCCCTGTAATTATTCTCTTAGCTATCCCTTCATAAATTTATCTGTTTTTTTCTCCAGGAAAGGGGGAACCTCGATTGAGTGCGTTACTAGAAACGAGAGTTGGCGCGGGGGGCGCTTAGAAAAACCGCGGCACCAGGTTCCCTTTTGATTTTATCACCCTCCGCCTCTGGTTTAGCAGCAGGCGTCGGTGAGGACTTGGCCAGGGTTTGTTTTGTCTTTCCGCTTTTGTGGACAAACATAATTGTCTGAAATGGGAGACAGGGGGGGAGAGAGATGTTTGGGGGCTTCCTCTGTTTCTACAGACCCAAAGCAGAATCTCCCCATATTCTCCCCAAAAGATGGATTGCTTTTAAAAGGATAACAGAGGGAAGGGGAGGGTGTTCCACTGGAAACGGAGCTTTGGGTCCAAGACGCAGCATTAATTCGGTCTCCGTCAGCCCAAAGTTTAAAGAGCCTACCAAGCTGCGATCATGAGCTTCATCTCATTTCGAGGCAACCAGACAGCCGGCCTTTTCTTGTTCCGCTCCCCCCCACTTCCTCCTTAACTGGACAGCCAGAATCAAAGCCTGGGTCGACTCCGGCCAATTAGTTACATGGACCTGGCTGGGACCGAGTCGCCTTACATGCAGCTGCTTTCGCTTAAAACTGCTTGCAAATTGGAGCAGTTTGTGCGTCCGATTCTCGCTCTCTCCGCCTACAGTCAAAGCAGCCGTGACATCCTGAAAGGGTAGTGCGCTGCGACCCGACCTGAATGGGTTTCGTGGGCTGGACCTATTTCATCAAGGTCTCCCGAAGTACCCAAGGTGCCACAGGGCCTTGGTTGCTTTTCTTAGGCTAGAGCATTTGCCCTTTTGGACCCTGCGCCTGGGCGTGTGAGGAAGGGGCTCTGAATCATCACCCACAGGCAGCTGACCTCTTGGCAAGCTCCCCGGCAGCCCTATTCAAGCTTAGGGATTAGGGAACCTTTGGGTAAGGGGACTGCGCAGAAGAGTAAAAAGCGCAGAGGGGAGATCAGCCGCAGGCCGTTTTGTTGTCAGCAGCCCCACCTCCTAACTCCGAAGCGGTGAGGGCGGTGGGCTGTTTAAACAAAGGCCAGGGAACTGCCGCCTTTTTGCGCAGTTTCCTATCCCACTGCACGCACCCCTCCCGAGGGAGGGGGCTGTTTCTAGGTTGAACTTTGCTCTCTAGCTGTGTCGAGCTCCCTATCGGCCCCGGTGGGAATCCGCGCGATCTGCTGCAGCGCCATCCCAAAGGCGACCTCTCTCTCTGCTTTGCGCCATGGCGAGAGAAGATGCTACCCAGTTGGATGGCACCCAGGGTGCGCGGGCAGGTGCGCCTGCTTTCCGAGGAGGCAGGAGCGGGTGTCCGGTGTGGCGTGGTCAAAACCGAAGGCCGGTGGAAGCAGCTGGCGAAAGGCAAGCGGCCCCTCTTTGTCACCATCTGAGAGCTGGACAAGACGCGGGTGAGGATAGATTTGGAAGGAGGCAGAGCAAGGCGAGAGGCCAGGGTGGAGCGCAAAGGACTGCTTCGCTCGGAGGGCCTAGCGCACAGGCTAAAGCTCGGTGATCCATAAGTGGCGGCAAGGACCGCGCAGAGTGCGAACGGAGGCTCGGTCAGCGCGCTTTCGGAACTTTTCGGTTATAGACCAGATCAAATGCAACGACGGCTCCCTCTGCTTCAGGTTGCATTAGTGAGAAATCTCGACGGCCTTCCCCCTCAGGCCTTCAATCCCTCCCCGCAGTAAAGTTTTAGAGGTTTTCGAGCGGAAAGCCGCGCAGTGGAAAGTCTCCCCGGCGTCTTTTATGGAAAGGGGGTGTTGGGGAGAGACCAGACCAGCGTCGCGCAGAGCGAGAAAGGGCAGCGGGGCGCTGAACTCTGGTTTAGCGGATCTGGAAGAACGAATTAAGCTGCGTACAAGAGAAAGTGGTAGAGGTACCCTTGCCCCTCGGTGCCTTTGAGTAACCGACGTTCGTTTCTATGGGGCTGTCTCAGGAGAACTTGCCAGAGGCATGCGCCTGCAACGCCTTTGCTAAGAGTTCGGCTGAGATAGTGGCTGGATAACTGGGCATCCAGGACCCCGAGGCTGAATTTCTGCGCGAAATAATTTCTCTCTTAGACAAAGCGCTGCATTCTTAATAAAGGGAGAAGGCAGAGGTCGAACTGGTTTATTTCCCGTTGTTTTAAAACAAATGATGGAGATGTCCTCCTTGCTTTTTGGAGAACGAAGAAAGCTCATGTAAGGGGCGGAGACAGTAATGTATAATTTCATCTTTGGTTTCAGTGGTTACGACGGTCTTCTTCGGCCTTCTGGTGGTGATAACGTTGATTTCACAAATGCAGATGCTGGATCTCTCAATTCTCCCAGTCTTTCTTTCCCTAGTGTGTTCAGATAAAGGCTACGATCCCAGGAAGCCCTGCTAGAACCAGTGGGATTTTCTTCTGGGTAAACCATTAGATCCTGACATTCACTGTCTTTCCTTGCTTTTGCACTGAAGGACCGCCCAAGTGGGCCCGTTATGACCGAGTGTTTATGAGAATGTTGCAGCTGACGAATGCTGCTCCATGGCGGGAAGCACACCGCAGCATTTGCACGAAATGTCTTGGCAGAGAGATTCCTCTTCCGTGCATTCTCTCTCCTGCACCCCACATTGCCCCGTCTCCCTCTCCACCTTCAACGGCTTGGGCTCTGCACATCTCGGTTTTATTAAAATAACCATTAACTTCTGACACCGTCTGGATAGCAGCAGCACCCTTCCCATCACACTTACGCCTGTAGCAAAGATTTGCACACTGTGTTTTTCATTGGATGACCCGCAATCGTATTGCCGTTTTGTTTTGTTTATTTTCCCCTTTTTTTCCAACACACTTTATATTTTTAGTTAGACTGGCTTCCAAAGCACCTGCTATCAAAGCTTGAGGCTGAATGCTATCATGCTTTCTTGGGTAATGTATCTTTGAAGGATCATGGATAAGTAGGCATGAGAAAAAGTTTTTTGTTTTTGTTCTTTGGCCAAGTTTACTGGCTGCCACCAAGATTTCTCCTTTACTGTTGTGGTATTCAGGAGTCACAAAAGTCAACTGAGTATCACTTGCAATTTGGCCCCCCAGAAATTCCAGAAGGGAAGGCTCCTCCCGCTATGCTATTCAGTTAACTAATTCTAATGTTAGGTATCCAGTTTCTTGAAATGCTCAATATAAAGACATTACAAATAAATAAACAAATAAATATTTATACCCCGGCCTCCCCAGTCAAAACCCGGCTCAGGGCGGCTAACACCAATAAAATTACAATAAAACATAAAAAGACATCAATTACAATACAGATTAAAATACAATATTAAAATTTAAAATGCAGCCTCATTTTAAGTAGTCCATAAATCCAAGCCATGAGGGAGGAAAACACAGGGGTCAGACTAAGTCCAGTCCAAAGGCCAGGCGGAACAGCTCTGTCTTGCAGGCCCTGCGGAAAGTTGACAAATCCCTGTGTCTCCTGTGAAAGAGCGTTCCACCAAGTTGGGGCCAATACTGAAAAGGCCCTGGCCCTAGTAGAGGCCAATCTAGCCACCTTATGGCTTGGAATCTCCAGAGTATTGTTGTTTGTGGACCTTAAGGTCCTCCGCGGGGCATTCCCACATTCATTTCATTATGTGACATCATCAGAGCAAAGGGGGCCTATCAGCTGGATTCTACCTTATGCATGCTTATAGGAATTGCACTCCCATGCACAAAATGGGGCTTGCTTTTGAGTTGACATGCATAAGACTGCTGCCCTTCATTTGTTGCTGTCAAAAGATTATTTCAAATTCTGAAAGTACTATTTCATTTTTGTTTTTAATCCGAGTTTGAGATTTCATTCCACATTTCAAATTAAGCAAATGCTGTAGCTGATTTGGGCACTTTTGTTCTGAAGTAAGAAACCTCACCATTCCATGTACACAGCAGCATTGTATGTCAACAGACCAGAGTGACAGAGCAGGACATTTTCTAAAATATATTTAACATTTTTGCTTTGACAGGGCCAGGTAACTAACAGTGAGATACAGTTGTTACTGTTAAGTCCATTGAAAAACTATTTCTAAATGGATTTTTTTAAAGCCACCTATCAGGATGAATGATCTTCCCAAGGCAGTTATAACTGACCTCCATCCAATGACCCACAAGCCCTGCTGCATAGGCAGAAACCTATGCAAAACACACATGATGGTGTCACATTGCAAGCCTTTGCACATGTTGCACAAGTTTCCAGGCTCTGAAAATGGTCCACGTTGTAGAGCTTCTGCAGATTCAGACCATTCCCATCCTGAGTAACAATTCATTGGAATCATGGAAAATTATTCCTATTCTGAAAAACCGGCCAACATAAAAGTAGTAATTGTTGTGCATAGCAATTGAAAACAACTGATGTGGGTCAAATAGTGTAGGGCCCAGTTTGCTATCATGTAGATATTATCCTTAGACTTCTGAGAAGCTGCAGAAATTTGTGAGGAAGCACACTCTTCCCCTCCACCTCAAGAGATTTTAAAGATCAGTTTCAGATGTTCTCTTTAGTAATTAAACTCCTTTAATAAAAGATTGGGGCTGTAACACTAAGCATTTTACTAGCAGGCAAATCCCACTGAGTATAGTGGGATTTACTTCTGAGTTAAAACACTTAGGTTTGCACTATTGGAATTCCTGCTCCACTCCTCTTCTCTACTTTATTTTTTAGCTTTTCTGACCTCCCTGAAGTGAGACTACATTTCCACTTTCACCACTCTATACTATAGACCAGAAGATGGAAGAGACCTATATTTCTCTAGTAAAGTGTATGATTAGCTAAATCAGGTGGTATCCTGTCCAGATCTCAGTCGGACTGCCATGCAGCTGAGCCAGAGGAGAACACGCAATTATAATTGACAGCTTCAGAGTAAGTGTATAAACAAGAGTTATTGATGTTGAAATCAAAAGGCCTAAATGACATGCTTTCCTCCACCGTCTACCCTCCCTGCAGCTCTCCCACTTAAAATTTCCTAGAGTTGTTCAGAAGATGGGATGGCAGAGGAGAGTTGACCCCCTTTGAGCCTATGGAGAGCTGTGACTGAGATTCTACCCATTCCGTTAAATGGATGTTTTCCTGTAGTGCCAATAAAGTATATATTTCACCTGGAATTCATCATCACCAGTAAAAGTTGGGCATCTTCGGAACTGCAAACTTCACATTTTCTAAAGAGTGGGTGGGGGAACCCTGTTGAACTTGAGACTTACCTCTGAGTAAGTTCACAAAGAATTGTGCTGTAACACATTTTCACACAAGACCCTTGAAGAGCGCTTCTCTCACTCTAGTTTCACCAGCTATGAAAATGTGAGATGGAAAGCCAAGGAAGAGAAACTCAAAATTCAGTCTTCTGACCAGTCTTTGCTTTTTACCTTTGCAATATCAATTGGTTTTTAGGGGGGGGGGAGCCAATTTAAATCTCAGGCATGCAAATGCCGTGGAAGAGGCTCTGAGCCACTGTGACGCCATTTGGATGAATGTGAATCTAGAAAAGGGGGTTTATTTATTTTTGAGAAAGGAAAGATGTGCATACTTATCGTTCCGGTTCTCATTATTAAAAAAAACAACACGAGGAAGGAAAGGCATTTCGAGTGTCACCGTAACACACTTTATATAGATGCAGGGCAGAAAAGGGAAGAAAGCAATTGGCCTCTTCCTTTTCTCCCTCCCCTTCCACTAAGAGCTTTAAATGGCAAAACATCCCCACGGATGGCGCTTTCAAATTGATATCCTGCTTATGAACAGCGCGAGCTGCAGATCAGTCTTCTCGCCGGCGACTCCGGACTCGCCGTTTCCATATCCAGTCCACAAAAAACGGCCTCGGAGCATTTCCAGCACCATTTTCCCCACTCGCAGGCCGAGTTCAGCAGCGCGCCGAGCAAACTTTCCCGCCCTCCCGAGCCGGACACTCCCGGTGCTCGATTGCCGCCGCCGCTGCCCAGGAAGGCCCTGAATGCCGCCTTTCACCGGCAGCGAGAGACCGTAGGCCGCCCCAAGATTGCCAAACAGAGGCCGACCCGGCCTCTCTCTGACCCGGCCTCCCGTAAGGCAGTAGCCCGGTCCCCTGGAAGCCCTTTCCGAGGCCTGGGGTTCCCGAGAGGCTGTTTGTTGTGTCTCGCCCTCGGAGAGGCCCGGAAACCTCCAGGCGGTGGAGGAGGCCGGAGGGTGGTAGAATGTGGCGCCAAAGCGGCCTGAGGCGGCGGCGGTAAGGAAGAGGCCTCCGAAACGGGGGAGGCCTGAGCATAATGCGGGGAGCAGGCAAAATGGCGGGGCGGGCGAGGAGGAGGAAGAAGAAGGGACCCGCGCGGCCTCTGCTCCCGGCCCGAAAGGAGGCGCGGGGAAGTCGGCCAGCGCAAGAGGCCTCCCGGTGTGGCTTTCCCACCTTGCTAGGCCGACGGCTCTTGGCGGGCTCTCGGCGAGCCGTGGTTGATGAGGCCACCGGAAAGGTTGGGGACTGGAGGGGGGATCCGGAGTCAGGCGCCATATTCGGCTGCAAGGGCCGCCGGTCCACCGCCCAGGTATCCGGCCTCTAGACGACTAGCCTAAGAGCTACCTCATGGAGCCATTTTCTTCTCCCTGGCTGGTTGTCTCACGGACCCGGTGGCCGCTATTTCTACACTTGCACCTATGCCTATACATCGCCAGGATTTTTTTTTAAAAAAGGGCTGTGCACGCATCTTCCATTAAAATCGCACCTGGCGATGTATAGGCATAGGTGCAATTATAGAAATAGCGGCTATAATATAGAAATGCAATGGGAAACGTCTGAGTGCTGCTAAGTGCCCACGGGCAACTTCAAGGCTCTGACGCCCCCTTTGCCTGGTTCCTTGTTTTGGGGCTGGAGTCCCTATGGCAACCTGCAACCAAGCTGGTGGCAAATGTAGTTGGCCTGCTTTCCTTTGGACCCCATAGGAGAGGCTGAATTGGGGGTGGGGGTGGACTTGTCTTCTGGGTAGCCCAGGAGGACAACGAGACACTCCACCCAAGATTGCTCCCTAGAGGTCACTGGCTCCCTAGAGGTGCTGGCTAAAGCAGCAAAAGCAAACGCGGGAGGCGGCAGTTGCATATTGGTCTCTGCAGCCACAACAGGCGCTGTGATTCTCCAGCAGTTCTTGAACTCTGGAGGCGCCTTCCGTTGTCTCCTGAGAAAAGCGGATGCCAAGAACGGTTTGGGCTGGGCAGCCCTCAAAATAAGGCACCTTCAAAAGAGAGGTTTGCACTCCTGACAAGCTTGTCACAACAACAGAGGGCCCTCTTCTCTAAAGCAGGGCCACGCCACACCACAGAGCCGGCACTCCTATTAGGAAGGAGCCTTAGGTAGCTGGTTTGGGACGTCATAAAATGACCGTGGAACTGTTATTTTGTTATCGTTGCAATTTTATTTTTATATAGTCGCCAGAGAGGTGAAAAGGTGGTTGTGAAGTATGTGCGTGCGTTTTACTGCAGGTGGTGTGTTCCTAGAGGATAGGATCCAGTGTGTATGTGCGCGCGCGCGCCCTACTTGTTCTGCCTCAGGCTCAATTAATAGACTTAAGCGCCGCCCCTTTGATCTCCCCTACCCAGTAAGTTAATAAATGCCACCTACTCCGATTGGCTGGGGGAGCAGCTAGCTTGCCAGGACTCCCAGGGGGCCAAGGTCCCTTCGCCCCCCCGCCAGTAAAATATTTGAGGGGGGCCAGCCCTCCCCCCAAGTTGATGGACATTACCATTCAAGTGGTGTGTGCGCCCCCTCTTGTGATCGAGACTGGGGTGGGGCCTACCTGCCCCCCCAAATATTTTATTCAAGTTGGCACCCTTGCCGGGGAGATCAGCTGGTCTGTGAGCTCTCCGCGCCCTGCGCTGGAGGAGCAAGAGGCGCAGAGCTCCGCCACCTCCTAACTGCCGGCGAAATTGCTTCCCCCTTTGCGTCCTAGGGCGCTTAAAAGGGCGCTGCCTTGCCCTCCGCGTCCGCGCCTGTTCCGCCACTGCAGAAGAAGGATGCCTGCGTGCGCGGGGGCAGAAATGGAGCCGGGCGCCCAGCAAGGAGGCCGTCCCGACAAGAGAAGGCAGCGGCTGGTGGCCGCGTCCGCGCAGCCCTGTTTGGTCGTGGGCGCGCGACAACTTCCAGGGAATGTCTGGCTTCTGGGCTGCTTCCCCCGAAACACCCCATCGCCTGCCGACCGAGGCATCGCAGTGAAACAGTTTCTCCAGGGGCTTTGCCTGCCGCTCGCCGGGCCTTTGATGCGCTCCTCTAACGACGCTTGTGCCCCTCTGCTAACCAGCGTCTTTTCTTTAGGTGCTTTCCTTTCACCCTGTTCTACCATCTCTCCATCCACGCACTATCTTTGAAGCACATTCTTCCCCTCAAAGAATTCTGGGTTCTGTAGTTTGTTCAGGGTCGCTGCGAAATGTAAGGGCCCCACCCCCCGACTACAATGCCCAGAATTCTTTGAGGGGAAGAAAGCGCTTCGGGATGTGCTTCAGAGGTGTATTATGAGCACAGCCATCGTCCCCTCAAAGCGCAATGCTACGCGCAATTACTCTGAAATCAGTCCCAATGGATCTTGCTAGGGTAGAATAGCGCAGCTAATTTTGCCCCTTTCTTGCCCAAGCAAATGCACAGACTGGGGAGACCATCTGGGAGGAGGTTCTCCTGCGCAGGCTCCCTCAAGTGCCCGGGTATCGCTGCTTCTTTTTCTCCGTTCCCACCCATTTCCATAGGGCTTCCCGCGAGATGCAGCCTGTGTCTACCTGTAACTGCTGGTTCTTTCCAAGACCAAGCGCGTGCGGCAGAAAGACGCGTGTCTCTGTCGTGTCTTCTCCTACACATTGCTTCAAGGCAGCGGGATGAAAATATACCGAGACGGTCCTCAGCGCCTAAATTCCTTAATCTGTGCCGAGCAACCAAAATTGGATTAAAAAATGAATAAACCGATGCTTACCTTACTCGCGATCTAACGTTGATTTCAATGAAACAACGGGATTTAAAAGCGTTTAAAACCTAATCCCTGGAGTTTGGCCGTTGCCTACGCGAGCCCACAGTCTGGCAATTTATCACACTCTTTAAAGTAACTGTCCTTTAAAACGGCCAGTGAAAGAATCAGGCGAGGTTCGGGCTAGTTTTTAGCCTCATCCCCTATGACTATCCAGTTCACTCGAAGTTTTTAGATTTGGAACAGTGTGTAGTACGAACTAAGCACGCTCGCTTTAACCCTTTTACCGGTACTTCCAGGCCACTTTTAGGAAGTATGCAGGGCACCATGAAGTTCAACGGGACGCACGCCGCAGGTTGGTTTGTGCCGCTTTACTCTAAACTGAGATGCGCGGTGTCCTTGAGACCAGGTCAGGATTGCGCGTTTAGTCTCGAGCGTGAACAGGATCGTGGCGGGGTAACTGAGTTTATGACAGCCTGTGTTGCCAATAAACCTAAAGTCCCCAGCCTTTAAATCCCACCCGCGCCCTGCAGAGCGCATTGCATGCGAAAGAACAGGAGAATCCTGCGCTCCAACAACACAAATCCACGCTTTTACTGGCAAGAAACAGCGGCTAGTCGTACGGATTGTGGTGTTAGGAAAGGCTGTCTAGATAAAGAGAACAAAACAAGGTTTTTCTTCCCCACTTTTCTGGTTTAGTGGAATCTTGCCTCGCCCCCTACATTTCCCTGGTGCACGTAGCTGGTAATACCCTCGAGGTCCACCCCCTCCCCCGCACCATTTTCGTTAAGAAAAAGCAGCCGGAGCGGGGCATAAATTTAAGAGCTGGTGATTCCAGGATCGGATCATTTCGGACCTACAGGAAGGGGTGCAAAGCCCATGCAATTGTGCAGGAAGAGAGAATAAAAATGGGAAATAGAAGCAGTGGCTAGAATTGGGTTGTGGGGAGCCCTGTTAGATTTGCCGAGGAGGCTGACTGCGGAGAAACCTGGGTGATGGAAGAGAGAATACCAGCATGTCGCCCTAAACCCCTGGAGAATGGGCGGATTAATACGTTTGTGTGATAAATTGAAGGAACCTTCCCCCTGCAAACCTAGGCCTGGGCTGCAGCTTTCTCCAAAGCCCAGAGCTCAGGCAATTGCCTCGCCTTGGTTTGCCTTTGTCTGCCGCGTTTAATCCGCCAGCGCCGCAGATCCCACCGGGAGGCGTCCGGGGCGCGCAGGACAACTTCGCTGCAGCCCCGAAGGCGCGCTGCGGTTGAAGTGATCAAACCAAGCTCTGCTGCACGGCGAGCAAGTTATAAAGGTTCGGTTCCTCCGCCTTTGATGGTGAAAATCCTTGGGGCGGGGGGGGGGTGGAACGAGTTGCGATGGGAAGAGATAATTTTAGACTCTGGACTTAATGGAGCCCCCGCCCTTGAGATGGTAAATATTGCTTCAAATTCAAAATTGGGGGTTCGGCTTGGCTGCGGTGGTGGTGTGCAGGTCTGCTTCTCATTCTGACCTGCAGGGTTCTGCTTGTTGGGCATCTGCCCTGAGGGTACCTCAGGGATGCGAATATGAAAGCCCTTCCTGGCTGGGAGTATCTTTTCATCAGGGCCGCCCAAGACATTTTGGCACCTGAAGGGAACCACAAAACGGCACACACACACCCCTTCCCCACTAGGGGAGAAGAGGTGAGTGAAGATCTACATTGAGATCTGCTACTCCTGTGGATTCTGCCGCCTGAGACAGTCTCCCCACTTGGTCTCATGGGTGGGCCGGCCCTTTCATTAGCTCTCGCGTGAGATGAGTTCGCTTGCCCGATCCTATGCACGGCTTAGGGACTCCATGGGGTTTTCTCCCGTACAGAGAGGTTGGTACTGTTCAGGCAGTGACGTCGGTATCTGCAGAGCTGAGGTTTTCATTTGTTAAGGCGAAAGTTTGTACAGTATACTTATATAGGGATATAGCAGTCTAAGCACGCAAAGCTCATGGAAGTGATCCAAGGCTTAGTTTCTAGGACTGGCTTAAAGACGGGCATTGAAATATACCCATTAAATACGTTAATTCGAGTCAAACGTGCAGATCCTCATGGCAGCTGAGCGTTTTTCTTTACTAAATCGCATGTGCAATTTATTTTTTAGCCGGGATTCGTGGCAGGCATTTTTAACTGAAGTTGTTATTTAACTCATCGCACTTGTGGCTAAGGATTTATAATCGTGGTGCTGTTCTTTTGAAATCCAATGTGCTCCAATGAATTTTGCTTGGTGTCCTCAAATAACTTTCCTAAACGTTGTAAGAAATAAAGAAGTTTTAATTGAGATAACTCGAACTCTCCCCAATAGGTCAATAGCTATTCTAATTAAAACAAACCAAATAAATCAATTAAAGACTCCACCCGGAAATGGGGTCAGTTCCGCCGGAACAAGTTGCTCTTGAGCGCCGCCTAGCGGACTCGGCTGCGCTTGAGAATACTGCACAGTACCCCACTCTCACCAGTTAATCACAAATCAACCTTTGGCAAGCTCTGGGTCCATGGGGTCACGAAGAGTCGTCGGACACGACTAAACCACTAAACAACAACAACAACAACAACAACAAAGAGCAGGGGAAAATTCCTGCTTTCTTTTGTGAAGTTTCTATACCTATTTTTTTAAAAAAAAAATCTCGATTACGATATACGCAGATTGATTGGTTGATTTTAACGCCAGCAAAAATAATAAGTCAGGATTTTTTCGACAGCTGGGGCAAGAGTGGACGCGGGGAAGCTGGCCGCCGTAGTGTTTTTCTTCCTCTGCTCCAGCCTCCAGCAGAAGCCAGAGGTCAGAGCAGGGAGAAAAGACAGCGAGGAGCAGGAAACTTCGTTCGGGGTTCTTCCTTAGGAGAACATTTGCTCAATCCAAAGCCTCTCGCTTAGATTCTTTTCTCCCCATCGTTGCACCTGAGTTTCAAGGCTTCGGGTCTCCTGCTCGGGGTGGGGTGGGGGACAGCAGGCTAGAAGGTTAAGCGAACCCTGATGAACTAGGTAAAATTCCTGCCGTACCCCGACCGGTCCAGTCCACCCCACCGTCCACAGACCCCTTCCCCGGCTCCGTGGGGGTGACCAGGATTTATATTGGGGGAGATAGGCTTCATGTTGGGGGGCACAATCTCAGTTAAGTATTTTTATTTATTTACTTCATTTTGGGGGGGGGCAGCTGCTGCCCATCCTGGCTACGCCCATGCTGGGCTCCCCTCACGCGCCCCAGCTCTCTCTGCCCCCCTTCCCCCTCCACAATGACCTCATCCCCCTGCATGGTTGCTATTATGCTCTCAGTTACGCAACCACGTTTCTCCCCCCCCCCGCCCCACCCCACCCCAAATGAAACGAAACGAATGAATGAATGAATTGCTGCTTTCCGAGATCAAAGCAACGATCTCTCTCCGTGCATCTGGAGACCCAAGACGGGTGGGGAAAGAACTGGAGCTGCAACAAGTGTGTGTGTGTGTGTGACTTCAAAGTGATACCCCCCCCCCGACTCTCCTCTCTCTCCCACTCCCCAACCCATCAAGCATCCTTTGCAGACAATGGATTTGGTGGCTGCCCTCCAAAGAAATAACCTGCCTTGGAGAGAGAGAGAAAAAAACTCTGTGTGCGCGCGTGTTTCCCTTCTGCTTTGCATCGGAGCAAGCGAGAAACAGCGGGGAGAAAAAGTATCGGGGAGCTGAGAGCAGCTGGGAGGAGGGATCGCAAACACTTGGCAGAAGTGAACCCACGTTCACTTCTGGCAAGCAAGTTCGGCGGGTTATTGCGTTTGCCTTCGTCTTCCCTGCGCGCTCCGTCGTCGCTCCTAATGCGCCTTCCCTCGATCTTGCTCAGCATTCAAGGATTTGAGGCAGAAGATGAGGCGCTTCCGTGTTTAAGTCCAGAGAGCCAAGGACGTCTAGACCGCGGGGCTAGGTGGAGCGCCCGAGAGGGATTCTCTAGTCTAGCACGTCTACTGTGTTTTATTCCCGTTCCCAAGTTCTGCGCTCTGACGGTTGGGAGCATCAATCACTCAATCAATCGATCGATTGTTGACAGTATAATACAAACACCGAAATGGACTCGACGTGCAGGGTGGGAGTAGTAGGGCCCCAAATCCTCAGTCCTGCGGGTTGAAAGTGTCATTTCAAAGCCCATTAAGAGCGGCAGCTCTCGCTCCGAATTGTTGAGAGGCAACCTCTGGTTTGGAAGATGAGACTGCAGACTAGGGATCCAACTTGAATAAGATATTGATGGGAGGGGACAGGTAAGTCCCGCCCTGCGTAATCAATCACATGACCTGGTCCATCTCTCCTCCCCCCCACTGAATGACAATGTCCATTAACTTGGGGGGCCCTCAAGTATTTTATTTGAGGAGGCCACAAGGGTCATCTAGTCCAAGGCAAGGCAGGAATCTTTCTCCCAATGTGGGGCTCGAACCCATGGCCCTGAGATTAAGGGGTCTCACGCTCTACCAGCTGAGCTACCTGTATGACAGAAGAAGAAGAAGAAGAAAGACCCAGTAACCAGAAATGCAATTGGAGAAGAGACTTCAGTTCTGGGCACTCACCTCAAATTAAATACCATGTACTAAAATCTGTGGGGCATAATTCCAGGGTCCAATTTCTCTCTCGCTTTACCAATCCCCAGATGTGTCCAGCAGTTCAGAGAGACATGTTTGTTGGGATCCTTATAAAGTCATTGGGAGATGTCCCAAACCTGACACCAGCAAACCTGGGTCTGGATCATTTAAAAAATGCAATGTTGCATTGAGCTGTATCCCTTTCAAATGGTTTTTCTTTGCAAGATTTCGCTGCTCACTTATCTACTATTAAGTTGATATTGTTCTGAAACAAACTGTGTTTGTATCAAGCATTTTTTGTTTATTTGCTTTAAAGGGAGGGGCAGCAGAAAAGAACCAAAGGAACCATATTTCTCCCCTTTAGCTGCCTCCTCCTCTCTCTGCTTTGTGATTGTTCCTAATCTAGAAAAGCTATTGTTATGTTTAATTAATTATAGCAAAAAGCCCAGGAAACAAGCGGGAATGTGACAACGACAACAACTTCATGGGGGAAGGTGGGGGAGCCCAAGACACAAACCACCTTTCCCCTGGATGTTCATGTTTGACTCCTCTGATTCTAAAAATGTCTTTTGTATTAAAATCTAAATGTCAGCATTGGTCTTACTCCAAATGTGGGGATGTAGCAAACCTAGTGGCACAGATCAGGGTGCCTTCAGTGACTGATTACTTGACTTGGCTGCTTCAGACATTACATTGTCCAGGTGTACACCCCAAAATGGAGTGCCAAGCAGTGCTTTGAAAATATGCCTCTCATACGGTGTTCTGGGTTTGGTTTATTTTCTTTATATAATATTTTATATTGCAGCTGCCTGTCGAGTGTATGCTCAGTGGCAATCCCATGCTTGTTGCTGTGTAATGTGTGAAACGGTGCCCAAACCTGAGCGATTATGCTCCATTGCAGAGCTGTCGGTGATTTCTCCATTTTCCCATGTACGTTTTAGACTATACTACCCCCTGGTGGCCACCTCAAGCAGCACTTCACCCCTAGCTGCGCTGCAACCAAGACCTCTTTTCTTACAGCCAAATTCATATTGTAAGGTTGAGGAAGCTGTACCATTGTACACTGGAAACTTTGCAGAGGCAGGGAAGAAGAGTAGTTACCCTTCTCATCTCTTCATCAACAGCCATCATTACAGAGATGTCGCGCCACAGCACTGTCCTAGTTATGGTAATACTTTTTGGTACCTATAGAGTTTCAGTATGTCCTAGCAGTCCACCACAATGCTAGGCAGTAAATCGGGTGGGGAAGCTGCAGTCCTCTAGAGGCCATAGCCATAGCCACGAGGGGGTCTAGCCTGGTGTTTTGCCCCAAGTGAAGCCGCATGCCATTGAAGCTCAGTGTCTCTGTGTGAACTCAAATGCACAAGGGTGTGTGTGTGTGCACGCGCCAAAAGGGTCATTGACTCGGGTGAAATAAAGCCTAGTTTCACACCAGCTAGAAGCTAGAAGCTTGCTCAGGATGAGGGCATCATGAGCAAGTTTGCAGATGACACCAAATTGGGAGGGGTGGCTAATACCCCAGAGGACAGGATCACACTTCAAAATGACCTTAACAGATTAGACAACTGGGCCAAAGCAAATAAGATGAATTTTAACAAGGAGAAATGTAAAGTACTACACTTGGGCAAAAAATAAAAAATAAAAAATGAAAGGCACAAATACAGGAGACACCTGGCTTGAGAGCAGTACATGTGAAAAGGATCTAGGAGTCTTGGTAGACCACAAACTTGACACGAGTCAACAGTGTGATGCAGCAGCTAAAAAAGCCAATGCAATTCTGGGCTGCATCATTAAAAGTATAGCGTCTAGATCAAGGGAAGTAATAGTACCACTGTATTCTGCTCTGGTCAGACCTCACCTGGAATACTGTGTCCAGTTCTGGGCACCACAGTTCAAGAAGGATACTGACAAGCTGGAACGTGTCCAGAAGAGGGCAACCAAAATGGTCAAAGGCCCATATAGAGGAGGGAGAAAGGTTGTTTTCTGCTGCTCCAGAGAAGCGGACACGGAGCAATGGATTCAAACTACAAGAAAGAAGATTCCACCTAAACATTAGGAAGAACTTCCTGACAGTAAGAGCTGTTTGGCAGTGGAATTTGCTACCAAGGAGTGTGGTGGAGTCTCCTTCTTTGGAGGTCTTTAAGCAGAGGCTTGACAGGCATATGTCAAGAATGCTTTGATGGTGTTTCCTGCTTGGCAGGGGGTTGGACTGGATGGCCCTTGTGGTCTCTTCCAATTCTATGATTCTATGATTCTACTGGATTCCATCTCCCATAAACCCTAGCCAGCATGGTCGATGGTCAGGAAAGATGGGAGCTGTCAGAGGGCCAGCTCCCTTGTTGTTGTTGGCATCTTGTGTGTGTGGATAGACAATGGAGTGCACTTCCAAGGGTGACCAAACTGCTATGTTAGCAGCACCAAAGTGACCTCCCTGGGGTACAGGCCTGGGCAGTGTGTTTGGAGGTCCTGGGCTTCCCAGACGGCAAGGCCTCTCTTTCAGCCTGGCTGATGTGGTACAAAGGAAAGCAGAACAACACGCTGCACCAGCTTAGCTGCCGGAGTTGCGGGAAGTGTACAAGGCGCCATCAAACTGTCTTAGGTACACTACTCTGGATTTGTGTAGGGTTTACTCCTTAGCCTTTTCTTCTCCTAAAGGTATTTCACAATTCAGCAGAGGTTTAGGATCAGAGTACTCCTTCTCCTAGGGACGCAGGTGGCGCTGTGGGTTAAACCACAGAGCCTAGGGCTTGCTGATCAGAAGGTCAGCGGTTTGAATCCCGGCGACGGGGCGAGCTCCCGTTGCTCGGCCCCAGCTCCTGCCAACCTAGCAGTTGAAAAGCACGTCAAAGTGCAAGTAGATAAACAGGTACCGCTACAGCGGGAAGGTAAACAGCGCTTCCGTGCGCGGCTCTGGTTCGCCAGAAGCGGCTTTGTCATGCTGGCCACATGACCTGGAAGCTGTACGCCGGCTCTCTCGGCCAATAACGCAAGGTGAGCGCCGCAACCCCAGATTCGGTCATGAATGGACCTAATGGTCAGGAGTCCCTTTTACCTTTACTCCTTCTCCTAGATGGGCTACCTTCCTAGGTTGATGAGCCCTGTCTGCTCCCCTCTTCCCTCTACAGTACATGCAAAAACTGCCACCTTGACTGTTGGACCCACTATTGGTCTCGTCTACTCAATTTGCCAGAGCCTGTCTTTGCATGCAGGGTGTCAGGCTGCTGCCAGCGACTCCCGGCCGCTTGCCCAGGAAAGTACAAAGAGAAAGGAAATGTTTCTTACCGTCCGCTTTTTATTCAGTGTTTACAGAGAGAGGCTATAGAACCCAGCGTCTTGGATAATGGCGCTGTCCCGAGCGAATCTCCAGCCCCCGTCTCTCCCACTTCCTCATTCGTCAAGCTCAGTGTCTCTCCTACAGGTGCTGCTAAGTGCCCTCTGTCTCTGAGCTCTTTGCTCTCATACTTTCAAGGCTCGCCGGGTTCTGGGAGGGGAGGCGGTCTGGAATGTTTTCTATAGACACTGTGTCCGTCAGCTGTCGCCCTCCTGGTGCTGCTTCTTCCTCCTCTCCCATTATTTCCCAACTTTCGCCCTCATCTGCCTTTGAGCTGTGACCTCCCTCAAACCCCTGTTGTAAATCTAAACTGTCCTGCTCTTCCTTCAAGCTGGGGAGGTGGTCTCCACCATTCCTCCTCTGCCCAGTCTCTGACACAGGGGAAGTCTCTCATTCACCAAGGGTTTGAGCCCCACCTGGTTTAGCTGGCCAGCCAAAGTCGTTTCCCGGGGTGTGGCTGCTGTCACATGCTGACAGCTTCTAGGAGCCACAGGTGAGAGCTGATTGCAAGGTGGAGACCAAATGTGGACAAACGACCCCAGAAGGAGCAGAGTGTGTCCCCCACCAGAGGTACTACCCCTTCCCTACCACCACCCCAGAGAGCTTACCTACCCACACAGAAAATGAACACAAAACTGGCTGGAGGCTGCAAGGCTTTCATCCCCACACAATGAATACCAAGAGATGCAGTCTTCTTGCAATGGGCAGTGTGTTGTGATTTCACGGAACCTGACAGTGGATGCAGAATTCCAAAAAACCTCGGCTATCATTTAAAAAAAAGAGGAGTGGGGAGATAACTTTCTAGCTCAAAATGTATGCTTGACAGTTAGGCAGGCGCTGAGCCTGCCGATATCTCAGAAGAAAGACAGACAGACAGGATGGTGGGGTAAGACAGAAATGAATAAAATCCCGACATCTGTGATGGAGCTGAAGTGTTCTGACCCCTGCCATGACTAGCAGAAGTACAGTTGTCATATGATTTAAAGAGAGTTGCAGAATTTCTTTCTTTTTTCTCCGAGCGTAGATTCCCCTGCCCTTTTGGCACTGCAACGTACTCTGCGCCAGTGTGGTGGGTTGGCGCTCCAGTGGGCAAGGGGAGGCTACGGTGACAGCCTATGGGCCAGCACTTCACTCTTCTCTCTGCAAAGTGTGTTCGGCAGCTGTCAAGTTTTGCAGGAAAGCCAGGAGAGGCAAGCTGAGCAATTCAGACAAGTGGAAGCCCCCCTACCCCGGAGTTTATGCTGTGGATTGCTACACACTGCTTTTTTAAAACAACAACAACAACAACAACAATAAATGTTTCTTTCAGTCTTGCATACAATTCATTATTTATTTCAATAGTTTTACTCTACCCTCTTCCGAAGTTTTAAACAGAATACAGCATTTGCTCTTCCTGATTCTGAATAAATTCATTCTACGTCAATGCATTATTCTCCCACCAAGCTAGCTTGGCTTGTCCATTTTTCTTATTGCTTCAAATAGAGCCAGACAGATGCATCCACAACCCCCACAGGGATTTTAAGTGTACAGAAGAGCCTTTGGTTGCAATCTGGCATCTGGCATGAGAATAGAGCAGCCTCTCAAAAGCCACCACTTGTAACCTCCTCTTGCGCAGTGGGGAAGCACCACATTGTGCGTTGCACATGAGGCATTAGGCCTATTCTTCTGCAACCTGGGCACAATAACCATTGTCCTTCAACACTGGCCTTGTTGTCTGGAACTCATGAGACTGATTCACCCAAACATTTGGAGGGCACCAGGTTGAGAAAAGGGGCCTTAAGGCACCCAGAAGCCCACTCTTCCTACAGGCTCCTAGCAGAAGCAAAGCCATCTCAAGGCTGCGCAAAAACAGGCTGCTGGAGACTCTGGGGGCAAGGCTTAAGGGTGCCTCTATTTATTTTATTTATTTTTAAATGTATTTTTATTAATTATTTTCTTGATTTACAAAGGTGTGTGCAATGTCTCTCGTATTTTTTTCCATGTAACATTTTTTTACAAATCGGTTTCATTTGTTGAGACATTAGGAAGAAAAGGGGGAAAGAGGTGTGTGTGGGGGGGAGATAAGTGGGGTCGGGTGGCGATGTTTCTATTTTACTTAATACAGGCATCCCCAAACTATGGCCCTCCAGATGTTTCGGCCTACAACTCCCATGATCCCTAGCTAACAGGACCAGTGGTTGGGGAAGATGGGAGTTGTAGTCCAAAACATCTGGAGGGCCGAAGTTTGGGGATGCCTGACTTAATATACGTGGGGTTTTGTGTCCGCGTTGCTTGTGCAGGTTCTCTGCTGTTCACTTGTGTTCCTTTGGTGGTGAGAGGGGTGCCTCTGTTTAGAGGGATGAGATGCAGCCTGCTCAGGCCAGCACCTGAGTGTGGAGGTGCCTCTGGTGGAGAAAGCATGGCAGCTGCTTTTTCTGAGAGGCCACAGCTTCTCCTACCTGTCCCTCCTCCTATTGCTTCCATTCGTCCTACAGTCATGTTCAGTACTTTACATTGTACCCACTACATTAGAGCGGGATGGGAGCAGACACACAGACGAGTCAACGGAGGAAGAAGCTGTGGGAACTTCATTTTCTCTGGGTCTTCGAGAATCCTCCAGATTGTCACCTGGCATTGCTAAATGAGAGGATCTGAGTGTAAAGGGATGGAGAACAGAGAACCAAGATTGATGGTGTCACATGTGAAGTCAGTAAACACTACACTTTTCTGGGACCATAGCCTTTTGCCCACATGTCCTGCTTGGGAACAACTTAGTTACATGTGAAAATATAGCAACAAGCCAGTGACTGTGCCGCCAAGCTAGATCATCTCTCCCTTGCACTGGAGAAATTACTTTTCAACTAAACTTGCAAACACAACCTGGAAAGATGCAAGAATTCAGTTGGTGAGCAGTTATGTACTTTTGGTACTGATACAGAAGTATAAAAAACATGCCCGCTGTTTCCATTGAGGGCACGCATGTGAAACCTCAACCTTCCCTTATCAAACATGCCAAAGCCTGGAGCCGATCCTTTCCCAGTGTATTTTGGGATGGGAGGAGTGTATTTTGTGTACATGGCATTTCCTCCATCGATGCAGCTTGTAATGCAGAGATGGAATGCATTTAGTATCCACCTATCTATACTTGAGTACAAAATGTAATGTGAGAAAACATCTTAAGACTGCCAGAGGGACCAGCCAGAGCCAGTAGTAGGGATAACACTTCTCCCACAGACAGCCTGATCAACAGAGTGTTCAGGTTCACAGAGCAATTACTGAGGAGTCTATACAGGCTTTGGCTGGACATGTACCAAAGGCTGAAATTTGCACAGGTTCCTTCCAGAAAACAAACAGGCCACAGAAAAGACATTCTGCATTTCTCATGCAGAAAGGATTCAGTTTTCCCATCAGCTCAAATCTTTTTGGGGGCAGAGGCAGGGAGAAAAGCACTCTTTAGCTCGGATGTCTGCTTATTTGGCTCTTTGCAAAGCCTGGTCCATTTAATGAGCCTGAGGTGATGATTCGGATATTCGTGGATCCAAAATCAGTCAAGATAACCAAGGCTAAACTCAGATTATGAAAGGCACTAGCTGCTTTTCCTTGAGGTTAATGCAATCCCACCAGTCTTTTGATTTCTGAATATACGGGGGTTGCAAGCTCTTTGGCTTTTTCTGCTCCGGTCCATAAAACCTTCTCCAGGTAACATCTGTCTTCTTTTAGCCTCACAAATTCACTCCTAATTGGTGCAAGTTTCTCAATGACTGCCTCTGCTACTACTGCCTTGTAGTGAGCAGTATCAAGGCCAGTACTCTGACGTACCACCTCCTCCGTGCTGAGTCCTGTTACAGCAGAGTGAATAGCGACCAGGTTGGAGACGCCAGGGCGGTGAGCAGGGTCATAGGTCACCTCAGAGGTGAAGTCTGTGACAGCCTTACGAAATTTCAGCATTATCTCCTCAGGGCTGTCTGTTATGTTCACCGTGGCTAACTTCTGAGGGTCTGATTTGGACATCTTGGATGTGGGATCTCTGAGTGACCTGATCTTCTTCGATTCGGCTAAAATCAAGAGAAAATGCAATTACAGAAGAGAGCTCCACAACAGAGCGACTACGTGGCTAAGCGACATATCGGGAAGCCCGGGGTTCTAATCTCAACTCTGCTATGGTTCACTAGGTGGCCTCAGACAAGCCGTTCTCTCTAAGCCTCAGCCTTTCACCTCCATCTGCATTATACGGATAATACTATTGACCTATACAAACAGCTCAGGTTTGTGGGTTTGAGCCCCACAGAACTGGGCCTTCCCTAGAACAAAGTATCAAGCCAACCAGCCTCCTCCATCCCTATAGAAAACTGTTTTATTAGGCATCCCTGTTTTTACATATGAAATCCCATTTGCTTAAGAGTGTCTGGAAGATGCTATGGGCAGAGTGAAATGCCTAATACAGTCATACCTTGGTTGACAAATGCCTTGTGAGTCGAACGTTTTGGCTCCCAAATGCCACAAACCAAGAAGTGAGTGTTCCAGTTTGTGAACATTCTTTGGAACCTAAACATCCAACGTGGCTTCCGATTGGCTGGAGGAGCTTCCTGCAGCCAATCGGAAGCTGCACCTTGGTTTCCAAACGTTTTGGAAGTCGAACGGACTTCCAGAACAGATTCCATTTGACTTCCGAGGTAAGACTGTATTCTAGAGGACTGCTGAAAAGGATAGGAAAAGAGGTCGGGGCAACACCTAGTAGTGGAATAGCAAAGATTAAACACATGCTATAATTTTTCAAAAGCTGCATTTGTCAACCTCTGTTTCCCTTTGTACTCCTTTACTTTGGCACCTGGCTATTCCCGCTCTTCTCTTTCTTCTGCAAAAGCTCCCCAAGCCGATTGACTTTACTCAACAAGCAGTCATTTGTGATAGGTTTTGTACCGTACTCACTTAGAATGGCTGTGGGCACCGGAAAGAATTCCCCGTATTTTTTGTTGAAGCGTCGGGCTGTATCCTGGGTCAGCTCCAAGTGCAAGACTTGATCTTCTCCAACAGGAACATGGGTTGACCTTCCAACAGAAATAGAAAAATAGAAATGTTGTGGGGGGAGAGAGATTGTTCACATCTGCTCACTCAAACTGTTTCTGAATAAACAACACCATCACAGTTGAAGTAAACCGCTAGATTTGCTTACCTTTCCCGCCCTGACCTAGCCAGTGATCCATGTGACGGTCACCCCCGGGCTTGACTACTGTAATTTGCTCTACGCGGGGTTGCCCTTGAAGCTGTCCCAGAAACTCCAGCAGGTACAGAATGATGCAGGCTCTTCACGGGGTCCCTGCCATGGGAGCATATTCGCCCAGTGCTTTTCCAGCTGCACTGGCTCCCGGTGGAGTACAGGGTCAGATTTAAGGTGCTGGTTTTGACCTTTAAAGCCCTTTACGGCCTAGGACCTTAGTACTTACAGGACTGTCTCTCCCGGTATGCCCCGCGGAGGACCTTAAGGTCCATAAATAGTAACACCTTAGAGGTCCCGGGCCCAAAGGAAATCAGATTGCCTCAACTAGAACCAGGGCCTTCTCAACACTGGCCCCGACCTGGTGGAACGCTCTGTCTCCTGAGACCAGGGCCCTGCAGGACCTGATTTCTTTCTGCAGGGCCTGTAAGACAGAGTTGTTCCGTGTGGCATTTGGCCTGGAGCCAACCTGATCCCCGCTCCCATTTCCCCTTTCCTTTTCCACTTTTGTATGAGGCTATATTTTTAATTTTAATGTATTTAGTCTTGTTGTTGAGTTGTATTTTAACTAGTTGTTTTATATTTGGTGTTAGCTGCTCTGCCTTGGCTGGGGAGGGCGGGGTATAAATAAAAATTTATTATTATTATTAGATTTAGCGGTAATTCATGGATTATAAATGACAGATTAGCTACAATCATAATGTCCACTAGATAACCCAGGCACCCCCAGACTTCGGCCCTCCAGATGTTTTGGACTACAATTCCCATCATCCCTGACCACTGGTCCTGTTAGCTAGGGATCATGGGAGTTGTAGGCCAAAACATCTGGAGAGCCGCAGTTTGGGGATGCCTGAGATAACCTGTCAGTGAGGAAGGGCCACTGATTCACTACAGAATGAAAGGACAATCTCACCACAACTAGGTTGCTCAAAAGCCACCCACTCCTGAACTATTCAGTCCCCTTGGTTATATCACAGTGGCCTTCATTTGTAAGATAGGGAGCTGTGCATTCTGACTCTTACTTGTAGAGGAGAATATCTGCGGCTTGAAGAACAGGATAGGTGAAGAGACCAACTGTTCCTTCATTCATTTGGCTGGCATTCTTCACCTATTTATGTGAAGAAAAAGAAGACACATGCACTTGGCTTAATACCTTAATTTTTTTTATTTGAGGACAGCTACAATGGCGCTGTGGGTTAAACCATAGAGTCTAGGGCTTGCTGATCAGAAGGTCGGCGGTTCGAATCCCTGCAACGGGGTGAGCTCCCGTTGCTCGGTCCCAGCTCCTGCCCACCTAGCAGTTCGAAAGCACATCAAAGTGCAAATAGGGACCGCTCCGGCAGCAAGGTAAACGGCGTTTCTGTGCGCTGCTCTGGTTCACCAGAAGCAGCTTTGTCATGCTGGCCACATGACCCGGAAGCTGTCTGCGGACAAACGCTGGCTCCCTCGGCCTATAGAGCGAGATGAGCACCGCAACCCCAGAGTTGGACACGACTGGACCTGATGGTCAGGGGCCCCTTTACCTTTACCTTTACAATGAGCACAAGAGAAGATGGCAGGAGCCAGGCCAAGGCCAAGGGCAGGCCTAAAGGCTTAACCTGTGTAACAGCTGAACAGGGATGGCCCACCTGCCAACTAAGCTAAGAAAGGCTAACAGAAACCTCACCTTCCATTGTGGAAAATGCTGCAGGCGTGGCAAGCTTGTGAGACATCCCAGAATCCAGCCGAGCTCTGCATGCTCAGGCACCTGAAACAAATCAGATAGGCAATTAGGTGCAAAGGGTTTTCACAAAAGCACAGCCCTAGTAGCAGTCCCCACTTTCAAACAAAGACAGCATGTTTATGAACATATAGAGATGTCTTTTTATGATAATGTCATAGACCGGTTGGGCGCAGAGGAATGATGGGAGGAACCAGCAGGGGAACCAGGAAGGGAAGAAGGCTCAGAGTCTGGGGAGTGGTGGTGGGGCAACGATGAGTGGTCACAGGGAAAAGACTGGGAATAGGAGGTGTCAGAAGCTGAAGAGGTAATAGAGTTTAGTTTGTGGGGAGAGTCTGTGGCAGAGAGCAGTTCAGAATCAGAGGCAGAAGCTGAAGCAGGAGAGTGGAATGAGGGAGGCCAAGAGGCAGCGATGAGACAGGCTGGCAAAGAGTCGTGGGTGTCTCCCGCTCCAGCTGCATCAAGCTGCCCTCCCCGTGTCTCCCAGAACCAGAAGCTCGGCAAGAAATGGATGAAGGAGAGGTTGGCTTTATGCAGGCGCAGTCTCTGATTGCTTGGAAAAAGCTGTGGTGAGGAGGAGGTGACATTCAGTCTCGGCAACTAATTTTCATGGAGGAAAACTACCGGGAATGAGCTGCTCTACTCATTCGGCCTGACACTCAACCAAGTCTGTGGAGGTTGTGCTTAACAAAGAGTTAACTCCATCCTTGAACTGTGTGATCTGTCACTCCTGTAACAGATAACCAGTTCGCTTGTGTTGGACCATCAACTACGCTGACTGCAAACCAGGAAGTGGAAGAGGGAATGAGCATGCACAGATCTACAGCTTGTTCAGCACTCAAGCCCTGCTCAATCTGTGACATCTGAATCAAGCCCTTCGTCCATTTAGCCCGATGCTGTTTACTCAGACCAGGAGCAGTTCTCCAACATCTTAAGCAGGGGTCTTTCCCAAGGATACTACCTGTGCCTGTTTTGATCTGGAGGTGCCAAGGGCTGACTGGGAGACTTACCCTTCTCATAAGTAGCATATAAGCCGTTAAAAATGAAAGGTCATTTGAAGCGCCACACTAAAGTGGCGCTGTACTTCTGTACAGATCTGTGCTATGTAGATCCATGGGGGATAAGAGCTGGTGAGAATGACATATCCTCTTTCTTTCACTTCCAGGCAACCCTCTGCCGTGGCGAGGCTCCTTACAGGGTGCCGGCCGCGGGATCACATTCATCCAGTGCTTTACCAGCTGCACTGGCTCCCGGTGAAGTACAGGTTCAGGTTTAAGGTGCTGGTTTTGACCTTTAAAGCCCTATTATGCAGCTTGGGACCCTCGTACCTACGGGACCGCCTCTCCTGGTATGCCCCACGGAGGACCTTAAGGTCCACAAACAACAATATTCTGGAGATCCCGAGCCATAAGGTGGCTAGATTGGCCTAAACTAGGGCCAGGGCCTTTTCAGTATTGGCCCCAACTGCTACACAGTGAAAGTGAGAGTTGGAGGATAAATTTCTGCCTTGAAGGCCCAGTCCTTCGTTCCTTTATTCTCAGTCATTGTCTGACTCATAATTGTACAAAGGCCTCCATCTCTCTACCCTAAGGGACAGGTAAAGCATATTTTCTCAGCTTCAAGAGGAACTGTAAAATTGCATTTTAGCCCACCAGAGTTAACCAGAATGCTGATCTCAAATGCAACAGGTCCAAATATGGTTGGAACAACTGCATCATTCTCTTTCTCCCTCTCCCTCCCTCCCTCCCTCTCTCTCTCCCCCTCTCTCTCACAACACACACCCTTCCAAATATTTGATCCTGCTGCCCAGTACCACTGCTCAATGCATTAGGTAATGCTAACATTAACACATTGTAGAAGGACAGCGCATCACTGTCCTGGTCCACGCGAAATACAGAACTCGAACTGGAGCAGTTTATCACTTCCTCCTAGAAAACATGAAGTGGTTGGCAGAGGCTAAGTGAATGGATGTTTCACACTTATTAAGAAACAGACAGTAGTACTGGAGACTGACTTTACTTAAATAAACAGCTGAAGGCTGTGGGGTGAGTGTGCATTGCCTCTGGTGGGCACACACCCATTCGATGCCCTATTTGTCCATAGATTCTGCAGGTTTTTGTTAGTGCTTCAAATATTTGCAAAGCCAGAACAACAGTGGCTCAGCGGGGCTTTTCTTTATCACCTCCAATTCTCTCTAAATGAACTGCTGGTTTCCAGTATGTGATGCTAAAGAAGGAAAGAAAAGTTGAGAGATTTTGTGCTTGACTTGCGGGAGGAGGAAGCTAACTTCAAATGATTCTATTATAGCAAAAGTACCTTTATACTTTTCTCCAGGGTGGATTTGATTTAAATCAAATTGATTTAAATCACTAGTCAGTAAGACTTGATTTAATTTTATTTATTTATTTATTTTTACAGAAAGACACATCCTTATAATCTTAATATTTACAACCAGATGAAGCTTTCATTTTTGGAATAATAAATTTTTTACAGTTATATCAAAAATTACTGATTTGGTTATACTATTAGAAATACATAGAGAGATAATTATTGTGAGGTTTAAGTTAACTGTTTATATTTGGACAACATTTCTGCAGTAATTTATTGGAAGGAGAAAAACAACCATTTCCTTAACAACAATTTATTTAACTAAACAATAACATTATAGCATATGTATCCATGTTTGTTAACTGATGTGGTTAAACTTTTTTTAAAAAAACAAAAATAGACTGAGTTTTAGCACACAAGGAAAACTTAAAACAAATCCTTGTTTCCTGATGAATAGCCTTTGGGCTATAATGTAACTTAAACAGAAAACTATCTTTAGAAAGATTTTTTCCTCCAAAAGCATTTTATTTTAAAAATCCAATTTCAATTTTAAAAAATCCATTTTAAAAAAAAAGATTATTATTTTTTACAAAACCATTGTTTTCCCCCACCC
Organism: Zootoca vivipara; assembly: GCF_965207765.1. Lineage (NCBI taxonomy): Eukaryota > Metazoa > Chordata > Lepidosauria > Squamata > Lacertidae > Zootoca > Zootoca vivipara. The sequence goes on from NC_142598.1 coordinate 15,484,274, forward strand.
TGTTTTTCTCACAATATGGAGGCGTACACTAAGGAAGAAGCCTGCACTTCAGACCTTTAACTTTCGGGAAACAACATTTCCCTCTCCCTCAGTTTTCTCTTTTATAAACTCAAGTTTAAATATTGATTTGTCAAAGATTACAAAATAAAAAAAAATCCTTCCAGTAGCACTTTAGAGACCAACTAAGTTTGCCATTGGTATGAGCTTTCGGTGTGCATGCGCATGAAAGCTCATACCAATGACAAACTTAGTTGGTCTGTAAGGTGCTACTGGAAGGAATTTTTTTATTTTGTTTTGACTGCGTCAGACCAACACGGCTACCTACCTGTAACCAAAGATTACAGTCAGAATCAAGTCAAACAGGAAACCACATAGGTTTAGAGAAATTTAGACAAATTCATGGAGGATAAGGCTATCGATGACCACTAGCCATGACACCACAGGAGTGGTGGGTGGTGATGTGCTCAGGTCATGCTTGTGCCCTTCCCATAAGAAGTTGCCTGCTGTGAGAACAGGATGCTGGAGTAGGCGGGCCACTGGGCTGGTCTAGAAGGCTCTTTGTTGTTGTTGTTTAGTCGTGTCCGACTCTGTGACCCCATGGACCATAGCACGCCAGGCACTCCTTTTTTTTTAAAAAAATAGATGTTTATTGATTTTCACAGTAAAAAAGGGGTTACAGAAAATTGAAAGGGGTGGGGGAGATATGAATACAAAAAAAGCAAAAATTCAAGAATCAAGAAAACAAAAAGAAAACCACAAAATAGAAAAAGTAAAAAACTGTATCACTTATCTTTATCACAGTGTATATTGGGACCTCCTCGGGTTCCCGTCCCTGTGTTTCTCAAACACACTTCCAATTTAGCAAATTCTACCTCTAAATATTCACTTTTAATACTAAATTTCTTATTTTCTATTCTAGAATAACCTCTTTTACCTAATCCACAGATTTATTTACCACTTGATTTCTATTCTTAAAATATTACTTTAGCATAATTTTTTAGATATAATTTAAAATCTTTCCACTCTTCTTCAATTGCTTGTTCTCCCTGGTTGCGGATTCGTCCGGTCATCTCTGCCAGTTCCATGAATTCCATCATCTTCATCCGCCATTCATCAATCGTTGGTAACGTTTGCTGCTTCCAGTATTTAGCAATCAAAAGTCTCGCTGCTGTGGTGGCATACATAAAGAACGATACTTTTCTCTTAGGAATTTCCTTCCCTACAATCCCTACGCCAGGCACTCCTGTCTTCCACTGCAGGTTCTTAGGTTCTCATAAAATGGGTGGCTAATTTTTTCTAATAAAGATGTTTCCCATACTGTTTGATACCATTGATCCATGCTTACTCCTGACAGGTCTCTCCAGTGTCTGGCTATGATGCTTCTGACTGCTGAGAGCAGGTGGGGTATGAGCTCCTTGTGATGTGAGTGGGCATTATTCTCTTGGAAGATGTTTAGTAGGGCCAGTTCTGGGGTGACTTTTAGTACCTGCTTAGTTATTTTGCATATTTCTTGTATGACTGATCTCTAGAAGAGTCGGATTTCGGGACATTCCCACCACATGTGGAGGTATGTGCCTGTGGAGGTGCACACTCTCCAGCATTTTGGTGAGGTTCCTGGGCGTATTAGTGCTAGTTTCCTTGGTGTTAGGTACCATCTGTGAGTGAGTTTCAGGGTGAGTTATTTTCTTTTACGCTAATGTCTCACAACAAATGAAACTGATCTGTAAAAAACACAACTTGAAAAAAGAGACAATGCAGGTATTTTTTTGTAAATTAATAAATCACACACACACACACACACACACACACACACACACACGATGGGTGGCTAACTTTTTCTGGGCCAAGGAGTCCATTGCCCTCTGGGACTACATGCCACTGGTTGCTGTTGAAAGAGTGGGTATGGCCACCCATCCCATACTGCCTATCACCATCACTGAGAACCATTGAGGTCCAGATAAAAGTGCTCAGGAAGCTACAGTCGGCTGCAATGTTTCCCGAGGGTTGGAGATGGCCGAGCACTTGGGGAACGCCAGAGAAGACCTGAGAGCTCCTTACTGTTTCTCTGACTCCTTCAACCTGCTTTTGCCTCTTTAGCAAGCTGTTGCGGGTTGGCAGACCTTTCAAAAAGGCTTGGCGAGCCAGATTATGCCCACAATGGCTGGCAGGTTGCAGCCCCTGGCACAGAACATCAAAGGAAGAGCGACAAAAGACACAATTTATAGGGTCATGCAACAATCACCAGTCTGGCATGACAGCATCAGTTTACATTAAAGCCCCTCTAATTTTAATCCATCAACCAAATAAACACAGCCGTGTTAAGGGATAATAATAGACTTACTTTCCCCACTGATAAGACACTTGATTTAATAACGATTTTAATGACTTCCATTCTTGGTGGTTTCTTACGTTAAATGAGAGATCTCCAGGCAGAAGACATAACAATTCCTCATCAGACCTACTGATTGCACCCCACCCCAAGCAATTTATTTATTTAGGGCATTCCTACCCCGGCTTTCTTCTGTCGCAGAATTTAAGGCAACATACATGGAGCTCCAAGGTGGTTCCTCATCCAGATACTGACCAGACCCACACCTGCTTAGCTTCATCTGCAAATGCAAATGGTTCCCTTGAAATGTTGTGGACTGTAACTCACACCATCCCTGGCCATTAGCCATGCATGCTGGCGCTGATGGGAGCTGTAGTCCACAATGTTTAGAGGGCGCCACACTCTCTGCCTTTGCACCAAAGGTTGCACAGGGTTTCACAAGTTAAGATAGTGAGAAAGAGCTGCTGAGCTGAAAGTTGAGGCATAAAGCGATGGCTGTTCAAACAACAAAAGCAAAATTAACACTCAAAATATCCAGAACCGACTGATGGCACCTTCTGAAAATTGCCATGCATGCTATCACCACCAAAGAAAACTAAGTGAACGAGAAGAAATCTCTACCTCTGTCAAGAACAACTTTCTGTATACAGTCCCAAAATGTTCTATGTTTTTCTTCACTACAGAAGAAAGTTTTAAAAATTTTAAATTGTTCACTGAAAGATAAAATATTGTTGTTATTTTTAATGTAACCAGAAATCAACCCGTTTGAAACCATGGTTTCCGATTCTGCTTTGGAGGGCAAGAATTAATTCATATCATTGGCTGATTTGAACATCAGAACAAAATGCAGCTTGTATTAGGCCCAGAAACAGAGGGGCTAGTTATAAAAGAGAGAAGAGGGGGATCGTTTGCATTGTGCTATTGGCATGTGATGGTGATGGAAGCAGCAAAGGCATATATTTCAGGGGAAACCTTTTTTACTTCTACATGACAGGACAAGTACTTAATGCACATTAACCCATGACTCTTGTAGATTAGTGGTCTGATGGGCTTTCCTGAAACAAGGACTCTATTTCCAATTTGGCAACTGTTCACTGCATGTTGCAATCAGTACTAATGATTTCCACTTCCCTCCGCCTAGAGGATCTTCCTTTACCATACCGTAGAAGATATCTGCAGCCAAGAATTCGCTAATCCTCAACCAGCAACAGCCAGATGTTTTCATAGTGGTCAGAAGGATGGCAAAACCAACGCCCCTAGGAATTAAATGCTAAGGTATTGTCCAGGTTGCATATGCAATGAAAAGTGGTTGATTTTCTTTTGCCTGAGTCACACACTCTGCCGGTTTCCACAACAACAAATCCTACACGATGACTGCGATTCTATGCACAGAGATTACAGTGGTACCTCTGGTTGCGAACGGGATCCGTTCTGGAGGCCGTTCCGGAACTTCCGGGTTTGGTGCGTCCGTATCCTGAAAAGACGTAACCCCCAGCGGACGTAACATGAGGTATGACAGTATACTCAGCAGGACTTACTTCTGAGTAGACATGCCCAGGACTACACTGCAAAAGGTGCTGCTAGCGGAATACCAACTAAATGAAACCTTTGCTAGAAACTTAGGCCAAGGCAGTGGCAGTGACGTAATATGCAGCAGCTCAAAACCTTTCGTGTCTCCTGATGGAAAAGCCTGTTTTCCGTATAGATATTATCTTTCTCAGAAAATGTTTCCTGCAGCATAGCTAAAAATACTTGGAAGAACATCAGCATTACAAATCCCTCTATTTATTGTTTCCCATAGGAAGCAAGCTATGTCCATTAGCTGATTTCCCCAAAGATGTGATCATCCAATATGTTGCATCGCATCCCTAGGGCTCTTACTGGACAAAATTTCAGTATTTTTTGCTGGGATTCAGGTGTTTCCTTCTACTCAAGGCAGTCGCAGTTGCTCTCCTCCTCTGCAGCCCTTCATCCAGTTATTCCAAAAGTCCTCAATTCTAATCTGTCAACGTACTGGGGTGGAGCCTCCTGAAAGAACTCTCTGTCTCCCTTTCCATTTACATCCAACGCTATTACACGAAACTGCCATTGTTTTATTTCTTGATGAAACAAACGTTTACTCATTTGTGAAAAAATATTTATACACTGCTATAATATCAGAGCAGTTTGTAACAATTACACATAGCACCATACACTAAAAACCATATTAAGAAGTTAAAATCAGAAATCAGCTAACTATTGTGGAATGATAATTGCCTGGAAAAGCCTGACAGAAGAGAAAAGGTGATGGTGATTTGCCATGGCATATATAACCAAAGGCATATACAGTCGTACCTTGGTTTTCAAACAGCTCAGTTCTCGAACCTTTTGGCTCCCATTTGACTTTCAAGGTACAACTCTATAACCAAAACTTCTCCCCTGACAGGGTACCTTGTATTTTAATCAATATCTTCATGTCAGTCTTAGATTCAGAGGTTTGAGAGTAGTGCTTCTTCCTGTTCTCCGGTGCTTCTTTTTGTTTGATTGCTGTATTTTATTGTTTATTGTAATCCACCCTTGTGGGTTTTTTCCTGGCCTCATTTTTAAATAAGCAAATCAATGCATTGTGTCTTGAATGATTTTAACATGTGTGTCTCACCCTTCCTCCAAGATGCTCAGGGCAGTATACATTTTACCTCCCAACAAACCTAGCCTGAAGTCAGTCACCAAGCTTCATGTGAGTTCTCAATCTAGACTGAAGCTCAACATTCGGCCCACTGCTCAGGGGTGGGCAACACTTCTCCAGCCTGAGAGACACATTCCCTTGTGCCTACTTCTCTGGGGGATGGGGGGGGATTCTGGGCTACTGATGGGCGGAACAAATGCAAAAGTGGGAAGGGCCACTCACACATGTTATCTCACACATTCTCACATGCATTTCCCCACCTAACACACACAATGGACACCATTCATTCACTTACTCACAAACACCCTTACATCCACTTGCATTCACACACAACACAGATACGTGCAGATTCTCACTGCCCACGCCTGCAGGCGTAATTGCTGTGTGAGGGAGATTTTCATGGAGAATGCAGCTTGGGAGGGCTAACGCTACCGCAGTAGTGGAAACCACAGTGACACTCACCTGACCTCCCAACAGCTGAGTTGCTGCTGCTTATTGGGATGAGATGGTTGGACAGTGTTCTCGAAGCTACGAACATGAGTTTGACCAAACTGCGGGAGGCAGTGGAAGACAGGAGTGCCTGGCATGCTCTGGTCCATGGGGTCACGAAGAGTCGGACACGACTAAACGACTAAACAACAACAACTACAACAATTGGGAAGGAGAGTGGGAGGGGCAATTTGGCAGGGAGGTCAGCATGGTGCAAATGCACCAGCAGTAGCAGCAGGATGCTTCTGCTGCAGCTTTTGCACCACTCCCAGCTCCCTGCTGCCTTGCCCCTCTCCTTATTGGTAAGCAGCAGTGACTCAGCTGCTGGGAGGTGAGTGACTCTATCTGCTATAGTCCTTCCCTCCCCAGATAATCTCCACAAAGATCGTCCTTGCCCCATGCAGCAATTACATTTGAAAACAGCCTTCTATTAGAGCTAATTGCTACCTGGGGGGGGGGGTGCAGACCAGATGGGGAAGCCCCCAGGGCCAGCAATTCCCTACCCCTGAAATACAACGTAGATGGGAGATGACAGTAATAGTTAAATAGAAGGTCTTATTGCAGCTGCTGAGTGATCTCATTTATCAAGCCAATTGACTGATGGTTGATGTTCGCCAACAGGAGCAAACAAGAACACTAACATTTTCCTGATGCCTGGAATCTCTCTCTTGACTTTGGAAGGTGACACCCTTTACCTAGAAAGTGTGCCAATTTTGCAATTTGAATTTGGACTCAGAAAGAGGAAAATTTTGCTGCTGAGTGCCAATGCAGTAATTTTGCTACCTTTTTTTAGAGGACTGGTGGCTCCCAAAGGACTCCCGTTATACATTTGTAAACAGGTAAATATTATGAATACATTGTTAAGTCCTAAAATAAAATGAAAGTTTTGAAACATTATGGCAATACAGTTTGGCTGATCTGTTTATTCTCTAGTGTATAACATCTTTTGGCTGGATTAGGCCAGATCAGGCATCCCCAAACTGCGGCCCTCCAGATGTTTTGGCCTACAACTCCCATGATTCCTAGCTAAGAGGACCAGTGGTCAGGGATGATGGGAATTGTAGTCCAAAACATCTGGAGGGCCGAAGTTTGGGGGTGTCTGGGCTAGATGTTCTCCATTTAGTAGAGTCATTTTTGTCCCGTATAAGTTAACTCTCCTTCCCTCTCTTATAAGACAATACATTTAATATGAAATCAAATGTTGCAAGGTTTTTGTTCTGATGTATTTTAGTTGTATCCTTTATTGGTTTTATTCAGGGGTGTTGGGTCAGTTCTTTAAACCATGATTATTATTTATTGTATTTATTACATTTGTACCCCATTCTTCCTCCAAAAGGAGCCCAGGGTAGTAAACATTAAAAGGTTCAAGTTTTAAAAGGCATATTTAAAACATTTTAAAACAGTTCAAACCCATTCAAAACACTCAGAACACCTAAAACCTTTTAAAAGTAATCACATACCATTCAGTTATTAATTTTGTAGCTGTTAGAAATGGTTATGGTTGTTGTAAATCCACATTAAGAACTAAAAGTGTTGAAGAAGAAGAAGAAGAAGAAGAAGAAGAAGAAGAAGAAGAAGAAGAAGAAGAAGAAGAAGAAGAAGAAGAAGAAGAAGAAGAAGAAGAAGAAGAATTTGGATTTGATATCCCACTTTATCACTACCCTAAGGAGTCTCAAAGCGGTTAACATTCTCCTTTCCCTTCCTCCCCAACAACAAACACTCTGTGAGGTGGGTGGGGCTGAGAGACTTCAGAGAAGTGTGACTAGCCCAAGGTCACCCAGCAGCTGCATGTGGAGGAGCGGAGACACAAACCCGGTTCCCCAGATTATGAGTCTACCGCTCTTAACCACTACAGCACACTGGCTCCCAAGGAATTAAATAAACAAAAACTAGCAAATGGAGTTATACAAATTTGCCAACATGCTTTCTTGTGTTTAATATCCTCTCTTCATTCATACCCTCCTCCCTCGTTCTCTCACTTTTTCATTCACATACTACTCATGCAGACAAACTCACATACTGTTCAGACATCTGATCAACACTCAATGGTACTGTTTACAGTACTTTGTTCCACTCTTTCCATTAATATCTGTCCCTAAGCTCTGGACTTTTCAACAAAACAAAACAAAACAAAACATTCTGAGCAGTCAGAACGCCCTTACACATCCTGTTAATTCATCAGCAGCTGAGCCAATGGAGTTATCTCGCAGAAGGTCTCATTTCAAAATATAGCTGGCAGACTTCTCTCACCAGATAAGGCAGTGTGGTTTTCAAAATTCTAACCTGCATATACCCCAGATCAGATCAGATGAATCTTTATTTGCATCAGCCACTAGCCATAGCAATAAAATAAAATATACTGAAGACAGAGGTAAAAGGTTAACTATACAAAATACATTTTGGAGGTTTACATCAATAACCAAATAATATACCCCAGGTTTTTCCCTTTTGTACAATCTGTTGGATGCAAGATGGGGGGGGGGGAAATTTATGCAAAACTATTCAGTTCTGTGATTTAACCCCCCGTCTCCTTTATCTATTGACCACAGTAAGTATGCTAAAAAATTACCCAAACCTGGCTTTGACTTCTAAAGCACATACAGTGGTACCTCTACTTACGAATAACTCTACTTACAAATGTTTCTACTTACGAATGGAGCTCCGTCCGCCATCTTGGATGCGGTTTAGATAGGATTTTTTCTACTTATGAATTTTTCTCCCAATGCATTCCTATGGGATTCGACTTACTAATTTTTTCTACTTACAAATGTGCGTTTGGAACGCATTAAATTCGTAAGTAGAGGTACCACTGTATATAGATAATAACCGGGGGGGGGGGGGGAGAGATGGTCTAAGTGGAGCTATGTTCTGTCCACTGAAATCAGATGCAGAACCAGAGGGAGTTACTGACCTGGGATTGTTGGAAAATGAAACACTTCTGCGGACTGATGCCACAGGCAAGGAGAACAGCAGTGACGTCTAAGATGCTTGTGCGTAAAACTGTTGGTTCCCTTGGTATGGTGAGGGAGTGGAGATCCACAATGCTGTATAACACAGAGCTGCATTCTTCCTGTAGCTTCACCCAGCTTGTGATAGCACCAAGGTAGTTTCCCAGATGAGGGATCCCGGTTGGTTGAATCCCAGAGAAAATCCTTTTCACACCTTTATTCTGGAGCCAAGCCATAATTTAATTAATCATTAGTGTAGCAAACAATCACAGGGAACCAAACAATATGATAGTTCCAAGGTACATATACCTGCAACTTTCTGTGCAGAAACATAGGGCAAATACAGGCAGTATGGATATTTGAGCATATGGTAAACTATACAATTACAGTGATGCCTCACAAGACGAATTTAATTCGTTCCGCGAGTCAATTCATTTTGTGAAAAATTCGTCTTGCGAATCGCAGTTTCCCATAGGAATGCATTGAAATTTCTTTTTTTGCCCATAGGAACGCATTAATTAAATTTCAATGCATTCCTATGGGAAACCGCGATTTGTAAGACGAATTTTTCGCATAACGAATTCGTCTTGCAAGTCACCATCAGATCGCAAGATGCATTCGTCTTGCGAAAAATTCGTCTTGCGAGGCACCACTGTACTCTCAATCGCACCACTTTGGGGGCTCATGAGCTTCTGTTCATTTCAAAAGGGCACTGAACATACAGCTTTTAAATTGGATTGTGCCCTAGTAGCTCAATCTTCCACAATTTGACAGAGTTGTGATATATTATTCCAAGGCAGTCATTTTTAATTAATTAATTAATAATAGTAATAATAATAATAATAGACAAGTTGAAAATTGCTGGGGATCTTGGCAATCTACCTTTTAGTGATGTTCAAGTGGTTAACAAAAATGTCAATGGTTCGTGGAAGCAAAAGATAAAAAAATATGTAAGTGATTTAGAAATGATACAGGTTTATAGTGTGGATGTGCCACCTCTTAACCCTGCACATTTCTTCCCCCACATAGTATTTTACTGGAGCCCACAACCCTCATCTTCAACTGAAACAAAGCCTTATTAAGTGCACCTGTACTTGCTTATTTCTGTATCCTGTTTACCTGTATAACCCCTCCCTTTAAATTTAGACTGTAAGTTCCTTGATCAGCATCCTTTTTCTTTTTTTTTAACTTTTATTATATTGGAAAACATCATGACAGCACTATAACAACTCCTAGTCAGCTTTAGGTGTTGAAGATTTGTGTTTTTCTTAAAACAACTGCTGGAGTGCTGGGAACAAGAACAAAATTGCAAGGCTTAAATATAAAGAACCACTGTTATTTATCAGTGGAAGACTGTAAGTTTGCTACAATACCAGTTATGTACTGCTATTTGAAGACTGCAAATCTAAGCGTAGTTACTTTTGTGTAAGCCTTGCTGAACACAGTGGAAATTTCTTCCGAGTAAGAATTCACAGCATCAGGTTATACACTTCAAAAACAGCTGAAGAGATTATTCGGCTAAAACCTTCATAGAAAATAGCTGACACTCAAGAAAGAATGTCGTCATGTCCTCAAAAAACTATAATGGGAGTATCATTATCTCAGCTCTGGTTATTCCATTTCTTTTTGCTAGTTCTTTTTTTCTCTGTACAGTATGCCAGAATGTTTTTGGGATATTAACCATCTCCCTTATTCCCACGGGAGACAAATATTCTTGTTGACTCAAGAAGGAAACTCTAAAGTATGGCTGTCCAGTTATATTATTCAGTAAGGTGGTGTGTATGTGTGTGTGTGTGTGTGTGTGGCAAAACCACACCCTGAGATATTCAAAGGTTCCCTCGCTGGTATTTGTCTTTTTAAAGAATCTGCTTAAATCATCAATCATAAGTGAGCTCTGACAGATTGATCTCTAAAAAGGAAAGCAACTTTCTGGGTGGCCCTTTTAACTTTTCTTTCCACTTTCGATGGATAACCAAAGCTCATGTTCAAATGCAATACTTCTTCTTCCAAGGCTGTTTCTCCAAAAACAAAAGGGCTGCTACACAAAACTGCATCCCAGTGTCGTATTCACCTCCTCCGTTAATGGATAGTAAAAAAAAATTCCCCACATTTGTCTAACATTATCACCCTGCTGTGTTGTATTCCCCATATGTGGCAGCCAATGTTGTGGAATGGGAGTGAAAAAAGCACAAACTATATCAGGACAGAGGGCATACCATATTTTTCCGTCTATAAGACGCCCCCATGTATAAGACACCCCCTATTTTGGGGGACTCAGATTTAAGAAAATCCACCCCCAGCACTATCTGTGTATAAGACGCACCCTAATTCTGGGCATTAATTTTTTGGGGGGGGGACCTAGTCTTATACACGGAAAAATACAGTATTTTACTTGATGCTATAGAAAGAGGGTACCCTTTCCTCTGCTTATAACCCTACCCTTAAGAGGTGCCTCGGGACATGCCGTCAAATTCGTATTTACTTTGTAAAAGCAACAGATCCTATGCCATACCACCAGCAGCTTTTGAAACCCCTCCCAGTTTCAGAAGTAATCTGCCATGTGGAGTAGTGGGCAGTTGCTGGAGCGGCCGTGGTTCAGCGGTAAAGCACACACACACACTTTGCATTCAGAAGATGCTGGGTTCAGTCCCAGATATCTCCAGTTAAAAGGGTCACAGAATCAAAGAGAGAAGAGGCAGGGAGAGACCCTCTGACACAGACCCTAGATAGTCAGCAACGGTCAGAAGAGACATCGCTAAACTTGATGAATCAATAGGACTCAGTAAAAGGCAGCTTTGTGTGGTAGACACATGCCCTCTTTCCTACCAGAAAAATGCTGGGTGGTTTTTTTATTATTATTATTTAAAAAAGGGAAACCTGCTATCTTGAAGAAAACAGCAAGGTTTCCTTAACATGCAGAACAGTTGCAATTTGCTAATGAAAGTTGTAGTATGATGTGAAGCTAAAATAATAATAATCAAGGAGTGATCACACTAAGTGCACAATCAAACACTCAAATACCGTGACCCATTATGGATACTTCAGCAATAACAAAAATATATTGCTTAGAGAGAGTTCATAGAGGAACAACTGAAATGATTAAATGCCTGGAAAGAACTAACTTCTTGTTGTTGAGAGGGAAGAGAGATTAAAAAAAATTACACATGCAAAGTTTAGCTAAATTACAACATTTGCTTTCTTCCATCCCAAGCTTGCCAAGGTCTGATCTATTCCACTTCAAACACTCCAACAAGAATACCCTGTAATCAACTGGAAATAATTTTTACTTAAAATATTTCCCATGTGCTGATGTTTAAAGCTGGGAAGAGGTGAAGTTACTATTAGGGATTCTAACTGAGAATCTGATTTTCGCTATAATGTCGTCCAAATCTCAGCCCTGACCGGCTCTCTGCATCAGAGAAACAATTCACTCATTCAAGTCATTAAGAGCTGGAGCAGAGAAAGCTCGTAAGTGCAAGTAGTTACAGCCTAAGTAGGAAAACGCATGACAGTTACAGTACAGTACATCTGTAGCCAAGGTGCCTCATCTTCTCACAAACCCGCTATTTTCTTTATAAAAAATACTGAGCTCAAATTGGATATGGATGAAGGAAATTACATATGTTCCAACGCAGTACAACTGTACTGTTATCTAACTGTAGATAAAACTTTATAAGGATAAAAGAAAGTATAAGCTTGGAAATTACTTTGTTATATCCACAAAACGTTAACAAAATATTATGTCAGCAGATAATGAAAGCCTCTTAGAAAAATCAATGGCAGTGATAAAGCAGTAGTTGTTTTTTTTTAAGTAACCATTCATCAAACAGGAGCCAAGAGGTTGAATGACACACTGTCTGATTAACAGTGCAATCCTACATGTGTCTACTCAGATTTATCTGGGTACTTTCAGGTGAGTGGGAATAAACTCCAGCCTAAGAGGTTCAAGTAGAGTGGAATTCAGTAAATGGATTATGTATTTCAAAAAGAGCAATGCCACATTAACTCCCAATGGTCAGAGTAGCTAGTGACAAAATCAGTGGAATTGGATTCAAAACTTAACTTTAAATTTCAAATACTGCTGGCACATTTTAAATACTAAAGCGCTTGACACATGCTACGGCACGGGGGAGATAAAATGAATCATGCAGGAAATGTGGAAATGAAATCTAAACATATAATGGTCTCAGATTAACAAATCGCGCCATTACAATTGTGTAATGAGGGGAATATAAGTGGTAGATTATTGATAGTTTTGGCAAAATGATGCAATAATGAAGTTTTTCCTTGTGCTGATGGTTTTTAAAATACTTACAACGCTTCAGTTATTATTGCACAATATTTTTCTGCATTTGATACCTCATTAATAATAAAATACGAGTTGCACAAAGCGTTTCATTTCAACTTAAAATAATATTCATTAAAAATGAGAATTCTGAAATCATGGTGCTAAAAGCCACACTGCGCCCGGCTACAGGCTTCGCTCACTGTTTATTCACCCTGCAAGAGTCAGAAGGCAACATAGCAGGGAGTTCAGTCTGGTGTCATGAAATCATAGGGCTGGAATGTGCTTGACTGAAATGTTGAGGTCAGGACATCAGAGCCACATGCTCAAAAGATCTGGAGTTAGTAAAGGATTAAAAAGAGAGAGAAAGAGTATGTTTCCCAAGAGTTCCCAATGGGCAGAAATATAAGCCAGAGGAGATGCCAACTCAGACTACAGCCACTCAAGAATTACCATTTATGTCCAGAGAAAAAAATGCCTTAGCACAGGGGTCCCCAGACTACGGCCCCTGGGCCGGATGCGGCCCAATTGGCCTCCCAATCCGGCCCGCGGCGACCCCCGCCGCCCGCTGCCGCCGCCCGCTCTTACGGCGCGCGGTGCGGCGGCGATCTTCAAAATCGGAAAAAAATCGCCGAAAATCCTTTGTGCGCATGCGTATGGGCCTCTCCCGACCCAGAAGAGGTCATTTCCGGTGCACTTCCGGGTCGGGGGGCGCCCATACGCATGCGCACAAGCAATTTTCGGCGATTCCCCCCCCGACCGTGTGCATGTGCGCATGCGCACGGGTGCGCACTCCCCTGCCCTCCGGCCCGCCGCGCGGTTGCCGCGGCGGGCACCGGCCCGAAGCCCGGTAAGTCTGGGGACCCCTGCCTTAGCATCACAGAATTCTGCATAGTACGGTTTTGTGACCAGTCTTAAAAGACCTCAACCTTTGCTGGAAACAGGGGCATAAGATCCTATATCAGAACAACAAATTCATTATCTGAGTGCAGATCCTGATATGGGCAATATGACATCAGCCACCCACAAGATCAACAGGCTTGGGAAAACTCAAAGGTTTGCAGAAGTACATATATGCAGAATAAAAGAATCCCAAAAGAGAGCGGAGAGCTGCAAAACAGCCTGCTGAGGAGGGCTGAACATGCTTGGTAGGAATGGAAGGCTGACTGGCAGATGTGGAAAGGGAAATGGAAAACTAATGGAAGAGAAATGTAATGGAGTATCATTAACGGTGGTCTGGCTGGAACCCTGACCACTCTGCACAGCAATATTTCGTTGCAGGTTCCACTTGTATGTGTTATGAGCTCCACAACATAATTCCGTAGAATGAGAAAAAATTGGTATTCACACTATCCGTGAGGCAGAATACAGTGGTGCCTCGCTAGACGAATTTAATTCGTTCCACGGGTCTTTTCTTATAACGAAAAATTCCTCTAGCGAATCCCATAGGAATGCATTGAATTTTTTTTTTGCCCATAGGAACGCATTAATTGAATTTCAATGCGTTCCTATGGGAAACCGCGATTCGCTAGACAATTTTTTCATAAAACGAATTCGTCTAGCGAGGCAACCTCCGCTCGAAAAATCCTTTCGTTAAGCGGAAATTTCGTTAAGCAGGGCATTCGTTAAGCGAGGCACCACTGTAGCTTAAAACAGAGCGTCTTTCTAGAAGACACCAGTAATCTTCACTTCCATTGTACGACAGTCCTCAGGTGTGGTGCGTCAGTTGTTTTTACTGGATGGTTTCCCAGTCCTTGTACTGAGCTTCCAACTCTGCTTTTTTAACTGGCTCAGCTTCTGAGCTATTAACAATCTAACACAGAGATTTGGCACGTGAAGCTTTCCCCTCTACTTTTTCCACATGAAGAAAGCTTTGCCTGCTTACATTTTTGCATCATAGTAGATACAAGCACAAAAACAGGGGGGTGGAACAGGTGTCAACTACATTATGGGCTGTACATGTTTCTTATTTATTCATCTTTATACGCAATATTAAAAAATGGTGTGGAATTTAGTTGGGAATAATCAAAAGATCTAACATACAGATTTTGAGAACCTTAGTATTACTAGGCAGCCATAGCAATGTGGCCATTAACATGCAGATTAAACAAATTGTTCCAATCTTTCCCCCCCCCTTTTCTTTTTGAAATCATGTTATGAAATACAATTATGGCGCACTTGCTGTTAACTGTCAAGGTAAGTCAGTGTTAACTGGCTTTGAAGCCTTTTCTCTGGATTTGTTTGCACTTTGGAGTAGAAGATTCCAGTTTACAGATCTATCCATCTGTTTAAAGAGAGCAGGTAAGGAAATGATAAGGTCGCAAAGCTAATTTTAAATACAGGTGTGTTTGTGTGTGCATGCGCACGCTCATATGTATGCAAGCGAGCAGGAGAGAGAGAGAAAGAACGCAGGAAGAGAGGAGCGGATCGCTGCTGACATGTGCGACAAGGAAGATTGATGGTTTCCCTCTCTAGTTTTCCCTACTGTGAAGGCACACAGGGGGTGGGGAAGGGGACGAAGAAGCCGCTGCGCCAGCGACAAAGCAAGCTGCTTCGCTTATACCACTTGAGCCCTGATTAATGAGGCGGCAGCAACTCAGGAAATGGAGAAGGATCATGCTTAGACTTCCCCCTTATTGTTACTTAGCTATAATTTGAGCTACAGAGTTCCACATGTTTTCAGTTGGTTTGCTAGTTATGAATTTTCAAACCAGTCGGACAAAGAGAAACTGCCGAGAGACCGAAGAAAAGAGCGTGCGCCGGGGTGGGGGAGAAAGAGAGAGAGAGAGAGAGAGAGAGAGAGAGAGAGAGAGAAACCTGTGTGCAAACTCTTACCTTGAACTGAAGAATGTGAAGACTGGATCTGCTAGCAAACATAGGGCCTATAGCCAGTGCTACTCAGAGCAGACCCACTGGAATTAACAAATGCAAGTTAGTTGTGTCCATGCATTTCAATGGGCCTTCTCTGAGTAGGACTAACTTTGGATGCAGCCTGCAGCTCAAGTAAATCACGCGCACAAGCTCAGCAATGTATTACACCTGAGAATAAGGCTGCAATCTTAACTCCACTTACCTGGGACTAAGCCCATTGAATTCAATAGGACTTACGTAGAAGGTTAGGATTGCATGGTAAGTCAATGGGACTTACTTTTGAGTAGATTTATTTAGGACTGCATTGTTAAATCTATTTAAACTTGTCAATTAACTGCATCAAATACCCATTAGCTGTATAAGTCAGGGAAATAATAATAGAAACAATATTTGTAATATTTATAAAATATTTGTATTCTTGCGTATTTTAAACCTATTTTATACACAATCTCAACAGAAACTCAGGGCAATTCACATATTACAGTGCAGTAGTTTAAACCCATGTAAAAACACTTAATACAGATTGGGAAGACTGAGAACAAAAAATAAGGAAAAGTGATACTAGATCAGCAACCTCCAATATTTCCCTGGCACCATTTCAAAATTTTACCATATGCTTAGGAAATATTCTCCTCTGCACATTCCTCCTGTTTGTCTCCTCTTTTCTCTTCTGCCCTTCTCTTGCAAACAATATAAACAAGCAAACAGATTTAAATAGTGGTGATACCACTGATAAGACCCAACTTAAGCAGAAGCGTGACCCATTTTGTGGGTTCCAACACACTAAAGGGGAATTCACAAAAAGACATAAGTCTCCTAATAGAGCCTAGAGAATCCTAACCCTGCATAAATATACAAAGCCTGCATCTGCATGTGGAGGTGCTCCAATTTCTTAACTCCCTTCATGTAAGATTTCCAGAAGCCATCAGCTGTCTGCTGTGGATAAAATGATTTTAGAAGGCACTTCAAAGTAAGTGCCGCTGAACTAAATGGGATTTTCGTCAGAGTGAACATCCGAAGGATTACACAGTAAATGGGACATTTGGTTAAATTCAGAAGGGCTGTTCTTACGCCTGTTTCTTACACACGCCCACAAACCACTCAAAAGAATTTGGAAATTATATAAAACCTTCTATGTGCACATCTTTAACAATGGTTTAAACTTCATCTATATTTGAAACTGTAGGGACCCAGGTGGCGCTGTGGTTAAACCACTGAGCCTAGGGCTTGCTGATCAGAAGGTCAGCGGTTTGAATCCCTGTGACGGGGTGAGCTCCCGTTGCTTGGTCCCAGCTCCTGCCAACCTAGCAGTTCAAAAGCACGTCAAAATGCAAGTAGATAAATAGGAACTGCTACAGCAGGAAGGTAAACGGTGTTTCCGTGTGCTGCTCTGGTTTGCCAGAAGCGGCTTTGTCATGCTGGCCACATGACCTGGAAGCTATACGCCGGCTCCCTCGGCCAATAATGCGAGATGAGCGCGCAACCCCAGAGTCGGTCACGACTGGACCTAATGGTCAGGGGTCCCTTTACCTTTACCTTTATATTTGAAACTAGAAATACAGTTTGGAAGTGTAAACCAACTAAGTTCTAAAGAGGAAATTTACTCCCTGGCAAGTTATTCCGAGAAATGTCTCAGAAGCTTTATTCCCTTTCTGTAACCATTATTAAACATTTCAAACTGCAGAATCAGTGACCTAAAGGTAGTGGAGAACGCAGCAACCACTTTTCAACAGGGTGAGTTTCTGGAACAGGACACGCTTTTGTTCTGCTGTGGCACTGGCTTCCTATTGCCATTCATGCACAATTCTGATTGTTTTAACCTATACTTTCTAGAACACTTTGGGAGTTACCATTATAGCAAATAGGCCAATTGCTTGATGGCAGCCTCTGCACCACCAAGGTGTGATTAGCAAGGGCTTTCATTTTCAGTGACTTTGAAAATCCCTTCCCCAACAACATGTTTGACGAAGCCCAAATTTGAGCATTTTCCAGCAGGCATGCAAGCACTGAAACATCTGCTTGCCAGAGAAATCTAGGAAGTTATGCTAACAACAGGACACCAAACTTAATCAATATTTTGTATATTTTTATTTTAGATCCACGCAGCTGCTTCACAATGGAAGACAGAGGACTTCAACACCATTTTGGCTTTACACATGGATGTGAGAAAACACCAGAAATTTAATTTTCATTTATAAACATTTTGGTTTCAAGCCGCTTGGTGTACTAACAAAAAATCATTTAGTTGGGCATACCAAACACCTTGGTACTGCATTACTATAAACACAGATGTTTCCTTGATATTTGTAAAACTTAGTACTTTATAGCGCATGTAGCGGGTGTTTCTGGCAAATAAGAATACTGCGGAATACATACTGCTGAAACTACCACAAACAGCACGCAGGGAGAGGTTTTTTAAATCCTTGGGGCACAGATCCCTTTACTTGTAATTCTCACTTGTAAGAATCACTATACTTAGCAAAAGCTATTATTTCTAATTCTTTTTCTCCCCCACCCGACAGGCCACAGGTCAGCTGCCCTCAATGTTCTGTAGGTCCTGGAAACTCATAAGCCCTTGTTAGGCCATTTCTAGGTTGTTTTTTTCTCTTTTCAAACTAATTCTGTGTACCTAGGGAGTCCCTTGACTGTGTTGAAACCACTACCTTATCTTTCAGAGGATGCTTCACTCCCAAATTGACAGGCACCCAACTACTTGCTTCATATCATAAGGAACAAATGAAGAATCACCGCAAAATATTACAGTGTATTCTAACCACAAAGAGGAGTGTTCCTGTTCAGGACACAGCTAACGTAGAGCAGAAACCTTGTTTGGAGCTCACACCGGCAATCCCAAAGATTGCAGTTTGGGATAATTAAGCCCATTCTTTTTGCCAATAGTAATTTTTTTCTATATAAGTTTCAGTATGGTGTAAGAGGCCCATCAGGCTACCTGCAAAGCTTTGGATCCAATGTCACCAACACCTTGCCCCTGAAATGCCCCATTTTGAAGCTTTCTGTCTGTTACCAGCAGCAACAAAGCAATGGGCAGTAGCTTGGTAGCTAGAGTGCAACTGAATTTCTGGCCACCACTCAAAAGACACTTCTCTGATAGAAAAGAGGCACTAATAAGCCACCCTAATACTCTCCAGTCATCCCTGGCATTGAGACTAATTAAAAACACCATTATGTTGTTATTATTATTAATAATTAAATATGTATACCACTTTTCATTCAAAAATCTCAAGGCAGTTCAGAGGATAAAAATACAAGATAAAAACACAAAATTGGCTGATGTTGTTTGTGCAGTTTTTAAAAAGGCCAGGTAGCAATCTTGCAGCCTGTGTTTTGTGAGTCGTTGAGGGAAAGAGGACTTGGAGGGAAAAGGGAATGCTAACAGTCTGTACTCAGGCAGCCACTAGCTGTTGAATGGACAAAAAGAAGAGAAAGGATGCTTAGGCATTTAGACTTACAGGCACCAAAGTAAGTTTTGTAAAGTCCCTTACAATAGGCTCTTTCTTGCAATGCTCTTATGTTCTTTCACAGAATCACAGAACAGGAAGGGACCATGATGGTCATTTAGTCCAACCCCCTGCAATGAAGGAATCCTTTGCTTAATAAGTACAACTCCCGCACAACTGCACCCTTATATACAGGAGAAACTTTGAACAATCAGAAGGAACTGTTTTAAGTATTGTTACTATTTACATCCTACTCCCACTACCACCACCATTGCCAATCTATCAAAAACTGTCAGGAATAAATTGTTGGCATCTGTCTGTTTCAAGAGACAATGGATTGCACCTCTGAGGATGAACTCAAACCACTGCGTTAGCATCACTGAAGTGACAAGCCTGGGCAGTGTGCATGGAGGTCCTGGGCTGCCCAGATGACAAAACCCTGCTTACAAAATGAGGGGATCCATCTTTAAGCAGTTTTCTATTAACACAGGTGTCTATCCAACTGGGTTCCAACTACAGTCATACCTCGGTTTAAGTACACTTCAGTTTAAGTACTCAGCGGACCGTCTGGAACGGATTAATCCACTTTCAATTACTTTCAATGGGAAAGTTCGCTTCAGGTTAAGTACGCTTCAGGTTAAGTACAGACTTCCGGAACCAATTGTGTACTTAGGTACCACTGTACACATGGCTGGGGGGAATGGACAGGAAGGAAGAGGGGGCCCTAACAGGAAACCAGAAGCCCCTCACAAAAAATATTAATAAAACCCTGTCCGCAGAGCATGAAGCTCTTAATGTCAGGGTCATGGGGTTGAGCCTCACATTGGGCTAAAATAATCCTCCTGCATTGCAATCACAATTCTGTGATTCTACATAGTACATTATTATGGGGGAGGGAACATTTTATTTTTCTCTGTACTTTACAACTTGCAAGCATGGGACCTGGGGAATCCCCACTCAGCTATTAAGTTCACTGAAATGACTTTGGGCCAGTCACCATCTCTTAGCCACCTAACCTACGTCACAGGGTTGTTGTGAGGATTAAAAAGGGAATAGGAGAGCCACCTACGCCACCTTGAGCTCCCTGGAAGGAAAATGTGGTATAGAAATGTTATACACATACAGAGTGTATAACATTTTCATTTTTCCATTTGCCTCGTGAGGTGGATGCAGGGCGGGGGCGCTAGGCGGCGACTAGCCCACTTTCGCCACGCAAGCACCGCGGCCGCGTAGCGGATTCGAATCCAGAACACCGTCCCCAACCTCAACCGCCCTACCGCCACAGCGGCTCCCGGTTTCCCACAGGCTTTTTTTTCGTCTCGCCAAGCAGCGAGATGCGATAGCTGCCCCTCAGCTCTCGCATTTCGCTCCCTCCAAGAAGGGACCACGACCCGGAGCGCCGTTTCTCCCTCTCTGCATTTCCTGAGCCCTGTTACCTGTATGAGGTGAAGCGCCCGGACGGAGGAACTGGGCGCCGCCATATTGGAAAGGTGGGGACGGTCACGTGACGCCGCGCGTGCGCACTAGGTCATTCATTGCCTTCGCCTCCTCCTCGTCCTCTGCCCCCGCTTTCCGCCCGGAGGCTGAGATTCTGCAACGCAGCAGCAATATTTCCGCCCTGCGGACCCTGAGATTAAAGATTAATCTCGTGCATCTGCCGACTAAACATCGGTTTTGAAGGCTGACTGGTTTGGCCTCCATTTGAAATAATAATAATAATAATAATAATAATAATAATAATAATAATAATAATAATAAATAATAATATGGATTGCTTAACGCCTTTGTTGCACACATCTCCCTATTGTCTCTGGCCCCCAGTTCTCCAAGTTTTTGTAGTGTTTTTAAAACCTGCTTTGCCCAGAGCTGGAATTAGAGGTGAATGTACAAGTTGGCTACACACACACACACACACACACACACACACACACACACACACGTACAGAGAGAGAGATGAACACACTCTTTTTCATTATACTGTATCTAGTTTGGATGCTCCCCCATTTTGAAAAACAACCCCCTGCCCATAGAAAGCTAGCATGTTAGAGTAAAAGAAGAAGAACCCTGACAAAAATGTCAAGTTTCTGTTACTTAGATCAAAGCACAAGATGGATTTAGATGGTAACTAAAAGTTCTCAATGAAGATGGCAGATGATTGTGATCAGTGAGGGTTGCCTTGGTATCTTCCTGCCTAACTTTCAAAAAAGGATCTGATCAGGAGATCTCAACCGATGGGAGAAGAAACGGGGAAAGAGTTCAATCCAAACCGATCATTCAGAATATTGTCTAATGAAATCTAAGTCCCCCCCCCCCTCTGCAGAAACTGAGACTGTGGAGTATAAAAAGTGACAGATCATGCATTCTGATTTGTGGACCGGGTCACCTTGTGCAATCTGGTGTAGTACCAAACAGCAGCAAAACACTACTGGACTTGTACACAGTTTAGCGCAAAACTGGAAGAGTGTAGACTCTGAAACAGTAGTGCCTCCTTAATATGTAGGGGAATTCCGCCTGGGATGCTCATTGAATGGAACATTTTCCTTCATGGAAAGGAAAAATATGTGTGTGTGATTGGCTTTGGATTGCACCCACAGCAGCATTATTAGTAACCAACAACTCACAACCCCACCTGCATCATAGCAGACTGTAACACTTACTCAGAAGTAAACGTTTATAAATAAAAATACAACTGACTGCTTAATTGCCTTCCCCCTTTTCTATGTTCTTCCCCACCACAGCCAGGAATATGTTTTTAAGGTTAGTTTGAATTACAAAGGCTTAATTTCCATTTTGAAATAAACTTATCATGAAACAAAGGCTCTTTTGATTGCACACATATGGAGGCTTAGTAGTGCAACATCTTCAAACCACATCGGGGCAGCAGACGCCAGGATCAAATTACAAGCAACCTGAGGTGGTGTGCCCCCCGCCCTCCCCACATTTTTTAGGTTCTCCTTCAATTTCTATTTATTTCTATTTAAAAGCTTTAGGAAAAACTGAAGCCCCCTTCCTTATCTTAAGCATTTATCAGGGACGCCAGCCCTACTGTTAGCTCCCCTCCCTACTCCTAACACACTCGCCCTAAGTTTGAACACTGGCCCTCTAGCAGAACATCCCCATCGCTCCCCACAACCCTGCTAGAAGATGTACCTACCGTATAATGTTAACGCACAGCCTAAGGAAGAGTGGATAGCTCAGTTGGTTAGAGCATGGCACTGATAACACCAAGGTCGCAGGTTCAATCCCCATAATGGACAGCTGCATATTCCTGCATTTCAGGGGGTTGGACTAGACCTCAGGGTCCCTTCCAACTCTACAGTTCTATGATTCTATAACAGTGATGGGCAACCTTTTGAGCTTGGTGTGTCAAAATTCACCAAAAAACTGAGCATAACTCAGGTGGTGTGTCATTTCGAGAGAGAAAAACATAATTCTGCAATATTTATAGTTTAAATAACAAAAATGTATAATTGTAATATATAACTGTATTTAATAAACCAAAAACTAATTATTTAACAAAACAAAACAAAACAAAACCCCCCTTATTTATCACAAAGTGCCCAGAGTTGTTGAGCTTTTTTGGGGGGGGGGGAGCTGCTGACCAATGTTTTGGAGTTGGGGGGGGCGCAAAAGTTACTTTGATTTTTTGGGGGGAAGCCTTCGCTGGAACTAACACGCAGCACTGACATAGTCTGCCAAAGCACAAAAAACAGCACAGAAAGCGTTAAAAAGCGCCAAATAAAAACAGCACAGAAAGGGTTAGAAATGAACCTGCTGCACCCAATCAGAAACAGCCACTGACTCAGCAAATTGAAAAAAGACCAATCACTGAACACAATCTCTGGCCACCAGGAACAACAACAACAAAAAGGATCTGGGTTTTAACAGCGGAGACAAGCTGTAGCGTGAGGAGGAGCAAATGGGGAAAAAACAACAACAACAGCGCGACACACGTGCCAGTAGTGAGGGCTCTGCGTGTCATAGGTTCACCATCACTGTTCTATAACATGAACATTGGGATATTAAATTGTAAAGTTTTGGTTGGGCTTAACAGCTATAGGAGGAGGTACTGACTGCTCCACCCAGGGCTCCCTTCTTATAGCACAGGCATTCTATAGACCAGGCCTTGTCAGCCTACATAAACCTTCAGTTATCTGCTGAGTTAACATCCTTCTACAGCAGCAATACAGTGGTACCTTGGGTAAAAAACGCTTCGGGTTACAAACACTTCGGGTTACAGACTCCGTTAATCTGGAAGTAGTACCTCGTCTTAAGATCTTTACCTCAGGACGAGAACAGAAAGCGGGAGGCCCCATTAGCTAAAGTGGTGCCTCAGGTTAAGAGCGGGTTCAGGTTAAGAACGGACCTCCGGAATGAATTAAGTTCATAACCTGAGGTGCCACTGTACAGGGCAAGAATTGGGACCTATCCATGGTCCTGAATTCTCAGACCTGTAATTGATCTGCCTTGACCTGATGTGTGTGACTTGACTCAACCTGAGGGCCTGCCCAGAGGAGATAAAATCAGTGTCCACTTCCCCTGTGAATCTGAAGCCCTAACGGAACAGGACACATTCTCTCTAGTCAAACAGATTTTTCTGAGTTTTGAAACAGTGCAGAAAAGGAGGTTGTTAGGTAGCTGGGTGGGGTGTCAACAAAACCTCAAATCAGTCCATGAACCCACTACCAAGTATAACATTGCTAGACAAAGAGCTTGGAGAACGAAGGAGATAGAATCTCAGCAGAACACCCAATCGCCCATTCCCTGCCATGGAGCTTAAATTTATGCTGCATGTAGAATTTGGGATGACAATACTGCTGAGACAGACTTATGTCTTCATAGATCTCAGCAATGCAGGCCAGAGTAATGTCCTCATTTAGGATCAAGACCCAGAATAAATTTGCTTTTGAATGGACCATCCTAACATCAAGCAACAGCAGACTGAGATGTAATGGCTCATTGATAGATAGAACAACCTGGATTAGCTTGGTTGGAAGAAGGGCAGGAAGAAGAAGCACTTTCCATTTTCTGGCCTCTTCTCCTTAACTGCTTAGTCCAGTCCCTACTGCCACATCTCCCTGTTCCCAGAGTCAGGCCCCAAGATACGTGTTTAAAAAAGAACTAGACCCATCAACAGTGGCAAAGTCAGCTTATCAACACAGCTGATAATTGCACAGGAGAACTTCCCAGCAGATTGTGCCCCAGCTTAATTAGCATTTGTAGGTGCAGACTGCCATTTGGATTTTCTGGCAACAACATGCTTTGGGCTGCCCCTGAAAATTGTACACATTTAGGATTATTATTATTATTATTATTATTATTATTATTATTATTATTATTTTGCCAATAGAAAGTTAATGGTAGAACCAGAAGGTTCAATGAAATCCAAAACATTTCAGGCATGATAATTCTATTTCATGTACAGAGCAATGAATATCTGAAATACACCACAAGTGTGTGTAGGAAGGACAAGATTTTCCAACCAGGAGCTTATAGGTGCTTGTGGTCAACACACTGGTTTTGTACACTGAATGGCTCTTATCTTTAGAAATTAAATGAGCCTCTGTTCCACATATGCACCTCAAAGACCCAATGCTTTTAAAAGATGGGCTATTTGATGTGTTGATAACATACTGTGCTGTTATATTACGTAACTGTATTAAAAAACCGGCCACAAATACTCTTAAAAACAGCACATATATATAAAGGTCTAAGGGAATAACTTTACACATGGGCTGAGAATTGTGTACCCTAGTGAAATTGGAGACGTCAACCTTGCTTCTGCCAGGAGAAACCGTACCTAGAATGTCAAACAAGCCCAGTTATGATTCCTGTTATAAATCATGACATATTCTCACAGCATTCATATAGTGTTGGGTGTATGTGCTGAGAGACACCCCCCCAAAAAAAATGACAATAAATGTTTCTAAATGCTATTCCCCCACCTTTTAAAAAAAATAAAATATCTTTAATGCAGGATGCTGTGTCTTGCTATATGTAGGTGCATAGACTCACAGAATGGTTTGGCATTCTTTCTGATCAGATAGGATCTAATGTAATAATACATTAATTTAAAGCAGTTGGCTGTATAATTAAATTATAGATGGGCCACCTAAATACCGATACAGGATATGTGATGTTTTCAATACAATAATATGCAGTGTTCTTCATGTTGACAAAAAAAAGCGCTTCACCAATGTAAAATATTTCAACTCTAGCTGGTTTTAATTGGTTAACTAATGATTTATCTTCACAATACAACAATTGGATATTACTGGAACCTTGCACAAACTCTCATTTCCCCTTTAATGTAGTAGTCATTGGCTTTTGAATATAAACAGTCTATAGGTATTATTTTGTTGAGTTTGGCTGTCAAGATGGGCTGGTAACCAGAAAGAGCTCTAACTGTCATTGGCTCAGTTACTCCAACCAAAGGGTCACTTCTACTGATGTCTGAGCTCCTATGTTCCCCAGAAACTCTGTCTGCCATTGGCTGAACTTTTTCTGACCCAACAGACCAGGCATGCAGAGCTTACCTTCCAGGTCCCGGACTGCAGAATCCGGGACCGGCAGCCGTGTGACACCGGAAGTTGCGTCAACGTAACTTCCGGTGTCGTTTTGCCCTTCTATGGGCACCAAAAATGGCCGCCTCCGGCTTCGAAAGTCACTTCTACACATGTTAGGAAGTGCGTTGACGCAACTTCCGGTGTCGCTCTGCCCATCTATGGGCACCAAAAATGGCCGCCGCCAACACCGGAAGTCGCGTCTATGCACTTCCGGACATGCGTAGATGCAACTTTTGAAGCTGGCGGTGGCCATTTTTGGTGCCCATAGAAGGGCAAATCAGAAAGAAAAAAATGGCTGCCGGCAGGAGAAAATAACGGAGAAAAACGGGAGACGAAGTGATACGGGGGACCACCGGGAAAGGGTAAGTAAAAACGGTGGTTTCCCGGGGAAAACGGGGTACTTGGCAGCTATGATGCAGAGAGTCCTAAGAAAAGATGAGTGGAAGACCTAGGTGCTTGGGAAATGGAGACTGGAAGAGGAAGGGAATGAGGGGAAGAGAAGATCAGAAGGAGAAGCTATGCAGCCAAATTACGGTACATTTGAGGTCGGACATCCACCCACACCTACCTTTTGCCTGCTCTTAAAGCTCTGTGTCTGAGTGCCTCCACCCCACACTGTTTTCCTTAATGCTGAATTGAAACAAACAGCAATTTGGGTTTTCAGTGGATTGCACTCTTGTCAGCTGTTTTGTGGTTTTAAAAACCTCTTTTATTTTGGAACTCTGCATACTTGTGTGTATAGCTAAGGAGTCCCTAAAATATGTAGAAGCCACTCCCTTGCTTTTGGGTGGCTTCCAAACTGATCGGCACTTCAACACTGAAGTTTGCTAGCAGAGACATGACGGATGATTGACATAGCTGATCATTACTTTCATAAAAGCAATGATTCAGAGAGAGCTGAATGGACACATCTTGCAGCCCTCAAGATTCCAGAGAAATTGAATGCATAGGTTCATTTTAAAATATTTACAAAGATTTACACAGCGAAGTGTCACAACAGTTTGCTGTTGCTAGCAAGTAAACCGAGAAAGCCGAGCAATAAATATCAGGACAGCAAAACTATTCGGTTTGCTGTTGCGATTTTCTCTCTGCATTCTCCATCTGTAAATTTCTTCTTTTTTGGGGGGGGGGCATGGTAGTGAAGTAAGAAAGGACATCTTTCCTACATGCTGTTGTTTTATCATCCATTATGCTTTCTCTGTTCTTTCTATTCATTTCAAATCTGTGTTTCCTGTCATATGTAGATTGAAAACAGAACTTTGCTGGGCGAAAGTTCTCTATTGCAAACATCTGTGCCTCAACAAGGATTGTGTTTCCATGTCTTGGAACATCAAGGGGTTCTTTCCTTCCCCAGATGCACACCTTCAGTCTGGGGTATCTGAGAATTCAGAAGAAGCAGTGGTAACACACTTGAAAAGTATATAGGCGCGTTTTTGTTCCTCATCAGCGACAGCGACAACATTGCTATACATAACAACATTGAGCTTTCCCTCCCCTGAATGTCATGTACTATAAACCCAGGGATGTAATTGCTTAGAATGTAGAGTGTTCACCAATGCTGTTTTTCTGGGAAAAGAGGTGCTGGAACTCACCATGAGCGCCTCCCTTGTTCTCTTATAATGGCAATGGCATCTACCTGAGAGGTGCTAGAACTGAGTGAGTTATGGCTGAAAAAAAAGCCCTGGTGTTAAGGACTCCATCCTTTTTTACAGAAACATAGATTAGTTTCTATGTTAGGGACCCAGGTGGCGCTGTGGGTTAAATCACAGAGTCTAGGGCTTGCTGATCAGAAGGTCGGCGGTTCGAATCCCTGCAACGGGGTGAGCTCCCATTGCTCGGTCCCAGCTCCTGCCAACCTAGCAGTTCGAAAGCACATCAAAGTGCAAGTAGATAAATAGGGACCGCTCCGGCGGGAAGGTAAACGGCGTTTCCGTGCGCTGCTCTGGTTCGCCAGAAGCAGCTTTGCCATGCTGGCCACATGACCCGGAAGCTGTCTGCGGACAAACGCCGGCTCCCTCGGCCTATAGAGTGAGATCAGCGCCGCAACCCCAGAGTCGGACCCGACTGGACCTGATGGTCAGGGGCCCCTTTACCTTTAGATTAGTTTACCTCCCAGATCATAAAAATGCCTTAATTACCACACATCTAATAGCAACGACTATAGGCTTCTCTTACATCAGGCTTCCCCAAACTAAGGCTCGGGGGCCGGATGCGACCCACAAGGCTCTTTTATGTGGCTCCCAGTAACCCCACCCCGCCCACTGCTGCTTCCTGCTCTTAACGACGTGGCTGCCCACTTCTGGATCGCCGGAGCGTCAGAAATTGCTTGTGTGCATGCACAAGCGTCATTTCTGGTGCGCTTCTGGGTCAGAGGAGGCCCATGTGCATGCGCACAAGCTATTTCTGGTGTTCCGGTGACCCAGAGGTGTGCTGGAAATCGCGTATGCACACATGTATGGGTGCACACTCCCACGTGCTCCGGCCCACAGCGCGATTGCCGCTGGCGGCACCGGCCCTTGGCGACGTAGGTTTGGGGACCCCTGTCTTAACATTATAATTATATCCTTGGGAATGGCAGTGCCAGAAAGGTCTTAAGAGATAAATGATGGAAATGTGGATTCTCTGAACAATTATGGAAGGCAGGTGGGAAACCATCCTTCACTAGGGTAAATGGCTTCCTAGCACTGTAGTTTAGGACAGACAGCTGCTGTTCATCACTGAGAGCTAAAAGCAGGAGATGACATCTGGGAATGTCTCTCCACCTTTATATCTATTTATTTCATAAAATTTATATACCACTTGACTAATAAATAAATAAATCCACACACCTAAGCGGTTTACAAAAAGAATAAGACAATAAAATTATCAGTGAAATGGTTAAAAACAGCTATTGAAAACATACAAAAAATAAGTAAAACAATGATAAACTAAAAAACAGATTAAAATATGTGTTGACATTCTACTTATCTGGAGAGGCTTGGCAGAACAAAAATGTTTTAAGCAGGTGCTGAAAAGAGTACAGTGAAGATGCCTGCCTGGTGTCAATAGGCAGGGAATTCCAAAGTCTGGGTGCTGCCAAATAATAAATAAATAAATAAATAAATAAATAAATAAATAAATATTATTTATACCCCGCCCTCCCAGGCCAGAGCCAGGCTCAGGGTGGCTAACATCAAAATATAGGTAAAAAGGTAAAGGGACCCCTGACCATTAGGTCCAGTTGTGACCGACTCTGGGGTTGCGGTGCTCATCTCGCTTTATTGGCCAAGGGAGCCGGTGTACAGCTTCCAGGTCATGTGTCCAGCATGACAAAGCCGCTTCTGGCGAACCAGAGCAGCACATGGAAACGCCGTTTACCTTCCTGCTGTAGCGGTACCTATTTATCTACTTGCACTTTGACGTGCTTTCGAACTGCTAGGTTGGCAGGAGCTGAGGCCGAGCAATTGGAGCTCACCCCGTCGCGGGGATTCGAACCGCCAACCTTCTGATCGACAAGCCCTAGGCTCTGTGGTTTAACCCACAGCACCACCCGCGTCCCAACATCAAAATATATAATACATTAAAACATAAAGTTCAGCAAATGACTGAAATACAGCTTAGAATCAGCATAGTTCTGTGTAGGCGACTCTTATCGAGGCATACAGGAGGTGTGTCAAATATCTGGCTCGAAAGTGTGCCAATCATAGGAGCCAACGCCTAGGAGCTGAGGTCTCTGGCCCCGAATAAAAGGGGCAGGCCCCTCCAAAGTTAATGGGCATTGCCATATTCAAGGAGACCTGAAGCTCTCTTAGGTGATATTGCACCAGGTAACGTTCAGATACCAGCTTCCCAGCTGTGAGTTTTGATCCTCTAGTATAGTTCCATATGCTATCAGAATTTTAATGTCTCAAATAGAGAATAAGTATTCATAAATGCACACATATCTAAATATATGAACCATGTTCCTATAGCCATTTTGACTCTCCCAAGGACCTCAAATATTCCTCTGCAGTAAGAGAGGCAAATGGGGAAAGCCTTCCCATGGTCTATTTGCTCAAAAATCCTGTCTTAAGGGCATATTTGTATATGAATAGGGTGAGCCTGTGATCTTGACTCAGGAACTAAAGTATTCACCATCACAAAAGAATGGCCAGACTGCCCAGGTAATGCAATCAGTGACCATTATCAGGTATCCTGGAAGACAGGGTTTCTGCTGTAGACCGCCTCCTTCTGTGATGTATGTATGATGTTTGGGGGTGGTGGTCTTGAGCTACAGGGTGGGCAATTTCAAAAGTCTATATAAGGGCTTGCGCAGCATTGTTCAGGGTTTCTCCTCCCTCCTGTGCAGGCCCGTCTTAACCACATCGAGCGCCGTGGCGCAAATGTCCCTCCACCAACTCACCGTGGACGCAGAGGAGGGACATGGCATGGGCTGGGCTGCCTGGTTGTCCTCCGGGGCACTGGCGCTGCCTCCTCCTGCGCGAAGGCCTCTGCTGGAGGGCGTGGTGCTGCGCAGCCCCCGGCCTCTTGTCCTCCTCATGCCCCCGACCCGACCCGCCAGGTTGAGGCCAGGACTCGAACCTGCGGCAGGCGGGAGGCAAGGAGTAGGGCGAGCGGGAGGGCGGCCGGGCTGTCTGGCAGGCGCCACAGCGCGGTGCCCCATGGCGGCCCGGAGCCCTGGTGCATTGTGCCACCCAGCCTTGCCTTAGGGCCGGCCCTGCTCCTGCTCCTGTGAGTGGTGAGTGGGGACTCTGTTGCAACAGTTTAATAAAGATCAGGCTTACTAGCCAATTTGCTTCTCAAGATTCTCTGGTTGGCCTCTGTTTTCTCCTACCGATAGGGAACCCATTTAAGGACTGGAATACCCCATAAGGGAAAGGGAGCAGTTTTTCTTATAATACATATTTGCCAGGCTTGTGATGAGGGTTGTTTTGAGAATGATGGTTCCACTGTAATATGTTTCATAAAGGAATGCCAAATCATATAAAAAGTGTCTAGAAGTTCTCGTCAAAATTTCAAATTATCCATTATTTTCTCCATTATAGCTGTATTCCAGAGTGAATGGTAACTAGCATCTGGTGTAAGATTTTGGGCTGTCTTCCACTGGGGTGCAATTACTATCTGTGCTGCCAAGATCCTATAGAAGACTAATTCTTTTGACAATATATTTACATTGGTATCATCGACAATATTTGGTAACACTAATTTTGGACAACAGACAATGGACAGGTTTTCTAGGAGAAATCCCCCCCTTCTCTCTCTCTCTCTCTCTCTCTCTCTCTCTCTCTCTCTCTCTCTCTCTCTCTCTCTCTCTCTCTCTCTCACACACACACACACACACACACACGTAGCATAAAAGTTTGAATTTGTAGAAATTGTTTTTGGGACGATCAGCACAGCAGTTGAAAAAGAACATAGAGAGACTCCTCTTTCCAAAACTAGATGAATAACAGACATATTCCGCAAACAACATGCCTGGTCTCTGGGGCAACATTAGTGGTTCTAGAAGGGAGTGACCCCGTAATAGATCGGTAAGTGCCGTTTTTGCAGGAGGACTTTCACTCTCCGCTCCCCTCCCCTGTTGTTTGTGGGTTGTCTTAACTGAGGTTTTGATCAACATAAAGCTCATAAGATATGTAGCACACTCCAGCTCCTTTCACATCTGTAGGACATTTGGCACCCTGCATCTGGTTGTGTTTGTGCAAATATAGTTCCATACTCACTAATAATTCCTGAGGCTAAAGGCCCCTCTCCTGTAACCTTGTTAATATTCTCACAAGACCTGGTGTGAACGTCTCACAGCACTGGAGCAGAATTCAATCTGGTGAGACTTCCCCAGCCCCCAGCCCCCCCCCAATCCTTGTGTCTCTTAGTTTCTCTCTTTCTCGTACTAGGTTGGCCTCAAGTTTCCTGGCCACCCACATGAGGAGACATTCTCCCTCCCTCTCCATTCTCAGTTTCAAGGAATTTCCTTTTGTCAAAGGCAAACTGTGATTGACATATTTTCCTCCTCTTAAAGTGCAACCATCTTAATACTCAATTTAACCATATCCTTATGGAGTTCATACAGTGATTACCTAGGCGCAAAGAAGGCTCCCGGCTCAGACAACACCACCCTTTAGAACAAAGTTGTTGTTGTTTTAAACCTGCCTACATGCTCAGCACTTTCTACATTTTTTAAAGGCAGTGACTGAGATGGTTTAGTACTCAGAAAAAGGCTCGAGATTGACATCCTTGGAGGCGAAGATTTCTAATTCTCGTATCCTTGATGAGGCCCTGTACAACATAGTGACTGAGAGTGTGAGCTTGAAAGGCTGGTTTTCAAATCCCACCTTCACTATGAACTTGCTAGGTGGCTTTTGTCAAGCCCTCCTCCCGTTTGCAAAATAGCAATACAGTGGTACCTCGGTTTATGAACACAATTGGTTCCGGAAGTCTGTTCATGAACTGAAGCGTTCATAAATTGAAGCGAACTTTCCCATTGAAAGTAATGGGAAGTGGATTAATCCGTTCCAGACGGGTCCGCGGAGTACTCAACCTGAATCGTACTTAACCCGAAGCATGGGTGTAATTGGTTCCAGAAGTCTGTTCATAAACTGAAGCGTTCATAAACTGAAGTGAACTTTCCCATTGAAAGTAATGGAAAGTGGATTAATCTGTTCCAGATGGTCCGCGGAGTACTTAAACTGAAGCGTTCATAAACTGAAGCGAACTTTCTCATTGAAAGTAATGGAAAGTGAATTAATCCGTTCTAGATGGGACCGCTGCGTTCGTAAACTGAAAATTCGTAAACCGAGGTGTTAATAAACCGAGGTTCCACTGTACTATTGACCTGCTTTGCACAGTTCTTGCAAGGATTCCAGAGCATAAGAGAAAGTACTCTGAACAACTGAATAACATGAAAATAACATGAAAATAAGTGGTGCTCAAACATCAACCAGTTATTGGCCCTACCGTGGCTATGGAGGGAATCTGCTATTTTTTTCAGAGAAAGGGAATTCATTCCCTTCCCCAATCTTGATTATTATTTTTCTTCTCAGTTACTGGAATTGTCAACAGTTAGCACTATTACATGTTCCCCACGGAATCTTGACATGCTTTCGACTGGTCTTGAAAATGGGGCCAGCCACTGGGGCTACCTGGATGGATTTTGTGAAATGCAGAACAAATAAATACGGGGCATGATGAAATTCAGGTGCTGGGCAGGTGTTCAGATTTGCTGTCTGCTTTTGCAAAACGAACACAGCCAACTGCACGCGACCCTGTGGAACAGCACCCCCTTCTGTGCATACAGAGAGCCTCTGCCCCCTTCCTTCGGAGACTGCAAATTTCTTTGGAGGATGCTGCATGTTGTGGTCAGCGCTTGCTGTTACAGGCAAGTCATAGGACTCAGGTTTTAAAGGAGCACGGAATGATCGTCCCATTTTCAGACCTTACTAGAAAGTAGAGCATTGTGGAGTGTGTGCGTGGCAGTTTTCTATAGCTTGTGGAACTACTCTAAGCAGATACCTCGAATTGTTGAGGTCCATGGGTCCATTTCATGCACAGGAAATAATGAAATATGTCTAACAGTGTAGCTATGTATCAGAGGCACAATTTCAATCCATTTGGAAGGAAGCAGGGTACCAGCAACAGCAAACTATCTATCCTATATTTTGCCCCCAGATACTAGAGAGAGAGAGCAGCAGCATGGCTGCAATTTAATTTTCACAAAATGAGATGTACATGCCTACAATGTAAGCATGAGGGGGAAGATACCCCTCCAGAATAGATAAGGAACTTTCTCCTATTTCATCTTGAAAGTGGGTGAAGCGATTATCCTATACAGTGCTACCTCGCAAGACGAATGCCCTGCAAGACGTATTTTTTGCAAGACGAATGCGTCTTGTGATCTGATGGTGACTCGCAAGACGAATTCGTTTTGCGAAAAAATCGTCTTGCGAATCGCAGTTTCCCATAGGAATGCATTGAAATTTAATTATTGTAATGGGTTCCTATGGGGAAAAAAAGAAATTTCAATGCATTCCTATGGGAAACCGCGATTCGCAAGATGAATTTTTCGCAAAACGAATTGACTCGCGGAACGAATTAAATTCGTCTTGCGAGGCACCACTGTACTCTCCTACTACGCAGCCCTGTGCGTGTTTACTCCAGAGTAATTTCCAGTGTTCAGGGAGGCCTGCTCCCTAGTAAGTCTGTTTAGGATTACAGCCAAACTAAGGAACTCACAAAAGATCCTGGGACTTAACATTACCGAATATTATTTGAGTGAAACGCAAATACAATGGCAGCTCTGAAGACGGCACAACACTTTAGCATTCCCAAATCCCTGTTTATTTTCTCCAGAGACAGAGAGCAGGATTGTGGGTCAGCGGGACTCACACGTTTTTTGGCCGGTATTTATTGACTCAGAACTTCATGCTGACAGACGGATGGACAGGCAGACAACAGTTCCTGTTACAGTGACTTCACTCCCTTAGCCTTCTTTACCCCCAAAGCTCCGACACCTCTGACATCCTTTCCACACGCGGTTCCAGCTTCTGCAGCTCCTGCCAAGGAGAATGGCAGCTGCCTCTCACTCGCGGGTGTTGGGAAATCGTCTGAGGGTGTGGAATGGCACCACTAGCATTCGCAGCTGCACGCAGAGAAGAAAATAATCCAGCACATCTAGTCAGGTATCGTAACACAGGGCAGTGGAGATGAGTGTCTCCAGTGCATAGAGTTCATGAGAGCACTTGGACTAAAATTGCCAGCCAAAAGCTTTCGTTTTCTGGTTTATCACCTCAAAAGTTCCTAACATTGGGCTTCAGTAAAGCGAATAATTTACTTAGACAGCACCTATAGGATATCGAGCGACAGAATAATCTGGTCACAAGAAGGAAATTTTGTCCATGGTATGATTACGGTGGTAGGGGAACCAGGTGGCGGTGTGGGCTAAACCATTGAGCCTAGGGCTTGCTGATCAGAAGGTCGGCGGTTCGAATCCCTGTGACGGGGTGATCTCCCGTTGCTTGGTCCCAGCTCCTGCCAACCTAGCAGTTCGAAAGCGCATCAAAATGCAAGTAGATAAATAGGAACCACTATAGTGGGAAGGTAAACAGCGTTTCCATGTGCTGCTCTGGTATGCTAGAAGCGGCTTTGTCATGCTGGCCACATGACCTGGAAGCTATACGCCGGCTCCCTCGGCCAATAATGCGAGATGAGCGCGCAACCCCAGAGTCGGTCACGACTGGACCTAATGGTCAGGGGTCCCTTTACCTTTACCTATGATTACGGTATTTTCCACCTACTCATTTTAACACTGGGGCGCTCTATTTGCAAAATTTAACAATTCCAAAATTGCCATTTTGACCCAGGTTCACAGATTTGAGGTGAAGGAACTGGGATACGTAGCGGGAAGCACATATTTTTTATCACACCATTATGACGAGGGATGCCTTGAAGGAGGAACTGTATTTGGCATGGATCCCTCGGGTATGCGTCACATCCTGGTATACATTTCATTTTATGTTGCTTGTTGATAAAATGCATTTGGCCTTGCCACTATAAAAGTGGTGCTCAAACATCAAGTAATGCGATAAAGCCATCACAAATGATTCCAACTGTTAAACCGTCATTTTTAAAAGCCGCAAAAGGGACAGTATGGCAGACATTCCTTTTATTTTATGACTTTAAAATATTTATAGGCCACCTCTTCGAGGAAAACTCTGCCAAGGTGACTTACTTGACAACAATGTAAAAGTCAACTTCAATAGTAAAACATCGGACCCAGCATTAAAAATTTCAAAGTTGTCTTCACCAGGCAACAGAAGCTAAAAAGAGAGGAAGGTCAAACTATCCTCCTATGGGAGACACAATTGGGATGCAACCACAGGAAAGGCCTGCTTAACCTTACTTGCCAACCTAGTTAGTCATAGATAAGTGGTGATTTTAGCCCTGGTCTCCTACACCCTAGTACAGTGTTTCCGAAAATTGGGTCTCCACCTGATTTCGGACTACAATTCCCCTCATTGTTAAGAGTCGGAATCGGGGAGGTTGAAAGGCCAACTGGCTCGGCCCCAGCTGGAGCATCTCCCTTCAGCCTTGCCGCTGCGGAGATTCATCGACCTCTGCTCCGACATACATCAGTGACTCAAGCTTGCAGGCTTGAGCACACTTTACTCAGCAGTGTAAACTGTGCAACAGAAGAGGCTTGAGGCTGTAGACACATACTAAACTAAGTATTTATTATACATAAATCAGGACAAAGAAAACATGGCATCCCTCCTTGCCATCTTCTCGGAGAGAAACTAAAAGCAAAAGCAATACAGAGCGGAAATTCCGCTCACGGCAGCAATCTGTGCTGGAATGTAAACAGACATGTGACATGCAACAATCCCATGTCTGCAGCAAAGGGTGGAATGGAATCCCCACAGGTAGCAGTTATGTGTGGCACCTTTAAGACTAACCAGTTCAAGTTCCAGTCCCATCTGGGAGCCATCCCCATACTATCCATTGGGGCTTATTTCTGAGTTATGCATGGTCATTGTGACATTGGCCCACTCTAGAAATTGCGGCAGTAGGGACCCCTTCTCAAACTAGGTGAGACACTTTCCGGTTTAGTTAGGCATCAAGTACTTCCACAGCTACAGTTCTTCAGTGTCCAAGCCAGAACCAGTTGGCCCTACCCATGTGACCTTATTGGTCCTGCCTATGAGACCTCTGTCGCCACAGGGCACCCCACCAGGTGTAGGTGCTACCAGCTACCACTGGGGACAATAATGGTACATGGGGAAGTAACTCCTCCCTCTTGGAACCTAACCCAACCGGGACCTGCTGTCAATGCCTATCAGCTGATTGTGAATGACACCAAGCCCTGATTCCAAGAAACAACACGGAACACACGTTAAGGCTCCTGATTGTTCCTTTGCAACTGTGCTTTGCATGTCATATGACAATAGATGTCGGTCAGATGGCCATGGCTTGGAGGGAACAGCCTTGCAGTCCAAATTAGCACCCTTGCTGGGTCTAATTGAGCCCATGAGCCAGATGTTCCCCAGGCCTGCAATAGCATGTTTAGTGGGATAGGAGAACTGGAAAAAAGTTCACATCTGGCAACCAATGTGCCCCTTTGGTTCCAGATATGCTATGGTGCCTCACTTACCAGAAGTAATGTATTTAGCAGTAACTCTGGAATACTTTATTATGGCCAGACTAAGCCTCCTGATGTTTGCTGTGCTCTAGTTGGCATAGTTTGCTCAGAATTGAGTATACATTTCCAGAGTTAATGCTAAATACATTATTTCTGGTAAATGAGCCACCATAGCCACTAGATGGCCATGAAAATTTGTGTCCTGGGCTTTGTAGACTCATCTACCCATGTACTATCTGAAAACAAAGGGATAACAACAACAACAACAACAACAACAACAACAACAACAACAACAACAACAACAACAACAACATTTATTTATAGCCCGCCCATTTGGCTGGGTTTCCCCAGCCACTCTGGACAGCTCCCAACAGAATATTAAAAACACGATAAAACATCAAACATTAAAAAACTTCCCTAAGCAGGGCTGCCTTCAGATATCTTCTAAAAGTCAGATAGTTGTTTATTTCCTTGACATCTGATGGGAGGGTGTTCCACAGGGCAGGCACCACTACCGAGAAGGCCCTCTGCTTGGTTCTCTGTAGCCTCACTTCTTGCAGTGAGGTAACCACCAGAAGGCCCCCAGAGCTGGACCTCAGTGTCCGGGCAGAACGATGAGGGTGGAGACACTCCTTCAGGTATACTGGGCTGAGGCCATTTAGGGCTTTAAAGGTCAGCACCAACACTTTGAAATGTATGGAAATGTACTTGGAGCCAATGTAGGTCTTTCAGTGTTATATGGTCTCAGCGGCCACTCCCAGTCACCAGTCTAGCTGCCGCATTCTAGACTAGTTGTAGTTTCCAGGTCACCTTCAAAGGTAGCCCCACATAGAGCGCATTGCAGTAGTCCAAGCGGGAGATAACCAGAGCATGCACCAATCTGGAGAGACAGTCTGTGGGCAGCTAGGGTCTCAGCCTGCATACCAGGTGGAGCTGGTGTATTGGCTGCCAGATGTGAAATATATTGGCATTCTTTACAGCTCTCCTACGCCACCAGTTGCAATGGTACTGTACTCAAGAAGCATCCAATTCTGTTTCGTAAAAGACCAAAATATAAGTGTTGCCATCCTGTGGTAATCTTTTGCTTACAGGTTGGCGCACAGCTGAGGAAAAGTGATTGTGTATGTAAACTGCTGCCATGATGAATGATTTCATAAAATATTTTCCTGTATAATTGCTGGAGGGATTGAAACTGGTGAGGCTCACAGCCAACACCCTCCCATTGATGCGCAATGGAGGCTTTCTACACATGGGAAGAGTGGGACTTATTGAGCTCAACGTCCTTTGCAGGAGGAGTTATCTCATCCTAAAGATGTTCTCTCACCAACCTCTAAGTCCCTATCCCGCCCCTTTCAACCCGTCCCAAGGATAAAATATGACAAAAATCTGGGTTTATTCCAAGCACTTCTTCATGCTGCATATGGCAAACAGTTGAGGGACCCATTCTGCACGAACCTTTTTTTTTTTTTTTTTTACTGAAAGGAAGATAACAGGAAAGAGAGAAGAGAATGAATAAAGAAAGAAAGCCGGGAAGGAAGGAACAGAAAACAGCAGAGTAGGAAGGGGCAGGAAGTAGGGGGAAATTAGTAAGAAAGGAAGTGCCTTGCCAAGAATGGAGGAATAAGATGATGCTCTTGCCCCCAATTTATCCAGAAATGATATCATCTCCCTTAAGCTACAGGCGGTGATGAAGACACACACCCTTCTTCCTGATTATAATCGTACTGACTAGAGATTTGGTTTCTGGGACAAAACTAAGAGAATTTGGGAGGGGGTGCATTGTTAATCCCCATAAATAAAAATTGAAAATGATGTTTACATATCTTTTAAAAAAATTGGGTTTTAATGTAACCAT
The DNA here is from genome assembly GCF_965207765.1 of Zootoca vivipara. Taxonomy (NCBI): domain Eukaryota; kingdom Metazoa; phylum Chordata; class Lepidosauria; order Squamata; family Lacertidae; genus Zootoca; species Zootoca vivipara. The sequence continues at coordinate 15,522,850 of NC_142598.1, forward strand.
TTCATGGAAAAATGCAATAAGCCTTGTGAGAGGAAGAGATTCCGGAAAATGAATGGAAAGTAATTAGTTGGCGCCTTTATAATTTTGAAAGAAAGACAACATAGAGTATTTTACAAGTAGTACCTCACACTAAAAAGACTGGATATAATTAAAAATAAGAAAGTGTGTGATGGTTGCAAATATAATTCTACCAATTTCCCCCAACTTTTGCAAGGAAGATGTCCTTAAATACAAGATTACTTGTAATTCTTTACATGTCTTTAAAAAAGAATGCATAATAGAGATGTGCCAAAACCTATTTATAATATTATTATGTTGGCTGAATGAAAACCAACGGGTTATATATTTATAAAATATACATATCAGCCAAGTTAGGTCTCATTGCCTAAAATTGGAAGTACAGTTCCCCCCCTTTTTTTAAAAAAAAACCCCAACCGCATTTATTTATTTAAGATTCTAAGCATTATACATCAGAGATGACACTGTATTTAACATTTTAAGCATGACGAAACAGTAAGTACCACAATAGTATCTTAATAGTCAAAGTAACAACAAAATGAAATAAGGGAGAGAAAACGGAAAAAAGAAAGCAATTTTCATTAACACAAATAGAGTGGCAAGAGGAAAGATGTTTGCAAAATCTAGTTCTTTTAACTTGGCGGTATTGCTTTTTTCAAAACTTCATTAATCCCATTAAAATTAAGTAAATTCAGTTAGATGAGTAATCTCTAAGTGCCCCTGGCAGCATATACGAATTGATATGTGTTTGTACCTTATTGCAGCAACATATAATAAAAACCATCAATTTCCAAAGAAAATGTTCATAATCCTCACTAACCTCTCTTAAATGGATCATATTGATCAGTTGAACCATATAGGCTACACACCCCATATAGGACTTTTTAAATAATAATAATAATAATAATAATATATCATTTTTATTTCTTTTCCACTGAATATTATACATTCACATCATCATTATCCGCTTTACCACCCTGGCTCTTTAGAGCCTATCGACTTCCTTCCCTCCTACCTCATGTCTTTCGAAATTAACCTTTATATCATTGCATTTTGTACGTTTTCCAGTTCTAATTACACTCATTACAAAATGGCTCAAAATTTAAATAATTATAGAAAGATAGAAAATATCTCATTACAAGTCTTCGGACAACCCTGCTAGTGATGTTAATTGCTTACAATAATCTTTCAGATATCATACCAATTTGCTCCAGTCCTTTCAGAATACTTGATCGTGCTGGTTTCGGATTTTTCCTGTCAGCTTTGCCAGTTCTGGAAAGTCCACCATCTTTATCTGCCACTCTTCTTTCGTTGGTACTTCTTATTCTTTCCATTTCTGGGCTAAAAGAATTCTTGCCGGAGTTGTTGCGTACATAAACAGTCTTTTATCTTCCTTTGGTATCTCTTCACATACTATTGTGTTTCTCCGAAAACAAGACACCATCTTATATTTATTTTTCCTCAAAAAAACAACACTATGGCTTATTTTCAGGGGGTGTCTTATTTTTTCCCTCCTTCTCCTGCCGTGGCCGGCATTGCTGCTGCGCCTATTACTGTGTCTTATTTTCGGGGTGTGGCTTATATTCCTTGAATGCGTAAAAATCCTGCTTATTTTATGGCTACGTCTTGTTTTCGGAGAAACAGGGTATATACCCAGCAAAAAGGCTTCTGGTTTTTTAAACAAAAGTATTTATAAACATTTTCAAGTCATATAGGACTTTCAAGTTCTTTTATAACATCAAGCCAGAACTTACTTACCTCAGGGCAAGTCCAAAAGATACAGTGTGTAGAATATCTGCACCGACATTCTCCATCCACTCCCACAGGGGCTCTTGTGCTAGTGCAGGCACAGGCAAACTGGGCCCTGCAGGTGTTCTGGGGCTACAACTCCTATAATCCCTAGCTAACAGGACCAGTGGTCAGGGATGATGGGAATTGTAGTCTCAAAACATCTGGAGGGCCGAGTTTGCCTGTGCCTGTGCTAGTGGATAACAGAGGAAACCCTTGCGCCAGTTCTGCTGGGAGAAACTCATTCCGCAACAGATTTCACAATCTGTCGTGCCACAAAATTACCAGCAATCTTCTTATTATGCATTTCCTGGGAGCAACAATGTTTCACTTGCACAATATATTTTCCCAGATACTGTATCGCCCAGTGACTTTAACTCAGTGCTACCTTATATACAGTGGAACCTCGGTTTATGAACACCTCGGTTTACGAACGCCGCGGACCCATCTGGAACGGATTAATTCACTTTCCATTACTTTCAATGGGAAAGTTCGCTTCAGTTTATGAACGCTTCAGTTTATGAACAGACTTCCGGAACCAATTACACTCATACTTCGGGTTAAGTACGCTTCAGGTTGAGTACTCCGCGGACCCGTCTGGAATGGATTAATCCACTTTCCATTACTTTCAATGGGAAAGTTCGCTTCAGTTTATGAACGCTTCAGTCTATGAACAGACTTCCGGAACCAATTGTGTTCATAAACCGAGGTACCACTGTACAACCATACAACACTGGAGCCAATATATAACCACCGTGCCTAGCAGCTATTGATAGCTTTATGTTCCGTCAACTTGTTAAATAATATTTTTTCTTTTTTCTTTTTTTGAAGCTGTTCACGTAGGAAGCCATCAATGCATTTTGTTGTAGAAAATTCCATAGTTTAACTGTGTACAGTGGTACCTTGGTTTACAACCAAAATCCATTCTGAAGGTCCGTTTGTAAACCAAAACAGGTTGTAACCCAAGGCGTGTTTTCGCCAATGGGGCCTTTCCCCCCCCCCAATTTTTTGTTCGTAATCCAAAAAAAGGGTTGTAATTTTTTTTAAAAAGGGTTGTAATCCAAAAAAAGTTTGCAATCCAGGACACGCACTTCCGGGTCTGACGTGTTTGTAATCCAAAACGTAGGCAAACCAGACTGTTTGCAAACCAAGGTTTCACTGGACTGTGCTAAGAAGCACTTTTTTCCCTACCCTGAATCTCCCTAAAGAATATATTCCCTGACCAATCAATAGATACCAAAGAATAAACTTTAGATATTTAATTAACATCCTGCCTTTGTTACACAAATGTAATAAATGGATCAAAACACATCACAATGAATAAGTCCGTGGCCACAGATATGAGAGATAAGGGGGTGGGAGCTGGACCTTAAATGGATTTAATATAAACTGACAAACGAAAGGATGGCTGTGATTTGTGTGTTGTTCTAGCTGATGCGACAATAAATCTGTAAGTCTTTAAAATGCCAGAAGTTGTGCTTTTGTTTTTCAGTTTGACTGTGGGGTGTTTTTTGGGGGGGGGGGATAGCTGTAGACTTTTTTCAAATCTCACTCACAAAGTTTGGTCAGCAAGTTGCTTTGTATGCTATTTTCTTCTTCTACAAATGAAATAACATTTTTTTAAAAAAAATGGGGTGTGGGGAACCTGTGCAACATTATAAACTTCTTAATTTCTGCCAAGGATACTGCAAACCTGGAAGTAGTTTGTGCATTACTGCGCCCTAGTGGCTAAAGAGCCATTAAAATACAATCTGGTATGTTTCAGAGAGATCTGTGCTTTGGAATCGAAAGGAAATGCTTTCTGTTTGCATTCATCCAGCAAACCAGTAAATAATGAGCATATTTAGCTCGTGCTTTGTTACATGCAGTGCCACAAAAGACAGAATTAGGATTCAAGATGACGTTAACAGATTGGGGAACTGGGCCAAAACTAACAAAATTAATTTCAGCAGGGACAAATGTAAGGTTCTACACTTAAGCAAGAAGAACCAGTTGCACAAACATACTGGTTTGCCAGTAGTACATGTGAAAAGGATCTAGGGTTCTTGGTATTACCGTATTTAGCAAATTATAATACTGTCCGAAAATTGTTTTCATTTGTTATTATAGTATGTATTTTTGTCTTTTTATATTGTAAACCAACCCATGATCTTTGGGTGAAGGGTAGGATAGAAAATTTATTTAATAAGAATAAAAAGAATAATAATAAATACACAACAAATTTAACATGAATCAACAGTGTGATGCAGCAGGGGGGAAAGCCAATGTTATTCCAGGCTGCATCAACAGAAGTCTACTGTCCAGACTCCAGATCAAGGGAAGAAATTTAAGAAGGATATTGACAACCTGGAATGTGTGCAGAGGAGGGCAACCAAGATGATCAAGGGTCTGGAAACCAAGACTTATGAGGAACAGTTGAGGGAGTTGGATATGTTTAGCTTGGATAAGAGGAGACTGAGAGGAGATATGATAGCCATCTTCAAATATCTAAAAGGCTGGCACATGGAAGATGGAGCAAGCTTGTTTTCTCCTTCTCTGGAGGCTAGAACGTGAACCCAGGCCCGGCTCTAGATATAGTCCCGGTGGCGCGGGGTGCCAGGGCGCCGGGCTGGCAGGGGGGGGCACTGTGTGGCAAAGCCACGCGGAAGCCGTGCTGCGCGCTGCGAGGGCGGGGACGCTGGAGTGATCTCCGTGCCTCAGCGCCAGGGCGCCCGACCTGCTTGAGACGGCCCTGCGTGAACCAATGAATTCAGAGGTGCCAACTTGAATAAAATATTGGGAAGCCCAGGTAAGCCCCACCCCACATAATCAATCACATGATGCAACACACACACCATTTGAATGGCAATGTCCATCAACTTGGGGGGCAGTCCCCTCAAATATGTTATTGGGTGGTCCCGAAGACCCCTAAGAGTTTGCTCCTATGAATGGATTCAAGTTTAGATTCCAACTAAACCACAGGAATTACTTTCTGATGGTAAGAGCTATTCAACAGTGAAATGAACCTGTGGGCTATCCTTTCTTGGAGCTTTTTAAGCAGAAGTTGGATCGCCATCTGTCATGAATCTCGGCCGCGGGATCACATTCATCCAGTGCTTTACCAGCTGCACTGGCTCCCAGTGGAGTACAGGATCAGGTTTAAGGTGCTGGTTTTGACCTTTAAAGCCCTATGCGGCTTGGGACCCTTGTACCTACGGGACCGCCTCTCTTGGTAGGCCCGGCGGAGGACCTTAAGGTCCACAAACAACAATATTATGGAGATCCCGAGCCATAAGGTGGCTAGATTGGCCTCAACTAGGACCAGTGCCTTTTCAGTATTGGCCCCGACTTGGTGGAATGCTCTTTCACAGGAGACCAGGGCCCTGCAGGATTTGCCAGCTTTCCACAGGGCCTGCAAGACAGAGCTGTTCCGCCTGGCCTTTGGGTTCGATTCAGTCTGACCCCTGTGTTTTCCTCCCTCATGGTTTGGATTTATGGACTACTTAAAATGAGGTTGCATTTTAAATTTTAATATTGTATTTTTATCTGTATTTTAATTAATTGTTTTCTTTTCTTTTATGTCTTATTGTAATTTTATTGGTGTTAGCCGCCCTGAGCCTGGTTTTGACTAGGGAGGGCAGGGTATAAATAAAATTATTATTATTATTATTATTATATGAATGCTTTAGTTGTGATTCCTGCATTGCAGAAGGTTGGACTTTAGCCCTCAAGGTGCAATCCAACTCCACAGTTCTATCGCTGTATGGTGATCACTTATGCATAACTAAGAACAATACTGTTACTGGCATGAGATGAAGTGGCTGGGTTTGGTCATCTTGTGTTCTGTCATGATATTCTATGCCAGAAGCAAGAATGGCAACCATATTGCCTGGAAACTGTATAGCAACAGGCCAGATGCACCAGCTGTGGAAACTAACCAGACTCCTGCTTTCCAAAGGTCCCAGTGTGGCCTTGAGAAGAGGACAGCTTTGATAACACCGAGAGGCTGAAGAAGAGAGAGGTTGGTGGTGGAACTGTGCAGAAAAGATATAAGAATTGGGATTTGAATTTGGATTTAGCACCTGCCTGCCAGAGATGGAGAGACAGAGAAGATAAACTGTGGGATTTGGTGTTGCATGTTTTTATAATAGCTGACTTTTTATTTGGAGGGCAGCTATCACTTGGATTTACTTACAGCCACAATTTTTTAAAAGCAAAACTTTGAGAACCAACTCACTTTTGTTCCGGTGTGCTTCCTTGTTGAGTAGTATCTTTATAGGTTTTGAGAAACCTAAGGTGTTTGCATTTGCAAAGAATCCCATCCAGTGTAAAAAATCATCATCATCATCCTCTGATAATATATCACCAAATGAAAGAGGACAATGACCTGCAGAAAATGCAGAAATTATTATTGTAATTTAAATTAAAATGCAATACATCTCACCAAAGTGAGGAAAACTGACAAGGTGACATGTAGGGCCAGTCTGTTGCCCAGGTGTTAACTGTGGATGGGCAGCTTAAAGGTTTGTGCTCTCTCTTTTCTGGTTCTTTATCCTTAAACCATAATTGAGTCAGGTAGCTGTTCAAACAGAGGACGGGAATGTAAGATAGAAGGCTGCCTTGTATTATTCCCTGTTCTTCATAGGATGGAAGATTTGCCAAAAGCTGTAAAAAAATCTTGTGCTGCACACATACATTTGAGATTGTATTTTTCCTTGAGGTGTAAATTGAACATATTTTCTCAATCTCTACCCCAACCAGGTAGGATTGACAGCTGGGTAAATAGGTTATCTATCCTTCCTTTTGAGGGGGGGGGCTACCCTTTTGAGCTTTACAATTGTGCCTCCGAGCCATGGCCCTTCGTTGTGACTTTGCCAGTAGCAAGACTGTGTGCCTGACCTCTGCTAACATGCGGCGCTCTTAAGAGTTGGAGGCGAGGAGGTAATCTTATACTCAGGGTGTCAGTGGTCTGTGCTCTCAGAGCAGAAATCTTATTAGAACATTCTTCTGCCAAAAGTGTAGCAAAATAAAATGGATTTACTAACAGGATGAAGCCAAGGTGTGAAATCAGCCTGGGAGGATATGTATGGCCCCAATCCTTGACATTTTTTTGCTGCCCCCCCCCAACTTGTCCTTATAAAATGGACACTGATTCTGTAATTTTGAGAGCATTTAACAAAGGTTTTCTTTTCTTTTCTGCCCCACTCCCCACTGGGTAATTCCAAGAATAAATACTGAAGGCCTAGATAGCATGAAGTTTGCATCCTCTAAACAAATGGGTCTCATTTGGATTATAATTTTGTGCCTTGGCCTCTGCTGTACAAGTTCATTCTGCAGAGTAAAGGACCCACATGCAATACATAAATAAAATCACCCAGCCCAGAAAATTAGCATGCAGTGAGCTTAATGTTCTCCCTGGCATGCTTGTCTTCTATATGCAGGGATTTTTTTTAAAAAAAAAATTCTTTAAAAAATGGGAAACTATTCTATTATGTGAATTGCCATCTGCAGACTGAAGCAGCAGAACTGAGAAGCGAGATTTCCCCTTTAATACAAAGCAGGCCCTGGACTGTTGCTGTATTGACTTTGATGTGCTTGCCCACTACATTTTTGTAGCGACAATTAATGGACGGGATTAGTTTTCTCATCGTGCCAGATGAGACTTTATATGTGTTTGATGGGGGTTGTCTGAGAACTCAAAGGTCTTGCTTGATACATGGTTGTAAGCACAATTTCTGAAATGCTGCATGTTTGGCAATTGCATTTCTTCTAGACTATGAAGGACAAGCAGTATGTGGACCGAGAACTCCCAGAAGTGCAAGCTGGATTTCGAAGGGGCAGAGGAACCGGAGACCAAATTGCAAACATGTGCTGGATTATGGAGAAAGCTAGAGAGTTCCAGAAAAACATCTACTTCTGCTTCATTGACTACACAAAAGCATTTGACTGTGTTGACCACAGCAAACTATGGCAAGTTCTTAAAGAAATGGGAGTGCCTGATCACCTCATCTGTCTCCTGAGAAATCTCTATGTGGGATAGGAAGCTACAGTCAGAACTGGATATGGAACAACTGATTGGTTCAAAATTGGGAAAGGAGTACGACAAGGTTGTATATTGTCTCCCTGCTTATTTAACCTATATGCAGAATTCATCATGCGAAAGGCTGGACTAGATGAATCCCAAAACGGAATTAAGATTGCCGGAAGAAATATCAACAACCTCAGATATGCAGATTACACAACCTTGATGGCAGAAAGCGAGGAGGAATTAAAGAACCTTTTAATGAGGGTGAAAGAGGAGAGCGCAAAATATAGTCTGAAGCTCAACATCAAAAAAACTAAGATCATGGCCACTGGTCCCATCACCTCCTGGCAAATAGAAGGGGAAGAAATGGAGGCTGTGAGAGATTTTACTTTCTTGGGTTCCATGATCACTGCAGATGGTGACAGCAGTCACAAAATTAAAAGACGCCTGCTTCTTGGGAGAAAAGCAATGACAAACCTAGACAGCATCTTAAAAAGCAGAGACATCACCTGGCCAACAAAGGTCTGTATAGTTAAAGCTATGGTTTTCCCAGTAGTGATGTATGGAAGTGAGAGCTGGACCATAAAGAAGGCTGGTCGCCGAAGAATTGATGCTTTTGAATTATAGTGCTGGAGGGGACTATTGAGAGTCCCATGGACTGCAAGAAGATCAAACCTATCCATTCTTAAGGAAACCAGCCCTGTGTGCTCACTGGAAGGACAGATCCTGAAGCTAAGGCTCCAATACTTTGGCCACCTCATGAGAAGAGAAGACTCCCTGAAAAAGACCCTTTGGGAAAGATGGAGGGCACAAGGAGAAGGGGACGACAGAGGACGAGATGGTTGGACAGTGTTCTTGAAGCCACCAACATAAGTCTGACCAAACTGCAGGAGGCAGTGGAAGACCGGAGTGCCTGGCGTGCTCTGGTCCATGGGGTCACAAAGAGTCGGACACGACTAAATGACTAAACAACAACATGAAAGACAAGCCGCACCAAAAGAGCACTGTGATGTAGCCTTGTATTTGTTAACCTCTGATAGACTTGTTTATGGCAAACATTGGAGAAATGTTCAGAACCATTAAGAGAACCATCATAAATAACCATTCAGGCCTCAGACACAGGAAGCTGGCTGAACTGGTTAAAGAAACAGAGAGTAGGAATAAAGGGACAGCTCTCATATTGGAGAAGTGCAAGAAATGGGATTTCCCCAAGCAACTGGTGCTTTTAAATTTCATTTCTAAATGATCTGAACTTAGAGGTGAGCAGTGTGGTGGCCAGGCTTGCTGATGACTCCAAATTATTCAGAGTAGTGGAAAATGGCAGGTCCTTCCATCCCTATTCTGGAGCACCAAGAAGAACTCCTCCATACAACAGCTGAACTATGGAATTTGGTTCCACAAGATGTGATGATTGCCACCAACCTGGATGGATTTAATAATAATTTATTAGTTATACTCCGCCCACCTGGCTGGGTTTTTCCAGCCACTCTGGACAGCTCCCAACAGAATATTAAAACATGATAAAACATCAAACATTAAATACTTCCCTAAACAGGGCTGCCTTCAGATACCTTCTTAAAGTCAGATAGGTGTTTATTTCCTTGACATCTGATGGGAGGGCGTTCCACAGGGCAGGTGGCACTACTGAGAAGGCCCTCTGCCTGGTTCCCTGTAGCCTCACTTCTCGCAGGGAGGGAACTGCCAGAAGGCCCTCGGAGCCGGACCTCAGTGTCCTAGCTGAACGATAGGGGTGGAGATGCTCCTTCAGGTATATTGGGCAAGGCCATTTAGGGCAGGCATCCCCAAACTTCGGCCCTCCAGATGTTTTGGACTACAATTCCCATCATCCCTGACCACTGGTCCTCTTAGCTAGGGATCATGGGAGTTGTAGGCCAAAACATCTGGAGGGCCGCAGTTTGGGGATGCCTGATTTAGGGCTTTAAAGGTCATCACCAACACTTTGAATTGTGCTCGGAAACGTACTGGAAGCCCATGTAGGTCTTTCAGGACTGGTGTTATATGGTCTCGGCAGCCACTCCCAGTCACCAATTTAGAACAGCACCTGACAAATTCATGGCTACCAATTACCGCTACTCATGGTGTTGTCAATATTCTATCTCCAGCAACAGAGGCAGGCTGCTTCTCTGAATACCAGTCATTGAAGCACAACAATAGGTGAGGAGGGCTTTGTCCCCATGTCTTGCTTGTGGACATCTGATGAGACACTGTGGGCAACTGGATGGTGGACTGACTAGGCCAGTGATGGGCAACCTTTTGAGCTTGGTGTGACAAAATTCGCCAAAAAACCGAGCATAACTCGGGTGGTGTGTCACTTTGAGAAAAAACACCATAATTTCACGATACTTATAGTTTAAATAACAAAAATGTATAAGTGTAATATATAACTGTATTTAATAAACCAAAAACTAATTATTTAACCTAACCTAACCAAAAAACCCTTATTTATCACAAAGTGCCCAGAGTTGTTGAGCTTTTTGGGGGGAGCTGCTGACCAAAATTTTGGAGGTTTTTGGGGGGGGGTGCAAAAGTTGCTTTGCTTTTGGGGGAGAATGCCCCAAAGCTGCTGCGCTTTTTGGGGGGGGGGAGAACAGAAATAAATAATGAATAATACCTTCGCTGGAACTAACACGCAGCACCAACATAGTCTGCCAAAGCGCCAAAAAAACCCAGCACAGAACGGGTTAAAAAATGAACACTGTTACACCCAATCACCGTTTGCCAAAGCGCCAGAAAAACAGCACAGAAAGGGTTAAAAAACCAATCTCTGGCTACCAGCAACAACAACAACAACAAAAGGATCCGGGTTTTAACAGCAGAGACAAGCTGTAGCGTGAGGAGGAGCGGGAGAACAAATGGGTGGGGTAAAAACAACAGCATGAATGGGCCGATGGGGCGCGTGCCAGCAGTGAGGGCTCTGCGTGTCACGTCTGACACGCGTGTCATAGGTTCGCCATCACTGAACTAGGCCTTTGCCTTCATCCAGCAAGATCCTTCTTAACAAAGGCGTCAGCTTCCAAAGGAGAATAGAGGGGCTGACATCGGGTGACATCATGAAGTTGGAGGAGCCAGGGGCGGAGCCAAATGCAGTGGCAGCATGGCAGCAGTGCTTCAATGGCTTGCGGCTGCTGCTGCTCCTCTTCCTGTTGCCGCCACTGGCTGAGGGCTGCTTCCCCAATTCTTCTCCTCAGCAGGACAAGGAGGAGAAGGAACCGGTCACTGAAGCCACACTGTGCTTGGCTCCATGCTTGTCCTCCTCCGCCACTTTTGAACGTTGGGGGCATAGCTGCCAAGTACCCCGTTTTTCCCGGGAAACCCCCGTATTTTCTTACCGTTTCCCGCTGGTCTCCCGAATGGATTTATATCCTGTAAATCCCCCAGAAAGCAGCTCCTGCCGGCGGCCATGTTTCTGGTGCCACTCTGCCTATGTATGGGCACCGGTAATCGGGCAGCACCGGCATCGGAAGTCGCTTCTACGCATTCTAGCGCCGCAGCCATTTTGGAAATGAGGGGAGCGGCACTGGAAGTCGCTTCTATGCATGGCGGAAGTCGTGTAGAAGCGACTTCCGGTGCCACGCCGCTGCTGGTCCCGGATTTTTCAATCCAGAACTTGGCAGCTATGGTTGGGGGAAGAGTTGGCACCATCCCAAAAATATGTGTCAAGCTTTGGGGAATCCAAAATTAAACGATAAATGACAAGAACTCGGGCCAAAAAGGATAGTTTCAAAAAGGATAATTTCAAAAAGTCTTCACAAAGTTTTATTCAGGATAAATTCCAGTAAACATCAACATCAGGACAAGGCCCTGTTTCGATTATTCTTCATCAGCTAGGTTTCTCAGGTCTAAGTGTACCAAGTATGTTTGAAGGCAACCTAGCTGATGAAGAATAATCGAAACAGGGCCTTGTCCTGATGTTGATGTTTACTGGAATTTATCCTGAATAAAACTTTGTGAAGACTTTTTGAAATTACCCTTTTTGAAACTATCCTTTTTGGCCCGAGTTCTTGTCATTTATCGTTTAATTTTGGATTTTCCAAGAAGTTTTGGGGAATCGGCTTCCTCCCTCATGGCAATAAATAAAAAGATCAAACAAAAGGCACATCTTATAATCACAGTGAGAGATAAAATAACACTTCTACCTAGAAATGGTGGGCGTCCCAATGAAGGCTCACTCCCCCCCCTCCCTATTAATCTACGTCACTCCTATATCTTGTAATCTGAGTTTGTACCCTCTGAACTTTCTATTTTAACACTTTCTGAGCTCTCTGTGTTTTTGGAGAAGGGGGGAATGCTGTCCAGAGACTGTGAATCTGTTAACCCTCTCTCTTCCAGTGTTTCTTCTCCTAGCTGTTCCCCATCCAGTATTTCCCAGCTTCTGCCTTCTGAACTATGCCCCTCTGCAAACCACTGTTCCAAATCTATACTGTCCTCCTGCTCCGAGGAAGGTTTGACATCAGGATCAGGGGGAGGGGGTGGCTCCCATCATTCTTCCTCAGTGCAGCCCTCCTCAGCACGGTCCCTGACACTAGGAGATGGAGCCCCTGCTTCTTAGGTTTTCATGAAGCTGCGTTTGACTGAGTCAGATCACTGAGTCTTCTAGTTCAGTATTATCTGGTTGCCAGGGCTTCACCTCCCTATCTGGGTTCTGTTTTAGTCACAGTTGATGTGCCTTTGACGGCCAGCAGCAAAATTTGTGTACTGTACTAATTCTTTAAAAGCTTATAGTATTACGAGAAAGGGAGAAAAACTTCCTTCTGTCCACTTGTCCTCACCATGCAAAATATTGTCGTTAAGCATTGATGTGAGTGTTAATGTGAATTGTTATGTAATAACAAAGAAAAATGTTTCTGTGCTGCTCTGGGTTTTCATCATTTAATCTGAAGCAGTGCCCTTGCTATTTAGGTAGGGTATCATATTTATTTGACCCTGCCTTTTGCAGGAAAACACATAAAAATAGGTAAGCAATAATACTTTTTAAACAAGCTATAAAAAAGCAGCAGCTACAGATTCAAGCCTGTAAAATATCAATGAAAAGGTGTATGAAATAAAAAAAATCTGAACCAATGAAGTTGTGCCTTGATGGGATATTCACAATAAATTGCCCAAACACTGTGTAATATACCTTGAATGTCCTGGCAGCACAAATAATACAGAGATACATAATCCCTCATGTGTTTCAGTGTACCTTGAAATGCCACACGTGCGCTGGAATGTCATGCAGAAATACATCTATACACAGAAAGAAAGAAAAAGGGAAAGAAAGAAAGGCACCAGGCAACATGTGGTTAACACATGTTAGTGCTACGACGTGAAAATGAAGTTGTGTTCATTTGTACATTCATTTTTTAAAAGCCAGATGCCGTTTGGGAGCTGAATTATTTTTGCTTTGTCCTTAATGCTTATAGGTGATACACATCGTAATAGCTGGGTTTTGAGCGAAAGGAGATAAGTAACTGTGTTATACAACCTTTAGAAGACACCTGAAGGCAGTCCTATATAGTTTTATTGTTGTTGTTTAGTCGTTTAGTCGTGTCCGACTCTTCGTGACCCCATGGACCATAGCAGGCCAGGCACTCCTGTCTTCCACTGCCTCCCGCAGTTTGGTCAAACTCATGTTCGTAGCTTCGAGAACACTGTCCAACCATCTCGTCCTCTGTCGTCCCCTTCTCCTAGTGCCCTCAATCTTTCCCAACATCAGGGTCTTTTCCAGGGAGTCTTCTCTTCTCATGAGGTGGCCAAAGTATTGGAGCCTCAGCTTCACGATCTGTCCTTCCAGTGAGCACTCAGGGCTGATTTCCTTCAGAATGGATAGGTTTGATCTTCTTGCAGTCCATGGGACTCTCAAGAGTCTCCTCCAGCACCATAATTCAAAAGCATCAATTCTTCGGCGATCAGCCTTCTTTATGGTCCAGCTCTCACTTCCATACATCACTACTGGGAAAACCATAGCTTTAACTATACGGACCATTGTCATCAAGGTGATGTCTCTGCTTTTTAAGATGCTGTCTAGGTTTGTCCTTGCTTTTCTCCCAAGAAGCAGGCGTCTTTTAATTTCGTGACTGCTGTCGCCATCTGCAGTGATCATGGAACCCAAGAAAGTAAAATCTCTCACTGCCTCCATTTCTTCCCCTTCTTCTACCATGCCTTAGATGGTACTTCTTAATTATCAGATACATTCCTGATGTTGCAGATTCCATTCCCTGGTATAAGGTTTTGTTTTCGTTTTTTTGCTTCTGAAAGATTGATTAAGTAAATAGAGAAAACCTTCTGAAAGCTGATACAGCTCCTTTCTAGGCTGACATTTTAGTCTGTATTTTCGTTTGCCTGATTTAACTCACTTTGCCTACCAGTTCTGTCCTCCGAACACCTCTTTACTGACCTTAGTTTAGAGGGAAAGCAGGAGGGGCACATTCAAGCGAAATGCCCCCCAAAGCACAAAAGGTGTGTTGTAGGGAATTTTAACTATTTGGCCACCGCAAGGTTATGTTCAAAGAGAAAGCAACCTTAATTCTGCCCCCTGCATTTGTTTGCATTTGGTAACCTCATTAGATGAACACCTCCTGAGCCTTTCTTGTATGTATTGTGGATTCCACTGAATTTGGGGGGAAATAAAAGCTCGATGCCCAGATTCCTCTTTTATTCTTCTCCGTTATTGCTACTATTTTGTTGTTGTTGTTTTAAATTTCATCTCACATTTCCAGCACGGGGGAGCAAAGTAATATAGCCTGCAGGGCTCTGTTTTGAATTTCACACATGCTGTAGGTGGCAGGAAATTTAATTCAGATTTAGGATCTGAAAAATATGCAGGCAGGACCGGCTAAGCTATATTTTTCTAGTATCATGTTTGGAAAGGGGGCTTTCACAGCACAAGGCCCTTCAGAGCACAATCTTGGGAGATGGCCGATACCTGCCTGAAGAAGTATGGCGGGAATAGGATGTCCCTTCAGGGAGACATCACTTTTCAATCACCTTCGCCCCTTTGAAGAGCAGAATAGTCTGCCACCGGATTACAGAACTGCAGACAATGAAATCACACAAACACATTGTCTATTGTATTATAAAGGCAAGAATAAATGTTCATGCTCATTGGGGATGGAAGGATTTCCCCACTTCCTCTCAGTTTCTCATTTTTCCAATCTCAGATTTGGTTCCCCACATTTCTGCAGCAATTTGTGGGTTTTCTTTTTTTTTTAAAAAAAATCCTCATGAAAATTCTCCAGCATTTTACTGTGAAGTTCTCTTAATAAACACATTTTAATGCAGTTTTGAGTAACCTACAGATTTTTGAAGCAATTTCTCCTAATATAATGCATTTTGTATTTTCTATCCAGTAATATATCCATTTAATGCACACTTTTACCTAATATTTGCGTTTTTGTAAGCATTCTTTGGCTGGAGAAAAGCAAGGGTGAATTTCAAAGGATAGTTATGTTTTAGTTCTCAGATTGTTTCAGAGAGTGAAAAATTGATCCATTCAGCTTTAATGGTAACCTGAATCAAACTGTTCCCCCATCTCTAATGCTAACCTAAAGGTTGTCCATGCAGTGAAGCCTTCAAATCCAAATAAATAACAGCATTGCTTGTGATCTCATTTTACCACACTGAAAATAAAACAGTGTCACTGTACAAAAATGGTGTTCATACTTGATTGATTCAAATTACAAGAAAGAAGATTCCACCTAAACATTAGGAAGAACTTCCTGACAGTAAGAGCTGTTCAACAGTGGAATTTGCTGCCAAGGAGTGTGGTAGAGTCTCCTTCTTTGGAGGTCTTTAAGCAGAGGCTTGACAGCTATCTGTCAGGAATGCTTTGATGGTATTTCCTGCTTGGCAGGGGGTTGGACTGGATGGCCTTTGTGGTCTCTTCCAACTCTATGATTCTATGATTCTACTTTCAATACTGAAAGTTGTTCTGCTCTAATAATAATGCATCCCTCAGTTCTTTTCACGTGGAATATCTCCTCATTTGAAATGGCTCCTTTAGATAAAAGTATTAACCACACACCCTGTGAACTTATATTATCTGTTTTGAAGAAATACTATGAAACTCATCTTCAGAGTTATGCACGCCCACACAGGAAGTTGGAGAGTCTATGATGCTGATTTTAAACACTCTTAAAGTATCAATTACTCTCTCCCCATTCACCTGCCAAACTCTGGTCCCAGACAAGGTTGAATCGGTTGCACCATCATGAGTAACTGCAGTACAGTGGTACCTCTACTTACGAATATTTCTACTTACGAATGGAGCTCCGTCCCCCATCTTGGATGCAGTTTAGATAGGATTTTTTCTACTTACAAATTTTTAGATAGGGTTGCTTCGACTTGTGAATTTTTTCTCCCAATGCATTCCTATGGGATTTGACTTACAATTTTTTTCTACTTACAAATGTGCGTTCGGAACGCATTAAATTCGTAAGTAGAGGTACCACTGTATTGTGGGGAGCACGGGATAAAGAACACAGCGGGAGACAGAATGTGGATCGGAAGGTCGCCCAGAATGAAAGCAGGCACCCCCTTTTATTGTAAAGTTTCAGAACTGTCAATGATTAACTAGAGGTGCATCCTTCATCCAATGACAAGTGGTCAACTCCAAAAGAGGTGGTGTCCTTGCATAGGTCACATCCTGCCAACACCCCAAAACTCCGCCATAGAGGAAGTGCCTGGTCCTCACATACTTCTCAGACCTCGCCCTGTCACATGCCTACTCCTTAAACATCCCCCTCCTCTCAATCTTGTGATCCTTGGGGCTTTTCCATCACTCTGCCATTTTCCCATTGTCTTCTTCCTAACCTGGGTCTGACCCTTCAGGCTTGGACCAGCCTCCCCTGTTCTAACCTGCTCTAACCGGTTCCATCAGGATCCTCCCAACTCTGGCCAGCCCAGTAGTGACCTGCTGCCCTCTAATGTCCCCCTGACCCAACTTGTGGATGCGTGTTTGTGCATACTGACGTACAGGAAGGTTTGCCAGCACTGTACGTTGTGTTTGATAGCTGAGGGTTTTGATAGCTAGCTTTTATCTGATGCGGTTTGCCAGCATCAATCTAAAATCACTGCTACACTGTATATAGTCTTTGCACTGTGATTTGTGCAGAGGGCGTGTGCTCAGGGCTGGTTTCAGAACATATGGGATCAGCTTGCCCACATAGAAATACAGGTCAAACTTGAAAAATTAGAATATCGTCTAAAAGTGCATTTATTTCAGTAATGCAACTTACTATTTTTAATTTTTCTAAATGCTTTCTTTTGGAAATTCCACAGTAATAAAACAAATAGTTATAATAATACAAAAATAAACAAAAATTGCTATTGCATTTCATTAATTACATTCCATTTATAATTGACCCACTTAATGACAAATAATTACAATTACAACAAATAAAGGCTTGACATATCTTGCTTTGCATGTCATGCATCTATCTCATATTGGTTTCACCTTTTAACTTGCGTTACTGAAATAAGTGCACTTCTCGCCGATATTCTAATTTTCCGAGTTTCACCTGTATACTACCTCCATTATCTTCTGTTGCAGCCACTGGCCTCTGGCTGAATCCAATCTCTCGGAAACAGCAGTATCAACTTCCTCCTTTCGGTTCACAACTCAGACCACTTCCCTGTGTAGCAGCTTTCAGACCAGCCACTGTATAAATTTTATTTATAAAATTTTATCCTGCACCTTCAGCACATAATGTTTTCAGAGCATCTTGCAATTAAAAGATAAAAATCCAGCAATGACAGTAGGTAAAACACTGTAGATAAAATAGAGCTGATAACACACACCTTCTACAGCTGCTTAAAGTGTTTTTTAAGCCTGAGGTGATGGTGATGATGATGATAATATCATTGCCTTGTAAAAAGCTAAAGGTGAAAGGTAAAGGACCCCTGGACAGTTAAGTCCAGTCAAAGGATGACTATGGGGTTGCGGTGCTCATCTCGCTTTCAGGCTGAAGGAGCCGGCGCTTGTCCACAGACAGGTCATGTGGCCAGCATGACTAAACCGCTTCTGGCGCAACGGGACACTATGATGGAAGCCAGAGCGTGCAGAAACCCTGTTTACCTTCCCGCCGCAGTGGTACCTATTTATCTACTTGCACTGGCGTGCTTTCGAGCTGCTAGGTTGGCAGGAGCTGGGACAAAGCAATGGGAGCTCGCCCCGTTGCGGGGATTTGAACCGCCAACCTTCTGATCGGCAAGCCCAAGAGGCTCAGTGGTTTAGACCACAGCGCAACCCACCACCCACATCAAAACACCACAGCACTAGACAGCAAGAGAACCTCCCTGGGGAGGCTATTCTAGTGGTGGGACAGCACAACTGAGAAAATCTCTCTTCCTAGATGCTACCCACTTTACCAAAATAGGCAAGGGCACCTAGAGAAGGCTTTTCAGTTATGGTGACATGGGTGATAAGGCAGAATGGTATGGGAACAGACAGTCTTAACAAAAAACTTGGGCATTAAACCATGCCAGAGCTAAAAAGATAAGCACTAGCACTTTGACCTGGACCGGGGGACATTGGAGCTTTTCCAACACAGCTGATGGAGGACCACAGTGCACAACACACAGAAATCATCCTATCAAAATTGATGGGAAATATGTCCAGAGCTGCGAGCTGAATTTCTCCTGATTGTAACGATGGATTATTTCATATGCAGCTGATCTAGACAGCTGTCCTATTGTGGTGAATAGTTGTTTCCTTTTAGAGTCTGATTATGGCTGGAGACAGTTTTCAAAAAGCTGAAGATGACTTGAAGGAAGAATTGCTTCTCATGGTGTGTAAACTTACCCTATTATTAACCACCAATTAAATGGCCTTTTCAGGTTTTTGTAATGTTTTTTAAACCTGTGAGACCTCTTTAATTAGAGGGAATGGTGGATCAAAAGTGATGTGTATATACCATGGAAAATAATAATAATAATAATAATAATAATAATAATAATAATAATAATAATAATACACTGCCCATCTGGCTGGGTTTCCCCAGTATAGTACAGAGCATGAGAAACCACTTCTAGCTCTCAAGAGCTATTGTTAACCTCCCAACAAAGAGCCACTTCCTAGGCAATATTGAAAGCAATTGCAGCTCAGTTGATTAGAGCATGATGCTTATGATGCCAAGGTTGACGGTTTGATCCCCATATGAGACAGCTGCATATTCCTGCATTGCAGGGGGTTGGATTAGATGATCCTCAGGGTCCCTTCTGACTCCACAATTCTATGATTCTATGATAAGTGTCTCTGCTTAGAACAATGATGTGGGCATTGCTCATTCATATACAACATATATGTAGTCGAAGCAAAATTCCAAGTAGGTTTGGTACTTGGCCAATAAATTATTCCTTAATTATTCCTTAACATTCGAGTTTTACTTATGAAAAGGACATGACAGAAATGTTCCCACTCTTCAAGTTATCAATTTAGAAATATATGATGCAGAAAATACCCCAGGCAGTAAATACCCTGTACCACACTGTTCAAGGTTCATGCTATCTGAAATCCCTGAGCATATTTTGTGAGAATTCAGTTGTTACATCAGTCATCATGTTATATGTGAGTTTAATATTTATCATTAAGTAATTACTTTATTTGTTTTAAATTAATGATGACCTGTCCTATCAGATTACAGAAAAATGAGATAATCAATATATGTTAGAAGAACATACACGGCAGCATGCCCAAACAAGAAACAGCAGGCAATTTCAACCACAAAATAATCAAGAGTCACTTGACATTTTTAAAAGCCTGGGGGGGACTTCGCTGGGAGAGCAGACCACTGCTGGAAAGACCCTCACTCCTGTTGTATCCAACTAACTTCAGGGTTAATATTGTACTTTACTAAAATAAGCCCAGTGTTGGTACTCTGGAAGCAGGAAGCCTGCATTTTTAAATAATACACCTATCCCTAACAATCTGGGTCCAATATACTTTCTATTTTCTAGAACAAACAGAACTATGCATATTGTGGCCCCAGATAATAAGGATTTTGGGACAGGATAATCACTTAATTTGGGGAGATACATACAAATGGCACTGGGTTGTTTTTGCTTCTCATTTGTTTACATTTTTATAAACTGCACTGCAGACAGCGATCATGGAAAAGTTGCTTGTTCCTTGATTATCAATCAACTGGCATGCATTCCTAATGATTTGAAAACTGCAGTAGACACAGAGCACAAGCCCACTTTGTTGAGGTGCCAGCTGCGGTAAGTCCTGGATGCAGGGCAGTCTCGAGCAGGTCGACCGCCCTGGCGCTGAGGGGCGGAGATCGCTCTGGCGCACCCTGCCCTCGCAGGGCGCAGCATGGTTTACGTGCGGCTTTGCCACGTGGCGCCCTGCCTACCGGCCCGGTGCCCTGGCACACCACACCACCGGGGGTCTACTTAGAGCCGGCCCTGCCTGGATGCAGGTTTTTCGTGGGGAAGAACAGCTGTATGTGTGTGTCAGACAACTCAGCACCTGGAAATTCTCCTGTGCAAGCTTCAACAAATCAGAAATGCTTTGGAGAATGGTTGCGGGAGAGAAAGGGAGTTCCTCAGCCTCACTTTGGGTAGGAAGATGATCAGCATCATGTCTACACCACCAGTTTTTGTGTTGTGACACGAGACCTGCCCATAACGTCACGTCATATTTCCTTCAAAATTATATAAGGAAAGTTTATTCTAGGACAAAGGGTCTACAGTGGGAGACTGATAAACAGTAGTAGAGGTGCCCTTTATTCAATTGAGGCTGTTTCCCAACTACTTGTACAGTGGTACCTTGGTTCCCGAACCCTTAGCTGACGAACAAATCAGCTCCCGTATGCCGCAAACCCCGAAGTAAGTGTTCCGGTTTGCGAACGTTTTTTGGAAGCCAAATGTCCGTTTCAGCTGTCGGCATTGTTTCCAGGGCCAATCAGCCAATCAGCCAATCAGCCTTGCTTTTCAAACATTTTGTACCACGTTTCTCCAAAAATAAGCCATACCCCGAAAATAAGCCATAGTGATAGGCAGTTTAACCTTGTAGGTTAAACTGTACCATACTTAATAAAATAAAAAAGACATCCCCTGAAAACAAGCCACCGTGGGTTTTTTTTTTGAGGAAAAATAAATATAAGACGGTGTCTTATTTTTGGAGAAACACGGTATACAGTGGTACCTTGGTTTTTGAACTCAATCCATTCTGGAAGTCCGTTCGACTTCCAAAATGTTCAAAAAGTTCAAAATGTATACAGTGGTACCTCGAGTTACAAACACCTCGGGTTACAAAGACTTTGGGTTACAGACTCCGCTAACCCGGAAGTAGTACCTCGGGTTAAGGACTTTACCTCAGGATGAGAACAAAAATCGCACCGCTGCAGCATGAGGCCCCATTAGCTAAAGTGGTACCTCAGGTTAAGAACTGTTTTAGGTTAAGAACGGACCTCCGGAATGAATTAAGTTTGTAACCAGAGGTACCACTGTATATGATGTAACCCATCACTGTGAAATACTGTTTTGGGTATCTCAGCCCCCCAGATCATTTTAAAACACCAAACTTGGCATGGATGTCCTTCTGTGTAAGGTAAAGCTAAAGCTAAGGATGTAAGTAACTATACAACCTTTAGAAGACATCTGAAGGCAGCCCTGCATGGTGAAGTTTTTTTTAATGTTTAATGTTTTGTTATGTAAAATAAAAAAAAATCCTTCAGTAGCACCTTAAAGACCAACTACCGGTAAGTTTTTATTTTGGTATGAACTCTCGTGTGCATGCACACTTCTTCAGATACACTTGAAACAGAAGAGCCAGACCCTTATGTATGGGTGATGGTTGTGGGTGGGAATGGGTGATGGGCTGATAGGAGTGGTAAACCTGTTGATGGCTGTTAACGACTGCTGATGACTGCAATTGGTCCTGCGGGGGGAAAGCAAGGGCTGAGGCGCTAAAGAAAGCTTGATCATGCATAATGAGATAAGAATCCTATGTCTTTGTTCATCCCAGGTGGCTCCATGGTTTTAAGCTTGGTAATGAGTTCCAATTCAGCAACTTCTCTTTCCAGTCTGTGTTTTGTTATGTTTTATATATGTTTGGAAGCTGCCCAGAGTGGCTGGGGCAACCCCGTCAGAGGGACAGGATGTTGTTGTTGTTGTTGTTGTTGTTGTTTGTTGTTGTTAGAATAGGACATCCCTATTTTCATTGGAGAAATGTTGGAGGGTATGTGGCTGGTTTCTGGGTGCAGAGGGGGCCATTTCAGAAGGGAGAGGAGAACAGAAGCAGGGAGGCAGGGGGAGACAATGAACAGGAAGGAGATTAGGAGAGAGGAAGGTGCCAAAATCCTAGAACAGACGTCTCAAGCAAAATCAGGAGAACGAGCAGTCAGGGCACAAACAGGGTCTTGGTCCTGGAAGTCTGAGGGCGGGTGTAGTTGCAGAGGAGCTGCCTGGCCAAAGATGTCAGATGAAAGCAGGGCCCACACAGGCCCTTCTGACTGCTCAACTTCCTAGCTCAACTTCCTGTCAAACTGCTGCAAACAATTGCTCAGTCCAGCTCCTAAAAGCACTTAAAAGGTAAAGGTAAAGGGACCCCTGACCATTAGGCCCAGTCGTGACCAACTCTGGGGTTTATGGCGCTCATCTCGTGTTATTGGCCTAGGAAGCCGGCGTACAGCTTCCAGGTCATGTGGCCAGCATGACAAAGCCGCTTCTGGCGAACCAGAGCAGCGCACGGAAACGCCGTTTACCTTCCTGCTGTAGCGGTACCTATTTATCTACTTGCACTTTGACGTGCTCTCAAGCTGCTAGGTTGGCAGGAGCTCACCCCGTCGCGGGGATTTGAACCGCCAACCTTCTGATCAGCAAGCCCTAGGCCCTGTGGTTTAACCCACAGTGCCACCCGCGTCCCATGTCTTTCTGTGTAGACATGTCTTTCTGTGTAGATCTATTCATATAAATAAAGCCCTCCATTTTTAAAAAATCTTGACAAATCAGTTTAATCCAGATTTTAAAAACGGGCCATGATCTAGGCAAAGTTCAGTAAGGTCCCATTCAGTTCAGAAACCTCACAAACTGGAGAAAGTCTATTTAAGCTGATAATAAAGGGGATGAACCAGCAAGGTTTAAATGCTGGCCTCTGGTACCCAACTCTATCCATGAAGTAAACCCACCCAATTGCCCACCTAGTGTTGTAAAGACCGCAAGGTCAGCCTCCAGATCAAAACTAATCAAGTGATGGACAGTGAAGGCAAGACACCATTGCCTGGGAAACCAAATAAATAGAAGCAAAAACCCATCCATCAGTGCCATCTGGAAGAGATTGGCCTGGATGTCTTTCTGTCAGGCTCTGCTACAGTATTTATTTGTGTAGCTGTGCTTTGGCTTCAGGGATTTCAGCAAAATATTTTTGTCAGCGATGATTTAGCGAGAACATCATCCAAGTTGATTGTCAAGCTACAATTAAATAGCCTGCTCCTATATACTCACAATTACAAGCGAAGCTCACTTTCCATTTTAGACATACCTGGGGGACAACACATGTGGGATGATCTCACTTCGGACTCTGTACACACACTTTTTCCAAAAAAGAGAGAGGGGGGTAAAAAACATGGATGATCATTAGTTGGTGACATGCACACATGTAAAGACCTTATGATGGATGGTTATTCTGAATGATGTATATGTGAGGTTTAGCAAAAGTTGTTGTTTCTGCTTAAGACAAATAATCATGCATGTTCTCGATGTGGTAGAAAAGTGGAATTATTTCTGAGCAGAAAAGGGAAATGGGGAAAATAGGGAAAGAATTATCATATGAAAATCATCTGTGGGCACAAGCAAGAAGGCCGAAGAACAAACAAAGAGGCTTAAAAAGCATGTCATAATAAATGATGCGTGCTATGATGTCATGGATACGAATTACACCAAGTGAGACAATCCTCGCGAGTTGAATGAGTGAGTTGTGTGAGGCGCTTCATTAGGGGAGGGGAAGCGGAGGGATGCCTCAGTATCCTGCACTCCCGTGATACATGTGGCAAAATCCTGTGAGGAAAGGCAAGGAGGTGAATTTGCCCCATTAGATCACTAGAAAAAGGAAAAAGAAATATTATGAAATGGGCCACAATCACTAAAGTTGGGAAGAAATGGGGCAATATTTTCACCCAGCAGACACAACATCTCTCCGCAACCATCCACCACATAGTTCCCAATCCTCTCCATTATACAGTGGTACCTCCGGTTACAAACTTAATTGGTTCCAGAGGAAACCACTCGTAACATGAGGTGCACTTTTGATAATGGCGCCTCCCGCTGCTGCCATGCTGCAAGAGCGCAACTTCCGCTGGCATGCCGGAGCAAAGTTCGCAACAAGGGGCACCTACTTCCGGGTTAGCGGAGTGCGTAACCCAAAGCATTCATAGGGGGGATTGTACGTAACAGGAGGTCCCACTGTACATTTGTGCCTACTGTGGAAATTAGCCATTGAATAAGCCTCCTGAAAGGTATTCCCTAGTAGACCCCTAGGGGAAAAGACATGGCATCTTGGCCCTTTACTTGTCAGCCAATGTACAATGAATTATTTTTTATGATATTATTTTTAAAAATATATATATATTTCTAGATTTTAATATAAAACTCTCTCAAGTTGGCTTTTAGCGACTAAATAGATAAAAAACTATCTATTTATAACCATAAAACACCAACTGTAACATTGTTTTATTGCTGGCAGGGTACTCTCTACTCCACCCTGATATTTTATGAGAGGGTGGTATATAAATGCTTGTATGTATAAATAAATAAATGCATAAGACCCAACAATGACACTAGCCACCAATAAAATCCAGACTCTTAAGAAGAGTAAGCTCCATGAAATTATTATAAGCTCAGCTACACCATATAAAACATCAAACCAATACAACCATATAGTGGTAAACAAATGGCCTCTTCAGGCCTCATTGATAGGCTTGATAGACCAGCTTGATAGGCTAGTGTGAATTCCACAGGCATGGGGCCACCACTAAGAAAGCCCTGTCCCGTGTCCACGCTGCCAAGCTCACCGGCCTCACATAAGGTAACTTAGATAACGGTTCCATAGTGTACAGTGGTGCCCCGATATACGAATTTGATCTGTTCCGAAGGCACCTTCGCAGGTCGAAAAATTCGTAAGTCGAAAAGCGCCATTGGAAACGCAATTTCCCATAGGAATGCATTGGAAATGGAAAAATTCTTAAGTCGAAGCAACCCCATCTAAAAATCCGTAAGTCAAAAAAACACTATCTAAAACCGCCACGGTTTCCATTCGGATGTTGAGAAATTCATAAGCATGCGGCCATTTGCCCCATTCGTAAGTCGAAAAATTCGGTTGTCGAGTCGTTCGTAAGTTGAGGTACCACTGTACACAAGTTAGCAATTTTTAGTAATCAATGATGTCATTATTTCCACAACTTTCATTTCAATGAAACAGCAAAGCAAGAGTTTGGGCAGGCCACAGGGTCATCCTCTTTTATACCTGGGATTGACAAGGCATCTGACCCTCACCTGAATCTCATAGCTCTCCTGACAAGTGCTTTGGTCTGCTCACCAGATACCAGGCACTCTACTATTCAAATTAGGCCCCGGTGTTTTTGTTACAATCCCCTTCTCAATTAAGTAATCAATTTTAATCTAAAATTTAAATTCTCAAAACTTTCTTGTTTGTTAATTCGAGCAAGTAAACTACTGCTCTCACTTCATTACAAACAGTATTTCTACCTGCAACACACTTGAGCAAACCTGCTCCTCTTCCTTTCACAGATAGCTTGTTGCCAACTCCTGGGGGAAATAATTAGCATCACTCGTCATGTGCATGGAAGTTGCCGAACCAATTAACCAACTAGAAGGATTACTGTTAATAGCACCAGTTTTCCTATAACTTGATAACGCTGGATAGTTTTCATGAACTGCAAAAGCATTTGTAGTTTGCTTTCTGTTGCCACCCTGGAACTTTTCTTTATTAGTGCCACTTTGTTTTCTACGATTCCTTGCAAATGAAGGGAAACAACTTTTCTGCTTGTATAAGTTGATAATATAATTTTGGTTACTGAGGACAAATAAGATTGTACAAAAACAAGATTGGGTGCAGGTCTGGCCAGGACATAGGCGCCCTGTGACAAAGGTGACCTGTGTGCTTGCTTGCTTGCTTGCTTAACAGCTATTGGGAACTTCAAGGTCCCTGCTCTCCCTTCTTATGGTCTTTGTACTGGACCTGGAGACTCCAATAGAGAGCATTCCATGTCAAGAAGGAGGGCAAGTGGGCACCCTGTCAAATGGCAGGGCAGGAGTTCAATAGGGGTCGCTGTTTGGTAGTATCCAATTGGTTAGCTGTCAGATTCTAGAGCTCCCTATTGGTGGCTCTTAGGTAATTCACAAAATACAGAGTCCATTCATAAAACACAGTGTTCATTCATAAAGCAGTAACATAAATCTCCATTGCTACATATTGGGTGTACATTTCAGTGGTTGAATGTACAAGTTTATGGCCATGCTGTAGTGTAGTGCTTATGCAACTGTGAATAAAAGGTGGCTGGGCTCATTGTCTTGGGGTTTGGGGGGGAAGAGGTGACAAAACTGATTTCCAATAAGTGTCCCTTTATTTCCATAACAAGTCCTTGAGTCTGTACTCTGAATAGTGACACCAGGGACCTAGAAGGTGCAGGGCTTGTCAGTCCAACCCCTGCACAGTCTCATCAGGGCTGACCTTCAGGCAATTGGGCCAAATTGGGCCCCGCGTGCTGCTCCTAGGCCCCCCCCCCCGCACCAGGGCAATCTAGATGGATTTTATTTATAAGATTTTGCAGACTTTGGCTGTGAACTGGGGCCCTACAAAAAAAATTCAAGTTGCGCCCCTGAGTTGCCCTGCCATCGCATGAAGTCTTGGGTTTGCAATTTTGGGAGAGGGGAGACTGCCAGCTAGGGAGCAGGTGGGGTGGCAAGGCCCCCTCGATTTAGAGGCCCTAGGCTTCAGCCTACTTTGCCTATACATAAATCCAGGACTGGGTCAAGGCGGCAGCCACCCCTCTGCCACTGCCATCGCTGCAGCATCAATGTCCGAAACGTGTACTGTAGTATTAATTTATTCATTTATTTAGCCATGCCGCTCCCCCCCCCCGGCCGACCAGATTGGTCAACCCAAAGGGGGTGGGATTTGAGGATTGGCTAAAAGAGTGGATAGAATCTGAATCAGGAAAAGATATATCTTTTTAGGGGGGAATTATAGGCTAAAGGAAATTATTAGAAATAGTTAAAAGCAATATAGTTTAAAATATAATAGAAATTATTGTGTGGGGTATAAAAAGAAGTTGTGAAGTTTGACATGGAATTGACCCGGGAGGGGAGGGACAGGGAAGTCGGGGATAAGATATTGTTAAAGATATTATCTTTTTTCTTTTTTTGTGCTTTTTCTTTTGTTTTTTCCTTTTTTAATTTTTTTCCAAGCTTTTGTAGCTTTGTGTTGTATTTTTTATTGTAAAAAACCTCAATAAATATAATTTTTTTTTAAAAAAAAGGAGTGACGCAGCTGGGGACTCCCTAAGGGTGCGGGGGTTAGCCATGCCCCCCGCGCAGAGGGGAGAGCTCGTGAGTAGCCTGCCAAAAAGGAAATGGCTTTGGTGGGCAGGCGCTCGGGGCCCGCAATAGATTGCTTTTTCAAAATTGCCTGGAGGGGTTTGAAACTAGCCTGGGGGGGCCCCCGCAAGTGGCCCCTGGGCCAGACTTTGGACATGCCTGCCCTATGCTGTCCCTATGGAGGGTCCATAGCTCAGTGCCAAAGCTTGTGCTTTTTGCCTACAGAAGATCCTAGGTTTTATCCGCAGCATCTCGGGTCAAAACTTTCCCCCTTTTCTTCCTAAGGTAACACTAATGTCTCAACAAATGAAACTGATCTGTAGAAAACGTAACTTGAAAAAAGAGACATTGCACATACTTTTTAAAACCAAGAAATCTTTAATAAAAAAAATGTTTTAAAAAAACCAAATACAATCAGGTAGTAGCAGGTGATGTGAAAGAATCACTCCTGCCTGAGATAAGTGAGAATGATGCCCCCTCTGGTGGAATACAGAGAGCCATCACACGTGATCATAGGATATATTTGGAATATAGAAAGGGTTTATCTACACAAGGGGTTGCCAATCTTTTTGGCCTATTGACACATTTGCAAACCAGAGGAACTATCTTGGGTCCCCTATGTCCTACCAGTAGAGAAAGGGAACACCCCAGTGCAGGCCATGACTTTTAGCAATAGTCTCAAAGTGAACTAGATATACTTGCGGGTTGGTTGGGTTGTAAGTCCACCTTTACAATATTGTCCAGGGGAAAAGCAGAAGATTCAATCAAGTTTCAATCAAGTATTATTAGTACAAAAAGAAAACAATAAGAGAACCATATACAAGTGCTGACACAGAAACCAAAACCAAACGTAAAGCAGATAGCATATACAAATAAATACCGAAAGGCAAACCAGTCTTTATGGTCTTTGAGGCTATATAGCGGTCAGCAATGTGGCAGCAGGTCGAACGAAGTGTCAATGATAGACAGGCTGCCGGCGTTTTTCGCCTGTTTCGCCCATATGACGGGCTTCTTCAGTAGTTTCTCCTTCTGCTTTCAGTTATGTTTAGTGCATTCACTGGTGGTATAAACCAGGTCTTATTAGTATTCGAACTAAATCACTAATATACATCTAAACAAACAAATAAATATCAAAGTCAGTACTGACAATTCGTATGAAACCACTTATCTTGGCTTAGGCCACAATGCTCAAGTTCTTTTTCAAAAGGTTCTCTCATGCGATACAAATCAAATTCTAATTATTATTTAGACTAATACAGTAGTACAATTTCTAAAATACATGTACATATAAAGAAATATTTACATTTCTTATATTCAGAGTTTTCTTAGTTTGAATCTTGTGCCCTTGCGTGCTGCTTGTTTTGTATTGGACTTTTGAAGAAATTGGCAGCATTAGCCCATTATTTCAGTTTTTGTTGTACCTATGGCTTCAGGGGAAAAGCAGAGCAGATGGTGAAGGCATGTCCAAAAGCAATTTGTGTTGAAGAATCCTCCTTCCAGATAATGCTTTAGTCGAAGCAAACCTATCTCTCCTGTAGTGTTTCACAAACATGGTGGAATTTGCCCATATGGGTTTCTCTAAAGATGTCCTCAGTCATCTATGGCAGTGCTCCCCAACCTTTTTATCACCGCGGACCAGTCAATGTTTGATAATTTTACTGTGGCCCGCTGAGGGGGGGGGCGTTTATTGTTTATATTTTATTTAGATTGTTTTGATTTAATAATTTTAATTTAATTGTATTTAATGATCCTTAGGCGGCCCGGTACCAATTGATCCACAGACCGCTACCGGTCCATGGCCCGGGGGTTGAAGACCACTGATCTATGGGGGCTGAGGGTGAGACCAAGAAAGGCAGGCTACTGTGATGCATTCCTTCCCTCATCTGTTGATGGTAGACCTAGGGACCTTTCTCTCTTGGGTGCTTTCCTTGTAGGAGATGGGTAAGGATAGGGAGTTTAGTGTCCATCATATGCCTGAGGCAGATTCAGAAAGATTCAGAAAGATGAGGTACCGTACTATTCAGAAAGGTGCCATTTGAAGAAGTATTGCAACGTTTTCATGTTGCGATTCCTTGTGAGCAGGTAGGTTCCAGCCTTCCTTAACATGTGACAATTTCCTTCAAGGCTCCGGACTTTGTGCTCATTTCCCCCAGGTACAGTGGTACCTCGGGTTACAGACGCTTCAGGTTACAGACGCTTCAGGTTACAGACTCCGCTAACCCAGAAATAATACCTCGGGGTAAGAATTTTGCTTCAGGATGAGAACAGAAATTGCACGGCGGCGGCACGGCGGCGGCGCGGCGGCGGCAGCACGGCAGCAGCAGGAGGCCCCATTGGCTAAAGTGGTGTCTCGTGGTTAAGAACAGTTTCAGGTTAAGAACGGACCTCCAGAACGAATTAAGTTCTTAACCCGAGGTGCCAATGTATGTGTTTCCTCTGCTCAGACGGTTCACATGGTCATTTTGTTTTTGTTTTTTAAAATAATTTTTATTGATTTTCTTTTCTCATAACAAATATTCAATATCATTACTTAATATTCATTTTCCAATCCCCCCCCCCTGTGACTTCCCCCAACTTCCATTTCTGGTTTACTGTATTACATCAAATGTTACATTCATAATACTATGTTATCACCTGTTATACTGTATTTCTTGTTCTCTGTAAATAAAATTGTAAATGTTTATTTAAATCCTGCCAACGAGTCCATGTTTTTTGTTTTTGTTTCTGCAAATAAGTTGTAAAGGGTTCCCATTCTTTTTCAAAATCACTATTGTCCTTTTCATGCAGTTTATCCGTTAACTTTGCTAACTCTGCATAGTCCAACAACTTTTCTTGCCATTGTTCTTTTGATGGTATTTCTCCAGTCTTCCAATTCTGTGCTATATTTAAAATTCTTGTTGCTGTTGTAGCATATATAAATAATGTCCAATTTTCTTTCGGCAATTCTTGTCCTAAAATACCTAACAAAAAGGCTTCTGGTTTTTTAACAAAGGTTATTTTAAACATTTTTTTCAGTTCATTGTATATCATTTTCCTCCCCCCCCCTTCATAATCTTGCAATCCCACCACATATGGTAAAATGTACCTTCCCCTTCTTTACATCTCCAACAATTCTTTTGTTCTGTTTTATACATTCTTGCCAGTTTAATGGTGTAATATACCACCTATACATCACCTATACATGGCCATTTCGGGTCCGCTGGACATATTTGTCTAAGACTGAACCTGTGTTCTCCTCTTCCCCAGTTACCACGCCTGGGCTGAGATACATATGATACCTTTCATGTTTTGAAGTAGGAGAGCATGTTTAACTTTGAGAAGAAAGTTACAGGTAGGTAGCCGTGTTGGTCTGAATCAAAGCAAAATAAAAAAATTCCTTCAGTAGCACCTTAAAGACCAACGAAGTTTTTATTCTGGTATGAGCTTTCGTGTGCATGCACACTTCTTGAGAAGAAAGTAAGCATTGCATATATATCATTTTTCTCTCTTTTTTAATAATCTATTTTTATTAATTTTCCAATTAAAACACGATTATATCACATTCATTATTTCAAATTATACAAATACATATGCATATATATCATTTTTCTCAAAGCATATTTTCCTACTGTATAAATATATCAAAATTTACTTCACTAACTTCGAGCAACTTTTAAAATTCTTTGAAATAGTCTGCTAAAGGAAAATGCCACACAATTCAGGAGAGGAGATGGGCTTATCAAATATGGTGAAATTTTATGTGAGGAACATTCAGTCACCTGCAGTTTAAACCAGTGTTTCTCAACCTTTTTTGGGCCACGGCACACTTGTTCCATGAAAAAAATCACGAGGCACACCACCATTAAAAAAGTTAAAAAATTTAACTCTGTGCCGCCCTATATTGACTATAATTATGACTGTAAGAAACACTTGCCAATTGCTGTGTTGGTTGCAATCTCCTGTAAAATGGCTTCACAAGCCGTCCGGCGGGTCAGTGCCGGGTATTGGCGGCCGCCAGGCTCGTTTGCAGTGAGCTTTGGGAAAGTGGAGGAGAAATATTGCTTTCCAGCGGGTCAGTGATGGCTATTGGCAGCCGCCAGGCACGTGGCAATGCAAATCGCCCTTCTCGTCGCCGCACACTAGTGTGCCACGGAACAGCGGTTCAGAAATGCTGGTTTAAACTGATACAACCGGCATATAAATTTTAACTACCTCGGTAAAAACTAGGCCTATGCTCCAGTGCAGTGACCCACCACAAGGGACACAAGTCATGCCCACATTCTCCTTTGACCTCATCTTTCTAATTTTGTATGTACAACACTCAGCACAATGCCCTTGGGATGCTTCTAGAGGGCCTACATGTCCCATAAAGCAGGCAATAATAATAATAATAATAATAATAATAATAATAATAATAATAATTTATTTCTACCCTGCCCAGCCACTCTGGGTGGCTCCCAACAGAATATTAAAAACACAATAAAATATCAAACTTTAAAAACTTCCTTAAACAGGGCTGCCTTCAGATGTCTTCTAAAAGTCAGATAGTTGTTTATTTCCTTGAAATCTGATGGGAGGGCGTTCCACAGGCGGGCACCACCACCGAGAAGGCCCTCTGCCCAGGGCCGGCGCGTCCATTAAGGCTGCCTAGGGCGCCAAAATGGAGGGGGCGCTGGCCAGCCGGCTGGGGGAGGGGGAAGGAAGCCTGCTCTTGCGAGAGGCGACGTCTGGGCCACTTTCCCTCCCACCGCCCCACAGTGAGCCAGAGAGAAGGGAGGCATGGCCGTCCCTGCGAGAGGTGGCGACAGGATCAGCACCCCGAAAGTGCTCCTTTCGGGGCACTCATCCCGCTGCCGCCTTTTGCAAGAGCAGGCTTCCTCCCCCCTCTTTTTCTCTCTCCCTTCTTTCTTTCTTTCTCTCTCTCTCCATCTCTCTTACCCCTCCCTCCCTCCCTCCCTTCCTTTTTTCCTTCCTTCCTTCTGTCTCTCTTCCCTCCCTCCCTCTCTCTCGCTATTTCCCTCTCACCCCTCCTCCCTCCCTCCCGCCCCTACTCTCTCTCTCTCCCCCTCCCTCTCACCCCCTGGGGGTGCCAGAAGGTGATCTCGCCTAGGGCGCAAAAAAACCCTAGCACCGGCTCTGCCTCTGCCTGGTTCCCTGGAACTTCGCTTCTCACACTGAGGGAACCGCCAGAAGGCCCTCGTGTGAGTAAGAAAGAAAAGAAAGTAGAAAATGACCTGTGTCATAATTTTCTTTTTTTAAAAATAATGATAATCTGGCAACTGCCCCCAAGCCCCTGCCTCCAAGTCACTCTCTTACCTCCCCCCCCACACACACACGCACCAAGCAATTCAGTTTTGGAGAAGTGAGCGAGGTTTGGCCTTGCATTACA
The DNA here is from genome assembly GCF_965207765.1 of Zootoca vivipara. Taxonomy (NCBI): domain Eukaryota; kingdom Metazoa; phylum Chordata; class Lepidosauria; order Squamata; family Lacertidae; genus Zootoca; species Zootoca vivipara. The sequence continues at coordinate 15,555,588 of NC_142598.1, forward strand.
TTTTGGTACGTCATAAGGCATGGTAGAGACGCTGAGCTCGCATTCCATTCACAGACTCCTTGCTCAGCTTGCCACGGTGTTTGCATGTGGGCTGTCACCGCAAATAACAATACGATTCTTGTGTCTCTGTTAGGAACAGCTGTGGTTTGGAAAGCTAGCATTTAGTCACGGAAATTGCCGCCAGTGAGAAGAGGCACTGGGCGACCTGAAAATTCATACTGAATTTGTCTGAATACTTTTCTAGACTTTTAAAATGAGCATCTGGCCTATATTCAATACAAAACAACACAATGACATTAAACAGCCACAAGGCTCTCTTTCTTTTTTCATGCACTGCACACCATTACATATTGTTTTATATTATAATTATTAATATAATATATAATTTATAGACACTCCTTGGCCACATGATAAGCAACCATGTGTAAGCTTCCCCCGACTACTTTTTAAATAAAAAGTGGCCACAGAAGGCTGCAATCTTGAGCTTTGGACCAGTGGTGACGAGGGACCGCTTTTACCCATTTACCTCTGGCCATTTTTTGACTCAAAATCCCCCAGCTGCTCTGCTCCTCAAGGGGGTATCCATATCTCTTCACTTCAATGTAGAAAAGCAGATTGGAGTGAGGCAACATTCTTGAATGGGAAAATGTCTAAAGGAGAAGGCGCAGCTCTTCCTTACCTAAATCTCCTACCCAGTTTAGAGCCTCTTATGGCTTAAAAGGCTTCTGGGAAATGATTTATAATGAATTGAAAAAGATTTATAAAAATACATTTTTGAAGAAACCGGAAGCCTTTTTACTTGGAATAGTTGGGGAAGAAATTCCCAAAGAAGATGTTAATTTGTTTATGTATGCCACCACAGCTGCTAGGATTTTAATAGCAAAGTATTGGAAAAAAGAGGAATTGCCTTCGATGCAGGAATGGCAAATGAAAATGTTGGATTATATGGAATTGGCAGAATTGACAGGAAGACTCCGGGACCAAACAAGTGACAAAGTTCTAAAAGATTGGAAGAAATTTAAAATATATATAGGGAACGTATTTGATAATTAGATTTTGGAACATCCAGGAAAATAAGGAAGTTAAGGCAATAGGGAGATAATATAAGATTGAAAGCGAGAGACTATGGTAGATGATATATAAGATGAAATCTTGAAGTGTTAAAGGGATAATACGATGGGTAAGAAGGATGATTTAGAAACTGCTACAGAAGTTTATAAAAATGGAAAATCAGATAGTGGGGAACTGGGGAAGCCTGAAAACAATGAATATAAAAATGGATTGTGGATGATATATTTTTCTGTTGTATGTTGTTTGAAAGTGTTTTTGTATCGTTGTATTTTGATGTTTTTTGTATTTGTATTTTTTTATTTTGTACCTTTTTTGATATGTGTTGATAAAACAATTAATAAAAAATATATGAATAGAGCCTCTTATGGCTGTTTAAAAAAAAAAAAAAAAAGCTTCAGGGGGAAATTATGCAACAGCATGTTACATGTAACTTCTGTCTTAGCCTGCCTGCTAACCAGCAGAAATAACTGCATTGTGTTGTCAAGGCAATTCTGTTCTGCTGATTACCTGCAAGCATTTAGAAGAATGGGGAGAGGTAAGATGTTAACTACAACATCATCATGTAGTTAGGAAAAAGTAAACTGGAATAATAATAAGCGTGGATAACAATCAGCCTCTGAGATTCTGAAAAGGATATGAGCATGCGCACGCACATGTGCCCATGCGCATAAAATACCGTATCTGGAAATGACTATGAATTAAAGCTTCATTTGAACTGGTCCATCTATGGCTGTGGGCCCACCACAAGCGTGTTAAGGCAGCATTTACCCTCTCTGTAAAACATTTGCTGGTCCACAGGAAGAGTTTGTTGCATTAAGTAATTTATAGAGTGCTAAGAAGTTCCTTAAGCTATTATTAAAAACATACAAAATCTTCTCTGGTTAGGCTTCTAGTAACTCAGACTTCTAACTAAGCAGAACTGATAGAGCCGCCTTTTGATGTTTAATGAGTTCTGAGGCAGATGTGAGATGTGATAGACAGGGGAGCAGCGGTGATTTAGTGCTCATGAAAAGAAATGGTCCAGCCTCCGCTCCCTCCCGAAAAAAGGAAAATGTAGCTAAAAAGGACACCCCCCTTTCTTCTTCTTCTTCTTCTTTCCTTTGCAGCCCATGTGGTTTTGATTTCCTCATCTAGTGCCTCTCAGTGCTGGCTCGTTTCCATTCAAACACACACAGAACACTGAAAACTAATTAGCCTTGGATGCCGCCACAGGAAGTTAGGCTGCCAAGATCCTTTCCCCCCACAATTCCTCAACTTTCTCAGCTCCCCTCAGGCCAAGGGGCTTGCGCTGGGCCTCTCTGTGAAGGTTGCCAGGTCTAATTTTACAATTTCCCTTCACCTTATCAAGTATGCCCCAGGCCCAACCAGGGAGAAAGGATCAGAGCCAGGTTCTGTTGCGAGCTTTTCATCCCCACACCCAATCCCCTCCCTCTTTCTTTTCTTTTCTGCCTCAGTCTGAGGAATCTCGCTCATCTCCAGTTTCAGCGTTGACTTGTTAATCTGACCTTTGCTAATACTTTTTAGAAGAACCAAAGGGAACTCCACCATCCTGTAAAACATGAAAGTGTTCCCCTCTCCCAGACTTCTCTTCAAGGTTAACCATTTTCCCCCAAGAGCCAAAGCACCACAGGTGTCAACCACTCTCAGGCATCTTATTTCAAAGTAGGGTCCGTTGCAGCGCTAACCGTCAGGAACCCAGCCTTGATTACCGGGAGGGAAACGTTGGGTATAATATAATAGAAAGGTGGCAGCAAAAGTACAGTGTAGCTGTTTAGAGGACTGTCTTCTCAGTGAGCAACGAATGGAATGAACCCGTGCCTGCCTTTGCTGACCCATTGCCAGTACTGAACATAAAATATCTCAGGTAGCATCTAGACCAGGGCTTGTCTGGTCTACTTTGTCTTTTACCAGGACCCAAAGATCCACCAACAATAGTACTGGCTGCAAAAGACATTGTTGTTGTTTAGTCGTGTCCGACTCTTCGTGACCCCATGGACCATAGCAGGCCAGGCACTCCTGTCTTCCACTGCCTCCCGCAGTTTGGTCAAACTCATGTTCGTAGCTTCGAGAACACTGTCCAACCATCTCGTCCTCTGTCGTCCCCTTCTCCTCGTGCCCTCCATCTTTCCCAACATCAGGGTCTTTCCCAGGGAGTCTTCTCTTCTCATGAGGTGGCCAAAGTATTGGAGCTTCAGCTTCACGATCTGTCCTTCCAGTGAGCACTCAGGGCTGATTTCCTTCAGAATGGATAGGTTTGATCTTCTTGCAGTCCATGGGACTCTCGAGAGCCTCCCCCAGCACCATAATTCAAAAGCATCAATTCTTCGGCGATGAGCCTTCTTTATGGTCCAGCTCTCACTTCCATACATCACTACTGGGAAAACCATAGCTTTAACTATATGGACCTTTGTCGGCAAGGTGATGTCTCTGCTTTTTAAGATGCTGTCTAGGTTTGTCATTGCTTTTCTCCCAAGAAGCAGGCGTCTTTTAATTTCGTGACTGCTGTCACCATCTGCAGTGATCAAGGAGCCCAAGAAGGTGAAATCTCTCACTGCCTCCATTTCTTCCCCTTCTATTTGCCAGGAAGTGATGGGACCAGTGGCCATGATCTTAGTTTTTTTTATGTTGAGCTTCAGACCATATTTTGCGCTCTCCTCTTTCACCCTCATTAAAAGGTTCTTTAATTCCTCCTCACTTTCTGCCATCAAGGTTGTGTCATCTGCATATCTGAGGTTGTTGATATTTCTTCCGGCAATCTTAATTCCGTCTTGGGATTCATCTAGTCCAGCCTTTCGCATGATGAATTCTGCATATAAGTTAAAAGACATACAGTTCAAAATAAATAATGGGGTGCCTCTGTGAACTTTCTGAGCCTAGGAGCTGGTTTCAGTACTACAACCGACCTGAGTTCATAGGCCTATCATACAAAAGCCCGCTCCTGGCCATCTTTCTTTATTTTAGCAGCCTAATTTAAACAGAAAAGGTCATTTGGTTGTTCAACAATTGGGAGTCAGAAAGATCTGCTACAAATTACCGTACCCAGAGATCACCGGTACATCCTGATATAGATTCTGCTTTCTCTTGATCTAGAACAAGGACAACCAATTTTTATAATCTCAGAGCCTACTATATTATCCAAACACTTGGATAAGTGGGAAGGGGACAACCCAACCACTTCATGGACTATCTCAGGCATCCCCAAACTGCAGCCCTCCAGATGTTTTGACCTACAACTCCCATGATCCCTAGCTAACAGGACCAGTGGTTGGGGAAGATGGGAATTGTAGTCCAAAACACCTGGAGGGCCGAAGTTTGGGGATGCCTGGACTATCTATTTGTCTGTCTGTCTGTCTGTCTATCTGTCTGTCTGTCTCCTATCACCCATCTCACTGGGTTGCCCCAGCCACTCTGGGTGGCTCCCAACAGAACATTAAAAACACAATAAAGCATCAAATATTAAAAACTTCCCTAAACAGGGCTGCCTTCAGATGTCTTCTAAAAGTCAGATAGTTGTTTATGTCTTTGACATCTGATGGGAAGGTGTTCCACAGGGTGGGTGCCACTACCGAGAAGGCCCTCTGCCTGGTTCCCTGTAGCTTCACTTCTCACAGTGAGGAACCCACCAGAAGGTCCTCGGAGCTGGACCTCAGTGTCTGGGCAGAACGATGGGGGGGTGGAGATGGTATAAAGTTGGTACCACCTAGAAATAAGATATGGAGCATATGTGATCAGATGACATGAGATAATTGGCTGCGGAAATAATGTACTTTTTTTCTGAAAGACCCTCTCAAGAGGCAGATTTGTAGCGGCCTGTTTCCTTTCCAACCTACTGGCGAGAAAACAATACAAGCCACATGAAGTACACTTGTAGACTAATTTACATTTCATTGGCAGATCTTTACTAAAATTTTGTGGGGATACTGCTGGTCCCGTAAAAGTGCTTCGGGGGCCAGGTCTGTGCTACCTCTAATCTAAACAAGCAAACTTGTATTCTGTGACTGTTTCCTCATCTGGAGTTAGAATGCAGAGAGCAACTCTATTTATATAATGTCCCACCAGCTGCTGCACACCTATTAAAATGGCGTGCGCATACATTTGATGCAGCACCACATGTAGCAATGCTGTTTTGAATTTAAGAGCATATGGAAATCCTGCTTGGGGAACTCCCAGATGTCAGCCACCCCCATTCTGGAGGTGGCAGTTCTAGCAGTGAACCAGAAGGCAACATCTCATAGAAAATTCATCTTAATTTTTTTCTAGCTTGGGCCCACATTTCAGTGCAACATGGTACCCACATTGAATTATGCATTCTTATTTTAAACTATTTTTAATGTATTCAGTTAGCTCTCTCCCCCCCCCTCTGATAAATATCAAAATGTATGTTCTTTCAGTTCTTTAAATGCACACCATGAAAACATTTAGAAACTTACAAAAATAATTAAGTTATTTTGAAAACAACAACCAAAGGAAGGGGGAAACTTAATATAGTCATTGAAATATTTTCTGATTATACCAAATTTCTCCTTCAGATTAATTACATCCTACAACATGCAATCAATCCATATATTTAGTTCTTTTTATGTCCTGAACTGTATATTTTATTTATTCATTCCACCTCATGTTGTTTTAGAAGCTTGTAACATACCAGTCAACTTAATGACTCTCAAATTCCAAGTCTTTGCAAATAATATTCTTGCAAAAGTCATTATAATAAATTTTAGCACTTGATATATTTTAATGCTTGCATTACCTCGTGTATAATTTAATAATACCTAGTAATGGATTCATGCATATTTCTACCTGGAACATTTCTTTACTGGAGGAAATCATTTGTCAGTAAATTTCTTGACGTCCTATATGACTACCACATATGGACAAATCCAGTGTTTGCCATTCACTATTTTACTAATCATTTTGCTTTTCTAGGTGGTCCAGTGGCATTGAACTGCCATTTTAAAGCAGTTCTTTTTTATATAAAGGTAAAGGAACCCCTGACCGTTAGGTCCAGTCGCGGACGACTCTGGGGTTGCGGTGCTCATCTCACATTATTGGCCGAGGGAGCCGGCATACAGCTTCCAGGTCATGTGGCCAGCATGACAAAGCTGCTTCCGGCAAACCACAGCAGCGCACAGAAATGCCGTTTACCTTCCCGCTGTAGCGGTACCTATTTATCTACTTGCACTTTGAGGTGCTTTTGAACTGCTAGGTGGGCAGGAGCTGGGACCAAGCAAAGGGAGCTCACCTCGTCGCGGGGATTTGAACCGCCGACCTTCTGATCGGCAAGCCCTAGGCTCAGTGGTTTAACCCACAGCGCCACCCGCGTCCCTTCTTTTTTTATAGATGACTCCTATTTTATAGATGACTATGACTCCTACTTAAATTGGCTTGAAGTAATCCTAGTCCCCTAAGGGACCCAGGTGGCGCTGTGGTTAAACCACAGAGTCTAGGGCTTGCTGATCAGAAGGTCGGCGGTTCGAATCCCTGCAACGGGGTGAGCTCCCGTTGCTCGGTCCCAGCTCCTGCCCACCTAGCAGTTCGAAAGCACATCAAAAGTGCAAGTAGATAAATAGGGACCGCTCCGGCGGGAAGGTAAACGGCGTTTCCGTGCGCTGCTCTGGTTCGCCAGAAGCAGCTTTGTCATGCTGGCCACATGACCCGGAAGCTGTCTGTGGACAAACGCCGGCTCCCTCGGCCTATAGAGCGAGATGAGCGCCGCAACCCCAGAGTCGGACACGACTGGACCTGATGGTCAGGGGCCCCTTTACCTTTAATCCTAGTCCCATCACAAACATCTGTTGCAACAATTGCAGCACCAAGCCAGTTATTTGCAGCACATAGATTGCCAGGTATTATAGTTCCTGACAATGGGTCTGCGTTTACATCAGTTGAGTTTAAGAAATTTGTGGACCGAAACTTCATCCAAGCTGTCACCATTGCACCTCATCATCTAAAGCACATGATATGGTGCAGACAGCAAATGATGCCCCAAAGCAGATTATTGCAGCAGGCTTGCCAGCTTCCCCATAGCTCAACATTTCACTCCATGTTCAGTAACAGGAGCCAGTCCTGCTGAGCTGCTAATGGGACAACATCCCAAGGCTCGCCTTGGCTCTCTTCATCCAGACTTAGCTGAGAACTTACAAGGCAAACAAAAACATACTCTGGATGCTGCTCTGCCAGCACCTATGCTTTGCTCATTTGCACAAGAAAGAGAGGCTCACCCAAACGGCCTTTTGTGCTGCATTCCTAGACACAGGTCTGGGCTTTCATAGAATCATAGAACTGTAGCGTTGGAAGGGACACCAAGGGTCATCCAGTCCAACTCCCTGCAATGCAGGAATCTCAGCTAAAGCATCCATTACAGATGGCCCTCCAACTTCTGCTTAAAAACCTCCAAGCAAGGGGCGTCCGCAACGTCCCAAGGGAGACTGTTTCACTGCCGTACAGCTCTTCCCGTAATAACGTTCTTCCTGATGTTTAGTCAAAATCTCATTTCTTATACCTTGAAGCCGTTGGTTCGATTCCTACCCTCCAGAGCGAGAGAAAACAAGCTTGCTCCATCTTTCATGTGATGGCCCTTGAGATATTTGAAGATGGCTATTATAACTCCTCTCTGTCTCCTCTTTCCCATAAACAATACCCACGATTTGACGCCACATGTGTAAACATACCCAGCTCCCTCAACCATTCCTCATAAGGCTTAGATTCCAGACCTTTGGTCATTTTGGCCTCCCTCCTCTGCACACGTTCCAGCTTATCAATATCCTTCTTAACACTCTGTGCCCAAGTGCATGTGGTTTTTTGGGGGGATCCTGGCACTTTCCCCAGGAAAACCTGTGTTTTACCACTGAATCAGAGCAAGCTGCAATTGGGTTTCCCACGTTGCCAAACAAGGTTTTTTCTAGGGAAAGCGCCAGGACCAAAAAAAACCACCACTTAGTTGGAAGCTTTAAAGCGCGGGCCTGTGCCTGGAAAACATGGTGAAAAAGGAAATCTCAGCTTTAGTTAGGAACTATGGACCAGGACTACTATTATGGAAGCCGCTGGGCCTACTTTATAAGATCCAGAGTGCAGATTGGCCAACATGGCTTTGCCATGGTCAGTTGAGAAGACATTTCTCCCAGAGTGATTTGATAACAGCAGAAGCATCAGAAGCACCTCCCCTCGAATGATCTGGAGTTTGTGTTCTTGATACACCTCCTATTGACTTACCAGAGCAACTAAGGGTCGGTCCATGCTTCTGCAATTTTCTGCTCGACCTGCCTTTTCTAGGCATGGGTCCAAGAGGTTTTCTTCTTGCCCAGCTGCTTTCCAAAGGAAAACCTGCTCTTTAGTGACAGATGGGAACAAAGGGAAATCCGGGGATGACCTAAATTGTTGTTTGCTCTGGTTGAGCACTAAAGAGTGGTTTTCCCCAAGCAAAAGCTGTGGCACAAGAGTATACAAGCCAGCTCTATGTCCTCCAAAATATGTGGGCCGGGCCCCACTGGGCCTCCTCATGGTGGTGGAGGGCCTCATTGGGACTCTCACTCTCCTTTTGACATACATGATGTCACATGTGTGTGTCGCACGTGTGATGTCACGCGTACATGACGAGCCTCCCCAGTGTCGCACGGAACTCGGACAAGGGGAAGTGTGGGTTAAGCCCTAAGTGAAAGAAGCCATCATTCTTCCTTGCCCTCACCAACAATTGAAGTGGAGTCATGTGTACAAGTAAACCACAGAGGCAGCCTTATGAAAAGGTACTGCTAGCTAAGAGGGCTTTTTGGACCTCTTGAGCTCCTGTAGTTTACCTACTTCATTGACTCAGTGGTGGAGCACCAGAGAAAAGTTGTCTGCCTGCTCCTTGCCTATTTCCCTGCTACCCAAACACAACACATTTTTCACAGCACCCCATGAGGCTAGAAAATGCTTCATCTCTAGTGGGTCATGTTGCTGCTGCTGCTTACCAGGAGGTAGAGGAGGAGGGGCAAAGTTGGCATGGTGCAAATACGCCAATACAGCAAATCTGGTGCTCCTATTGGTGCGCTAGCACTGTGTTGACCTCACTGGTGCCTTGCCTGCAAGCAGCAGGAACACACCTGACTGGAGGTCAGGTGAGCACTGTCACCCTACCATGCCATATGGTCTTGAAATTTAACATGTACCGGTATTATTAAAACCAGTGACCAATTGTCAGGTGACCAGCAGAGGTCAGCAGAGAGCCCAGCGGAGGGGTGCAAGGGCTCTGGGATGCTGAGGTTTCAGAGCAGCACCAGGGCAGTTCTATGACGTCATGCAGTAGCGACGGGCAAGCACAGAGTCTTGTGGATGAGGGGATTTCAGATGCTAGAGAGCATGAGCATCACCTGAGTAGCTCAGGAGGGGAAGGGGAAGTGGTAGCTCCATCTCCGCAACAGCGCAGAGGTCAGAAACGTAAGGAAGAGAGGAGGAGATTAGGAGCTCCCAAGCTGCTTTGCTGGAGGCGTTCCCGCAAGACGCCACTTCCAGGATCTGAAAGTGACTGGACGAGAACTTTAGCTCTGTCTTGTACATAGCCATAGCTGCCAAGTCTTCGGTTTTTCGCGGGAAACCCCTGTATTTAAACCCTTTCCTCGCTATTATCCCGAATAGAGAAAAATCCCATAAATCCCCCGGATTTCCTACCTGCCAGGGAGGCTCCTTCTGCGCACGTCTGGACCGATTTCAGGTGCCGCTCTACCCATGTCTGGGCACTGGAAATCGGGCAGAGCGGCACCGGAAGTCGCTTCTACGCATGTCTGTCCAGACATGCGTAGAAACGACTTCCGGTGCTGCGCCGCTGCTGATCCCGGATTTTTCTTACCCGGAGTTGGAGGGTATGTACATAGCTGTACAATAAAGCGTTGTAAATACATCAAAAAAACCAAGATCATGGCCACTGGTCCCATCACCTCCTGGCAAATACAAGGGGAAGAAATGGAGGCAGTGAGAGATTTTACTTTTTTGGGCTCCTTGATCACTGCAGATGGTGACAGCAGTCACGAAATTAAAAGACGCCTGCTTCTTGGGAGAAAAGCAATGACAAACCTAGACAGCATCTTAAAAAGCAGAGACACCACCTTGCCTACAAAGGTCCGTATAGTTACAGCTATGGTTTCCCCAGTAGTGATGTACGGAAGTGAGAGCTGGACCATAAAGAAGGCTGATCGCTGAAGAATTGATGCTTTTGAATTATGGTGCTGGAGGAGACTCTCGAGAGTCCCATGGACTGCAGGAAAATCAAACCTATCCATTCTGAAGGAAATCAGCCCTGAGTGCTCACTGGAAGGACAGATCGTGAAGCTGAGGCTCCAATACTTTGGCCACCTCATGAGAAGAGGAGAATCATTGGAAAAGACCTTGATGTTGGGAAAGATGGAGGGCACTAGGAGAAGGGGATGACAGAGGACGAGATGGTTGGACAGTGATCTCGAAGCTACGAACATGAGTTTGACCAAACTGCGGGAGGCAGTGGAAGACAGGAGTGCCTGGCGTGCTCTGGTCCATGGGGTCATGAAGAGTCGGACACGACTAAACGACTAAACAACAACAACAAATACACAGAAGTGGAGTTGGGAGTCGTTACTTGTGGAAAGCATCATCTACTCCAGGAGTGGCCAACTCTGAAGAGACTGCGATCTACACACAGAGTTAAAAACTGGCAGTGATCTACCCCCCTTTGGGGTGTTCAGGTCAAAGTTGTTAAGCTTTTTTTTAGGGAGGAGGAAAGCCTTGTTTTTTTAGGGGTTCAGGTCAAAGTTGTTGAGATTTTTTAGGAAGGAGGAAGGCCCATTTGTTAAGGGTTCAGGTCAGAGTTGTTGAGCTCTTCTGAAGCGGGAAAGCCCTGTTTTGGGGGGGTGAAGGGCTAAAATGTTGAGCATTTTTTAGGGGAGCCAAAGTTGTTGAGGTTCTTTGAGGGGAGCCAGTGATCTACCAGTGATCTACCACAGACATCCAGTGATCTACTGTTAGATCACGATCTACCTGTTGAACGTGTCTACTCCATCACACCAATTTTATCTATTCCTCCATCCAATAATCAATATCTTTTTTTTAAAAAAAAGCAACAAAAGATAACTGTTATGTACATATGGGTCTTGCTTCTTTCTGGAGCATCAATGCCTGAAAGGGAAGTTACTAAGCTCGAACATAAGCTCATCTTTGGTTCCTTGCTTATTCCCTGCCTCCCCCTTCCCATTGGCACTTTCTTTCAAGGGGATCAAGGGTTGGAAGATGACAAACCCATTGATTAATAGACACAAAATGTCTCCTGTAATTTATTTGCTTTCTGCACCTGACTAGAATCACTAGGTCTATTTGGAAAAGAAAATATATTGTCCTTCCTGACTCCAAGTGGCAGCGGAGAGAGCTGAGCATGTGATATCAAGCTGTGTATGGAAAGCAAACAAAACGCCGTTTCTGTATATTGTAAGCATCTCAGGTCGTAAAAGTGTCAGCACGCTATATTTCTTGCCAGGATCCTCTCCGCTTTATTATTTGAGCCCTTTCCCATTGTGTTCAATATTCAAGGAGAGTCTCCAAAGTGCTCAACATCTGTTTCCCAATCATGTTTTTGATTATCAGTGCCAGATTGTTCACGATCCTCTCGCTCAGATAAATCTGATCACATTCTGGCCAGGCTGCAGCAGCCAGGATATATACTCTCTCCTGCTCAACTAACCAAACCCCCTATCTGTTATTTTCACATGCCCAACTTGCGATATTCTTCACAGGAACTCTGGCAACGACTAGGTGTTTTTAATACTTATGCAAAATTACAATGCATGCACCAGCCAGCCCTAGGAAAGTTTTTCTTCAACTGTAGCTACAGTACATGTTTACATGTCACCAATTCAGCTTCAAATTGGCCCAGTAGGGAAGTTTGTGGAGGAAACGCAGAGCAACATCGTGGTCATCAGGTGGTAAACAGATGGCTGGGTCCTATTGCTACATACTGGACTGAATTTAGCACTTATACTACAAATCAGTCAGCCCTTTTGTGCTGAGTTTCATGACTCAAAATGGCTCCCAGAGGCTCTAGACTGCTTTGATACAGGAGTCCCACTGTAACCTGTATTTCAATACACATCCTCCTCAGTTTTCCCTCCCCTGGAATTCATATGGAGAAGGGTGGGAAATCTTATCCCGTCATAGGAGAGAGTTCAATGGATACTTCTCATGTTTCTCACTATTCTCACCTAAAAGGGGTGTTTCTCCTCCTGATTCAATGCCAATTGGGCTATTAAGATACCCTGTTTCTCCGAAAATAAGACGTAGCCACAAAATAAGCCGTAGCAGGATTTTTAAGCATTCAAGGAATATAAGCCATATCCCGAAAATAACTCATACATGGTACATCGACTTACGAACGACTCAACAACCGATTTTTTCGACTTACGAATGGGGGTAATGGCAGCGCACTTACAAATGTCTCGAGATCCCCCCCCCAAAAAAAACCCACAGCGATTTTAGATAGTTTTTAGAGTTACGATTTTTTCCCGTTTCCAATGCATTCCTATGGGAAATCGCGTTTCCAATGGAGTTTTTCGACTTATGAATTTTGCGACTTACGAAGGTGCCTTCGGAATGGAGTAAATTAGTAAGTCGAGGCACCACTGTAGTGATAGGCACAGCAGCAATGCCGGCCGCAGCAGGAGGAGGAGGAAAACAATAAGACATCCCCTGAAAATAAGCCATAGTTGGGTTTTTTTTAAAGGAAAAATAAATATAAGACGGTGTCTTATTTTCAGAGAAACATGGTAATTCAGTTTAAAAATGCCAACAGCAGCTTCCCCAGGTCTACCATTTCTGGTTGCAAAGTTCCACCACACCCACAGCAGTGGCAGCAGGGGGGAAATTGGGGGTGGGTCACAGGAGGGGCAAAGTATATTTCTAAGTGGCTGTGTTCCAAGTGTTAAGATCTCTGAAAGAAAAATAACAGTATACAGTGGTACCTCGACTTACGAATGACTCGACTTACGAATGTTTCGAGTTATGAACAGAGTTCCGCCCACCATTTTGGATGCAGTTTAGATAGGATTTTTTCGACTTACGAATTTTTAAAATTTTTCCCGCCATTGCCTTCGACTTACGAATTTTTCGACTTACGAAGGTCCATTCAGAATGGATTAAATTCGTAAGTCGAGCTACCACTGTATGTTCATGACAGAAGTCCAGCAATTTTTGGGGGGGTGGGGGCAAATTTCTCCCAATCCCTGCTAGTCTCTCTTAAATATGGACATTTCCCTTTAATTTCAAAGAAGTTTAATTTCAAAGAAGGGATGTATATCTTTAGCAAGTAGTTAAGGAAACATAGCCCCTTGGAAACTTTTTTTAATTTTTTTTTAAAAAATCACACAGATTAAAGCTTCAATCTATAGACTGTTATTTGGAAGTAAAGCTTCCCCGAATAACCAGGAGTTACTTCCAAGTAAGCATACACAGGATCGGTTTGCTCTATAATTTGCGGAACGTCTCCTCTTTTAAAGAACGGGAAGAAATTGGAAATAAAAGCCATAGCAATCAAACATATGGGTAGGTGTAGCCAGAAACATTTTGCCTAGGTAAAAGCTAAATGGCAAGTTTCAGACTACATCATGCATCAACTCTGGCAAACAGAGTCATGCAGGAGAAAAAAGGGAAGCCGTTACAGGAAGGCACTTAGAAGAAAGAGATACGTACACACACCAAAGAAAAATGCTTTGATATTTAAAATATTTATGACTTTAAAAGGCATGAAAAATGATACCAGCTATTAACTAATAGGCATTCTGCCTTTGTGATGCAGCTTAAAACTTTTAACTGGAAACACATCTTTGCTTGACATTGTCTCAAGCCAGATGTAAACATGATTAATTTCAAGGTGCAACAGAGGAGAGTTCCTACCTCCTGCCTTTGACTGTATGTTGTTAATACATAGGAGACCACTTGCAAGCTGGACGAGATGCTCTTTGCGCTTTCTCCTGTTGAGAATGCTGGTCCATGACATAATTCTTCGAAATGCATAAGCAAGAATAAATGGATAGCACTGGAAAGGGATTCTTCCAGCCTGATCCTTTTATTTACAACAAACAGACCACGCAAATACAGCCCTGGAAGGTAAGATACAAAGCTAAGGGAGCTTCCACGTGGAACACCAAATGTGCTTTTTCCCTCCAGAGGGAAAATGGCTTAATGCGTCCTTTTTCTGTTGATGGATGCTTCTCTGGGTAATCTTGAAGCAATTTCTCTTTGATGAGGCCATTCCTGGTTTATTTATTTAAAATATTTTTATGTTATCATTTAGGCAGCCGTTTCATAAAATTATCAGGGTGGCCTACAAAGGAAAATAAAAACTTGACACTACCACTGCAGTCTTGCACAGAGTACTCCTGCCTCCTGTCCAAACCTGCTAATTTCTGTGGTGGCACTGTGGGTTAAACCACAGAGTCTAGGGCTTGCTGATCAGAAGGTCGGCGGTTCGAATCCCTGCAACGGGGTGAGCTCCCGTTGCTCCGTCCCAGCTCCTGCCCACCTAGCAGTTCGAAAGCACATCAAAGTGCAAGTAGATAAATAGGGACCGCTCCGGCGGGAAGGTAAACGGTGCTTCCGTGCACTGCTCTGGTTTGCCAGAAGCAGCTTTGTCATGCTGGCCACATGACCTGGAAGCTGTCTGCGGACAAACGCCGGCTCCCTCAGCCTATAGAGCCCGATGAGCGCCACAACCCCAGAGTCGGACACGACTGGACCTGATGGTCAGGGGCCCCTTTACCTTTTACCTTACCAACAATTGGAATGGATATTTTATTTATTTATTTATTTATTTATTTATTTATTTATCTATCTACTTAGCTATTTTTCTATCAAGATTTATAAACAGTTTCACCAACAAAAACCTTGAAACAGTTTACATAAAGGAGGATTACCCACTTTGTGTGCCTTTATGGGATGTGTGCCAGTTACTTGTAAACCTCTTCATTCAGAGTTCCCTTTGCTTCTCTGTTTTCTAAATTGAGATCCAGAACATGAATGTAAATGGACGCATTGGATTGAAGCAAAATATTGAACAATTTACAGTGCAAGCCCCTCCCCCCAAGTTATTAAGAAAATGACAATAAGAGCATCAGACCTCACCTGAATCTCATAGCTCTCCTGTAGCTGCCTCTGATTAGTTATCATTTAACTCTTGGGGGAATTAATTAGCATCACACGTCATGTGCATGGAAGTTGCCGAACCAATTAACCAACTAGAAGGATTACTGTTAATAGCACCAGTTTTCCTATAACTTGATATTGCTGGATAGTTTTCATGGAACTGCAAAAACATTTTTAGTTTGCTTTCTGTTGCCACCCTGGAACTTTTCTTTATCAGTGCCACTTTGTTTTCTACGATTCATTGCAAATGAAGGAAAACAACTTTTCTGCTTGTATAAGTTGATAATATAATTTTGGTTACTGAGGACAAATAAGATTGTACAAAAACAAGATTGGGTGCAGGCCTGGCCAGGACATAGGCGTCTTGACTGTGACAAAGGTGACCTGTGTGCTTGCTTGCTTGATTAACAGCTGTTGGGAACTTCAAGGTCCCTGCTCTCCCTTCTTATGTTCTTTGTACTGGACCTGGAGACTCCAATAGAGAGCATTCCATGTCAAGAAGGAGGGCAAGTGGGCACCCTGTCAAATGGCAGGGCAGGAGTTACACAGAGGAGGGCTTTTTCAATGTTGGTGCCCATTGTATGCCTCTCTCTTCCCAGACCTGCTCTCTTTGGGCCTGTATTTTGGAGCTTTATAACTGAGGAAGACTATGGAAGAACTGGTTGACAAGTCTTATCAGTTGCTGATGTATGAGCGGATTTTATTTGCTGCTTCTCTGGGCTTCTGGTGCTCCAGGGTTTACAGCAGTGTAATGGAGTTGGCCAGGATGCCAGAAGGGATACAGTTTATGAGCTTTCTCCATTATCTGCACAGCAGGGGGTGTTCAGTCAACAGTGGAAAGGCTGAGCTGCAGCATTCCCTGCTGGTTACCTGCTTTCAGCAATAGGGGTCGCTGTTTGGTAGTACCCAATTGGTTAGCTGTCAGATTCTAGTGCTCCCTATTGGTGGCTCTTAGGTAATTCACAAAATACAGAGTCCATTCATAAAACACAGTGTTCATTCATAAAGCAGTAACATAAATCTCCATTGCTACATATTAGGTGTATATTTCAGCGGTTGAACGTACAAGTTTATGGCCAAGCTGTAGTGTAGCGTTATGTGACTGTGAATGAAAGGTGGCTGGGTTCATTGTCTCAGGGTTTGGGGGGGGGGGGAAAGAGGTGACAAAACTGATTTCCAATAACTGTTCCCCTTTATTTCCTTAACAAGTCCTTGAGTCTGTACTCTGAATAGTGACACCAGGGACCTAGAAGGTGCAGGGCTTGTCAGTCCAACCCCTGCACAGTCTCATCAGGGCTGACCTTCAGGCAATTGGAGCAATTGGGCCAAATTGGGCTCCACGGGCCACTCCTAAGGGGGCCCCTGCACCCAGGCAATCTAGATGGATTTTATTTATATCTATAAGATTTTGCAGACTTTGGCTGTGAACTGGGTCCGTACAAAAAAAAAAAAATCAAGTTGCACCCCACTGGCTAGCCCTGAGTCTAATAGTTGCTGGGCCTGAGTTGCCCTGCCCTTGCATGAAGTTTTTGGTTTTCAATTTTGGGAGAGGGGAGACTGCGGCACTGGGGAGAGGGCAGGCTAGTGAGGCCCTCTAGACTTAGAGGCCCGAGGCTTCAGCCTACTTAGCCTATACATAAATCTGGCACTACCTTTCCTGCTATGACTGGGGGAAATGCAGGAAACCAGATGGACATCATCTGTGAATGTTCCAGAGCAGACTCCATATGCAGAGTAGTAAACGTAATGCATTCGGGAGTCAAAACCAGAACACCTATTGTGGTATTTTCACTTGATGCAACAAAAGCATTTGACAAATTTGAATGGTCTTTGCTTTCACCAAAATGTGAATGCAGAATACATTTCAAAGCATGTGG
Organism: Zootoca vivipara; assembly: GCF_965207765.1. Lineage (NCBI taxonomy): Eukaryota > Metazoa > Chordata > Lepidosauria > Squamata > Lacertidae > Zootoca > Zootoca vivipara. Next base: position 15,572,669 of record NC_142598.1, read on the forward strand.
CATAGACTGGCTTAATGCAGGGGAGTGGCAGGAGGCAGCAGCTGGGGAACCCCCAAGCAAACCCCAGGGAAAGAAGATTCAGAGCCAGGAGATTGGTGGTAGGATGACGATGAATGGTCAGAGGGAGAAGAGGGAGCAGACTGGGAGGAGGAGGTGTCAGAAGCAGAAGAGGCAACAGAGTCTAGTGAGCAGGAAGAGGCTGTGGCAGAGGGCAGTTCAGACTCAGAGGCAGGAGAAGAGCGAGGCCAGAAGACAGAGATAAGGTAGGCTGCTGAAGAATCTAGGGAGGATCCCCCTACTGCTGTGGTCCGTTCCCCTTCTCCCTGGCATACCTGCCAAGTTCCGGCCTGAGAAATAAGGGACTGGACTGGAAGTAGCAGATCGGAAGTAGCGCTGCCGCCATTTTGGAACTGGGCGGAGCATGCTCAGAAGCGACTTTTGATGCTGCTCTGCCCTGTTCCAAAATGGCCACCGCACCAGAAGTCGCACTGCAGCCATTTTGGAACTGGGCAAAGCAGCATCAAAAGTCGCTTCTGAGCATGCTCCGCCCAGTTCCAAAATGGCCACCGCACCAGAATAAACCGGGGGGAAACAAGAAAATCCATTTTTTTCGGTTGGGGACAGCTAGAAAAACAGGGGTTTCCCGGGGAATACGGGAGACTTGGCAGCTATGCTCCCTGGTCTCCCAGAACACGCAGAGGAAGAAGAGGGCAGAGGGAAATTGTACGCTGAATTAGTCTCTGAATGAAAATAACGCACCATAGAGGTATCCTGAGGTAGTAAACCTGCCAAATTACAGAAAAATAAGTTCAAGGAGACGGGTATGTAAAGCACATTCAATGCTGATTTTGCAGGTGCGGAGAGAATCTATAGGGATTCACTTCTTCCTTCCCTGTGGTTTTGTGGGTAATGTTTTTATTATGAAAATGGCAGACATCAAAGAGGTACTTGAGCTAAGTGCAGGTGCTGGGGAAGCATGGTAAATTGGGGGGTGGGGTCCTTCAGGTTTCTTTTCTGCTCAGTTGGCACCGAAAGTCATAAAATAAATGCAAAACTGATTAGACAGGAATGGATGCACAGAGGCAGAAGAACTAGAACGTCCAGCATTTTCCACTAGCAGAAGGAGGAAAGTCAACAGAGCAAACAAGAACAATGTGATTGGTGAGCCCTGATCAATTCATTCCCTCTGGTTAGAAGATAGACCTATCAATAACAACAGTGTTTCCCCTGTCCCCACCCTGGCATTTCCCTTGATGAGAAATATTTACAGACACACTCTCCCCAAATTACAGGTGAAACTCGGAAAATTAGAATATTGTCGAAAAGTGCACTTATTTCAGTAATGCAGCTTAAAAGGTGAAACCAATATATGACATGCAAAGCAAGATATGTCAAGCCTTCATTTGTTGTAATTGTAATTATTTGTCGTTAGGCGGGTCAATTATAAATGGAATGTAATTAATGAAATGTAATAGCGATGTTTATTTTTGTATTATTGTAACTATTTGTTTTATTACTGTGGAATTTCCAAAAGAAAGCATTTGTAGAAATTAAACGAAAATTAAAAAAATAATAAGTTGCATTACTGAAATAAATGCACTTTTCGACGATGTTCTAATTTTCCGAGTTTCCCCTGTACTTTGGAGGTCCCCACTCTGGACTGATCCTTCTGTGACTAAGACAAGTGACCTACTTATGGTTTGGGAATCATGCTAATTCAAAGCACACCCCCTAGTATTTAATTGTGTATAGGGATTGAGTATTAAAAGAAGGGTTTGCTTTGTCCTTCTCTTCCCCAAATCTTTGATGAAATTAAAACTAGAGTGTCCCAACTGGAAAGTGAGCCACTTAAATGAGAGGTGGTGGGCTCTCCTTCCTTTTAAGCAGAGGTTGGATGGGCCATCTGTCTTGTATGATTTAGTTGAGATTTCTGCATTGCAGGGGGTTGGACTCGATGACTCCCAGGGTCCCTTCTAGCTCTCCAATTCTACGATTCTATGACCTACTCCCCACCCCAGCCATTTTAAGAACTAAACTAGAGGTTTGCGATGGTGATTTCCCTGGTGTAAGCAGACTATGAGGCAAAGGTCACCCTGTTAACTTCCCCACATGCTTACCAGAATAAGGAACATGGTCGTGCCAGTTTCACAAAAGGATTTATAGAGCTATACTGGCATCTAGTGGGGGCAGCATGCAAGACCTGGGTTTTCCTAATAATTCCCTCTTTAATGATGCAGGAAATTAAACGAAGCTGCATGACAGGCAAATAACACAGACCACAAGCCAGAGGAAGAATAAAAATGTAGTAGAGAAATGAAATCTTAGTTCAGATGAACCAGCAGTTGTATAAACTGTTAGATTTACATACACCAGACTAGCAACGGGGGAGAATTTTGATTCGTTTCCCATTTATAGGCAAACCTACCCAAATCACACTTTACTAAACAATATGAGAGCTGAAACACAACCATCCTTCGAAATCTGCCCTTCTCTGAATTTTTCAAGTTGAGTGATGTGTACAAAATTGTATGTGCTGGAATGAAATGCATATATTCCTGAAAATAACATGCAAAAGTGGATTATTAGAGGGGAATTATGGTCTTATGCAAATGGTGACAGCAGTCACGAAAATTAAAAGACGCCTGCTTCTTGGGAGAAAAGCAATGACAAACCTAGACAGCATCTTTAAAAAGCAGAGACATCACCTTGCCGACAAAGGTCCGTATAGTTAAAGCTATGGTTTTCCCAGCAGTGATATATGAAAGTGAGAGCTGGACCATAAAGAAGGCTGATCGCCAAAGAATTGACACTTTTGAATTATGGTGCTGGAGGAGACTCTCGAGAGTCCCATGGACTGCAGGAAAATCAAACCTATCCATTCTGAAGGAAATCAGCTCTGAGCGCTCACTGGAAGGACAGATCATGAAGCTGAGGATCCAATACTTTGGCCACCTCATGAGAAGAGAAGACTCCCAGGGAAAGACCCTGATGTTGGGAAAGATGGAGGGCACAAGGAGAAGGGGACGACAGAGGACGAAATGGTTGGACAGTGTTCTCGAAGCCACCAACATGAGTCTGACCAAACTGCGGGAGGCAGTGCAAGACAGGAGTGCCTGGCGTGCTCTGGTCCATGGGGTCACGAAGAGTCGGACATGACTAAACAACAACAACGGTCTTATTCTTATTCTGATGCTTGTGTTTAAATTCCGTGTGCTTTGCACTGCATTCCAGTGTGGGTGCAGTGGTTAGAGTGTCAGACTAGGACCCAGGAGACCTGGGTTCATATCCCCACACGGCTATGAAGATCACTGGGTGACCTTGGACTCATCATTCCCTCTCAGCCTAACCTACCTCAGGACTGTTGTTGGCATTAAATGATATGGGGGGGGGGAACCACATAAGCCACCTCGAGCTCACCAGAGAAGAAGGAGGGACATATCTGTGGCAAATAAATTTGTTACAGCCTTAATTATTTTGACAATTTACCATCTGAGAAGGATTCACCAGGCTGCAGTAAATTTGCTTCATGCTGAATTCTGGGGGAATCCTGCCCGCCTTCTAGTGCTAGAACTTTCATAGAATCATAGAGTTGGAAGAGACCACAAGGGCCATCCAGTCCAACCCCCTGCCAAGCAGGAAACACCATCAAAGCATTCCTGACAGATGGCTGTCAAGCCTCTGCTTAAAGACCTCCAAAGAAGGAGACTCCACCACACTCCTTGGCAGCAAATCCCACTGTCAAACAGCTCTTACTCTCAGGAAGTTTTTCCTAATGTTGAGGTGGAATCTTCTTTCTTGTAGGTTGAATCCATTACTCTGTGTCCGCTTCTCTGGAGCAGCAGAAACCTTTCACCCTCTTCTATATGGCATCCTTTAATATATTTGAACATGGCTAACATGTTGTTGTTTAGTCGTTTAGTCGTGTCCGACTCTTCGTGACCCCATGGACCATAGCACGCCAGGCACTCCTGTCTTGCACTGCCTCCCGCAGTTTGGTCAAACTCATGTTCGTAGCTTCGAGAACACTGTCCAACCATCTCGTCCTCTGTCGTCCCCTTCTCTCCTAGTGCCCTCCATCTTTCCCAACATCAGGGTCTTTTCCAAGGATTATTCTCTTCTCATGAGGTGGCCAAAGTATTGGAGCCTCAGCTTCACGATCTGTCCTTCCAGTGAGCACTCAGGGCTGATTTCCTTAAGAATGGATAGGTTTGATCTTCTTGCAGTCCATGGGACTCTCAAGAGTCTCCTCCAGCATCATGGTGCTGATGGCTAACATATCACCCCTTAAACTTCTCTTCTCCAGGCTAAACATGCCCAGCTTCCTAAGCCATTCCTCATAAGGCATCGTTTCCAGGCCTTTGACCACTTTGGTTGCCCTCCTCTGGACACGTTCCAGCTTGTCAGTATCCTTCTTGAACTGTGGTGCCCAGAACTGGACACAGTACTCCAGGTGAGGTCTGACCAGAGCAGAACACAGTGGTACCATTACTTCCCTTGATCTAGATGCTATACTCCTATTGGTGCAGCCCAGAATTGCATTGGCTTTTTTAGCTGCTACATCACACTGTTGACCTCGAGCTCACTGGAGAAGAAGGAGGGGCATATCTGTGGTAAATGATTTTGTTACGGCCTTAATTGTTTTGACAATTTACCATCTGAGAAGGATTCACCAGGCTGCAGTAAATTTGCTTCATGCTGAATTCTGGGGGAATCCTGCCCGCCTTCTAGTGCTAGAACTTTAAAGGGTCCTGCCTTTGATATGCATTGCAAAGCACAAGATGGTTGCCTCACCTTCTGCATACCACTTCTGCCATAGATTCCTGTACCCCATTGGGGTGAAATTTCCAGAACTATGGAATGCTCAGCTAGTGTGTGGCGTGGCAGGACTGTTTTGTTATGAGAGCACATTCAGACCAGCACAAACAGTCCAAAGTTTACTAGAAAGTTAAGCTTTAATCTTTTGCGGTGATGTATTAAATTTGAAACGTTCCCCCATCTCCCCTCAGCCAAACACAGATCAAGGAGTGGCTGTGTTCACAAAGGGATAGCACGACATTCAGTTGAAAACCCACTCTGAAGCAATGGTCTAGCTAGCTGGAGTTGCTCACACTAAAGGCAAGTAATTATTTTTTTCCTGAGCTTGTTTGTGGTCAGTGGGCGGTGGATAAAGGTTGTTATTGAAAAAATCTGTGGCTGGATTCAGCATTTGCTTTCTCCTGATAATTATTTGATTTGCAGCGGAAGGAGACACCAGTACATTTCATGTGTGTAAATTGATGCACAATGTGACCAATTCACACATGCAAATTATTCCCTTATCTGCCATCATATGCAGTGCTTTTCCCCCCCAAAAAATGTTTAGGAGTACTCTCTTTTTGACTCAAAGAAATCAGCATTTTATAGTTCAAATGAATACAGTATATGGACAAAAGTACAAATATTCACAAAATGTTTGGGGCGTATATGTACCCCTGTGTCGTCGTCCCCCTCCTGCCAAAAAAAAAGCACTGATCATATGTGATTAGTTCCAAGGTTGTATTTTAAATTCTTCCAGTGTTTTAGTAGAGAAAGACCATTTTGTTCAGGTGGGTTTTAAATTGGGTATTCCAAGCGGACTCTGTTCTAAATATCTGCTCTGCTGCTGTTTCACTGTAATGTTTAATTGTTGATGGTTTTATTGTATCCTGAAGTCATCTTGAGCACTACTTTGGTAAGCGAAATTAAAATAATAATAATAATAATAATAATAATAATAATAATAATAATGTGATGAACGTAGATGTGTGGCTCAGTATTTATACCTCCCCTTTCCTTTGTTTACACAACTTAATAGCCTCATTGTTAGGTATGACTAGCATAAATAAATATAACAGAGCCATGTCCCGCTCAAAGAACATTTTATCAGCTCAAAAACAAAACTATACCGTGATAAATCCCTGAAATGAGATATTGATAAAGTGAATGATATTAAAACTAAACTAATAATTGTTCAAAAAACAAAACAAAATTAGCTTAAATCTCCCAAAAGAAAGCTTGATATAGAAAAAAACATAAATTTCTCAAAGAAACCTCTAAATAAAGTAAACCTTGACGAGGTGCCAGCTGAGTGACTTGTTTCACTGGAAAATCTCTATCTGTTTCCTCAGGAAGAAAATATTTAGGGGCTGAGGTTTTCTTATCAAAAACTAGAAAGAACTGTACACTCTGAAAAGAACTGAAAGCTACACCGCAGTGTGGGGTAAAATTCCCCAAAATAAGACTCTAGTTTTGTTTAAACCAAAGGTTAGCTAATCCTATGAGACAGTTCAAATAATGAATATCATAGCTATTTGAAAAAGATTAGGTAGAGGGCTGTAAAAGCTCTCCTAGTTTTTATGTTATAACGCCATTGCTAAGACTGCTTTGAAAAATCTGTTTTTGCATATTACAATGTGCATTTCTTAGGTATATGTTCCATTTTCTTTATCTTGTGCTTCTGTAAATATTCTGTTTCTAGTGGGTTCACAGGTTTCCAGTGGAATATGTGTTTTCTTGCCCAGACATGCTGCCAGGTTGGGGGGGGGAGGGAGTGTGCCTTCTCCTTGGCAAGGTAGATTCAAGAGCTGTAGAAGAGAGAACATTATTTATATCAGGGCAATGAATGGAATAATAAAATAATAATAATAATTATAATAATAACAATCCAGCAAAAAATAAAAACATAACAAACCATCAAACATTAAAAACTTGTCTATGAAGAGTTGCCTTCATATGTCTTCAAAATGTCATGTATTTGTTTAGTTACAGGTAGGTAGCCGTGTTGGTCTGCCATAGTCGAAACAAAATAAAAAAAATCCTTCCAGTAGCACCTTAGAGACCAACTAAGTTTGTCATTGGTATGAGCTTTCGTGCGCATGTGTATCTGATGAAGTGTGCATGCACACGAAAGCTCATACCAATGACAAACTTAGTTGGTCCCTAAGGTGCTACTGGAAGGAATTTGTTTAGCTGTTTGACATCTGATGGGAGGAATCATCATCATTATCATCATCATCAACATCCCAAGCAACTAGGGTAGCTGCTACGGAAAACTATTTGAGATCTTCAAGCTTGCAATCAATGAATGTTATACTACATTTACTCGGAGTCAGGCCCCACAGAGATTAACAGGGCATAATTTCAGGTGAGTGGGTACAGAATTGCTGGTGGAGATAGGGAACATGATCACCATTTAAGCAGCTGCAAGATTGTTGCATTCCAGTTGAAGAAATCTAGACTTCCAATGTGAACATAAAGGCCATCATTGATTCAAGAGGTCCATTTGATTCTTATTAATGAAACATAAATAAGAAAAGAGGGGAAGGAGGAGAAAGGTCTCATCAGTTTTGGTGGCAGCAACAAAAAGAAAAATTAAAAAAATGAAAATAGACATTCTGCTTAGAGTGGGTGAAGACCAGAGCCCTGGCAGGGATACAGTTTTCCTGCTCCCTGGTCAGCAGACTGAATGTTTTCGTTAAGCAGAGGGACCCCCATATCTTCCAGCTAATCTGCACAGATCAGATGAGAAGAGGTGGGGGACTGTGAGACTGCGCATGTCTGTAAGAACATTCCCCCATCAAGCCAACTTCAAGATTCTCATTAATAGCCTGTACTTGTCATATTTATCTTCTCTCCACTGCAGCTTTGATTTAAGATGGCCCTGGTCTGTTTGTCAGACTTTGAGGCATATGCTAAGAAGCATCTCCCCAAAGATGCCTGGGATTTTGTTGCCGCTGGCGCTGATGAATGTAGTACCCTGGAAGAAAATCTCAAGGCATTTAAAAGGTATGATAAAGGCTCACCTTTGGCGAGTGGAAGGTTAGCACTCATGTTAAGATGGTCGCTCACATGAGGTATCGTGGACTAGCTAGATTGGGCTGGGTTGAAATCTTTTTCTTCTTCTTCTTCAAATAATTTTTATTCGTTTTCCAATATTGCCAAAATACAAAAACAACATTGCAAAAGCAAAAACACAAAAAACCAAATAAAATAAAATAAAATAAAACAAGAATAAAACATAAAAAGGAAAAACATCATTTGTTACATTTTTACTTGTTGACTTCCTTGATTCCCCTCTCACTGGGTCCATTTTAGAATTCCATTTAAGCGATTTCCATCTTATATCTTAATTCAAACTAATACCTTTTATCATTATCTTTCAATTATTCTATTCAAAAAACATCAACTATATTCCACCAATCTTTAATCAATTAATCCCAATCAAAAAATTATTTCCCATCCTTCAATCTTCTATTTCTCCCTTTAGCCTAAATTTTATTACCAAAGATTTCCCATAAGTTCAAATAATAATTCTTATATCATATACATAGCTGCCAAGTTGTTGTTGTTGTTGTTTAGTCGCTTAGTCGTGTCCGACTCTTCGTGACCCCATGGACCATAGCACGCCAGGCACTCCTGTCTTCCACTGCCTCCCGCAGTTTGGTCAAACTCATGTTGGTAGCTTCAAGAACACTGTCCAACCATCTTGTCCTCTGACGTCCCCTTCTCCTAGTGCCCTCAATCTTTCCCAACATCCCTTATGCTGAATAGGCTTCCTCGCGAGAAAAGGGAAAACTTGGCAGCTATGTATCATAATAACATATTAACACTTAAGACTAACAACCCCCCCCCCTTCCCCTGGGCTCAGGGTCTCCCAGATGGCTTGAAATCTTACGCCAGACATTGGAGGTGCAAGCAGGAACGGATTTAGGTTTGATGAGGCCCTAAATTACTGACGGTAATGGGGCCCTTTATATGTCTAGCTGTCCTTTGTCAACAACAAATTATCACTGTTTTTGTGTGTTGAATATAGGCTATATGCATGGAAATGAGCAAACCAGTGATATTTTAGGGAGCAGTCTAGCAGGCGGGGCCCATGACTTACATCATAGGAGCCTACACAACACAAAACACTGTTGCTGTATGTAGGTTTTATTTTATTTGCTTTTATATTTTGGAAATGTACATCCAGTGTTTTTCCCCTTTAAATTTTTGGGGGGGCCTCAAGAGAGTGGGGCCCTAAGCTATAGCTTGTTTAGCTTATGTCTAAATCCGGCACTGGGTGCAAGCATTCACGTGCATCTCTTTCCACCGACTGACTTTGTTAAACTCAGTCACAAATGGCTGATCTGGTATACATCAAAACAGAAGTATGATCTGGGAAAGTGAATCATTTGCACCAAAATTGGGAGGAATGAATGCCTCTGTATCCCACAAAGTTTTTGTTTTCAGTGCTACATTCCCGTTCTCACACATTTGTGTGGAACAGTGGCTATTGCAGTAGGGTGCCTGGATCTGAACTTGCAGATGTATTCAGATGTGTCCTTGCAGACGTGTCCTTGCAGCCAGATCCCATTTCTACTGCAACAAAATGTGTTGAGCACATCGAGACACCCAAGAAATCTCATGCCGTCTACCCAATGGGCAAAGGGGGGGCACAATAGCAAGCATTTCAAGCCTCTAAACACCCACACAAGTGCTTTCTCCAAGTGTCTGGTGTTTTCTGGAGACAGTTGCAGGAATAGCCTCCCCCCCCCAGAGGCGGAGGAAGGGAGGGGCGGTGGGAGCGGTCTGCCCCAGGTGTCACCACTGAGGGAGGTGACATAATGCCGGGCGGCACTCACCTGCAGCATGCCCAAGACACGCGTCCCAACACTAGAAATATTTGAGCTCAGTGTCCTTAGAATAAAGCAGTTCACGCACTGATTATAAGCCAGTTTATTATACAGGTGAAACTCGGGAAATTAGAATATCGTCGAAAAGTGCATTTATTTCAGTAACGCAACTTAAAAGGTGAAACCAATATATGAGATAGATGCATGACATGCAAAGCAAGATATGTCAAGCCTTTATTTGTTGTAATTGTAATTACAGTGGAACCTTGGTTTACGAACACAATTGGTTCCAGAAGTCTGTTCATAAACCGAAGTGTTCGTAAACCGAAGTGAACTTTCCCATTGAAAGTAATGGGAAGTTGATTAATCCGTTCTAGACGAGGAAAAACACCCCCTAGAACGGATTAACCGCTTTGCTCCGATGCCTTCGCGGAGGCCGGGGAGCGTTTCCGCGACTGGGCTGCAGCCGCGAAAGCGGTCCCCGGCCTCCGCAAAGGCATCAGAGCAAAGCCCCAGCCTCCGGAAGGCATCGGAGCCGGGACTTCGCTCCGATGCCTTTGCGGAGGCCGGGGAGCCGCGAAAGCATAATTTCCAAGCAAAGGGTCTGCTGGTTTCTCTTTAAGGTTTCCAGACTCAAAAGAGAACAGGGCAATTAAAAGCACAGAAGTCCTGTCCTCTACTGAGTCTGGCAACCCTAATTCTGTTGTTTTATTTGTATTAGACCCATGTAATTTATTGTACATAATAAAGATACTCAATTAAAAAGGAAACTCTGCTGCAAGTTTTTCAAAAGAAGAAAACCCAACAGCAGCTGCTGCGCACACACATCAATAGGGGAAGGGAAATATAGGATATTCTTCATTGAAAGGGATACCTGAGTTGTTTAGTTGTCAGGATTAGATTAGATTGACAGGGCAGAAGTAACACCTGCCAGCTCTGCTGTTTCACCTCTTTCTAGTGTGGGAATGTTCAGGGTGGCAGGAGAGGATATATTGTTTATGTCCTTCCTAACTTGCGCTAGCAAGTTCTTTTACTTAGCAGAATGCATTCCCCTTTACACAGCAGAAAACTAGTTGCAAACTCGTGTGAGTTTCTTAAGACAATGTGCAATTCAATCTGGCTCAATTTTCCTGGTAAGACCCCTTGAATCCCTCCTAAAAGAATAAAGGCACCAGGGTCTTATTCATAAGCAATAAAAAGGAAGTTTACTCACAATCAGGCAGAGCACAGTGTGATCCCTGAAGGCAGGCTTTAGGCTTAAAGTTACAAACAGGCTTACCCCATTTGGCAAATAACCTGGGGGACTGCTGGCTAGCAGGTGAATCAGGATGTTTGCAGGACGACAAAGAAGATCGAAGAGAGGAAGGTAGCAGCATGACTTGGCCTTTTACCAGGTCTGGAAAGGTCACGCCCACCCACTAGTCACATGCAAGGAAGGATGCTCCAGGCCAGGAGGAACAGGAAGTTTCGACTGGCTGGACCGAACAATACCTTGCATGTCCACTCTAGCAAAACAAGGAATGTTGCACTTGACTGCTCCCAGTGGATTGCATCCCACATCTAATTCTTCCTTCAGGATTCGTTTTCGCCCACGCGTTCTTCGCGACATGTCTGCAATGGATACAAGGACCACCATCCTCGGCACTGAAATCAGCTTTCCTGTGGGAATCGCTCCCACCGGCTTCCATATGTTGGCTTGGCCAGATGGAGAGCTGAGCACAGCTAGAGGTATGCCGGGATCTCCTTCTTGCTGAGAAACAAAGGTTGGGCGCACAGGGCAGCTGAAAGTGGATTTAGTGCATCATCCCGTGTGTGCATGTATTTCATGTCATCCACACAGCACGGTCCTTATCCAAGCGGCAGCTGTGCCACACACAGACCTGCCTCTGAATACAACCCTAGTTTCCCCCTTCCCCTCAAGCTGGCTGCCTTGCCTTAGAATCAAGTGCCTTTCAAGTTTATCGGATCATGTTAAGGCTTTTAAAACGCTCTGCAAAGTTTCTGCTAGCCTGAAATTCCGCTTTGGAGAGGTCCGGAGAGGGCCTCATGAGAGCACAACAGGGAAATCAGTCAGCAATGTGTACAGCTGAATCTTTAGGGAAGATTGTAGCCCTCTTCAGCAATGCAAAGATGGCACCCACAGTGCCAGATTTAGGGGGGGGGCGGTTCCCCTGCACAGGGCACCGAGCCAAGGGGGCACAAAATTGAGAAAATCCATAATGGAGAAGATTGAGTTAGGGGAGCCAAATTTTGGCCTTGCACAGGGCGCTATATTACAAAAGATGGAGAAGACAGAGTGAGTGCCGTTTAGCAGAGGCTTGGGTGCTGATACTTCCACATGTCTGAGAACATGTAATTCCCTCTTTTCTCTCTCTTTTTTAATATATATATATTTATTAAATTTTCTGTTTTACAGTTTAAAATACTCATTTTACATCCTTAAGATATCAATGACTCCCCTTCTTCTCTTTTCATGGTTCATTTTACATCTCATAAATCTCCGTATATTTTACAAAAACTATACCATTCAGTATTCCGTCATTGCATCCATCAAAACTTGTTTACGCTGTTGAATTTACCTTAAAGCTGCCAGCGCTTTCAGCTGTACACAGTTATTTCCCATATATATTCAATAAACGTTTTCCAATCATCTTTAAACACATGTTCTTCTTGTTCTATATGTTAAGTCTGTGAGTTGTGCATGTTCTGTCAACTTAAGTTGCCATTCTTCTTTAGTTGGGACCTCACTCGTTTTCCATTTTGGCGCTAACAAAACACAGGCCACAGTAGTGCCATACATAAAAAACCTTTTTTTTAAATTCCCTCTTTTCTCCGTCAACGGTACCATTCCACCATTCGTGCTCTGTAATAAAATAAAATAAACAAATAACAGGAATTAGTGAACTGACCCACTAATCATAGCTGCTTTAGCTGAGATTCCTGCATAGCAGGGATTAGAAAACCCTTGCGGTCCCTTCCAATCAACAGTTCAATAATTCTAGGAGCCAAAGCAGCCAAAGCCAGCATACTGGGCTCAGATTTTCCTTCCCCCATCCCCATATTTTTCCGAAGCGGCAGAAGCTATGAATACATGCTACATTGCCAGCTCCTACTCCTCTTGCTCTGTGGATGAGATTGCTGCTGCTGCGCCGGCTGCCCTCCGATGGTTCCAGCTCTACATCCACCGGGACAGAACCGCCTCGGAGCAACTGGTGCGAAGGGCAGAAGCAGCCGGTTTCCGGGCCCTGGTGCTCACGGCTGACGTGCCCTACACGGGCAAGAGGCGCAACGACATCCGCAACGACTTCCGGTTCTTGTCTGTCGTTAAGCTAAAGAACTTTGAAGGCACCTTCGAGGTTTGTAAAGCTTTAGCAGAATTCCATACAAAAGCTGTCTAGGGAATGGGTAGAGTTACTCAGGACACCCACACCATGGTGGAGAGACAGCCAGGAAGGTGTGGGCAGTGCCAAGCTGGACATCAGGACAAGGCAGCAGGGGGGGGACGGGTGTGTTTGGGGATGGCACAAACAGTGGTAAAAGGGGGGGAAACAGAGGTTTGTTGGCCTCTGTCTAACTTGAGAGTCAATGGAGTGTGCTTCTGGGGGTGAAGTCGAACCGCTGCATTAGCAGAACCAAAGTGACCTCCACAGAGCGCAAGTATGGAAGTCCTGGGCTGCCCAGATGACAGCCTCACAGACGTGGTCCAAAGGAAAGCAGAGCAATATTTTTAGCACCAGCTTGGGATGCAGGAGTTGCGGTAAGGAGGCGTACAAGGCACCATCCAACCGTCTTAGGGACTCCACTCCGGATATGTGTAGGGCTTGTTCCTTGGATTTGGATTTGATATCCCGCTTCATTACCCGAAGGAGTCTCAAAGCAGCTAACAATCTCCTTTCCCTTCCTCCCCACAACAAACACTCTGTGAGGTGAGTGGGGCTGGGAGACTTCAAAGAAGTGTGACTAGCCCAAGGTCACCCAGCAGCTGCATGTGGAGGAGCGGAGACGCGAACTCGGTTACCCAGATTACGAGTCTACCGCTCTTAACCACTACACCACACTGGCTCTTCCTGAGCCTTTTCTTCTCCCGAAGATATCCTGCAAGGCAGCAGAGGTTGAGCATCAGAGTTTTCCTACTCCAAGATGGGCTAGCTTTCTAAAGTTGACAAGCCCCATCTGCCCCTCACTTCCCTCTACACCACATGCAGAAATGGCCTTTTGGACCATTGGACCCACTAATGGTCTCACCCGCTGAAGGCAAGGGTTATGCAACCCAAAACAAATAGAAGCCTTCTTGGCTCTATCAGGCCTTGGAGTTGCTGCACTCTTGCTGGCGTCCACTGGAGGACGGACAAGGGAAAGAAAAACAATCAAATATTTTTGAGCTTCCTGCAGCCAATCAGAAGCTGCGCTTTGGTTTCTGAACATTTTGGAAGTCGAACGGACTTCAAGAACGGATTCCGTTCGACTTCCAAGGTACGACTGTATAGCCAAGTCTGACCTCACTACCAGAGGGGTAATAAGAGGCCATACAGCAAAAAGCTCCATACAGTATTTGTTCAATATATATACCATATTGGCCCGAATATGTCTCACCTGAATATAAGCCGCAGCTTTAAAACTGGAGGGGGGGGAGAGAAAAAATACCCAGATATAAGCCACTTCCTTCCTCGCTGTTCCTGGCTGCATACTGGGGGGGGGCATTGTGTTGCTGTCGGCTTTTCCCTTCCTTGCTCTCTCCCTTCCCAGCCTTGGAGGAGAGGACGGAGAACTACGCACAGGGCGGGCACCGCTTTGCCGCGCTCCTGGATGCATACCGTAAGGTCACGGATATAAGCTACACTTTAACTTTTCATGGTCAGAATTTGGGGGGAAAGTACGGCTTATATTCGGGCCAATATGGTATACAGTGGTACCTCGGTTTACAACCACAATTGGTTCCGGAAGTCTATACAGTGGTACCTCGGTTTATGAACACAATTGGTTCCGGAAGTCTGTTCATAAACTGAAGCGTTCATAAACTGAAGTGAACTTTCCCATCGAAAGTAATGGAAAGTGGATTAATCTGTTCCAGACAGTCCGCGGAGTACTTAAACTGAAGCGTTCATAAACTGAAGCGAACTTTCCCATTGAAAGTAATGGAAAGTGGATTAATCTGTTCCAGACAGTCCGCAGAGTACTTAAACTAAAGCGTTCATAAACTGAAGCATGGGTGTAATTGGTTCCGGAAGTCTGTTCATAAACTGAAGCGTTCATAAACTGAAGCGAACTTTCCCATTGAAAGTAATGGAAAATGAATTAATCCGTTCCAGATGGGTCCGCGGTGTTCATAAACCGAAAATTCATAAACCGAGGTGTTCATAAACCGAGGTTCCACTGTACTTAACCTGAAGCGTACTTAACCTGAAACGAACTTTCCCATTTAAAGTAATGGAAAGTGGATTAATCCGTTCCAGATGGGTCCGCAGTGTTTGTAAACCGAGGCGGTTGTAAACCGAGGTATGACTGTATATTTGTTTCAGAGCCTTTACATAGTGCTTGATTGTAACAAAACCACAAAATGTCGATAAGAAAGCCTAGCAGGACAGGGATAAGTTTAAGAGTTGCGCCAACATTGGGAGCAACAGTGACACTCCCTTTTGCTCCTCCCCTTCAGGGTAAAGACCGTTCAGAGTATGGGGTGCCTCCTGGCAGCATGGACCCCTCTGTCACTTGGGATGACATCTTCTGGCTACGGAGTGTGACACACCTACCTCTCATCGTCAAGGGAATTCTGACAAAGGAAGATGCAGAGCTGGCCATGAGCCATGGCGTTCAAGGGATTATTGTGTCCAACCATGGAGGAAGACAGCTGGATGGGGCACCTACAAGTGTAAGGGATAGGTCATCACCTATCACACTTAACATGTGCAGAACTGTTCATGTCCGCAGCTGTGGTTTACTTGGCTGTGTGCGCGGATATAAACTGAATCAGGCAAAAGATAAATGAATGCAGAAACAGCTAGGAGGAGAAAATCAGGGCAGGGGAAACAAGTTGAATGGAATCATTTGTGTCTGAGCAGTATGAAGGTGGAGAACAAGCTCCTTTATTAGAGCAGGTTCAAGGCCCACAGAGTGCACAAAAGAATGTTGCATATGTGGGATAACCCAGCCTCATATAACCCACATGCTTAAGTCTAATGAAAAGTGGTTTCCCTCATTTGCAAGGAATCGTAGAAAACAAAGTAGCACTAATAAAGAAAAGTTCCAGGGTGTCAACAGAAAGCAAACGAAAAATGCTTTTGCAGTTCATCGAAACTATCCAGCGATATCAAGTTATAGGGAAACTGGTGCTATTAACAGTAATCCTTCGAGTTGGTTCATTGGTTCGGCAACTTCCATGCACATGACGTGTGATGCTAATTATTTCCCCCAAGAGTTAAATGATAACTAATCAGAGGCAGCTACAGGAGAGCTATGAGATTCAGGTGAGGTCAGATGCCTTGTCAATCCCAGCAGGTATATAAGAGGACGACCTGAAGAAGACTTGTGTATAGTACAGTATGCAGATCTGAAAGGGCCACAAAGGGTAAACCACCCAAATGGTATGCTGAAGAGTTTGCTAAAACAGTCATAGCAGATACAGCTGTTGTTAGCAACTCAGAGAAGGTTTGGGAACTTTCAAGCTTCCAATAGGTCCAAAATTTAACCTCAGAGGATGCTGAGCCATGGTTAAATGCCATGAAGGCTGAAATTGATTCCTTAGAGAGGAAAAGGACATGGTAACTAGTTCCAGGCCTGAAAAGGTTTACAAAGTTCAGTTCTTGCAAAAGTTTTTCAGTGTTAATTTTATGCCTTTTTAAAATCACCATGGTATTTAACAATAATATCTTATGTCCTTTAGAGGAGAAATTGTGAATTGCAGAATTTTAAATACCCGTCATCATCCTTGGCTGTACTCATTTTTGTTTATAACTCTTCCATTTTCTTCTAGTTGTGAGAGTGGGGGGTGGGGAGGGGCCTCACAAGTGGAGTAGCCTAGGGCCTCTCTTCATCTAAATCCGGCCCTGATGGCCATAGAAAAAAGGAGTAGCAGAAATTGATGGTTGATCCACCCATCCAAAAACAGACAAATAATAATAATCTGTGAGACTGAGTGGAGCAGTTTGGAATCAATTTTCTCTGACGTTTGGGTTATCCTCATATCACACAAACTTGAATTTTGCAGGAGGAAGCATTGGTGTTGATTGAGGGTAATGTTGTGTGGATTGCACAAATTAAATGACAACACAAACAGCTGCAAACACACAGTATACACTGGTGTGGACCAGCCCCCCAAAAGAATACTCTTGGCTTTTAAATAGCCTTGCTGGACAGACTATTAATAAGATAAATAGAAACAGCAGACACTAGGCGGAGTAGAGACTTCATTAATGTGTAGCAGTGCATTGGTGTGATGGTGGCAGATAGGATTTCCAAGAGAGATCCATGTTCCAAGGATATTTGTGAAATAACAGAGGGCAAGTCTTGGTTCTCGAACATTTATGCCTCAGTTCCCATCTATGTGTTTCACGTTTGCTTCTTTGCAGATTGATGCGCTAGTTGAAATTGTAGCCACAGTCCAAGACAAAATAGACGTTTATTTGGATGGCGGGATACGAACAGGAAGTGATGTATTGAAAGCGCTGGCGCTCGGGGCAAAATGCGTCTTCATCGGAAGGCCTGCTATATGGGGTCTGGCCTATAAGGTGAATAAATATACAGTTTGTATGCCTGGGCAACTGTTTAGGGCTTATAAGATAAAGCAAGTGACCTAAACAGGGCTTTCTGCATTGCCCTTTACACACATGGTCCATCACATCTTGCCTTTGGTTTTATATTGCATGCATGTTTTGGGCTCCAGCGTGGTGCATCGTTCTGCCAGTGCAATCTTGATTTATCCAATAAGCTTCAGTCTAGGTATGTGTGCTATAACACCACTTTCTCAATCTACTTCATAATTCTGGTTGTTACTCTGAAGCCACATGTCACAATAAAGCCCATAAGGCTGGGAGATCTGTTTGCAAAATACAGTGGAACCTCGGTTTACGAAAACCTCCGTTTACGAACGCTGCAGACCCAAAAGTGTTTACATCCGGGTTCCTCAGCGTCGGATGCGCAGGTGCGATCTATGCAGCAGCGCTCTATCGGTGCTTCGCGCATGCGCAGAAGCGTGCCTTCAGCGAGCGAATACCTCGGTGAGCGAACGCCTCCGCGGAACGGATTGCGTTCGCAAACCGAGATGCCACTGTAGCAGCTTCCAAACCAACTTGCAAAACAACATAGGACACTTGTGTTGCAAAATGAAGGCCCCGCTCTGTGTACAGGCTACACTCTAGTCTACGGATCAGAGGGGACAGCCATCACCATCAGTAGTGATGGAATTATTTTACTCTATGTTTTTAACTGTTCTTATCTTATCTGTAAGCCACCTTGAATCCCTGTTAGGAAAAAAGATGGGGATATAGATAAATACAGTCATTCCTCGGTTTAAGTACGCTTTGGTTTGAGTATTTTCAGTTTAAGTACTCCGTGGACCTGTCTGGAATGGATTTATCCCCTTTCCATTACTTTCAATGGGAAAGTTTGCTTCAGGTTAAGTACGCTTCAGGTTTAGTACGGACTTCCGGAACCAATTACACTCATACCTCGAGTTAAGTACGCTTCAGTTTAAGTACTCCACGGACCATCTGGAACGGATTAATCCACTTTCCATTACTTTCAATGGGAAAGTTTGCTTCAGGTTAAGTACGCTTCAGGTTAAGTACAGACTTCCGGAACCAATTGTGTTTGTAAACCGAGGTACCACTGTATATAAAAGCATAATCATAGCTAATCATTTTACTAGTCTCATAGGCTCATAGACTATTTCCCCCTCAAGGGCTACTGCATTTATTCATTCCACCCGGAACATGGGTTATCCAGGGAGATGCAAAGGTTCCATTTTGTTTTTCTTTAAAGGGGCAAAGCACGAGGCAGCAGACAATAACTGAGGCTGAAGGCAGGTTCTCATTGCGGCTCTGGTTTCTCATGCACCATAGCTCTTCTCTGTGGCTTTTTATTATTATTATTTAAACAGAGCATTTAGCCTTCTTCCCCAGCAAAAAAGTGGCAATATTGTTTTGTTGCACTGATTCCTTGATCTTCAGGAGTTGTGGAAAAAAACGTAATGGAAAGCCAGCTGCAAGAGGGTGAGACAGACATACAGGCTGTTCTCAAAGTCAAGATAACGTGAATAGTTCCTTCAGTGAAGGATGAGAACCAGTGGGAGGAATTCAAGGTCGCCTGTTAGGAACATTCGGTCAGCGCCAGCACATCCTCTTGCCTGATGGAACAACCGCCTCTCCCCCCCTCCTGGCAATTTGGGGGTGCAGGGGGAGAAGAGGAGGCCCCATTGTGCTAATGGAAGTCCTTGCATGAGCTTGCGCTAGCAGGACCAGTTAGTTGAGTCTGGCACACTGTACAGAAGAGCATTTAATCTTTTGCATATGTGGCCCATAGGCATACTTTTGTCTTTACTTAGGACCTCCCTACTATTCACAAACTAGGAATTCATTGTCCTCCCTTCTTTTGCCACGCTGGCTTGAATTTCTGTTACTAAGGCTGCACACACACCAACACATTTGTAGTGCAAAGGCTTTTCTCAGTCCAGTATCATTCGGATTCGTCCTCAACATTCTGCTTCCAGTCTAGATTGAGTATAGATCCTGCCGTCCACAAGGCCAGGTGTGGTCATTGTGTACCCTGCGACATTTTCCCGATGCAAATAGGGATGTCCTATTCCATGTTCATCATCATCATCATCATCATTATTTATACCCCACCCGTCTGACTGGGTTGCCCCAGCCACTCTCGGCAGCTTCCAACATATATAAAAACATATTTTTTAAAAAAATGAACATTAAAAAACTAACCTATATGGGCTGCCTTCAGATGTTTTCTAAAGGTTGTACAATTACTTATCTCCTTCGCTTGGGGGTTACATAACTCCATACCCTCCAACATTTCTCTGATGGAAATAGGGACATCCCAGGGAAAAGCAGGACATTCCAGGATCAAATCAGAAACCAGGACGGCTTCTGTAAATCCAGGACTGTCCCTGAAAAATAGGGACACTTGGAGGGTCTGTGCTTAACACACATTTGAAAACCAGCCCCTTGATTCGGTTCTGCATGCCTTTTCCTCCCTGCACATGACCCAGGAGAGCGAAGAATGAAGTAGTGGTTGTGTCTGGGTCTGCACCCACCCACAATGCCATTGGGCAGGTATGGATAGAGCCATCATTACTGGGAACACACACATCTGTTTTAATCTGTCTTCAAATGGATACACTGAGGGGCAACGCACAATCAATCTGCAATGATCTTTTATTTTCAGAACAAAACCAGTTTCTCCAGAAGCTCTTCTCAAGCTAAAATATGCAATAGCTCTAGACCAGGCATCCCCAAACGGTGGCCCTCCAGATGTTTTGGCCTACAACTCCCATGATCCCTAGCTAACAGGACCAGTGGTCGGGGAAGATGGGAAGTGTAGTCCAAAACATCTGGAGGGCCGAAGTTTGGGGGTGCCTGCTCTAGACTGTGTGTGAACTATGTAGAAAAAAGTACCGTAGTCTCCATTCTAGAATAAAATGTGGTTCATACACAAGTAAGGGAAGAGGTATTATACTAATACTGTGGCTCTTACATATCTCTTGATTATGTCTGTTTTGGCCTTTAGCAATATGGATATGTACATACAAGGCTCACTTCTTTGTTGTTCCCTCTATTTTGTCGTATCAGTAAACATAATTATTATGTCTGAACCTTAGATATCTGGAGCCATGCAACAATTTGTTTCAGAGAACTGAAGGTGGCAGAAAAGAGAAAGTGGAAGCCTGCCTTCCACGCCGCAGCCACCCTGCTAACATTTTGTTCAAACGGTTTCTGTATAGGCTTTCATAGCGTTTCAAATGCCGGCAAAATCCGTTTGAACAGAGACAACAGTGAGGCAAAAGTATAGCATACGTACAACCTAGTTGGAAAATAATTCTGAGATCCTTTTCAACTCTCAAAAGCTGTTGTCCATATTCAGTCTATGCTGGATCCATGATTTACAATATCACTGTTTCTTGGAACAGGGCGAAGAAGGACTTCGGAAAGTTTTGGAGATTTTAAAGGAGGAATTTCGTTTGTCGATGGCTCTTGCTGGTAAATCCTCCCCCTTCTCTCACCCTTTTTCGAACACCTTCTCTTGTGGAGTGTTCCCTCAGCCTCCTCTTCTCTCCCCCACTACCGTCTTAAGGTCATCGGGTGCCCTGGTGCAGGGATCCCTCGGGCGTCCCCCCACTATTAATTTTTTTAAAGGAAAGCTCTTACCTGGTGTGCTGACCGGCGGGAGCCTCTCGGCGGCCCCCACACCTCACAGCGGGGCCACGCTGTGCCGGAGGACGCCCGCCTGTCCAATGCCGGATTGAGTGGGGGAGGGGGCGGCGCTGCTCCGCGCGGCCTTCCTCCCTTCTCCCAGTGGGCCGGGTGCCTGGGCAGGCTGCGCCGCGCCAGGGCCTTCCCGGCCGTCTCCCGTGACTCTGGCGCTTGCTGGGTCCACGGCCGTTTCCTTCCCGCCAACAGGGCGCTGCGTTTCATTGGTAGAGGTGCTGCCATGTGGCATTGCCTCTACCAATGAAACACAGCGCCGGGGTGAGGGATGACCCTGTCGCTGCAGAGCGGAACAGGGTCCTAGTGCCCCTGCTCCACTCGCTTACCTCCCTGCTCTCCCCTGAGCCCTGAGCGGCACGGCGTGCAGGAGGAGTGAAAAGGAGGCTGCTGCACACCTTCCCCACTTGCTGGGGTGCCCCTCGGCGCCCAAGCGCCCTGGTGCCCCGCACCACTAGAGTCAATGGGCAAGCCGCCCCTGCTCTCCACTCTCCTTCGGAGTCCTCAGGACTGTTGCTGCCCCTGGTCTCTGAGTTGCCCCCTCTGCCCCAAAGAGAGGTGCCATCTCACACTGCCCCACAGGGGCCTAGGACTTGTCTGTCCATTCCCAACAGCAAGGGCTGTAGGACTGGCTGGCTGGGCTCCCTCACCTGCTTGCTTCCTTACTCCGAGGTTGCCTCAGCTCCTGGCAACCAGCACCCCCTGGCCAACCCCAGAGGCACCATTCACCTGGGGAGCTTGTACCCGGGCTGCTGCAACAAACAGCTGTGCAAGACTTTGGGAGGCAGAGACAAGAGGGCATTAGAGGAAGGAAAGAAGGAAAGAGGGACAGAGGCCAGTTTGTCAGTTTGCATTTCTTAGTGCAGAAAGTATTGATCTGATGTGTAGAGATCTTTCCTGTTCTAGTTCATTCAGGCGGGTTCTGGAAGCCTCTCTGTGTGAAAGAAGCAGGCAGTAGGTTCGTGATGTTTGGGTTATTCCTTCTGAGAAGCTGAGTACAGCTGGCTTAAACTGGTTCTGTTATCTGCTTCTGTCAAGGTCATGCTGATTATAATAGTGAGGCCAGAAGGAGCCTGGGTTTCACATTCTCTTTTTATCTCTTTTCCGTCTGGTGTTCTGTATGTAGTGTCAAGGTTTGGACTTATTATAAGTTATTGTAAGTTTAAGTTAAGTCTACTGCAACTGGATTTCTTATGGACAGTGCCAATCCTGAATGTATTGGATTTGTGACCATTATGCTTATTTGCCTTCAGTAGCTGTAAAGCTCTGCTGGATGGAACATTTATTGCCTCTGGTCTATTTTGGGGGGAATCCTGCACCGTGTTTAGGTTTTTACTCTGCTAACTATACATTGGAATCTACTCTGGATCAATATTGAGTAGAATTTCAATGACACAGTTTTGACTGTGGCACCCCTGTCACCACTTCCCTCCTTGAGAGGAAATGGGTCACCAAGCCATATCTCTTTCTATGCGAACTTCAGGATATACATGCGTCCATGTTGGCCAACCCTTTGCTCCCAGAAGTGCTAAAGTTGGGGGTTTCCTAGATCAGTAGGCTTTGGAGTAGAGGACTCTGTGGTTCTATTTGCCAACAGCACATTTTTTTAAACAGTTTGCCTGTTTTTATTTCATGCAGGCTGTAGAAAT
The DNA here is from genome assembly GCF_965207765.1 of Zootoca vivipara. Classification (NCBI taxonomy): domain Eukaryota; kingdom Metazoa; phylum Chordata; class Lepidosauria; order Squamata; family Lacertidae; genus Zootoca; species Zootoca vivipara. The sequence goes on from NC_142598.1 coordinate 15,595,379, forward strand.
GTCTCAGAGATTGGCCGCCACGTTGTTCAATATTCCAAGTTGTGAAGAACCCTCCTGCCCTGTTCATCAGTTCCAGTAAGTGACTACGGCCCTGGACAAGCATGGTCAGAGCAACTGGAAAGAACGAATCAGCTGCATGTCAGAAACACACGCACCCCCCTCCCCCAATTAATCTCTGGCAATGTTACAGCCCCCCCCCCGATATGTTTGTGGGAAGTACAGGAGGAGGCAGTCCTTCAAATACCATCTATTGGGCCTAGAGGGAAATAAGGGGCCAATGCAGTTTATGCAGTGATGGGGCTGTTTGGTCACATGACAAGGGGTGGAAGCATCTGGCAATTTCCCTCCTCTCTGTTTCTCATTTTTTCCAATCTTAAATTCAGTTTTACACATTTCTGCAGCAATCTGCAATTAAAAAAAAAAACACCACCCATGACAATTCAACAGCATTTAATGTCAATTCCTCTGAATAAACACACTTTTGTTTGAGGTTCTGACCAATGTATGCATTTTGCAAGCAGTTTCCCCTGAGGTGATAGATTAATTTTACTATTATTTTCATTTGTAGGCACACTTTCCTTCCACAATCAGAATATATTAGCTAGCCAATTTACTTCCAATTTAGCCTGATTTTTACCTGGCATATTGTATTAAATTTATTCTCTTTGGTATGGTTTTCTTTTCCATTTTATTATTATACTTACTAGTGTATTTCAGCCCGTTCAATAACGGGCGCTAGAACATCCTGGGGTTCGGAGAAGCGCTTGCGCAGTGCTTCTCCGAACCCTGGGACCTGTCCTTGCTGTCGGCGGCAGGGGGACAGGAACGGATTCTCCTCCTTCCTTCCTCTCCCCCAGCCGCCGACAGGAAGGACGCGGGACACAAACGCCTACCTCGCCACCGCTGCTTCACGGCCTCCCGCTGCTCCTCTCACGGGCCAGGGAGGGTTATGAGGAGGAGGCCTCCGCCGGCCTCCACCCTCGCTTCCCTGACGTGCCCTGCAGTGAGGCAGTGTCCGGCCGGGAGTGGCAGTTGGAGGAGGCGGGGGGAGAGTGCGCGCGTGCAGTGTCTGCTGTCCAATCCCTGTGTCCCTGGGGCACATGCGCAGTAACCCAGGGACACACGGGAAAACTGGACGCAGAGACACAGGGACTTTATTATATAGGATTTTAAGGGTTTTATTTTGAGGTCTATATTTTGGAATGAAAGACCTGCAATGGTGTTGCTGTTCTCATTTGTGCGCATATTGCAAAATCCAATAAAAAAATACTTCAGAAGAGAAAGCAAACAAGTTTTCTTCAGCTATGAAATGCAGTTGTTCTCCGAGTTCCTAGGTTTCACAAAGGTTTTTTTGGGGGGGGGGCTGCCAGAGAAATAAGCCAGCTAATTGATCTTGGAGCAGATCTATATTGATTGTTTAAACATTATTAAATAAAATGTTTTATAACGTTTAAGGGCAGTTTCCCATTGGCAGTGGCTCACTGCTCTGCAGCGCCCTCTGGTGTCACATTTCAATAACACTTTTTAAACGTTATACAGGTGAAACTCAGAAAATTAGAATATCGTCAAAAAGTGCATTTATTTCAGTAATGCAACTTACAAGGTGAAACCAATATATGAGATAGATGCATGACATGCAAAGCAAGATATGCCAAGCCTTTATTTGTTGTAATTGTAATTATTTGTCGTTGGTGGGTCAGTTATAAATGGAATGTAATTAATGAAATGTAATAGCGATGTTTATTTTTGTATTATTGTAACTATTTGTTTTATTACTGTGGAATTTCCAAAAGAAAGCATTTGTAAAGAAGAAGAAGAAGAAGAAGAAGAAGAAGAAGAAGAAGAAGAAGAAGAAGAAGAAGAAGAAGAAGAAGAAGAAATTGCATTACTGAAATAAATGCACTTTTCGATGATATTCTAATTTTTCGAGTTTCACCTGTAAACCACAAGTGTAGATCCACCCTTGGACTTTGCTAAGGCAGTTGGAAGCAAGCCCTGCTTTCCCCAGCAATTTGTGTATAGCCTGAACCAAAGGAGTACAGGGTGTGCTCGCCTTGTTAAAAGTAATTCTGTGGTTCATGTCAGGTCCCCTTCCATCTGGGCTGCAAGAGTAAGTGGGAGGGTTGGTGACTGCAAATAGTAGAGAGTAGGGCCCACTGGCATCACTGCAGGGCTGTTGTGTTGCAGTTGGACAAGGAAGGGTGTGAGTGTTGGGAGATTCCATTCCACCTTTTATTGCAGACATGGGATTGTTGCGTGTCCCATGTCTGTTTACATTCCAGCACAGATTGCTGGGCCCCATAAACGGAACTTCCGCTCTGTGTATTGCTTTTGTTTTGAGTCTCTCTCTGAGAAGACGGCAAGGAGAGATGACATGTTTCTTTGTTCTGATTTATGTAAAATAAATCTGTAGTTTTAGTATGTATCCACAGCCTCAGCCTCTTCTGTTGTGCAGTTTACACTGCTACATATAGTGTGCTCAAGGCAGCAAGCTTGAGTCGCTGATTTCCGTCGGAGCCAGAGGTAGATGAATCTCTGCAATATGACGGCTAAGAGGGAGACGATCCAGCTGGAGGTTGGCAGCTGGCCTTTCGACCCCCGGATGCACCGAGAGTCTCTCCTAGGCATCTCCCCTTTGTCATAATCCGTATGTCAATTATTCTGCCATGGCTATTTGCCACAGTGCACTGTACCCAGAATTCCATGTCGGCATTTCTGCAGTTTCCCAGTTTTTGTTGTTGTTGTTTAGTCGTTTAGTCGTGTCCGACTCTTTGTGACCCCATGGACCATAGCACGCCAGGCACTCCTGTCTTCCACTGCCTCCTGCAGTTTGGTCAAACTCCTGTTCGTAGCTTCGAGAACACTGTCCCAGTTTTTAGCTTTTTTTTTGTTTTGTTTCTATGCTCTTTGCCTCTGTGCTTACGTGGTTTTAGAATTGCACCTGCTTTCATTATTCTGCTCTTTTTTTGTTTAATATTGTCTGCAGTTATTTCAATTTTTTTGTTTTCACTGTTTTTTTAACTGGCCTGGGGGCCCTTCAGAGTTGAAGGGTATTTGGGATATAAATACAGTATGTTAGATGAATTGTATAGACCCTGAACTGCCCAATATCAAACGAAAGCTAACAAGGCCTCTCCGCTCTTTGGAGCTAGTTAATTCGCAGAGCAACAACCTCAGATATGCAGATGACACAACCTTGATGGCAGAAAGTGAGGAGGAATTAAATAACCTTTTAATGAGGGTGAAAGAGGAGAGTGCAAAATATGGTCTGAAGCTCAACATCAAAAAAACCAAGATCATGGCCACTGGTCCCATCACCTCCTGGCAAATAGAAGGGGAAGAAATGGAGGCAGTGAGAGATTTTACTTTCTTGGGCTCCTTGATCACTACAGATGGTGACAGCAGTCACGAAATTAAAAGACGCCTGCTTCTTGGCAGAAAAGCAATGACAAACCTAGACAGCATCTTAAAAAGCAGAGACATCACCTTGCCGACAAAGGCCCGTATAGTTAAAGCTATGGTTTTCCCAGTAGTGATGTATGGAAGTGAGAGCTGGACCATAAAGAAGGTTGATCGCCGAAGAATTGATGCTTTTGAATTATGGTGCTGGAGGAGACTCTTGAGAGTCCCATGGACTGCAAGAAGATCAAACCTATCCATTCTTAAGGAAATCAGCCTTGAGGGCTCACTGGAAGGACAGATTGTGAAGCTGAGGCTCCAATACTTTGGCCACCTCATGAGAAGAGAAGAATCCTTGGAAAAGACCCTGATGTTGGGAAAGATTGAGGGCACTAGGAGAAGGGGATGACAGAGGATGAGATGGTTGGACAGTGTTCTCGGAGCTACGAACATGAGTTTGACCAAACTGCGGGAGGCAGTGGAAGACAGGAGTGCCTGGCGTGCTATGGTCCATGGGGTCACGAAGAGTCGGACACGACTAAACGACTAAACAACAACAATTCGCAGAGCACACAACACTCCAGAAAAATTTCCCAAAGATGCCCCATTGACGTGGATGTGCACTGTGCAAGAACGCAGTGATGCTCCCATGCCTCATGGTTCATGCCAATGGGGCATGCACAAAACGACTTCCTAGCACATAAGCTTTGTTAAGCTGCTCGCTTTAGTGTTTGGTAGAAGGGTTGTTACTTGATCTGGGGGGCAGCTATCCCCCTGCCCCCCCCCCCGGGTACATTCATAGCATGTTACAGAAAAATGGGTTGAGTGGCCTCACGTCCTGCTTCAGTGACCCGTGTTTTAGCCAGCAGGAAGTGAAAATCCACCGGCGGCTCTTGAGAACTAGTCCATTTTGTACGTGAGCTTCTCTCTGAGATCACTCTTGTTTGTCCTGATCTTCCATGTCCTTCCCTTGGGCCCTTTCTGAATGTACTGATCTTGTGGAGAGACTCATGGTCCTGTAGATAAGACATGAAATAACACTACATCAACCAATATGACAGCTTTCAAGGCCGCTCACTCAGCAGCGTAGCAATACTGCGTCACAATGACGGGAGTTGTTTTCCTGGTTCAGCAGAATTTCCTTAAGTCATGAGGGAACATGCTGGAGACTCTAAACAGGAGCACAAATATCCCTTGTTTTGGCACCCGTCTGTCTCGAGAGACAATGGAGCGTGCCTCCAAGGTGACGTCAAACCGCTGGGTTAGCAGCGTCAGAGCGACCTCCCCAGGGCACAAGCCTGGGCAGTGTGTGTGGAGGTCCTGGGCTGCCCAGATGACAAGACCACCCCTCTCGGCCTCACTGATATGGCCCAAAGGAAAGCAGAGCAATGGTTTGACATCGGCTTGGCTGCAAGAAATGCTGGAAGGAGGCGTACAAGCCACCATCCAACCACCTGTGGGACTCCACTCCAGATTTGTGTAGAGTTTACTCTCTAGCCCTTTTTTCTCCTGAAGATATCATGCAAGGCAGCAGAGGTTTAGGATCAGATTTTTCCTTCTAGATGGACATCCTTCCCAGGTTGACAAGCCCCATCTGCCCCTCACTTCCCTCTACAACAGACACCCCCAAACTGTGGCCCTCCATATGTTTTGGCCTACAACTCCCATGATCCCTAGCTAACAGGACCAGTGGTGAGGGATGATGTGAATTGTAGTCCAAAACACGTGGAGGGTCGAAGTTTGGGGATGCCTGCTCTACAGCATGTGCAGAAACTGTCTTCTTGGCTGTTGAACCCACTCTTGGTCTTGCCTACTCAATCCGCTGAATCCTGTCTTCACCTGCAGGGGAAGGCCCTTACTCGCTGAGGGTTTGAGATCTATCGGCTACCCGCACCTGGTTTAACCCCCATCGTTCAGCCTTGACACTGAGGTCCAGTTCCAAGAGCCTTCTATCAGTTCCCTCAATGCAAGAAGTAAAGTTACATCGGAGCATTGCATCTCCCTCCCTAAGCTGGGCAGAAACTTCCCATCCTTTGGGAAGGAGGCACCAGAGGAACATATAGGAGACTAGCCTAGTCCCCTTAGTCCACTGACCGCACACAACTGCCCATAAGGAAATGCCACCTTTGGGCTGAAAAGGTATCCCTTATCCTTGGTTGTTTCTGATCTCTATAAGGAACTTTGGAGCTGAATTGACTGTAGCCAGACGATGCCAATGCAGCGAAGAAGGCCGGGTACTGGATTCACATTGCGTCAGTGTTAGGAGTGAGCCAAACGGGTGCGCACTTCATGAAAAATGTGCCATCTGATACCCAATTCCATGTATTTTCAAGCGGGGGAGGAAATGTTCATTCTGAAAGGCAGTACACAAGCAGGAGTTTTGGATGTCTTCCACAGTTGTCAGATAAGTCACCAGCAGACAGTTCAAGGTTGATGCAGAGAAAGCATCACAAGGAGGCGGGGGGGGGGGGGAGCCCATAAACCCAACAACCGCAATCCCATTTCCAAGGGAGTAAACCCATTGAACAAAACGGCGCTTGCTTCAGCAGGCATGTCAAACATGCGGCCCTCCAAATGTTTTGGCCTACAACTCCTATGATCCCTAGCTAGCAGGACCAGTGGTTGGGGAAGATGGGGATTGTAGTCCAAAACATCTGGAAGGCCACTTGTTTGACATGCCTGCTTCAGAGGAAATATACATAAGATTGAACTTTATTTTTCTGATCACATCCGCACTGTACAACCAATGCTTTGCTGGATTGCGCATACTGCAAAGGTGCCAAAATTTAGAGTTAATAATAATAAATAATAGTAATAAATTTTATTTATACCCCGCCCTCCCCAGCCAGGATCGGGCTCAGGGCGGCTAACACCAAATATAAAACAGTTAATTAAAATACAGCTTAAGAACAAGATTAAAGACAACATTGAAAATGCAGCCTCATCAGAAAAAGAAAAAGGGGGAGGGGATCAAGTTGATTCCAGGCCAAAGGCCAGGCGGAACAACTCTGTCTTACAGGCCCTGCAGAAAGAAATCAAATCCCGCAGGGCCCTGGTCTCATGAGACAGAGCGTTCCCCCAGGCCGGAGCCAATGTTGAAAAGGCCCTGGCTCTGGTTGAGGCTAATCTGCCTTCCTTAGGGCCTGGGATCTCTAAGGTGTTGCTATTTATGGACCTTAAGGTCCTCCGTGGGGCATACTGGAAGAGGCGGTCCCGCAGGTACGAGGGTCCTAGGCCATGAAGGGCTTTAAAGGTCAAAACCAGAGAGGGATTTGTTTCGCAGAAAAACATATGGTGTTCATAAATTGGATTTTTGAAATTACCCATGTAATCCTACGCATGCCTACCCACTCAGAAGTAAGTTCTAATGGGGCTGGCTCCCATGAATGAGGACACAGGTCTGCAACTCTGATTATAACGTAAACATGGCTCAGTTGGTTAGAGCGTGGTGCTAATAACGTCAAGGTTGCAGGTTCAATCCCCTTATGGGACAGCTGCATATTCCTGCATTGCAGGGGGGTGGACTAGATGATGCTCAGGATCCCTTCCAACTCTAAAAAAATCCTATGATTCTATCATTGTTACTTGATTTTGCATAGTAAGACTGTTTTCCTTGCTTTTGTATCCTCTCTCTGTCCTTTATTGGGGTAACAAAAAGGTGCCTGTGTGTGTGTGTGTGTGTGTCAGGATTTTAAGTCCATAAAGACTGACTTTCCTGACTTTCCTAAATGTGGGAGCTTCTCATCAGATCTTCTTCGTGAGTTCAGTGAAGCGCCTTAAAAACCTCCCTACAGTTGAAGACCAGGTGTCCTTAAAAGTGCCAAACTGCCTTCAAGCAAAAAGGTAATTCTGGGGAAGCAGCGACTTTTCCCAGCAACATGCCAGTGGGGCTATAATATTCTCAACATGGCGGAGAAAATAAAGTCATAAGTGGAGGGCTCCCAAGGGTATCCCAATAAAGATTCGCAGGTCAAAGTGTACCAAGTACTTGGTACACTTTGACCTGTGAATCTTTGCTGATGAAGAATAGTCGAAACAGGGCCTTGTCCTGATGTTTACTGGAATTTATCCTTATTTGCCTTCAACATTGGGATTGATTCCCATTTAAACTCCGCATCAAATCAATGAAACCTTGTGAAGATTTTTTTGAAATCATCTTATTTTGGCCTGAGTTCTTGCAATTTATCGTTTATTTCTGGACTTTCCCAAGATCTCCAATTTCCACTGCTAAATTGTGATGCACTTTGACTGGCATGGAAAAAGCAAATGATCTTTATTTTATTAATTTAATTTAATTTGTTTTATTGCAATGCTTACCAGAAGTCAAGGGTATGAAGGAAAGTTAGTGAGGTCTTGACATGCGAGATAGTGAGCAAGGATGATATGAACAAGCTGCTTACGCAGACGATCCTTTTGTTTGCAGTTCTTGCTCTTGTTTTTAACCCAAGGCAGCCCATGGGAGGCAGCAACTGTCTGAAGGAAGTGCTATCTGTTTAATCATTCCTCAGTTCAAAATGACACTTGCATCTTTCCAGCAACAGATGAAAAAAGTAGGTTACAGTCATACCTCGGTTTAAATACGCTTCGGTTTGAGTACTTTCAGTTTAAGTACTCTGCGGACCCATCTGGAATGGATTAATCCACTTTCCATTGCTTTCAATGGGAAAGTTTGCTTCAGGTTAAGTACGCTTCAGGTTAAGTATGGACTTCCAGAACCAATTACACTCATACTTCGGGTTAAGTACGCTTCAGGTTGAGTACTCCGCGGACCCGTCTGGAAAGGATTAATCCACTTTCCATTACTTTCGATGGGAAAGTTCGCTTCAGCTTAAGTACGCTTCAGTTTAAGTACTCAGCGGACCCATCTGGAATGGATTAATCCACTTTCCATTACTTTCAATGGGAAAGTTTGCTGCAGGTTAAGTACGCTTCAGGTTAAGTATGGACTTCCAGAACCAATTGTGTACTTAAACCAAGGTACCACTGTATCTAAAACAATAGGAAATGCTAATATATTGGTAAGGAGTAAAACAATTCCGACCCTTTAGTCTTGTGATAAAGGTATTACAAGGCTCAACTCAACCCTTGAAGCCTCTGCAGAACCAGATTCACTATTTACTGTTATTTTTTCTATCCCTGTTCACACCTATATTTCAAGCTTCGAAACACATATTTTCAAGAAGCGATTAAAAAAGTATCCATGAAGCCTGCATAATTTTTTTTTTGAGGGGGGTATGGAAACATCCCTGCTATCACTACATTTCTAAATACAAAACTGACTACCGTATTGTTGCTTCTGTGGAGTAATAATAATAATAATAATAATAATAATAATAATAATAATAATAATATTTATACCCCCACCCATCTGGCTGGGTTTCCCTAACCACTCTGGGTGGCTTACAGCAATAGAAGTTCATTTTCAAAGCAGCTAAAATTCAGTCTTCAGGTGCGAATGGTATAAACAATTTTGAATTAACATAGCAGTTGTGATGGGGTGTTTGTGTGTGTCATTATTTCCTTGCCCATAGTTCAATTCACAATTCAATAAGGCTAAGATGGCAATCCTACAAACTAACTAAAAAGAGGCAATTATTCCAGAAAAAAAATATTTTTTTGAGGATGGGGAATGCATTAGTTTTGGATTGAATTATCATGTCACCTGTATTAAAAGTACAGGTTATTCAGTCAATAATTAAATGTATTATTTAAAGTTTTTGTTACAAATGGAGCTACATGCTAGCATTGCTTTGATTTTGCCAAAGCAGCAGACAAAAAAAGGAGCAGTCTTTAAAATAAGAGGGCCGTTTATACCATCTGCTGAACTGAAATGGTGAAATGTTTACTCCATTGTGCCATTTTTAAACAACAGCAGCTGTGTGTCAGGTGGAGGGTAGCAAACACTCTCTGGTTTTTTTGTTGAAGGAAATCCCAAAAATTGTTTGGGAGAAAGCTAGGGTGAACCTTTCTCCAGGACGTGCTAGTAGTGAAACCAGTGCTTCCTTTTGTCTGTTGGAAAAACAAGGGCGGATATTCAAGCGTTACATCCTTGGATTCTGCCTTGGAAAGGCTTCTTACTGCCTGATTCTGCTGCAGGTGTTGCGAACTTTTCCCCAGTGCTATTTTTTCTGCTCATCCAATTGATGAAGCCGGAGTTGTTATCTGCTTTCAGTGGGTGCCAGCCCTCTTCTGCCAGACTGGAAGTAACTCTTCTCCTGCCATCCATTCGAGAGGCCACCAGGTAATTCTCGAATGGGACAAACGCATGGGAAAAACCCCAGACACAAGCAATACCAGCTGTGCGAGCTTTTTCTAAAAATCAATAAATTTGAGGATTCAAACCCCCCCCCCCGCCCCCAAGTGGGTGGAGGAAGAGGGAACGTCATGAGTGTGCTACCCAATCTGGGGGAGGCAAAGAGAAGAGCGGGGGAGGATAAAAGGAGGTTCAGACGAGAAGGCAATAACAGCAACAACCCTGAGCTGCTTGCTGCCTCTGTCCTGAGGAATCCAGACAAGGGAGGAGATTGTAATTAATCATTACTGTCTCTTTGAGCAGTTAACTTCTTAGAGGTGAGGGCTATTCTTTGCTGAGTTGCCAAGTTTTCTAGTAATAGTGGCACCTGACACAGGATCCGGTCATCCCTTTTGAGTGTGCATGCGCACACGAAAGCTCATACCAATGACAAACTTAGTTGGTCTCTAAGGTGCTACTGGAAGGAATTTTTTATTTTTATTATTCCTTTTGAGTTTATTTATTCAGCTGTGCTGTTCCCTTCTCCTTCCCTTTCAGAAGGAGAGAGCTGCCCCTGGGTCAACTGCTGCAGCTTTTCCACCATGTCTTTGGCAGGAATGAAATGCCTGGTGACCGGAGCTGGGGGGTTCCTTGGTCAAAGGATCGTCTGCCAGTTGCTGGAGGAAGAGGAAGGACCGGCCGAGGTCCGCGCCACGGACAAAGCCCTCAGCCCTGAGACACTGCAGCGTTTTGGAAGTAAGTTCCTCTGTGTTTGTTTTCTGAAGGGAGGGGAAGATCTGGAGTTTAAAGAAGCTGTGCGACTAGGATCCAAATTGTAAGGTTATCTCATTTTGGGAAAGTGGCCTCATTTACTGAGGTGTTGCATGAGCTGCAACATTTCAGAACACAGGTGGGAGCTCGGATGCACATAGAAAGGTAGCATGCCCAGGAAAAGACTGACAGGCCACTTTTCTACCTGCAGGGAATGCGTTTTGTGCAGCAGGGTGTTTGCCCATCACCAGGCAAGGTGCCTCAGGCTGTTGACGAAGGAGGTGGCTCTTTAAAAGGCCTGCTGTTTCTTCACTGGTTTAGTTTTCTGTCTGGGGATGGTTAAATTTGTTTCATGGTAATATTTTGACGGTGTGATTTGGTTTAATGTGAGGGTCGTTGACGTTGTCTGTTTTATACTGCTCTGCGATGGTAGAATGTGTCTGCTCTGTGCAGCTTGAATGAATGGGGTAGCAGAGGGGCAGCAGTTGTACTGTGGAACAGGAATACTTTGGCATAAGGATGCAATCGTCTCTTGGCAAACCTGGGCGCTCCCTGCAGACTGCCTTTAGCCTCATCGGAAACACTGTCTCCAGCAAACACCTGAGTGGGCCGTATCACCACAACTTAAGAGAAAAACAACTACCAGACTTTAACTACCAGACATCTGAAGGCAGCCCTGTTTAGGGAAGCTTTTAATGTTGAATAGATTGTTGTATTTTAATGTTTGTTGGAAGCCGTCCAGAGTGGCTGGGGAAACCCAGCCAGATGGACTGGGTATAAATCATAAATTATTATGTATTCATAAATTATTATGTATTATTATGTAATACATTTCATGTATTCAGATGAACAAATGAAACTGGAATTGAATCATGTCTCCATGGGATGTAGGGCACTTTTTACATGCGCAGCTGAATGTGCAGATGCCATGCGAGTTTGGCCAGCATGTGTGCTTGTGCTAGGAGCAGGGCTGGTGGTCTCTAGGAGATGGCAGGCATGCATGCATGGGGACCAATCCAGAGTGAAAAATAAAAACCAGGGGCATTAGGTGCAAGGGCAACAAATTAAAACCTCAGAAGTTAGGTTTAAATAAGGGACAACTGCTCCTTTGGTTAACTACCGGTATGGTATGTTCTAGGAAAAGCATGGGCATCTATTATCAAAAGCTCAAAATCAGTCTCACCAGCTTTTAAGAATGAGCAGGGAGAACCTCCTGTGGCTGCTGTTCATATATTTCTCTATAGAGAAACCTTCAGTTTAAAAACTAATTGACTTCAGAGCGTTGGCGGACTAGTTTCCCTTTGTCCCTTGAATATCCAGGATAGCAGCAGCAACATGCCTAGCAGTACAGTTCAGGAAATATTAAAAGGTTTTCTGTAATTAACAAAAGCACATTCAGGGTCTCTTTCAAATCCTTCATACAGGTCAATTACAGTCAGTTTGAGACGTTTTTGTTGTAGACAATTTGAGGTTCAGGGTGTTGACAATTTCTGCGTGTCTTTCCTCACTTCTTGCTTCTTTCCCTTTTCTGTTTGTCTTCTTTTTCTTCTTTTCTGTGAAGTCATACGTTTGTTAAAATCTAGGGATTGTGTACTCAAAGAGGTGGTACAGTAGATGGTTGGTGGAGGGCTCTGGGTGGTGGACAGGGTAATTTCGGTCTCCCAGGGTGAGAGGCTGGGAGGAGAAAGGAAGGATATCAGATGAGAGCTGGGGTGTGTGTGTGGCTGCTACCTTCTGTGGGAGGTGGGGGCAGAGAATTGCCTTTAGGAGATGTGTGACTGCCAATATGTGTGCCACTCTTGGCACCAAAAGGGGACAGAACAGGGTGGGGGTGTAATGGGCTTATGCATAACTGCTGACATGCACAATACTGGAACACAACCCCCATGCAAATGGGGAGTTGCCTGTATTTTTGGTAGTCCTTATCATATTGTACAGTCGCATCTTGGATCCCGAACGCCTTGGTACTGACATTCTGGCTCCTGAACACTGCAAACCTGGAAGTGAGTGTTTCAGTTTGCAAACGTTCTTTGGAACCTGAACATCCGACGGGGCTTCCTGCAGCCAATCAGAAGTCATGCTTTGGTTTCTGAACGTTTTGGAAGTTGAACAGACTTCCGGAATGGATTCCATTCGACTTCCAAGGTACAACTGTATCTGTATTGTGAAAAACTTTAATAAAAATATTATAACTGGTCAACATTGAAGGAAGTAGAGTTAAAAAGGTTAAAATTATTGTAAAATTATTGAAATGTATCAATAAAAGTTTTTTAAAAAAAGAATTCTTGGCACTGTAGTTTAGCTTTTGCAGAGTGACAATTTCCAGCAACTTTTAACAAACTACAGCACCCAGAATTCTTTGAGGAAAACAATGTGCTTTCAAGGTATAGTATATGTGCCAGATTTACGTATAAGCTAAACAAGCTATAGCTTAGGGCCCCATTCTCTTAGGGGGCCCCCAAAAAATTAAAGGGGAAAAAACCCTGGATGTACATTTCCAAAATATAAGATAAAAAAAACAAATAAAATAAAACCTACATACAGCAAGAGTGTTTTGTGTTGTGTAGGCTCCTATGATGTGAATAACGTGAGTAAAGGCCTGCTAGCCTGCTCCCTAAAATATCACTGGTTTGCTCATATAAAGGGCCCATTACCTTCAGTAGCTTAGGGCCTCATCAGACCTAAATCCGGTCTTGAGAAATGTGTCGTTTTGGCTGCTCCTTAATATAAATTAAACAGTAGGGATTCTCCTGCTCTTTAGTGAACCACAGAGGCAAACAACTGATCACCCCTTTATCTGATGTCATAATTTCCAGAACTGAAGACCAAAACTCTCCTGACAATCATGCAAGGGGATATCCGGGATGCAGCATTCCTCTGCACAGCTGTCCAAGGTGTCTCCCTTGTCATCCACACGGCTTGCATCATCGACATCTTGGGATATATAGACCGACAGACACTCTGGGATGTCAACACAAAAGGTAAGACTCGGCTGCGCAGAGATTCTAATTCTATTGTGTGATCTGGACAGTCCCTCCCCTTACCTGGCCAGTCCCCTGGCAACCCCTCCCCAGGCAGGATTGGTCGATTGGCTGGGGTAGGCGGAGACCCCAGGCATCCTGCCTGGGAAGGCAGTGCCAGCTCCGAACTATCAGGGAGCCGCTCTGGGATCAGGGGGCTGTGCGCGACCACGCAAAAGTCGCCCTCCATTTGATGGTGGGGAACGGTCATTGTGCCGTTTATTGAACATGTCTTTCCTTCACTGCTGACCAACCACAGCCTGTCCCCAGGGAGCTGAAATTCAGAGCCAGGAAGGTGGTTTCTGTTGCAGCAGCAGCAGCAGCAATCTCTAGGAGAGGGTGGCCTGGTATCACAAGCCATACACACAGGCAAAATATTCAGTTTCAACCTTTTGCCACAAGTCCTCCTGCTTCCTACCTCCTTCAACCACCTGCTGATGTACTACAACGCAATATGGCCTCTGTTGTCTCCTTTCCATGGCACTGTCAGGAATGCACAGCCACACCCCAGCCTGTCAGAGCTGTTCTTGGTAAGCTAGAGTGGCATACAGCGCAGAATGAGGTAGGGAGACAGAGGCAGAGTCCTGAGATGGGAGAATGGACTCTTCCACTTCACACTGCAGTTTCAGCTACAAATGCTTACTGCACAATGTTCTGCATTTAAACGTTGATATGAAATGCTCCCATAGGCCCGTCTGTGTAAGAGTTTCCTGTTACAAAATGAGGGACTAGTCTGAAGTCGATGAATTGTGGACAGGACTGCATGTTTGAAGAACCCCTTTTTTTTAAAAAAAGAAACCTCCCTGCATGTAGAAGACCAGTGCATCAGGGAGAATGGTTTAGTACAGTCCTTTCCCTGGTGTGTTTGTTTAGTACACGTGAGGGATTTTTATGCACTGATGTATGACGTTATGCTGAATGAGTGGTAGGACAACACTGAACTGGCAAGGGGCTCAAATTAAGCCTCAGGTCAAAATTTCCAGCAATGCTGGCGCTTGGGGGGGGGGAGGAGAGAGCTTACAGAGCTACAGAGCTTTCAGCTTTCTAGCAGGTGCCCGTTTCACAGGGAACACCTGCCACCTTCGCTTCATGCAGGCAGTTCATTACAAAGATACGCCTGGCACAATGCAATGTGAGCTGGTGGGTTTGGGTCATCGCTAAAAATGGCAGAAGGCACATGTGTGTGAGAGAGCGGGGAAATGTTCTTTTCATTTTCCCACCTCTGGTAGCAAAACTTGAGCCAGCCTTGCTAACGTATTTCTTTTTGGCAAAGGTACACAGCTGCTCCTGGATGCCTGCCTCCACAACAACGTCCAGTATTTTGTCTTCACCAGCAGCATTGAAGTGATGGGTCCAAACAGAAGAGGGGACCCCATTGTTGATGGTGATGAAGACACAGTGTATCGCGATAACAGAAAATTCCCTTACGCTGAATCAAAGAAAGCGGCGGAGAAATTTGTGCAGGAGCTGGATGGCCAGCCACTGAAAGATGGCAGCAGTCTTGTGACCTGCGCTTTGAGGTCCCCGTACATCTTTGGAGAAGGAAGTCCTTTCCTTCTGGGCCATCTCGATGAAAGCATCCGAAACAATAATGTCTTTATAAGGCTATCTAGGAAGGAGGCTCTCGTAAATCCCATCTATGTAGGGAACATTGCTTCGGCTCACATTCAAGTGGCGAAAGCCATGAGGGATCCAGAAAAGGTCAAGCGGATCCGAGGAAAATTCTATTACATCACAGATGACACTCCCCACATGAGCTATTCGGACTTAAATTACGAGCTGAGCAAGGAGCTGGGGTTTGGTGTTGAACCCAAACTACCGATGCCCTTGACAATCTTCTATTACTATGCTCTGCTGCTGGAGATTGTGAGTTTCTTACTCCGGCCTTTTGTCAGATACATTCCCCGCACCAATACTCACCTTGTGACCTTGGTCAATACCCCGTTTAGCTTTTCTTCCAGAAAAGCTCAAAGGGATTTTGGCTACACACCTCGCTACAAATGGGAAGAAGCCAAGGAGCTTACAAGCCAGTGGATTGCCAAAGTAGCTCCACTAAGAAGAGCCTACCTGAAAAAGAAGACCCTCTAAGGTTGACCTCTGTGGCAGGATGAAGAGGAGGCAGGAAGTAAGGAGGGTGGGCGGTCAGCAGGGAGGCAACAGAGCAGCCAAAGTGTGGAACCCACTTTCTGAAATGCCTGAATGAAGTACAAGAACTCTTTCATTCACTGTGGACATTAATGATCAACCAGTCCCCCCCCCCCCAAGTTCTTCACCAGCTCTCATGGGCCGCCACCTGCTTCTGTCACCATTCAGAACTGCAAGGACAGCAGTGATTTGTCACATACAGGTTACTTGCAAGCACCTAGCAGAGAAATGTTAATAATAGCAATGCATATATAAAATCAACAGGACATGCATGGCCTGTGCAACAAGTGTTGTGTGGGTTTTTTTTTTAATTGAGTTTGAGGGCCATTTAATAGAATCAGCATGATCAAGTGGCAATGGTTTTTGTGATAAGGGTGATGAGGTGTGATGCCAAAAAAAGGGCGGGTGAGGAAAAACTACATTCTTAAAAAATATGGTGCAAAGAAGGGTTTAGCCTGGTTCTCTTCTCAATTTCCTATTTTTCTCTGGTATGGTCCATAAAATAGTTACCACCTGATTCTATACTCTGGCCCCCAAGTCATGCCAGCTAACAAATCCTTCTACCCTGGGGTGCCTCTTCACCCTAGGGACTGTATAGAGTGCAAGATTTTCACTGTCAGTTAAGTGCATCTGAACACTTTCCAGATACCCAAATGCAATTTCAACCAGAAATCCAAGTACAGGTTAAAAAAGGAAGAATGGGTAATTCTTTTTTATTTAAAAAAAAACAACCCAAGGTTTTATTTCAGAGAAAAGTAGAGTTAACATTGTTAACATGTTCAAAACCTCTTCCACTTCCTCTTCCCCAACACACCAGGTTTGGCTGAGCCCCTAGAGCAGCATGTGCGCGCATACACACATCAATGCAATCAGGGGAGATATTGCGTGAAAGACGAAGGGGAATTTTCCCACCTGCAGATGAAAAAGGAAGGGGTTTCCAAATCCACCATTTGGAATCAACAACACAACACAACATGCTTTCTGCTCTCTAAATAAGGACAAACAAAGTGTTCCTCTCACTTACTGCACATCAGCTGATGTCTTGGTGACTGTATCCCTACAGGTCCAAAGTTCCCATTCTCATCAATCCAGCAACTATACTCACCCACCTCCCCAAATTACCTGACTTGCAACATCCAGCTTCCCTCCCTGTTACTTGGGGAAGCTTCAGCCTACATTGCCCCAGTGCCGCACAAGTCCTTCCACATAAGTTTGGCCAGGCTTTCCAGACACACATGCCACCCATAGTTTAAACACTGACTTGGCAAGCAATGGTTTATACACAGCAAACATGTTTCCTACTTAAAGTACAGCTCTGGCCTCTTATCACTACAGTTAAAAACACTACTTTTCTTAAGGTTCCTTCTTTATTTCATTTCCCCATGAAACTTAAAACATTCATTAGCTTTTATAGGCAAGGCAGTCGTCTTCCCCCTGCTTTCCTATCCTATGTGAAGTCTGTGGTGTTGTACAAGATGCGTCTTGTATCGGAAGCCTTTGCCACACTCAGCACACTTGTAGGGTTTCTCTCCCATGTGGGTTTTCCGGTGCCTTGCGAGATGTGAACTCTGTATAAAGCCTTTCCCACATTCAACACATATATAGGGCTTTTCGCCTGTGTGCGTTCTCTGGTGCTGAGTCAGGGTTGAGAAATCGCTGAAGCTTTTCCCGCACTCGCTACACTCAAAGGGTTTCTCCCCCGTGTGGGTTCTTTGGTGGTTCACAAGGTGCGCGTTCCGACTGAAGCATTTCCCACACTCGGGACAAAGGAAAGGCTTCTCTCCGGTATGGATTCTTTTATGTGTAAAAAGGTGAGAACTCACAGTGAAGTTTTCCCCACATTCACTGCATATGTAGGGCTTCTCTCCTGTGTGAATTCTCTGGTGTTTAATAAGGTCAGAGCGCCAGCTAAAGCTCTTGCTACATTCAATACACTTATGAGGCTTCTCTCCCACTGGAGAGATCTCAGGTTGGACATTAAGGCTTGAATTATATTGGACGCTCTCCCCACCTTCAGTGTAACGAAAAGGATCTACTCCCAAGGGAATCCCAGGTGGAGACACGGTGTCTTGGCGGAGTCCCAGGCAACCATCTCGATCTGCAGGTTCATTATGCTGCTGATCAGGACAATTGCTTTGCATCTGCTCAGCTGTAATGCCTCCTCCCTCACTCTGAGACGCATTTTCTTCATTTTGTCTTGGTAGAAGCTCATCTTGCTGCACCTTCTCTGGATCATCTCCAGGAGGAATCTCTTCCTCGTACTCACTTGGGATCTCATAGTTTCCTAGAAAACAGAAGCATCAGATAGGAGGATTTAGACCAATAATATTAATAATAGCCTGAAACGTGGGTTATGGCATGGCCCCTGAGGGCTTTAAGATCCTACAGCAGGCATCCCCATACTTCGGCCCTCCAGATGTTTTGGACTACAATTCCCATCATCCCTGCCCACTAGTCCTCTTAGCTAGGGATCATGGGAGCTGTAGGCCAAAACATCTGGAGGGCCACAGTTTGGGGATGCCTGTCCTACAGACTAGGGCGGAATAACTAGAAGACACTTCATGGCATGACTTTGGGGAGATGGGTGTGAGGCAGGCACAGGCAAGTTAACACCCAAAGAAAGAGGCAATTCTTGCTGGCAATCACCCCATGAAGGTGAGAAGTGGAAAGGAGGGGGCTAATCCTTCCCCACCAAAGAAACATGGATTTGAAACTAGAGTTGCCCACTCCCCTCCCTGTCCAGCTCCTCTGTCTTTCTCAGTGGAAGGGCCTGGCAAGAAGCTCATGCTACTCAGTGCTCCTTCTTGCCCACCCCAGTGTTGCCTCGTAAGGAAAGCACAACTACACAGTCAGTCACCTGAGACAAAGATGCAGAAGAGGAGGAAGGAGAAAGTGAGGCTATCTATACTGCCATTAGTGATGAAGATTAGTAAAGACCAGCTAGAAAGTGTACTTCCAGCCACACCGTGCATAAAGCGAGACCAGGATGAGATATTTGATGGAAATCACTTTCTTTTTTGGACTGTTCTATCTCACCTATAAATTCTCTTTCTGTAGAATTGGAGAGCACAGATGCACACAATTCTTCGACTGGTTCCATCCACAGATGTCACGCTAAGGAATCCTGCTCATGGCAAGACATATAGAAAGATGGGGAGACAATGCTGCAGCTGTCTGTAAAATCTCTTCCAAGTGTAATACATTAATCAACATAATAAACCACACACACACACCTTCACTAGCACAGTAACAGAAACTTTACTGAGACTTTATCCGTCTACCAGGTCAGAATCCACCTTCAACATTGCCTTCTGAGCTCACCACAAACTCATTCCCAACATGCACCTGTCTGAAATTATTGTTAGCAGTATCTATATAGCACCATCCCTATATAGCACGATGCCTATACACGCTTCCTCAGATGAAAGAATGGTTCACCTCGTACATTCAGAGAGAGAAAATAATCGGTTTATCCAATTTACACATGAAAACAATTAAACTTTCACCTAGTGCCTTCATGCAAAAACTGGAAAATGACTCAAGACCCTGAGTGTGGTGCTTTCGAATCTCTTCCACTTTGCCCCAAAGTCTGTTTAAAACAAAATACAGGGACAAGGGGGGGAACAATGTTATTATGCATCTTTACATTTCGTAGCAGCAGAACCTTGGGAATAGATTGCAAGAATCTCCTCAGAAATACTTTTCCTGCCACTCCCCCCCCCCAACCTGTCAATGTTCTACTTGAGAAGTATGGAAATGCATGTGGATTTATGTACACAGCTAGACCAAACAATACATGATATAACTGGTTTTATTGTAACTATATTCAGGCAGCACACCAAAGCAATTGTTTACTGCAAGGCCGGTGCTAGGGTTTTTTGTGCCCTAGGCAAGATCACCTTCTGGCGCCCCCCAGGGGGTGAGAGGGAGGGAGGGAAAGTGAGAGAGTGAGTGTAGGGGCGGGAGGGAGGGAGGAGGGGGTGAGAGGGAAATAGCGAGAGAGAGGGAGGGAGGGAAATAGCGAGAGAGAGGGAGGGAGGGAAGAGAGACAGAAGGAAGGAAGGAAGGAAGGAAAAAAGGAAAAAAGGAAGGAAGGAAGGAAGGGGTGGGTAAGAGAGAGAGGGGGGAGAGAAAGAAAGAAAGGAGAGAGAAAAATAGGGGGGAAGCCTGCTCTTGCAAGAGGAGGCAGCGGGATGAGTGCCCCGAAAGTAGCGCTTTCGGGGCGCTGATCCTGTCGCCACCTCTCGCAGGGGCGGCCGCGTCTCCCTCCTCTCTGGCTCACTGTGGGGCGGTGGGAGGGAAAGTGGCCCAGATGTCGCCTCTCGCAAGAGCAGGCTTCCTTCCCCCTCCCCCAGCAGGCTGGCCAGCGCCCCCTCCATTTTGGCGCCCTAGGCAACTGCCTAGATCGCCTTAATGGACACGCCGGCCCTGGTTTGCTGTGATGTCTGAATGGACAAGTCAAGGTTTGCATGAGCAAAACAGAATCAGTAACCACAATTTGAAAGGAAGTTACAAGCCACAGCTGGTGCTAGCTGTGGCCCGGTTCGCACAGCCAATAAGCTGGAGTATGGCTTACTGTGACCACATAAATGTGCTGGCTTCTTAAGAGCAGCTCCTATCTACTTTGGCTCAGTTACAATTGTGATGAGGAAGAGAGACCTGAACCACAATCAGCTACATATGATGCAAAACCTTTGCTTAACTGCTAAGCAGCTAAGCAATGCTGAGCTGAAAAGCCTGTGAAGTCTCCTTTCTGAAGGATTAAGTAATATATTGTGCATTTCCACTAAACCATGGGTTTCACTTTGTGTGATGTGCATATATGTCCAGCCATGTTGAAACTGATAGACTAATTACAGGCACCTGCACCCCCAATTTTTTTCCTTTTCTTTTAAACTAGGGCTGTTGAACAGATGGAAACAAGAGAAGACTTGCAGCTCCAAATCGTGGTTATTTCATCTGCCTGTAAACCCAAACCATAATCTGAGGTTGAAATAGTGGTTTACAGCAGGCATCCCCAAACTTCGGCCCTCCAGATGTTTTGGACTACAATTCCCATCTTCCCCGACCACTGGTCCTGTTAGCTAGGGATCATGGGAGTTGTAGGACAAAACATCTGGAGGGCCGCAGTTTGGGGATGCCTGGTTTACAGTATGCCAACCCTGGTTTAATGTTAATGTCTCTATGGAGCTGCTTATCTGCAATATAACATTGGTACAGTATGTAATAATAAATAAATAAATCACTTAGTATACTATTAAAGCCTACTTCTTTAATGATGAAATATTTAATGGGATATTTTTATAGCAAATTTAACAACATAAAATAAATGGGGGAAACGAGGCAAAAGAAAAGAAGAAAACATCAGTTCATATTATTAATCTAGTAACCATCAATATAGCAATCTCAGTTTGAACATATGTGATGAGTAGTATTCCATTAGCACACCCCTTTAGTGCAAATATTTCTGCTTGTGCAATGGCCCCCATCCCATGTGCACCCCATGCCCTCCCCAGATTTGCTCTGGAAGGTTGGGAGACCCCCTAGAACAGATTAAGGGGTGCCTGGGAGAGGAGAGGGAAATCCTTTTGTACAAGCAGATATCCTTGTGCTGCCAGGATTGTTACTTTAGTGCTGCCTTGGCTACAACCATAAGTCAACATACCCCGTCAAAATTTCCTGACAGATATCCAAACAAAATTGATGTTTATAAGAAATACGTTCAAATGTAGCAAGGTCCTTGAATCATTGTGTAACAGGTGCTTGCCCTTCCAGGCTCTTGGAAACCATAAGGCCTTGCAAAATCCACTTTTTCAGTCCTGCCATTACCACAGGAAAATATTTTTAAAGTCATGGGCCCTGTAAATATCAAGGATTCGTTAGATACAAAATTAATGCAGACAGTAACCAAAAAGAAAATAACACAAGACATGCCCACATTGTATGCCTCAAAATTATAAATTAACAGCAGTCTCTCAAAGAAGTGCACACGAAAGCTCACACCAAGAACAAACTTAGTTGGTCTCTAAGGTGCTACTGGTCAATTTATTATTATTATTTTTATATATATTTCTACTGTGTCAGACCAACACGGCTACCTGACTCTCAAAGAAGGTTTACAATGAGTTTCTTTGCCTCCTCCTCACTTCTGTTTTTACCCTTTTTATAGCTTTCCACATTGTTTTCACAAGATGGAAATGGGTTTTTAATGTTAAGTGTAATTATTATTATTATTATTATTATTATTATTATTATTATTATTATTTATTGAATGTATATACCGCCCTATACCTGGAGGTCTCAGGGCGGTTCACAGAAAACATATTACATTATACATATTATTGTATGCCTTTTACCCTCAGATATACATTTCTGGAGATACATTGGGTGGAATAGCATTTGTAGCAATGGATTTAGACACTAGGAGATGATATATTGTTTAGGTATTATCCATCCTCTGCAGCTTAAACTTGGAAGCAAAGACAAGGTTTGTTTAACCTTCTACAATAATTACCAATGATGCTTTTAGGCAGACTGGATTTTTCTGGTATTACCCCTTTTCTATCCTTTAAAAACAATACTCTCACAAATGTTGTTTTATAATCAATGCTATTTACATGCAAAGGTCAAAACTCTGGCCTATTCTTGTCCACATTGGGCTCATTTTGCCCACCTAGCAGTTCGAAAGCACGGCAAAGTGCAAGTAGATAAATAGGTACCGCTCCAGCGGGAAGGTAAACGGCGTTTCCGTGAGCTGCTCTGGTTCACCAGAAGCAGCTTAGTCATGCTGGCCACATGACCTGGAAGCTGTACACCGGCTCCCTCGGCCAATAACGCGAGATGAGTGCTGCAACCCCAGAGTCGTCTGCAACCGGACCTAATGGTCAGGGGTCCCTTTACCTTTAGCCACCTAGAACCCTAGAAAACCACAAAGCCCTTTTCAAAGTGCCAGACTCCAAGAGAGCTTTGGGTAATGCATAGGGCAAGGCTGTACATTCTTTATCTGATGATAGCAGGCGTACAAGGTTGGAATGGACACATCTTACCAAGCAGTGACAAAGAATTTCCAATCTGGCAGCGTCCTCATTTATCACGCCGTCAACTTTTGCCATCTGGAAATGAATCAGCAATGTTTTAGTCTTTTCCTGGATGACTCAGGAAAAACTTAGGAAATGTGCCGAGAACAAGATGGTCCTAGACAGCTAACAGAATCCTCCCCCCACTTCACACATATGTGCTATTAAAATACAGATATCCTTCGGAAAAGGTGGGGCAGAAATGGAACCAGCTAACTAAACGCATTAATGCTCATGGCTGTTTGAGGATCAGCCAGGTTGTTCCCTTTAGCATCTATCAAAATTTGCCACGCAAGGTTGAACCGAACATTCAAATCCTTTAGAGAAAAGACTTTCCCTGAAAATACATATTTTCTTCAGCAAAATCATATTCGGTGTTATTTCAAACCTTTGCATATTTGAGAGAAGGATCTGAACTTGGAGTAACAACAAACTGGCAAGCCTCCCTGGGGAAAAGGGTCCCAAAGGCTGTAGGGTGTTTGTGTGAGTGTGAGCTGCCAGTGCCACCTGCACAAAGCTGCAATCGTGTAAATAAATCACATGCAAGTTGTGGGTCTACTGTACTTGCGGGGGGTGTTTGCATCTTGGGCATTTTGCTGTGTGTTGTAATCTGAGAAAGCCATGCTTCTGCTGGGCCTGTGCTTGGGGCTCCTCCTGCTCTCATTTCACTGAGCTGGAGAGATTATTTCTCTGGCCTGAAGTCCATTACAGTGGTACCTCCGGTTGCGAACAGAATCCATTCCAGAGGTCCGGCTGCATCCCGAGGTTTTCGCAACCTGGAGAACCGCTTCTGCGCATGTGTGCGGCGCATAGAGCGCTTCTGTGCATGCAGCGAAACTCAGAAAAATACTTCCAGGTTTGCTGTGTTCGCATCCCGAAGTTTACGTAACCAGAGGGATACGTAAGCGGAGGTACGACTGTACTGCTAACTATTTGCAAACTTTGTTTGTCACCTTTCTGAATTGTTTGTTTGCTTTATGTAACGTAAATTGTTTTATGTCCTCTGCAAAGCTGGCCACTTCACTGCTCTGCCCTAATTCCAGTTCATTTTATGAAGACATTAAAAAGCAACAGTCTAAAGACAGCTCTATGGGGGACACCATGTCTTACTTATCTCCTTTATAAAAGCTCATATTTAAGCTGGAAAGATGCAGGAACCGGAGGTCAAGGAAGAGAAGACCATTGCGTTCTAACCACTCATGATTTATTGCGTTGGATTTTTTTAAAAAAAAATGAAATTGTGGAGATTAGCAGTATCGGGACTGCTGGTCTCCCCTATTGAATAAAATATTCAATATCACTTCTCAGCTCACGGCCATCTCTTGTTTATGATAAGGCCTGAGTGCTCAAGTCTCCCAGTTTCATTGTCATACATCATTCAGTATGTGGTTCCAAGCTGGGCTGATCATTGCTATTGAATGCTAATGATGTGGAAGGAAGTAACACTATACCTCTGACGGCTGCATTTGCTGATCTGATACTAATGCTTAAATCCACACTCAGGCGACAGCATCACTGTGCAAATGTGCACAGTGTGGTGTAGTGGTTAGAGTGTCAGACTAGGACCTGACGGACCATTGTTCAAATCCCCACTTGGCCATGAAGCTTACTGGGTAACCCAAGGCTGGTCACTGCCTCTCAGCTAACCTACCTCACAGGGTTGCTGTGGGGATTAAATAAGGGGGGGGGGAAATCATGCACGCCACCTCGAGCTCCTTAGAGATAGAGGTGGGATATAACGGCAATAAATAAGTATTTTTCTCTTCACCCAACTCCCTTCAATTTGTGAAGTTTATGGGACACTGACTTGTGTCTCCTGGAAAAGCAGCAGGATAAGCAGGTAATTTAATTTTAATCCAGTCTATGGGTTGACTTACTTTGCTGTTGCAAACCACACAGGTTTTCAGTCAGGGTGTCCTGCCGACGTGCATCTTCTGCATTCCAGGATCATTGAACAGGCCGCCCTGCACATCAAGAGATACTAGTGGTGTCCATCAAAAATTCACAGCAGGGTGGAAGGGACATAAGAAAGAAGGAAGCACCTCCCCCCCCCCAATCTACGCTACCCACAGTTGCATTTTCCCCTTCTCTCAGCATGCCTGGAACTGAGAGGAAATGCCTTTGAGAGAGTGGTTTGATTAGGAAAGAACCCACCAAAAAGCACTTCCTCCTAGTTTTCAGTAGGAGAAAGCAGCTGCGGCAAGGAGGCTAACCAGGGTAAGCTGTCTGGGGTTTGGCTTGAAACTGTTGTGCTCTTTGCCCTTCACTCAAATCCCATTCCCATCCAGGTCATGTCTTGAGAACAAATACAATAATAATAATAATAATTATTATTATTATTATTATTATTATTATTACTCCACTGAAGTCTAGCCCTAAGGAGTTCTGCATTTAAATGGAGGGAAGTGAGAGCCTCTATTGCCAAGGGCATTCTTGGCAGCTTGAAGGATATACTGGGACTTAGGTGGGGTGTGTATCCACTTATCTCCCAAGAGCGGGTGACGCTGTGGGTTAAACCACAGAGCCTAGGGCTTGTCGATCAGAAGGTCGGTGGTTCGAATCCCTGCGACGGGGTGAGCTCCCGTTGCTCGGTCCCTGCTCCTGCCCACCTAGCAGTTCGAAAGCACGTCAAAGTGCAAGTAGATAAATAGGTAAGGTAAACGGCGTTTCCGTGTGCTGCTCTGGTTCACCAGAAGCGGCTTTGTTATGCTGGCCACATGACCCGGAGGCTGTACGCCGGCTCCCTCGGCCAATAATGTGAGATGAGTGCCGCAACCCCAGAGTCGGTCACGACTGGACCTAATGGTCAGGGGTCCCTTTACCTTTACCTCCCAAGACAGACAGATGCAAATCTTTTTCCATTGTGGGAAGGCAGTTGTAGACCCAGGCCTCTCTACAGTCTCCTCTCCACCCACCATCAGAGTAGAAAATACTACACCGCCCTATGGATCAATGTTCTGACTCAGTTCAGGGCAGATTCATATATCTCTTTGTTTGAAGCAGCACTATGTAGGTAGCAGAACATGAAGATAGATCACCAACAGTCAAAGATTATGGCTGCATTTGCCTAACAGTGTCGACGATTCCTTACTTAGATCCCATTTCCTGCTAAACAAAGGGTATGTTAATACAGATATTCCCCACAAGGTGGCTGCAAAAATTACTTAGCAGTGAGAAAAGACTGTATGGATTCACCTGCTGATGTTCATACACAAAGTAATCCATTACTTTAACTGGGAGACCTAGGTTAACACCACCATTTTCCCATGCAATAGCTTTAAGGCGAGGATAAAATGAAGGAGAACAATGTACGCTGCCTTGAGCTCTTTGGAGGAAACTTGCATTTGTCCAAATATGAAGAAAACTGTGGATTTCTTATGTATTAAATACTGTGGACATCACTTCACTAATTCCGTATTTTATTCATTCTGTCAAATATAAAGCTGTATTCCTGTGGCCACAATGCAGCTTTATAATTATCCGGTGTATTTTTCATCATAAATGAATTCACTGGTATACTAGCATGCTTTTTAAAAATCCCTGTTCACAGCAGAATCCTGTTCATGTCTACAGTACTCAGAAATAAGTTCCACTGTATTCAATAGGACTTACTCCCAGGTAGGCAAGTGCAGAATTGTACAAGTTTTTGTATCACAATTGCTTTCTTTTAAAAGTGTGAGAGAGGGACAGAGAACAAGACCTGCACTCAATTGCCTGGACATTTTGCTAATTGAATCTGCTAGTAGAAATAATGCAAATTTGATTATTAAATTTTCAGTCCCTTCAACTTACCTCCTTTTTGCCCTGCAAAACACAATGCACATTGTTACAACAGATATGGGTACTTGTGTGTGTGTGTGTGTGTGTGTGCGCGCACACACACACAGCCTGAATCACGATAACACGTTTTTATCCCATTACAGGTGCTAATTAAGACTGCAATTATAATCTCATTTACTTCAGACTAAGCCTTAATTTCTGAGCAGACATGGTTAGGAATGGATTATGCTGTAATCTACCAATACCAGGATATTTCATTTTTGAATGGTTGCTGTACTTATTTTACATCCATTTAGGTTTTAATGTAATTGTCACAGCCTGGTGTCCTTGCCTCCCTTTTCCTCAGAACTCACTTTTTACATATTTTCTTCTGTGTCTGCCAAGTAAGGATAGCATTTCATGTATCTGATAAAAGGGACACTCGTCCAGGTAGATTTATGCCATGATAAACATTCTTGTTCAGAAGCCTACTCAGATTGTTAGAAAATTGAGGTAATTTAAACCACTGGAGAGTTACAGCACCTACTGTCGCTATACGGTAGATATAAATACAGGAGAGACATGTTTTATTGCAGGTGGGGCACATGGCGGTGTCTGGTTTTGCTGGTGCAGATGCATGATGTTAATTCTTCTCTTTGTGCCCAGTGGTCATTTCCAGTGGTTTCAAAGTACTGTAAGGTTATTAAGTCTTTTTGTAAACCACCTTGTGGTTTGTTTGTTTGTTTGTTTGTTAGTTTGTTTGTTGGTTTTCACAATAAAAAAAGCATAAATAAATGTGTTATTAAAAGCACCATGAGACTCTTTTCTGTATATACAAACCCACTGCCACAACTGTGCAATTTCAGCATTAAGCAAATTATCATCATCCCTCTTCCTTGTAGATCAGAGCTTTCTAAACTTTTCATGTTGGTGACTCACTTTTCAGACATGCATCATTTTGTGACACAGTAATTCAGTAACGCAGGTGGTGCTGTGGATTAAATCACAGAGCCTAGGGCTTGCCGATCAGAAGGTCGGCGGTTCGAATGCCAGTGATGGGGTGAGTTCCCGTTGCTCGGTCCCAGCTCCTGCCAACCTAGCAGTTCGAAAGCACATCAAAGTGCAAGCAGATAAATAGGTACCACTCCAAGTGGGAAGGTAAATGGTGTTTCTGTGTGCTGCTCTGGTTCGCCAGAAGGGGCTTTGTCATGCTGGCCACACGACCTAGAAGCTGTACGCCGGCTCCCTTGGCCGAGGTGAGCGCCGCAACCCCAGAGTCGGTCACGACTGGACCAAATGGCCAGGGGTCCCTTTACCTTTACTTCAGTATCACTAGGAAAGTGGAGGTTAAACTAAACCCCCTTCCACACCTGAGAGGAGTGCGGGGAGTGTTCGTGCAACACACCTACACACTGCAGCCGACACACTAATGTGTCGCAACACAGAGTTTGGAAAGCTCTGCTGTAGAGGAAGGGCCCACAAAGCAATAGCCTCAAGTGTGGTGTAGAACAGGAGTGACCAGATACTGTTACTTGTGGGACAAATATTGAATAATTATAGGCAGTTCAGCGCGGAGGTGCCAACCTGAGCAGAAGATGGTGTGTGTGATGATACACGCATGACATGTGTGTGATAAAGGGATATCAGGAGGAACCAGGGGACGGAGCTGAACGCAGTGGCAGTTCAGCTTCAATGGCTGGTGGCTCCTCTCCTGCTACTGCCATTGCCCTCCTCTTTCCCCTCCATGGCTGGAGAAGGAGGAGAAACCACCAGCCCCGCTTGGCCTCCTCCTGATTATGCCACCTTGAGCTCCTTTGGAGGAAAAATGGGGACATAAATGAATAACGTTTGAATGGCCTGGTCTTGAGACACAGGGGGTGCAGCCTAAAACCTTATTAAATGGCTGCTGGTGGTGGTAGTGCATTATCCTGTTGGATCAAGCTGAGAGAACAGCAGACCATCCAAGTGTTCCTATTTTCCAGGGACAGTCCTGGATTTATAAAAGCCGTCCCAGTGTCTGATTTGATCCTGGAATGTACCGCTTTTCCTTAGGACGTCCCTATTTTCACTGGAGAAATGTTGTACGGCAGGGAGTTGTGTGACTCTTCAACCAAGGAGTTAAGTAACCTGTAGAAGGCATCTGAAGGCAGCCCGATATAGTTTCATTGTTTTTATATGTGTTGGAAGCCACACAGAGAATTATTATCATTGCTATGGAACAGGATATCCCTATTTTCACTGGAGAAATGTTGTGGAGGGTATGGAAATTTGGACAGTATCGAGTTATGTGACCCCTGAGCCAAGGAGAGAAGTAACTTATACAACCTTTAGAAGGTGTCTGAAGGCAGCCCTGTACGGGGAACTTGTTGTTTTTTTATGCTTAATGTTAAGCTTTTATGTATGATGGGTGGGGTATAAATATTATTATTATCATCAGTGCTTTTATCCGGGGGGGGGGGGACACATACACCTAAACATTTTGTGAATCTTTATACTTTTGTCCATTTACTGTAATTATTTTTCCAGATTTGAACTGTAAAATGGTGATTTTTCTGGAGTCAAAATGACAGTGCCCCTAAACAATTTTTAAAGCACTTGTTGTTGAACAGGACGTCCCTATTTTCATTGGAGAAATGCTGGAGGGTATGCAACAGGGAACCAGGGTGGATCTTGATGGAAAATGGGCGCAGAGGAGTGAATCAACCAACCAACCAACCACCCCCTTCCCCCAGAACACCGCCCTCTCCCCTGGGCACCCTAGGGGGCTAAAATGAAGAAGTGAAACCCACCCCCCGGGGTGGGGGAAAGCCTGCCAACCCCCCTGGGTTTTGCGGGTAGGGGAAGAAGCCCCCACGTGCAGAGATGCCTGCTTGGAAATGCTACGGAGGGCTGGAAAGAGCCCCGGCGGGAGGGCCTCCTCCAGGCAACGTTGAAATATCCCTCTCTCTGCCGGCACCCAGGGCGACCGCCGAGCCTCGCCCATCCCCTTCAGCCGGACTCCTCGAGCTCCAAACCCGTCTGTGGCGGAGAGCCGGGCGCCTTCTCGCACGCGTTCTCCGTGGCGGCGGCGGCCCGCGCCTCCCTACCTCTTTCCTCCTCCTCGGCTCCGCCCCGACGCCGCAGGCCCCGAGGCGAGACAAAGGCCTCTCGCCTCGCCTCCTTGGCCCGCCTGCCCCACTCGCCAACACCGCCGCTGCCGCCGGGTTCCTCCTTGGCCCGGCTGGCCTACTGCTGGCCCTGAGGGAAGCGGCTGTCGTCGCCCCCCGCTCCGCCTCCGCCTGAGGTAACCCAAGGAGACTCCCCTCTGCCGCCCCCAACTCCCGGCGGCATCTCGACGACGGTTTCCTTCTCAATTTTTTATTTTATTATTTTTGGCGCGCGGGCACGATGTGTCGGCGCCCTGGAAGAAGAAGTGGCTCGCAGCGACGGCACGAAATTTATTTCAGGGGTTCTCAACACCCCCCGTCGCAATTTCAAAATGCAAATTTATTCGCGCCCGCACCGAATTATTATTATTATTATTATTATTGCTAACTAGGATTGTCCTCAATATCCCTCGGTGCTCTTTTTGAAAAGACATCTGTCCATATTCTGCAAATGAAATGGCACTACAGCACTGCACGTTTAAATGTTTCTTGGATTGTCCTTGAATCTTCCTCCCACCATGTTTGGCATCCTCTCCTGCCACGCCCTGTAAGAACCACTGATTTATTCTGCTTTTCTCTCATAAAATGTATACATCGCTTGATAGTTAAAAAAACAACAGCACCCAAAACAGGTTACGAAAGTAAAACCGAGGGAAAATCCTCAACCCAACTTTTAAGGCATAATGAAAGTTGAAAATACAGTACTAAAGTGGAATAGAATTGCTTCAACTTTCTAAACATCTGGTTAGGCTTGTCTAAAACGGATGGTTTTCATCAGGCACCCAAAAGAGTACAGCGAAAGTTGCTCTCTGTGGCAGCAGCACAAAAAATATATTGTTTTATTTTATGAAATTTATACACCGCTTGGTAGTTTAAAAGCAAACATAAAAAGCGGCTTATGAAAAGATAAAGCAGTAAA
Source organism: Zootoca vivipara (assembly GCF_965207765.1). Lineage (NCBI taxonomy): Eukaryota > Metazoa > Chordata > Lepidosauria > Squamata > Lacertidae > Zootoca > Zootoca vivipara. Next base: position 15,625,846 of record NC_142598.1, read on the forward strand.
GCCAAGGGAAAATCCACAACCCTAAACCACTGAGCCTAAGGCTTGCTGATCAGAAGGTCGGCGGTTCAAATCCCTGCGACAGTGTGAGCTCCGGTTGTTCGGTCTCAGCTCCTGCCAACCTAGCAGCTTGAAAGCACGTCAAAAGTGCAAGTAGATAAATAGGTACTGCTCCAGCGGGAAGGTAAACGCCGTTTCTGTGCACTGCTCTGGTTTCGCCAGAAGCGGTTTAGTCATGACCCGGAAGCTGTCTGCGGACAAATGCTGGCTCCCTCGGCCTTTAAAGTGAGATGAGCGCTGCAAACCCAGAGTCGTCCGCAACTGGACCTAACAGTCAGGGGTACCTTTACCTTTACTCAGTCAGTAAAGCATAAGAGTTGTGGGTTCGAGCCCTGTGTTGGGAAAAAGATTATTGCATTGCAGGGGGATTGTATTAGATATTCCTTGTGGTCCCATCCAACTCTACAATTCTGATTCTATGAACAAAAGTTGAAAATACTGGAGCGGATTAGAATTGCCTCAACTTTCTAAGCATCTGGGTAGACTTGTCCAAAACAGGGATAGGTTTTAGCAGTTGCCAAAGAGTACGGCGAAGGTGCCTGCTTGGCAAAGTGGTAGCGCTGCCACACCAAAAACATCAGTTTCTTGCAAATGTGGAATGGGTGTTATTTATATGGCACCTGTAGTGCCAGTGCTGCTAGTCTGGTTATAGTGCAACCTACATCTCTGAGTGAGATGCAGTTTATTTGACAGGAGAATCTATATTTATTTATCTCCACATCTTTTCTGTCCAGGGACCAGAAAAGATGGCAAAACACTAAAAACTTGTTGAAAGGAAGAAAGTGCAACTGGGCTGTGAGCGACCATAGTAGTTTCCCTCCCAAAGCAATCTCTTGGTGGTAATGAAAGCTTGTCTTTAACTGGCTAATTTGGGCTGCTGCTTGTTTGTAGCTTCCTTTGAAATGTATCCTTTTTAAAAGTTTTTTTTTTACTCCTTTTCCTCCATACATACCGGTAATTTTTTCAGGACTGCTTGAGGCATCTTCAACATCTCTTTATTTGTGCCATCCATAAAGAGTTAGTGCATTTTTATTAGTCTGTAGGTTTTGCCATGTTTATGGAGTTTTAATACTGTATTTTACTATTTTGTGCTTCTGAGCCAACTAGTGAGCCGTGTTACTGGGTGACCCATGTGGGTGTCATGATGATGATGAAAAATCTATTAACTGGCTGTGTCTAAAGTGTCACCTGATGGGGAATCAAGGAATTTAACAAATCCATGTTATTGTTTCTTATTTTTAATGGATGCTTTCCAAAAGGCATTGTTATACTATCTATGGTACCGTAATTCTATCTTAATAATGCCTTTCCACCAGTTTTCCTGAAACAGACATTAGGCTAACTGGTCTGCAAGTTCCTTGATACTCCCTGGACCCCTTTTAAAAATTGGTGTTACGTTGGCCAGTTACATTGGCCAGTTTCCAGTCCTGCAGCATAAGTTTATATATTTCACATTTCTTTGTTAGAAGATCAGCAGTTTCACATTCGAGGTAAAAATTCTTGGGTGGGTGTCATTTGGACCTGGTGATTTGCCCATTTTTAATTTCCAGACTCCCTTCTTGGGAAAGTTAGTTCAGGCACAGGGATCTGCCCATTTCCCCACAGTGAAAACAGATGCAAATAATTCATTCAGCTTCTTTGCAATCTCATCTTCCTCCTTTAGCACATCTTTAACTCCCTTGCTGTCCAACTACCTCCTTAGCAGGAGCCAAGTCTCATTAGTGCAATGCAGCTCTCCTCCCTCTGACAATGAAAGGCAATCCAGGCGGCTACAACTGATTCAAGGGAACTTTTTTTTACTAAGAAAGCACCCTGCACCCACGAGTTTCACACATCTTGAGCAGCTTATAAAAGGATGCAAAATAACAGTAACTTCATTAGCTGAATGAAGCTAATCCCACCTGCTGTCTAGTTCTTTTACTCCCAGGCAAACAAGATACGCTCACAGCACTTTCTTTTAAAGACATTATTTATTTTTTATATACAATATTCTTTTTAAACTTTTAAAAATTACATATGCAGGATGCCAGCTCAGAGACAGCCAGAAGCTCCCCAGTTCACAAGGCTGACTCTTGCCCTTTTTAATATTTCAGAAGAAAAATATAAACTTTAGGAAAGTGAAATAAGAGGCAGGATGACAGCCAACATCCACTATGAATAAGTGTTTCATGGTAGATTGACGAAATCAAGCAGAGGTGCCCCTAGGCCTGTGGTTATAAACAATTGCACCACTACAGATTGACATCACAATAATGAATGAGCCAAGCGCCCTTCATGTGTATTAATGGCAGTCCAAAAGCCAAAAATGGTCACCAACCTGATACATGAAGCCCAGGGATAAGGAACTAGTAGCTCTCCTGATGTTGTCTGACTAAACTCTCACGCTGAGCCAACATAGCTAAGGGGCATAGCTGCCAAGTTTTCCCTTTTCTCGCGAGGAAGCCTATTCAGCATAAGGGAATTTCCCTTTAAAAAAGGGAGAACTTGGCAGCTATGCTAAGGGGCAGGGAAACTGGATGTTGCAGTCATAACATCTGGCAGGTCACAGGTTCCCAGTTCCTACACTAACTGAATTGTTCTTTGTTATCTCCTCGTTTTCAACGGTGTAAAAACTGAACTATACAAGCAATCCAAAAGTGTATGCATATAGAGATCATATAAATAGCTCAAATGCCGTGCTTAAAAAAAAAAAACCTGCTGATTGGCTCTGGTTCTCTTAGAAGGATTCTGCCCTAGATATTTACGGCTTTTAAACATATAGGAAAGTTGCCTGTGGAGGTGGTGGGATGAATTATTTCAACCAGCCAAATATTTTCAAGGAAGAAAAATATAAGGAGTATATTTGTAAATGTATAAACATCTAGAGTGGACAATCAAAGAGAGATTTTGTTGTTGTTTAAAAGAGCCCAGGATCTTTGAGAGAATATATTCATTTAAAAAAAAACAACCAGCTGAAGTCAATTAGAGGATTTTTCCTTCATTGAGAGTATTCATTCAGAAAATGGAGCTTTAGTACTCCATGTTAAAAAAATAATTTAAAATATTTGAGTCTAAATCACACGTTCTTGGTCTAGCAGGGGGGAAAGACTATGCAGCAGACGTAGGTATGTCTACTCATAGGCACAGGCAGAATCATAGGCATGTCTACTCAGACGTAAGCCCCTTTGAGTTCAATGGAAGAGTCATCACTGCAATCTGAGTGAGACTTACTTGTGAGTAAACGTATAGAATCGAATATTTGTATGTTCAGCATTTTTATGTCTACAACAGCAAGTGATGACTTGCACATGTGACCACAGAAAGCTTTTGCATTCCACATAAAAAGTATGGAGTCAGGTCACACATCAGTTGCCAGGCATGTGCATAAATAACCTAGTACAGAGAAAATGGGTGTTGTCCATTATTAAAATTTTGTTTGGAGGAGAAAAGTGAGCATGTTGCAAAAATACTGGATAAACCGGAATTGTGTGTTGTTAGAATGTAGGACTTGTAAATAACTAAATCTAACATGTCTGAAGCAAAGTAGAACAGGAGCAACAAAATGTTTTCAAAATCCTACTAATTCTAATGTATTTATTTTTAATTATTACTTTTATCCTTTTTCTTCTTTAAAACAAGAACTCAGTGCATTCATGTACCATTGTTGCAGCTATATTTTAATGGATTCAACACATAGTTTAAACAATTGCTGTGATTATGAGCCTTTCATTATGGCCTGTCAATCTGTGATGTCTTTCACATTTTTAACATTAACAAGTGACACTTCACATGTAGCAGCGTATGAATTCATCCCTCGGATTTTATTAATTCCTGAAAAAGAAAATCAAGAGTCCACTGAAGCCAGACTTGAAGAGCCACACTTCATGGTTGTCAAGAAGGTACACAAACTATAATAGAGTCGTTGTCTCTGTACCTTATAAAGCTTGAGAAGGGAGAGCTTCTCAAAACTCCCAAAACCAAATACTGTGATAAACTCAATAATGAAGCAAACATATTCTATTTGTTGCATGGCCAAACAAGAGGAAAATGGCATTGCATTTGATTAGTGAAATTTTCTGAAGTGGCTTAGGATTTAAAATTTGACATATTTCATGGCAATGAGTTCACCTCATGTAGCAGACTTACCAAAGCAACAAATGCAAGCAGCACTTTTATAACTCAAGGCACAGTGAGAGATAGGAAAGCAAATCGGCAGGCATGAATTCAGACTTTCCATTTCTGGCTCTATATAATTCTGTCCCTGACCTCTCCCTCTAGAATTGGGACAAGTATTTTATTTTTAGGGTGGGGTGTTGTATGTTCTGAAGAATATAAAATAACTTGTAGAGACACACAATGCTTCCCCCCTCCTGATGCAAAAGCAGTGTGCAGAAGTAAAACTCAAATTACTAGCGATTATAACAAGTGGAAAATCTAATTTTAAACCACTCTTTTAAAATGGAACAGAAGTACTTGCCTTAAGTCATTAAATACTAATTAGGTAATTAGTTTCAAGGATGCTTGGAAAGCAATTATAGTAATTTCATTCAGCTTTTGGTTTTCAGCGAATAGCCGCACAAGTCACAATTAACTTGAGTGACTATGAATTATTGGAGTACTTATTTATGCTGAACTTCCAATTTCTATTTTTGGTGATTGTAGTATTGGATTAACCTGTGTCATAAAAGAGCTCTCCATGGGTGATCCTCAGACCCAACCCTCAATCTTGGGAGAAAAAAATTATTTCAATTTTTTCAGAAGGCAAGCATTATTCCTCTTCCTGTCCCCCCCAATATGTTGCTGGAACATACCCCACATTATTAGGGCTAAGTGGATGCAGCTTGATGCTTAGGGGCAGGGTTTGGGTAAGAGGCCTGAAATAGTTCCTCCCACCACTCTCTTCCTTATCACTACTGGCGATTTGCTTAACCTTAGGCCAGGCATCCCCAAACTTTGGCCCTCCAGATGTTTTGGACTACAATTCCCATCTTCCCTGACGACTGGTCCTGCTAGCTAGGAATCATGGGAGTTGTAGGCCAAAACATCTGGAGGGCCGCAGTTTGGGGATGCCTGCTCTAGGCCCATGCTGCAGCACTGCCCAGAGGGAGAGGCAGGTTGAGGCTGCTGGCCTGCTCCTTTTTCCTGTCACTGCTCACTTGCTTGGAGACAGCAAGTGAACAGGGGCAGCAGATCTATGGGGCTCTGTGGGTTGCTAATGTCCACTATTTCACGGGTTGGCTCTGCCCTATATTCCACGTCAGCTGGTTTAACTTGTCACAATGTTCGATTTGTGTCTTCTTCTCTGAAGACCCATGCAAAATATGTGTGTGTGTGGGGGGGTATATACACTTAAAACAGGAAGCCTCTGAGCACATGCATGGGACAGGAATTTGTTTGCAGCAGTAGAACAGAGCCCACAGGCCTTTCACATTTAAAAAATCTACTCTTAATCTTCCCCAAGCTTTCTTTGCTTCAACAGCCTAATTTAGAAAAGTAAAATGAGAAATCTATTTGTTGCTGCTTTTGGTTGTTTTTTTTAATAAAAAAAACAGATGCCAGAAACTGTTGCAGATCTATTACTGTTGCATGGCCAAAAATGGCTACATTACAAATATCTCAGATCTACCAGTGGATCCAGATGCTCAGGCCCATTTTAATCAATATACTCATGCACTTTGGAAACCAGTAAGGGGGTGGGGTAAAGAAGCAAACTCAAAACTGAAAGAAACTGCATGCAGTGTGGTCTGAAAAAGTTTTAAAATAAGCATGGAGGGATGATAGACTGCCAGCACACTGCCAGCTATTCAACAAACAAAACCAGTTAATCCACCTAAGTATTCCCAACAATGACACTATTGTTTGTGCAGTTCTGCTCTAAAATGAAGATTACTATCTGCTGCACATAAATGTTTTAGGAAAGACAAATTTAGCAGTAATGTAATACCAGCATGGGTATGCACTGTTTCCATGTACAGGAAGTGGCTGAAAACTACCGTATTCGGCCTAATACAAAGCCCTATTCCACTCTACTTAGGCTGAAAACCATTCTAGCCCCTTCAATTTTTACTTTTCAACAAAACAATCACTTTGGATATCCATGCATCATACAGTTTTGCCACTGATTTCGATGAGAATATTATCAATGTTCCAAGACTTAGGCTCAATAAACACAGTATAAGCAGCATATGGAGAGCAATTTCCAACATTATGCTAATATTCCAAATTCTATTGCCGGGCTACAGCTCAAAAACAGCACATGATTTTGATTTGCATATGTTGTCTTTTGCATGCAGAATTAGAATTTTGAATTTATTGGGGGCCTGGGAAAGGAAAAGTGAGCATGAAGAAAACATTAGGATGCAGAAATGTAAAAAACAGGATTTTTTTGGGGGGGGCAACATGGGAGTGGAGACCATGGGGTTGTCAAGTAGTTGTGCTAAGCAAGGAATAACTCAACCTCCTGAGGTCTAGAATTCCACCTTTCTCTACTGTAAATATACCATGAAGTTTTAGATTTAACTCTGCAATTATGTGGGCTAGAGACATGCACATATATTGGGTTTCACATTAGAATGCAGCATGATCCTGGCCAGAGGCCCAGCTGTACTGTACCAGTGCAAAGTGGGTAGTGATCTCCATCCTCGGGATTCCAATATGTTAAATATTTAACTTATATTCCACCACAAGTGGATCTTAGGTTTGTTACCAGTTGCCTAGTTAAAATGGTGTGCTGAGTTACAGATCGGCTGTCCTTGAGGCACAGTAAGGTCCCAATGGGATAACTTGGTCAACATTTTTGGATTTCAGCACTCTTTAAAAGGGATGCATACCAACAGAAATAAATGCTTGTAATCTGCGTTCACCAGGAAATCAGATTCCAACGTACATGAAAAATAGTCATACAAAATATTTAAATATCCAACTAACCCCCGCCCAAATACTTAATGGTTCTCTTTTAACTGAAGTGGGGTGGGGGACCTGACAGGAAAGGAGCCATTTCTAACCCAAATTGTTATCAATTGCATTTAGTAATGACAAGGATGCATTGCAAAGTATAATTCACGCAAACTTTTCTGTTGATCTGCTGTCTACTATCATGTACACTCCAGTAAGTGTTATGTTTCCAGTTGCTTAGAAATCAAGTGGTAGGATTTCTATTATATAAGTGAAGGATGGCAAACTCATCCTCACACTTCCGCTGTACCAAAAGATCCAAAAACCAAGCACCATTATACCCACGTAACATCTCTTACAGAATAGTTCTTCCATTTCTGAATAATATACAAATAAAAAAGTGAGAGTTTAATGAAACTCCAGGCTTCATGGACAAATGCTGCGTTATTGCAACTTAGTTGAAGGGAATCTTGACCAAGTGGTAGATGCATTGGGCAGTTTTGTCATAGTGTAAGAAGCAACGCTGCAGTGAATGAAGCTTTCCAAATCCTAAAAGGAAAACCGAGAGAAGTTGCTGATCCTTTTCATATCTCATTTACTGATGAACAATACTACAAGAACAAATGGTTGATCAATATTATTAATAACAAGAATCATAAAAATAGGCAAGGGTCTGAGAGGCACTGGGAATGGCTGCCAGTCTGGACAGACTGATGAAAAGTAGAAAATTCTAAACAGGAGTAGAGGAATTTCAACTCTAGGTGCTATTAGTGCACTTTTGTTGCCTGTCATTGTTTCACTCATGCCATCATCAAAAGAAAAACCAAATGACGTAATATCAGGAATCCACATCATCTGGGCAGGAGATTGCTCACTTCGAAGGTCAGTAGTAGCAGTTCCACTTCACTCCTGTCATAGGGCACGAAACATGTTCCCATGGGCTTCGAATTCTTAAAAACACCATGCTCCACCTTCTCAGTTGCAAATATACAAGGTCTTTCGCTGACATACACTGCACTCGATAGTTTTGGTCATGTATAAAATGGAATTTTTAAATTTATGTACATGCTTAAGAGTGCAGTTTTGATCCTCTCTTCATTCAAAGTTATTCATTAATTAAACAACGCCAGTCTTCTCTCAAGCCTTAAGTCTGAAGTGGTCCATGTAAACAAAACACAGCTAAAACAAAGTATTTTGTCCTTGTCCTGGAATAGTTTCTATCGATATGCATGATTTCCTGAAAGTGTTGTGTTGGCTAGATGTAAAACAGGCAAGGGGTGAGCTTCTGTGTTAAAAACCCAGTGATCCAAAGGTAGGAGATCATCATTGGAGAACAGCAGATACAAATACCTGTCAAAGGAGAGAGAGAAAACAAGTTGGAATGAGCAACAGAAGGTTTGTCACCATGCCTGGTCTAAGTTAGATAACCTCAGAAAAATTAAGGACTTTACGGTTTAAAGTATCACCCATTAAAGAAGTTGTAGCAGATCACTTAATCAAATGAAATTCTATAAATTCTATAATTTGCATACGAACTGCAACAACTGTTCTGAAAGAGAAAATACTATTGTTTCAAATGAAGCAGGAATGTAATCAGAGCAGGTGCTATCATAAAAGAAACATTCCCCCGTATCTCATATAGGACGGAATGCTTCTAGGATGGTTCTCACCATCCATCTTTTTTTAAATAAGTACTTGCTTTTAAAAAATTATGATGGTTATTTTAACTCTTCTGCTCAATTAACTGTGCATTTTATAATGGAGCAAAATGTTTTAATGGATTCATTGTCTAGTTTTTGTTCAAATACTTTTTAAAATAATAATCTCAATCTTATGATTCAGATTTTAACCACCAAAATTAATAACACTGCCATGATTGCCAGAAGTGTTCTCTTTGCAATAACTGGATTGTCACTGCATTTTCAAGACTGAAATGTTATGAATTTAACGTGAACTAATTCCATTTGGCTGTAGTGAAATGCCAGCCTCGTGCTCATTAGCCTTAGTGAAAAGTGTGGTGTTGGCCTGTAAGTCTCAAATGCACACCCATGAACTGAGACCTTTCATTTTCAGACCTCTAAGAGACGTTATCTGATAATATATGCTACCACCTGGGAAGTATTTATTTATAAGACTCAAAGAACAAATCGTTAAGACCCAGCTCAGAAAGCCAAAATGATCTGAGTATTCAAGCAAGGGACACATTAGCTATACAGTGGTACCTTGGTTTAAGGACGCAATTGGTTCCGGGGAACCGTTCGCTCCCCGAGCAGTACTTAAACGGAGTGCCTCTTCCGCGTGTGCGCGAAGCACTGATAGAGCGCTTCTGCGCATGCCGCGCAGATTGCTTCTGTGCATCCGCGCGATCCGCAGATTGCTTCTGCCCATCCGCACACCACGGAACCCGGAAGTAAGCACTTCTGGGTCCACAGAGTACTCAAACTGCAGCGGACTTAAACTGAGGTATGACTGTAGACTAAAATATTTCACAGAATTCTTCACTCAGAATAATGTTTTTCAAGTCATGATTATTTCCTAATCTCTGAAGTTAACACGCTGGGGTAAACACGTTATTCAATAATGCAGTTGCAGTACAGTACACAATAACCTCATTTATTGCCAATGGGAATCCTCCCCACAATCTTTTTTTTTTTTTAAAGAAAGTCTACCACTATATTTCATAACTACTCCCCCTCCGCATATGGAAAATAATCCATAAGGCCTTGGTACTTATTTATGTAAAATACACAACAATCTCAAAAATACTGCCTTGACTAAACACCATTTCCCCTTGGGTAACCATTGGCAGGGTAAATAGCATTTGTAATTTATTTTTGCATTGCAGTAAAAAAACAAATGCCATGCTAAATCATGATGTGAATACAAAGTTTGGAAGCTTTTACTTCAGTGCTTGATTAACCATGGTTTGTTATTCTGACCCAACAAAGCATTAATCAGCTGTGGTTAACGTTAATTATGGTTTGTCTGAGCCAAGCCAACCTTTAGTGTGATGTTTGAATCCAGTCAGTAGAAAACAAAAACAAACTCCTGGTAAAACACACCTATAGCCTGACACTATAAAATATCCACCAGTAAACAGGATGTAAACATGTGTTACAGAAGACAACCTTTTTAAAAAGGGACTCAGAGACTATTTAACATATAATAGTGTAAATCATGGGTCCCCAGACTACGGCCCGTGGGCCGGATGCGGCCCAATTGGCCTGCCAATCCGGCCCGCAAAAGGTCTGGGGATCAGCATGGCCATCCTGCACTTTAAAAAAAATTTTTAGAGCCGAGAGCCATTTCCCCCCCTTTGTCGCCATTTCCCCCCTCCTTCATTGTGGCTGGCCAGTAGCAGCCAATCAAAAAGTCGAAGTGCTTCAGGCCCCAGCCAATGGGTGGGCAGCAGATGCACATGTACAGGAGGAAGGGGGCTGTGCTAAGCTGGCTGATCGCCATTTGCAGCAGCCGCTTCTTACCAGAGCAGAGCCAGCCGGAGAAACCCCTTTCTTTGCTGCCGCTCCACCCTCCGCCGCAAGCAGCCCCTGCTGCAAGACACAGATAAGTGTTGTGTGTGTGTGTGTGTGTTTGTGTGTTTCAGCGCTCCTTCTGCGACTCCCTACGCAGCTGCTTAGCCGCGCTGCCGCTCCCGCCGCCGGAGCCGGGCTGGCCCGACCCGCCGCTTGAAGAGGAGATGGCCTGGCACCGCCGCCTCCCCCGCCGCTGCTCTCTTTCTTGAGGCCCCTGCCGTGGCCGCCCGGATGGCCCCGCCGCCACCGCCACCGCCTCCCCCTCCGCTCTCTTTCTTGCGGCCGCCCGGATGGCCGCCGCCCCCTCCCCCTCCCCCTCCGCTGTCTTTCTTGCGGCCGCTACCACGGCCGCCCCGATAGCCGCCTCCGCCTCCCCTCTCTTTCTGCCGTGGCCGCCCGGATAGCCGCCGCCACCTCTCCCTCTGCTCTGTTTCTTGCAGCCGCTACCGCGGCCGCCCGGATGGCCCCCTCCGCTGCCGCTCTCTTGCGGCTCTCGGCGCCTGGATCACCTCAAAGAGCTGGCTTTGGGATCCTCCTCCGATGTTACCCAGGCCCCTGGCCCACCCCCAGTCCCGGTCAGGCTGCCGTTAGCCCCAGCCCCGGCCCCATCGCTGCCGCTCAGCCTGAGCGCTCCAAATATGGCAGGCGGAGGTGAGCGGGAAAGCGGCTAGGGCCGCTGGGGTCTGGCGGGCTCCTGGCGGGGCTCTGTATGGTGTTGTTTTATTTTAAATATTATTTTGTGTTTATTATTTTATGATTAAAATCATTATCTTAAATTTAAATATTGTATTGTTTTCCTGTTTTTTGTGCACCAAATGCAGTATGTTCAATGCACATAGGATTTCGGCTCCCCACCCCACCCCCAAAAATATAGTCCGGCCCAGCACAGGCCCCCGGCTGAAAAAGTTTGGGGACCCCTGGTGTAAATGATAATTAGTAACAAGGTCAATGTTGCAAACCTTCAGGATCACAGAAACAGTACATCTGTCTTGTCACTAATACTTATTATTTTGATACCCTTTCTATTACGTTAGGTACACTGTGGTGGTCTTTGTGCTTACATCTTGCATTCTGGTGGGTGTACCGCTGCCATTCATCCCATCAATAGATCATTTGTTGACTCCAATTGTTACATTTATTTAAAACATTTATATTACCATTCATCAAAATAGATTCCAGTGTGGTTTACCAAAAAAAATTGCAATTTACCTAAGAAAACAATAATGAAATAGGCAACAATTCTATTCCAAGAAAGTTATCAAGAAGAAAAATCTGCTTACTTTAGGGTTTCAGCAAGGAAGAAGCTTTGCTGCACATCATCATATGTAGGAGCTGAAGAGTAGACATCCTTGACCCCAGAAAATCCACCACTCACTCGACAGTACTTGTCAATGGCCTATATGGGGGGTGGGGGAAACAGAATGAGTGTTCTACTAGACACCTTTTCACTGCTGCACCTAGTTAACACATTCTATTGCGAAACCGTGGAATCCTACCTACCCATATAGTGATGAAGACAGCAAGGGCCAAACAAGACCGAACACGGGGTGTTCATTCACAGTTATGACAAGAAAGATAACAATTTGGTAGCTGAGGGAGTTGTATGCGGGATAACAATATGTGAAATATTATAGTCAAAATGTCCATTAATATGTTCTTGCATTTAATCTGTTCTTGCAGGACATTAAAAATATGGAATTCCCAAATTCCTAGTAATTTTTTTGTAGAGGACTGTTTTTAAAATCAGCAACAACGTAATAAGGTAAGCAGAAATGTTCACTGCAAGTTATGAGACGACTCTTGCTCCTCTAATTATTTCACTAGTACTAGTACTTCATTTATGCTATTACATTTGATTGCCCCATGTCATGTTTTAAATTGATTAATAAACTTGTTCTTTTTTTAAAAAAACATTTGATTGCCCCAGAATACTACTCAAAGCTTTGTTGCATAAAGCATGCAATGTGAAGATGGTTCATGCAAGGTGCTTCTGTCCAATTTCATGATTATCTCTTCCCACTGCAACCCACACTGTTCAGGAGAGTCCACCCCAATTTTCTAGGGGCTTTTGGGGGGGGGGCTAAAGAGGGAGACAAAAGAAAAACATATAATGGGTCTCATGTGCTGCCTTCTGTCTTCATTGTTTAGCATTTACCAAAAAAACAGCCAATAAAACAGCCATATGGTTGTTGACACTCTCAAAGAACTCTAATGAGTTCATGAGACAGGACCTGCCCTTACAGAAGCCACGCTGGTTCTGTTTCAACAAAGGTTCTTCTATATGCTTAGATATATGTTTCTATATACTGCTATTTGTCATTTCTCCTATATGTGCATTTATGTCTCTGCTTGTAAAACAGACAACTATGCAGCAACATAATATTCATCACACTTCATCAGTGAGAGGTTGCCATTAAACATTTTGACTTCCACACAGAAAAGCATTCTGTTGTTACCTGCGCTGCCTCCCAGCCCCACTGCCTGTATTTCGGATCATGTGTGAATCGCCACATATACCAATACGTCTCTATCACCTCTGGTCTTAAAATGTAGTATTTTTCATTTTGCCGTACTGCTACTGCCTCCACACCACCATCAAATTTGAAAGCTTCAGGACCCAATTTTAATGCTGCAGAGGAAAGAGGCAGAGGGGGAGAAACATTTAATGGTTTATTTATGGAAATTGGCAAAAATGACAAGAGAAAATTGGGAGACGGCCTAACCGAAAGTTCCAAAAGGAATGGGAAATTTATAGAGATTACTTTTAAAAAAAAGTGTCCCCAAGTCAAAACCTGGATTTGCTTTGATTAATTTTCACAAACCATAATACCGGTATGGGTTATTAGGATGTGGAAAACAGCAGAAATGATGAAATGATAAAAGAAGCAGTTTAACAACTAGATAAAACAGATGTGCTTTGAGGAAGATGGAAGTCTGTCAGAGAAGAAAAGGAATTAGGAATAAAGAATATGGTGACATAAGTCCATGGGTAAAGACTTATGGATTTATGGTTGTATGCATGTTTCTTGTTTTTTGTGTTTGTTGTTGTCATTTTATTATTTTTATTACTTTATTGTATGTGTTTGTTCAGCAAGTAAGAAAACTAATAAAAAGCATGAAAAATAATTATTATTTATGGAAATTATATATCAAATATGCTAATAACATATATTACTCTATGTTTGTTTTTAACGCTCACAAGTACTGTAATCCTGCGTATAAGACTACTTTTTAACCCAGGAAAATCTTCTCAAAAGTCGGGGGTCGTCTTATACGCTGGGTCGTATTTCTTATACGGCAAGTATATCCCAAACTCTATATTTTAACTGGAAAAGCTGGGGGTCGTCTTCTACGCCCTGTCATCTTATACGTCGGAATATACGGGTACTTTGTGCTTACTAGCACTTGTAACAGTTCTTGCAAATTTGTCCAGGCCTTTTCCAGGCCAGCATGATAACACCCTAAAATCCACTGAAAGAACAATGAATGTGCACACAGTTGTAGAATTAATACTGAATATATTGAACAACTATATGTTTCCTTTACTAAGAATACAGAATTCACTACTCAAGAAGCTTGTTTTAAAAACCTGGTGTAAAAGGAAATTTGAGGTTACTGAAAAATCATGAAACTGACATCTATAGCTCTTAAACTGAATAATGAAATCTACTAAGTAGATTAAGTTATTAAAGGCTGCTTCTCATAGAGATAACTATGGCAAAAACATATTTTATTTCTGGGGATAAATGTCAGAGTGTTATGAACTGTAATTATGAGTAAGTCATAACAAGTGTTAGACTCCAGGAGATGCAGGCTTCATTTTTTCCTACGCATGGTAAATGTAAAACACAATTTTAGATAATCTAGATTTTGCTACTAGCTTCAATAAAAATACAGTTAAAATGAACTCAAATATAGATAATTTCTCACCTTACAAAGACGTGTAGCATATAGTTTTATGTTCATCATCCAGTTAAATTGTTTGAAGCCAACAATAAGAATACTCCTACTGGTTTGAACTGTTACAGGATTTTATTGTGTAATTTAATAACCTCCTTTTCTATCTTTCACACAATTCATGACTACCAAGAACTGATGGTGTTTTTATGCAGCTTTCTCTCTTGGCAAAACAAAGTTTAAATGCACACGTCATATTCACCATTCAAGCTCAAAGGGCATGAGCTAAAAAATAATAATCTCCTACACAGTTTATTTTCTCCACATTTTCATGTACTTTCAAAATTGCTCCAAATATAGCCTCATTACCATTAGTAAGTATTAAGGGAAAAAGCCACCCATAACTTAAAACAGGAAAGGATACCTACTTGTCCTGTCATATGATTCATGGCACGTATGTGCAATTTCTGCTCCAAGCTGTAGGTAGTGTCCAGCCTTATCATCTCGGGAACCATCTGCTCCAAGAGCAAACAATCCTCCAGCAAAGCATGTGAGATGGCCCATTTTTCTCTCAAGGTGGCCATTCTTCCACTCCCCAATAAAAGTTAGGCCTCCACTGGACTTTCTGATAAGATGCTTCTCTATGGCCTATAAGAAGAAACAGAAAAGCTTTAGTTACTTCAAATATTCAAAATATTCACTATCACAAGTGCATCCTTTATGCTTTGCATTAATTTTTACACACACACACAGACTTCTGTCTTTCCAAGCAAGTCTTTTCTCTCCTGCAAAACACTCAATGAGCCACATAGGTACAAATGAATAACAATGATTTACAGGATGGGAGTCCTCAACAAGACAAGAGTTAAGTAGCCACTTACCTCTTTGTAAAGGGAGGGAGGGAGAGAGAGTAGAAAGAAGTTACCTAGTTCCTGCTCTGTCATGCATGATGGAAGTTAAGCATTTATCCTGCATCACCATGTCCCACAGAATTAGAGGTGTGGGTTAGGAGAAGAGCAGAGGCATAGCTTAGCGAGTCACACCTTCATTCTCCTCCGCTCTTCTCCAGAGACAGAGCTATTACACTGGAGGTGTGGGTTTGTTTTTCAGAGGGGTGCATCTACATTAAAGGTAAAGGTAAAGGACCCCTGACAGTTAAATCCACTCGCGAACGACTCTGGGGTTACAGCGCTCATCTCACTTTACTGGCTGAGGGAGGCGATGTTTTTCCGGTCATGTGGCCAGCATGACTAAGCCGCTTCTGGCAAAATCAGAGCAGCACACATAAACGCTGTTTACCTTCCCGTCGGAGTGGTACCCATTTATCTACTTGCACTTTGACGTGCTTTCGAACTGCTAGGTTGGCAGGAGCTGGGACCGAACAACAGGAGCTCACCCCGTCGTGGGGATTCGAACCGCCAACCTTCTGATCAGCAAGCCCTAGGCTCTGTGGTTTAGACCACAGTGCCACCCGTGTCCCTATGTGTGTACATAGGTGAGTGGAAAGACCCTCGATGCAGCTTTTCTTGAAAAAAGATTAATAGATCATCTATTCCACACTTCCCCAACCTAGCATCCTCCAGATGTCGTCGAATGCCAACTCCTATAAGCCCAACCAATATGGCCAATGGTCAGCCAGTATGGCCAATAGTTAGCCATGATGGGAGATGTAGTCCAGATAAGGCTATTCTATTTGACTAGGGCCTTCTGACTCCTTCAGCCTAGCAGTGCAACACTCAGGGTCCTAAATCATACTATCCAAACACAATTAAAAAATGCAGATTAGGCTGTAATCCTATTCTTTCCCCCCTTACTTTGGAGTAAGCTCCAGTGACTTCAGTAGATCTTAACTCTGAGTAGACATAGTTAATATTGTGCTGTCAGCCATTAAATTCACAAATACTGACATGAGCACTTTGCACATCACATGGGATTTGGAGTAGCATACAAGCTGCTGTAAGACAAACTCCAACTTAGAATAATAGAATCACAGAACAGTAGAGTTAAAGGGGAATCTCAACTAGATCATACATGACAGATGACCATTCAACCTCTGCTTAAAAACTTTCCTGGCTTCTTACTTCAAGGGAAATTCAACAAATCAGGATTATTGGACATTTACTGGGAACAATGCAAATCCATATACCAAGAGAGAGAGAGTTAGCTTTCCATTTCTATTTACAAGACCACTGATTTTTACACACACACAAAGCAACACAGACCAGTGGGTGGTATTCTCTCTTTTAAAAGCAAGCATATTCATGAAACCTACTTAGAATTAAAGGTAGTGTACCAGAATAAGGAACTTCACTAAGAAAAGGTAACCTATTTGAGCAAGGGGTTGGTTGAAAATCTTGGCTCAAGAACTGTTCTCTGCTCACAAAATTTATAAACTCTAAGCTAGGAGGAGCATTTCCATGTGGATGTTGAAGTTCTGGAAGCAGGTCTGTATTTTACTTATAATGTAAAGGTGGGGGCAGATTCTACTAGTAGTGGGTTGTTGTTTTCAAATAGTCATAGCAGAAGGAAGCAGTGCTCAGTAAAGGCTGGTGTTTCCTTCTGTCAACTTTTAATGCTAATATTGGCAAATGACACTTTTTAGAGGTTTCCAAGTCAACAGCTACTCTGACACTGCAGTGATGGTAGGAATCTATAGAACTGCAATATTTTGCTCGCATGCAACGTGTAGAAGACAAGTCTGGGAAGTCTGATCCAGAATGTCAGCCAGTATTTGTTCAGTTACAATACTGCTGAAACAATTCAGGGTAGGGAATCACAATCCAGTTCTCACAGCATTTACACAGTTGTATAAATATAGTGCTTACTGCAGGTCTGCACAACTTCTGATCTACCAAATGTAGAATTCTGGCTACAGCTCGGCAGCCAGCAAGAGCTTAATAAGCCTGCTTTTGTTGCCTGCCTGAGTCTGCAAAAACAGGTTCGAGTGGTGCGGTGGGTTAGGGTTATAAAACTCCTGTTAGTCCACAATATGCAGCTAACAAACTGTGTTCAAAATGGGGAGCTCCACAGTTTTATAACACCAGCTTCAGAACTGAATCAAGACGGTATATCTGTACATATTGTATATCTTGCTGCCCTAAAAAGAGTTAGAAACAAAATAATCCTTTGCATTTTAAGGGGAGAAACATTTTTAAAATTGACATTCTCGTTCTGTATGTAGGGAAGGGGGGAAAGCAATGCACTATAATCACCTCAATAGCATCATCATACATTTTCCTTGCCTCCATGTCCATCTTATCTGACATCAACCATGCTTTCAGCAAGTACTCGTAGAAACTGTCTCCCAATCCACCCATGGAAGTGTGATCTGCAACAAAGAAGGAGAAAGAGGGTAAAATTTGGTGTGGGCAGTACTACCTAGATTTGCCAGGGCAAACTCCATAGAATTATATCAAATATTACTCATACTCAAAGTAGATTCAGTGAAATGAATGAACATGACCGATTTTGTAAAACCTAGCTGGAAATAACCCTCAAGTCTGGAAAAGCACCTGTTTTAAAAATTGTCTCCATCAATCTGTGGTTTAAGAATTTGGTATGCTAAAAATAACTTATTTTGCATCACAATTCATCTTACACCACTGACATGGAAAATGATTTCCTTTTCCCATCACTGATTAGCTTTGCAACGTGTTTTTGACACAACAACTTAAATGCCTAATCCCAGACCCATGATGGAACACACAATTACATATTGGGAAACCTGAGAAGCATCTCACATAACGTGCCAATCACGGAACAGCAAAGTGGGCTTTTCATTTCATTCCATATTAAAATTATATTACTTGACTGTTCCTATTCAATTTACACAGTAAGATTGAGTGGGGCGAGTAGGGAAGCTGCCTGAGACCTTGGATTCCAGTCAGAAAACACAATATTGGACAAGTGGATCAATAATCTGACTCAGTATATATGCAAACTGGCTCTTAGCTTATCTACTTGGCCACAATATCTGCACTGGAAGCTCTCCAGGACTGTGGTCATATTACTGCTCAATGTTCACTCTTGAGTTAACTAATCTTTTCTGATCTCTTCAGAGGTTTGTGTGCTGGGGTCAGCAGCATAAAGCTGGTTTCTTTTCAAGCCAACTTTTGCCATCAAGGAAATCTTTTAAAACCTTAAGACTTTTTAAAGTGAATTAAGCCATCAGACTGACAGATTTGAAGAAAGTAACTACCCCCACATGCAGAACATGTACCCATTGCTTTTTTTCTGGAGAAAAAGGTGGGAGAACTCACCAGTTAGTTAGTTAGTTAGTTAGTTAGTTAGTTAGTTAGTTAGTTGGTTGGTTGGTTGGTTGGTTGGTTGGTTAAGTTAGTTTATTGCAGACCCAGTCGCAGTGACCCCACTCCCCTGAGGCAGTGGCTAAATGTAATATGTGATTAATAAACTCAAGCCGACAATGATCTGTGTTAGAAATGGCCACAACTTTACTGATTACAAATATAGGTGGGTTTTTGGCTCAGGCATTGGGTGTTTATCTGTTCCAGGTCGCCCAGACAAAAAAATAAGTATTTAATTTAAAAAGAGAAAGGGAACTCAGTTTCCCTGAGTTTCTGCTAAAAACACCCTGCATGTACCTCATAGCAAAAGAAAAGTAAGTTGCTTACTGGTGACTGGTTTTTTCAGGTGGTTATCTGTGTAGTCACAACATATGGGTTCTGTCCTTGCACTGACCTATGTTCAGAATTTTCTAGAGTTCAACAGACATTCTGGCAGGAAACCCACTCCCATCCTCAGTGCACATGCTCCAGGAGCATGTCTCGCACTTTCCTGCTCAGTTACTTTTGGACCACTGCAGCATCTATATAAGGAAGTGCAGGAGAACAGCAGCATCTGGAGTGTAGGAGGTGGTAGGCTATCTGACTGCACAGATGACCAAAGGACTGCAGTCACAGGTAAGCAACCTGCAATCTTCAGCTGCAGGTATGAAATCGAGAAATACACTTCACACATATAAACAAATGAACTCAAGTCCACAAAAGCATATGCCAAGATACCATGTCTTAAAGGCGTCACAAGACACTTTGTTGTAATCCAACTGCCCCTCTGGAAAGAAGTAAGTAAACCAGTTTTTCCTCTTTGTGATTTCTATGCAGTCTCACAAATGGTTAAACAGCAGGCTGACTTACCCAGAGGCATGGCAGGTGCATAAAAAAATCACAGTGCTCAGCACAGCTCGTCCCACAACACTGACAGGAAAGGCTGAGGTTATTGGGGGTGGGTGGGTCTCCCATCTTGACAACTGTTTATAGACCAGGCATCCCCAAACTTCGGCCTTCCAGATGTTTTTGACTACAATTCCCATCTTCCCCGACCACTGGTTCTGTTAGCTAGGGATCATGGGAGTTGTAGGCCAAAACATCTGGAGGGCCACAGTTTGGGGATGCCTGGTTTAGACCATGGGTATGCAAACTAAGGCCCGGGGGCCAGATCCGGCCCAATTGCCTTCTAAATCTGGCCCACGGATGGTCCGGAAGTCAGCGTGTTTTTACATGAGTAGAATGTGTCCTTTTATTTAAAATGCATCTCTGGGTTACTTTTGGGGCATAGGAATTTGTTCTTCTTCTTTTTCCAAAATATAGTCCACCCCCCCACAAGGTCTGAGGGACAGTGGACTGGCCCCCTGCTGAAAAAGTTTGCTGACCCCTGGGTTTAGACTCACTTGTAAGGACATTGTTTGCAGCACCACATCAGATGTTCAAGCCACTGTATGGTATCAAGCCATAGCTAAAGAAAATTTCAGAGGATGCAGCAAAGCTGTAGACTCCTTGCCCTCTACTTCCATGGGTGTTTTAGAAATTCCTTTGGGAAACTAAGAACTACTAAAATTTAGTTAATGGACTTGCTGCTGGGATCCAATACTTTGGAGAAGCTGGTTCTGATTGTGAAACTATCTACATAAACTAATAAATGAAGCTTGCATTGTGCAGCATAGATACATAATCCTGGAAGTTACTGAAGTCAAACTCCCCAAATCAAAGCTTGGTGCAATTGTGCATTGAAAGAGGCAGAACTATTATTACTATTAGCCAGGACATGATACAGGAAACAAGAACATAAAAGAGGAGGATGGAGCATGAGAGTATGAAGCTTGTTCCCAATGGCTAAACCAGGCATCCCCAAACTTGGCCCTCCAGCTGTTTTGGGACTACAACTCCCATCATCCCTAGCTAACAGTGTTGTAAGCCAAAGGGCCACTGCCACAACAGGACCAGTGAACAGGGATGATGGGAATTGTAGTCCCAAAACAGCTAGAAGGCCGAGTTTGGGGCTGTCTGGGCTAAACTATGGTCTGGGCTGGGATGTCTGAAATGGGTCTCAGAATGTGCCTGTGTGTGTGTGTGTGTGTGTGTGTGTGTAGATCAGGCATGTCAAACCTGCGGCCCTCCAGATGTTTTGGCCTACAACTCCCATGATCCCTAGCTAGCAGGACCAGTGGTTGGGGAAGATGGGAATTGTAGTCCAAAACATCTGGAGGGCCGCAGGTTTGACATGCCTGGTGTAGATAGATAGATATAATCCAATTTGACATAAATGTGGAGGAAGTACTCACGCTGCCCCCAGCGCCCAGTCCTTGGATTCAAGTAGTTTGGATAAAGCCCATTAGGGCGGTCCATTTTTTGAAGTAGTTTACGAATATGCATGACCTAAATGAAAAAAAAAAATCATAATCACAGCTTAGTCTCAATACATCAAATCCTCTTCCATCAATTAAACAAGTTTAAATTGGTGCCCTAACAAATTTTGAAGAACTAGGCAGACTTTTAAAAACCATTTCATTATAAATTGTCAATCAATTAATGGTCCTGGATGGTATATGTATTTTAATATATGCATTATTTCCTTATTATTATTATTATTATTATTATTATTATTATTATTATTAAAATTTGTACCTGCAGGTCTCAGGGCAGTTCACAACATAAAATCACAATATAAAAACACATAATACATAATAAAAACAATATTTATAGTCACTGTCAATGAATATCTACACACTTCTTATTACACCAGAAAGAGCACAAAACTAACCTTATCATAGTAGACAGGGTTGCCAGTCAAGTAGCTCAGGTGTACAAATTCCATGTGAAGTGTGCCAAACTCAGATAGGATACTGCTGCCAGCAGATGCCCAGCCCCAGTTGCGACCTACACCACTGGCAAGAGAAAGAACACATTAGAAACTGACAGGAAAAAAGATTAAAGGGTAAATATATACAAATATTTGGTACTGGCATTGTTCTATATAGGAAGAGGTTTAGCAATTTATCTATTTCTGTTAAAGGCAAAGACCAATCAGCAACAGAGTACTGGGGAAGATAAGCACAAGTCAAAGGAAAAAAGTGTGCTTGAAATAAGAACCAACAGTGAAAGGATCACCCCCAAACTTCACTACTACTCAACATGATAGCACAGCTAACATCGGACTCCAAAGACACCACATATAGGTATTTAATTGTACAGAAAAATCCCTTAGCAGGCATTGAGACATCCTACTATCAGTGGCCAAACATAGGTTTTTGCTACTCCTGATTTCCAGTCTTCCTCTTGCCTCAACAACAGTCAAGGCGACATTTTTCCATCTGCGCCGTATCAAGCAGTTGGTCCCCTACCTTTCCTGCCCCGACCTGGCCAGTGATCCATGCGACAGTCACCTCCAGGCTTGACTACTGTAACTCGCTCTACGCGGGGCTGCCCTTGAAATTGTCCCAGAAACTCCAGTGGGTGCAAACTGCTGCAGCGAGGCTCCTTACGGGGACTTTGCCATGGGAGTATATTCACCTAGTGCTTTACCAGCTGCACTGGCTTCCGGTTGAGTACCGGGTCAGGTTTAAGGTGCTGGTTTTGACATTTAAAACCCTATGCGGCCTAGGACCCTCGTACTTACGGGACCGCCTCTGCCGGTATGCCCCACAGAGGACCCTCAGGTCCACAAATAGTAACAGCTTAAGGGTCCCAGGCCCTAAAGAAGCAGGACTATCCTCCACAAGGGTCAGAGCCTTTCCAGTGATGGCACCGACCTGGTGGAATGCTCTGTCCCATGAGACTAGGGCCCTGCAGGACCTGATCTCCTTTCGCAGGGCCTGTAAGACAGAGTTATTCTGCCTGGCCTTAATTTAGCCTGATCTGTTATCACTTTTCCCTTTCCTTTTTTATGAAGAAACCCTTCTGGGTCCCCACATCAAAATTTTCCCTTGTCTCCTTACTGGCCTTAGCAGGACTAACTTGGCCAGTTGCCCTGATGATGCTATATTGATGTGTATTTTACATTGTTTTTGGTTGATGCTTTATATTCATTGTTAGCCGCCCTGAGCCCAGTTTCTAAACCGGGAAGGGCGGGGTATAAATAAATTATTATTATTATTATTATTATTATTATTATTATTTTATCATTCTCCTCATACCTTTTCAAATTCACCATTGCCCAGGGAATCCCTGTGGGTGTATTGAAGGCAGGAATAAGTTTTCCTGCAAGTTGGACCGCTTTTAACTTGAAAACCTGTAACACAAGAAAGAAAGTTGAGCGCTTGTCCATTTTTTTCTGCGCAATCTTATACATATCTTCTTAGAAGTAAGTCCTTACGCAAATAAGCATAGAAAAGTGCAGGTTGGGTTATTTTAAATCTTTTCTATCCCATACATATTCTGATATTGGCCCCAAATGGCTCATAACAAACAATTAAAAACACAACAACAAAACATATTCAATAGTTAGTAAAAGCAACATGAATATAAATGATCACAAATTATACACAAAAATAAAATTTTGGGAAAGGCTAGAGCAAATTTATAAAAAAGTTTTAGCTGGCACTTAAAAGACAGCAGTGCAGGTTCCCTAACAAGTTCTCCATAATCTGGGTGCCACCACAGAAAAGGCCCTGCTCCTGCTCCATCTGGGATATCTGAGGTTGGGGGCACCCAGAGCACCTCTCAAGCTAAGATCTTAATGAGACATGGGCAAGTTCATATGGGAGCAAGTGATCCTCCAGATACAGAATGGTACCCACTGCAGATCTTTCATGATCTGTTTCATATGCTGCAGTTAAAACCTTGCTGCAAACCATCAACTAAGACCTCAATTTTTGACAACTGATTTCAGGCAGGGTGACAAATGCTCATCATAATTATTGGCAAATTTTGTGCCAAATTCTGCAACCTGAATATAAAACTTAAACTACCTCACACGTATTTTATTAGTTTCCATGGGGAGAAATGTGTTTTCCACAGTACTAGAGCACTCCCCCTTAATCTCTTTTGGCTCCAGATATTTCATTTAAATGCCTCTCTTTAATAAAATGAGAACGGTTTCTGTGGCCAATGCCCAGCATTTTGAGTTTTCTGCATTTGTACGGAATTTTAAAATTCATATCGCTCCTGATTACAGCTATGAGTTTGTGGCACTGTGGTCTAAACCACAGAGCCTAGGGCTTGCCGATCAGAAGCTTGGCGGTTCGAATCCCCACGACGGGGTGAGCTCCCTTTGTTTTGTCCCAGCTCCTGCCTACCTAGTAGTTTGAAAGCACGTCAAAGTGCAAGTAGATAAATAGGTACCACTCCAGCTGGAAGGTAAACGGCGTTTCCGTGCGCTACTCTGGTTCGCCAGAAGCGGCTTAGTCATGCTGGCCACATGACACAGAAGCTGTCTGTGGACAAACGCCGGCTCCCTCGGCCTATAGAGCGAGATGAGCGCCACAACCCCAGAGTGGTTCGCGACTGGACATAACTGTCAGGGATACCTTTACCTTTACCTATTAGTGAGGCCTATGAAGTAGCAAGAAAACAAGCCTATGTTCCTTTTTAAGGAAATTATGCAAAAGGTTGCGCATATTTCAACAATTATATTATAATCCACTTACCTCCTGACCTGAAAGGTAATAGGCCGCAAGCAAGCCACCAATGAAGCGGATGTTGACTTCAAAGACAGATACCTCTGAATTCTTGAGACAGAAAAAAAGGATACAAGCTAGATATTAGTATAGAGTGTGTAGATTAATCACAAATTATTACAGTGAATTTATTTTTTAATTAAATATGTATCCTATCCTTCTTTCTGAAGATTCCTAGGGTGGCACTTCTTGTTTTAAATAATGTATTCCTGTAAATGTTTCTTTGGAGATATAAACCCATTTTACAGAACAGGTTTTAGAGTTAGTGTTACCTCCTATGCAAATTAACAGTATACTTTTCTGGCTAAGGAGCCCTTTCACATCAAGAAAGCTCACATTCTGTGCTTAATTATGAAAATAAGGACAATGTCTGCAAATGTGTTGTTTCACATATACATTAAACTTCCATACTTTATTATGAATTGATTTCAACTTTCTGTGCAATTTGGCTCCCACACCTTCTTGTAGTAGCAAGGTGGCAAAAGAGATGTGTGTAAGTTGCAGGTGTGTTGTGGTGTATTGTTAATAGAAAGCTAATAGGAGTCATGAACTGCTGCCATCTTTTTTAATTTTGTGAAAAATGATCTCACATAAGAGATAAAACTCTTATAGCCATATCTGTACAATGTGTTGGGCTCATAACTGTGGTACATAAAGCTCCATTCAGGAAAGATATCAAGAGCTCCAAATATCTTTTATACGGAGAGACAACAAATTGCATTTTATAAATATTTCACAACCTGAAAGCAATGGCTAACTAAAATCTTCCATTAGCATACAAGGGATATACAGTAATCTTCTTCGTAAGATATAAAATCTGACTTTTGGTGGAAAGTTTAACCGCCAAGATGCAAGAGAGCTGGTGTGAGCAAAATCCTTTCTCACTTTGTTTTCCATGCCCCAAGTATTCAAAATCACAGTTTCTTAATCAAGAGATCAAAAAAAAAAAAATTAAGGAACTATAACTAGTTGGTCATTCACTTTCTGATTGATGAGTGCGACGAACCCCCTCGCCGATGTTGCCAATAGATTATGAGACTAAAGGGTACAGGGGTAAAGCAATCCCCACTCAATTCCTTACGCCTTAAAATAAACCCCTCAATTCAGGGCTTCTCAGTAAAGAGAGTAATTCCAGCTTTCATGGCCTGATCTCACAAACACTCAGGGCTATTTGAAAGAACAACCTCTTGCCTACAGAACAGGGACTCCCTCAACTCAGATCCCCACTGTATCAGTCTGCCATATCACCCTGGCAAAATTGTGGCACTCTAGGTTTTTACCATACTGCCCT
The DNA here is from genome assembly GCF_965207765.1 of Zootoca vivipara. Classification (NCBI taxonomy): domain Eukaryota; kingdom Metazoa; phylum Chordata; class Lepidosauria; order Squamata; family Lacertidae; genus Zootoca; species Zootoca vivipara. Next base: position 15,651,407 of record NC_142598.1, read on the forward strand.
TCCTGTGTGACTCTAGGACACAAACTATCCCCTTTTCCTTAGGTAAGTTTTGCCCTTTTCTGAGTCTTCACCTCTGTGAGTATTAATACGCTGCTGGAATAACCAAGACGATATTCTTTGGCACAAAAAGATGAATTTTATTTTCTTGAGAACATAGGTTTTTCTTTTCTTAACGATGCATAAGTTTACAAGCTTAGTTACAGTTATACATTAACTCTGTCAGACTTTAACTTCAAGTTATCCTAAAACTAACCTAAACCACCACTATCCTGGCCCCACACCCTTCTTCTTCCCTCTTCGTCACCACACTCCCCCTCTTCCAACTGCCAAAACGGTTATTCCTTCCTTTTTAAACCAGGCCCCACCCCGCCTCCTAAAGATGCGCTGTCAGTTAAGATGCGCTGTCAGGTGGATTAACTCTTTCTAATCCAGGGTGTAATACATCTTCCATCCTGGGGCTAATCTGTTACAATGAGCTTTCATACAGAAACAGAACTGTAGACTTAGAAAGGATCCTGAGGGTCATCATTCTAGTCCAACCCGTTGCCATGCAGGAATCTATACATGGCAGGTGGCCACCCAATATTTGCTTAAAAACCTCCAAGTAAACAGTGGGACGCAGGTGGCGCTGTGGGTTAAACCACAGAGCCTAGGGCTTGCCGATCAGAAGGTTGGCAGTTTGAATCCCCGCAAGAGGGTGAACTCCTGTTGCTTGGTCCCTGCTCCTGCCAACCTAGCAGTTCGAAAGCATGTCAAAGTGCAAGTAGATCAATAGGTAGCGCTCCGGTGGGAAGGTAAACGGCTTTTTCGTGCACTGCTCTGGTTCGCCAGAAGCAGCTTTATCATGCTGGCCACATGACCTGGAAGCTGTACGCCGGCTCCCTCGGCCAATAAAGCGAGATGAGCGCCACAACCCCAGAGTCGGTCATGACTGGACCTAATGGTCAGGGGTCCCTTTACCTTTACCTTACTAAAGAGAGTCCACCACCTCTCGTGGGAATCTGTTGCATTATTGAACAGCTTTTCCTGTCAGAAAGTTATTTCTGATGTTTAGTCAGAATCTCCTTTCTTGTAACTTGAATCCATTGGTTCGGGCCCTCGTCTCTGGTGCAGGAGAAAACAAGATTGCTCCATCTTCCATGTTGACAACGCTCTTTACCAGGCCAAACATACCCAATTTCCTCAACCATTCCTTATAACGCTTGGTTTCCAGTCTTTTTATCACATTGGTCACCCTCCCTCTGCACACATTCCAGCTTGTCAATATGTTTCTTAAATTGTGCTGCCCAGAACTGGACACTGTACTCCAGTCTTATATTTGTGTAGCTGGTTCTTCCTGCCTAAGTCTACAGCCATACATTTGTCCTACTGAAATTCATTTTGTTAGTGTGGGCAATGTTTCTCAATCTGTTATGGTCATCTTGAATCCCAACTCATTCTTTACCAGCATTGAATATTCCCTCTCAGTTTGGTGTCATCTGCAAATTTGATGAGCATTCCCTTGATCCATAGTTTATAAAGATGTTGAACAATATTGGACGCAGGACAGACCCCTGTGCCACCCCACTTCTCACCTTTTTCTAGAATTGTGAGGAATCGTTAGTGAGCGCTCTATTGGTTTGGTCAGTCAACCAGCTACAAATTCACCTAACAGTTACCTTGTCTAGTCCATATTTTACCAGAGTGTCATGGGGGACTTTGTCAAAAGCCTTACTGAATTCAAGATACATTACCTTTCCATAATTCCCCTGATCTACCAAGCTTGTACCTGTATCGAAAAACAAAAGGTGATTCATCTGGCCCGACATGTTTTTGAGAAACCCATGCTGGGTGTTAGTCATCACAGCATCCTTCTCCAGCTGCTCACAAAATGACTGCTTAATTATCTGTTCCAAGACCTTTCCTGGTATTGATGTCAAACTCATCAGTAGTTACCTAGGTCTTCTCTTTTTCCCCTTTTAGAAGATAGGCACCTCATCTGTTCTCCAATAATTCTCTATAATTTTTGAGAGGCTCTGAGATTACATCCACAAAAGCTACTCATGTCTCTTTTGGGGGCTGAACATCAAACCAGCATCCTGCTATGGTCTCTCTTTCATAGAAATGTGATTGCCAGTGTTGTAGGTCCCAAATTTCCTTTGAAGACACTGAATTTCTCTTCCTAAAAGAAAGGAGGCCCCTCCTCTGGGACCAGAAAAACACACTCTCTGTTATTAAAAGAGAGGAAGAAGGGCCTTTCCCCTCACGCTCCTGTGGAACTGAAAAAGCTATTCTGCTATTAGTCAAAAGAACTAGAGGCATCAAGGCATCAAAGCAAGAGAATTCAGTTTGTTTTGTTAGGAAAAGCTTGGGACCAAGAAACATAACTTGGAAGAGGAAAAACTTCTCTGTCTCCCACAGGCTGCAGTGAAGAAAGTATGGCACCAAGGATGTAGAAAGACAAGAAAATCATGAGGTGGGCTTGCACCATGTGAATAACAGAAATCCACCATTACATCCAGAATTTCCTTTTCCCACTTGAGGGAAGGAGGACAGCTAATTAAAGCAACATGTCTTAGATAAGCTTGGAGACCAAGTCCTGTGAGGAAAGGTTGAAAAGTTTTGTTTTTAAATTTATACACAATGTTTGCGAGTCATCAAAAGATACCAATCAGCTCTTTTACAGGCTTCATTTTAGAAAGAAGAAGAGTATTTGAAGTTTGATCAAGCTAATAAATTTCCTGCCCTTCCAACTCTACAATTATATGAGTCTATGTTTCTTCACATAGGAAGAAATTGGACAACATACAACAAGTTCAACTTACCACACTGAAATCAAGGTGATTGTCTATCCACTCCTGCCCTTCTTTGAATTCATCGTGAAGGCCCATTATGTAGAGGGTATCCAATGCATCTACTATAGTGGCACCCAGCTGTGAATTTCCTACAGAAAACCCAGAATTTCCATTATAACTAAATGTTTTACTTATGATCTTCCCCTTCAGTGCAGCCATTATTTATTTGTAAGCTGGAACTATCCCTTATAAATAAATCAATTTCTCCTAGTAGTTACAATCAAGCAGTATATAAATATTTGTTGAATGCATGAATAAAGATTTAAATAAACACGTGGGACATGTGGGGAAAAACAACAACTTCAACAAAATGAAGAAGAGTGAATTGTCACGCCTTTAAGAACATTATTCCTTCAATGTTATTTCTGTATCACATTTGCATCTGCCTCTCCTTTGCTAAAAAGTGGGAAATGTGGCAAGGAGCAGGTTGAAGAAGAATTTCCATTTTCCTGAAACATCCTTGAACAAATCTGTTACCCCAGTCTAATCCTACCTCCAGGTCAGCCTTCCCCAACTTGGTGCACTCGATTTTTTTGGACTACCACTCACGTCAGTCCCAGCTGGTATGGACAATGGTCAGAGATTAAGAGAGTTGTACTGCATAACATTTGGAGGGCACTGGGTTGGAGAACAGTGCTGAAGGCACTATGAGCTGCTGTTAGGGGCCTGAGCAGGTCAATTCCCTCTCCATCCATCCACTCACTTTCCTTTTTTCTTTTCTTTTTAAAAAAATGACACCCTAACATTCCATGTAACAACTGTTCTCAAACATAGGCTTCGCTGACAGATTTCCCCCGAAAACTCACAGATCCTTGTTGTTGGCTTTTCAATTTGCAAACAGATATACTTCTGCATAGTATACATGTAGAAACCACTACATTGTTTTTTAGGTGGCTTCGTTTCATTTCAAACTGGTTTTTTAATGTATTTTTTGTTGTAAACCACTTTGATATTTTAAATGAAATAACAGCATATATATATATCTTATAAATTAATAACTAACTAAATAAATAAACAGAATCGGGTGCCTGTCTGCAAAGGAACTCTCCACTTATTACTGGAATTAGGGAACAAACAGGTACAGAAAATATGTACCAGACTGTGTAAGATTTCTATCTCACTCTCAAACACAAAATATGTACATGCTCCTGAAATTGAAGCTTTTGCAAAGTGGCAGGGTGGGGTGGGGGAACCTCATGGAGATTTGGCACTCTGGACAACTAATCTGCTAAGTGAATGTGATAGCTGGCCTTAATAAATAAAATAAATCTAATAATATCAGCAGCTTTTAAATTTTACTATTATCTCAAATTCAATACACTGAAGCCGAGCCAGTCTCTCTAGGGTGAGGAACCCCCCCCCCCCAAACAAAGAGACACATTCCCCCCAAGAGTAACATTTCAGAGGTCTATTATTTTAATTTTATGCTTTTATTTATTGATTATTTGTGCTAATAGTGTATCTTTCACTGAATGGCCCTAGGCTGGGTCACCTTTTGTGCCGATTTTAACAGCTAGGCAGATCAACCTGGAAGGAGCTACTCCTTCAGATGTTTGGCCTTGTTTGTTGTGTATACTATGCTCTACTGAATGGCTTGTTCAGCTGACATTACAAAACCAAGGGAAGTTAAATGGGAATTAAAGGGATTTCCCCTAAGAATGCTAACTCACAATAAACGACAAGAAGACAGAAGACCTGTTCATAGCAATATATATGGAGTATAGTCAAGCGTAAACAAAAGTAAAGTTGAATGAAAAACTATCTCAGGCCACTGTAGTAGAACCAGTTCGAAACAAATATGGCATGACTAGGGCTGAACCTAATGCCATCTCCGAAGGAAGAGGAACCACCAGAGATAATGTTTGGGCCCATGGGAAAGTTACCTTGCACCTGCAGCAGCATCAGTGCAAACAAAATCATCGATGTAACAGTCTGGCTATGTCAACAATGTAGACTGAATGATATACTCAGTGCTTTTTCTAAAAAAAATATTTAGGGGTACTCTCATTTCCCTACTCATATTGAAATACTGCCCCTCAATGAGGCCAAACTTAAGATTCACAAAATGTTTAGAGGGGTGTGTACCCCTGTGCCAGAAAAAAGCACTGGGTATATTTAAATTTTTGACCTAAGAAAGGAGAGAGAAGACCAAGCCAGGGGGGACGTCCCCTGTGACCCTCTCCGTTGGCTTCTGAGCAGCCCATTAATCTGCTGTGTTCATTTCTTTAGTGCTATATAGAAAAAGGTTTTATAGGAATTATTCCTCATGCATGGTGTATTTTAGAGTGTTCTGTTGTGTAAGTAAAACTTTGAACTTGAATCTGTTCTTTTGAGTCGCCAAAGAAATTCCTGTGCTCAGGGCTGTTCTGTTGGAAATTTAATATTATTATTATTATTATTATTATTATTATTATTATTATTATTATTATCATCATCATCAGCCCTGAGCACAGGAATTTCTTTGGCGACTCAACAGAACAGTCTTCTGAAAGTCTGGTAGTTGTTTTTCTCCTTGACATCTGGTGGGAGGGTGTTCCACAAGGCGGGTGCCACTACTGAGAAGGCCCTCTGCCTGGTTCCCTGTAACTTGGCTTCTCGTAGTGAGGGAACCGCCAGAAGGCCCTCGGCATTGGACCTCAGTGTCTGGGCAGAACGATGGGGGTGAGACGCTCCTTCAGGTATACTGGACCAAGGCCGTTTAGGGCTTTAAAGGTCAGCACCAACACTTTGAATTGTGCTCGGAAACATACTGGGAGCCAATGTAGGTCTTTCAAGACCGGTGTTCTGTGGTCTCGGCAGCCGCTCTCAGTTACCAGATCCAAGGCATGTCCGCGGCTATGAGTTGGGTCAGACTTATTCAGGGGCAGCCCCATGGAGGCCATGCTTTCCATGAAGTCCCGATAAAAGAAAAATCACTTGGCAGGTAGAAGGGGAAATTCCCTGGGAAAGTTCTCCTGCCTGTAAGGACAGGCAGCTATTCATGGGTAACAACAAGCTCACAGAACCAAGGCACCCCACACTTTCTCTCTCGTTCCCTTGCCCCACCTCCCAAAAACCTCTCTATCCCCACTTTCTCCTCCTTCTGGCACCCATCATTGCACAGCATGTCTTCTTCATGGATGCATCTGTTTCACTTGAAGCCAGTAGGAATGTTTAGCTTTTTCTGATTGGTCAAACAGAGCTGGTTCTATTTTTCTGACTGACTGAAGTGCCACCTGATACTAAGCAAATCTGTGAGGGGAAATTCAGCAAGTGGCAGATGAGTAGAAAGTGACAATCCCTTCTACAACCCCCAAGCCAAAACTTCATGGTAACCCTAGCAGTATATGATATCCAGTCCTTTCACTCAGCCAGCCAGCACTAGAAAGTTCCAGTGCTAAAGTTCACTCATAACCTTGCCTTAGCAGCAGCAGCCTCCTAAATTCAGCGCCCAAATTCAGCCCTTCCCTTTGCACTACATGGCCACTGCTCCAAGTCAAATAAGTTGTGATCATGCTACCAAAAGGTTTAGCGTTCAAGGTGCCACGGGCAAAAAATGAACAAACAAAAACTAGTCATTCTTCCTTCAACTGTTAGTAAAATTTCTTAAGGCAAAAAATTAAAATGGGCATCTTACTGGACAAAACCCATATTTTCCTTCATTTAAATGTTTGCAGTAAAAAAAGCAACATAAATGTTGTTTGAGCTTATTTACCATGTATATAAGGGTGGTAGGTGTCCAAAAAAACTGGAAGAAGGCGGAAAATGTAAAAAGCTGGGGGTGGGAATCACATGTTAAAAGTAAACAATAACTTCCAGGTTTTCATCAACCTGCATATAGAGTGAAAGTGCAGTGCTGCACATATCTATTCAGAAGCAAGCACCACTGATCTAAGTAAACTTAACAGTAACTTAACAGTAATTGTGTTGACAAATGCATATACGGTAATACTGTTTCAATAGCATGGTAGGACTACACAGCAGTGTAGTCGGAATTAATGCTTAGCTGCCTTCCCCAGCCATAATGTGTAGCCCCTGCTGATGTAGTGATTACAGCTTGGTGATTTAACTTTGTCATTACAACAGGGATACAAATGTAATTAAACAGCCCCCCTTGGGACCAATCACCAAACGTTACTGGGGTGGGGGTGGGGGGAGCCATTTCAGGTAGAAAAAACTGACTGACAAAAACCATGGAAGTAGAAATGGGACAAAGAAAAAAAATATTTAACAAAATACGAAGGCAGACAATGAAAGGCTAGTGTACAGATTCCAGAATTGCAGCCCTCCTTAGCGTAAGGCTATGTATTATTTCACGGGCAGTGTCCTGGTCCATTCCTTTTCCAATTTCAAAAGTGAGGGACTCTCGAGTTATAATTCTGGAGACTGCATGTGGGGCTGCCTATTTCCAATCTAATCTTAGAGGGGTAGGCTTCATAGGAGAATGGAATCTTGACTGGTTGCCAGGGGACAATTCTTAATCACCACAGGCAACTGAGTAGAAAATTGTTGGCGGGGGGGGGGGGGTGTTTAATGCTAGGGAGGCAGTAGACAATCAAAGGAGGCTCTTTAGGTGCTACCGTATGGTAGCACCAAGGCCTACTGTTAACAAGAAGAAAAACAATGGCCGATCCCCCATCTCTAGAACCTCAAAAGATGCTTGTTAACCAGGTCTGTTCCTTAAGTGAAATATACAGGCCCCTTGGTAGGTAGAAAACAGTAAAACTAGGCAGTGTTTACATTAACAGAGACTGAATTTAATTTTAGATGGTATACTAGGTAAAAGATTGTGACCAGATGCTCCGTTTACCATCTAGTCTGATGAAGAGTTCTGGTGATCCTGAAAGCTTGCACACTATATTTTGTTATTCTGTTTAACCTAATAAAACTACTGCCCTAGTACAGAGTTAGGATTTTTTTCTTATGGGCCAACATGGCTACCTCTAAATTTTGTCTGAATTAGAAAATATAGCCATTTAGCTGTGAGATCCTAAATTAGAGCTAGAGGGTCGTACACCCTTGAAGTGGGAAGAATCTTTCCATCAGTAGAGCATGAGATTCTTAATCTCGTGTTTGTGAGTTTGAGCCTCACCTTGGGCAAAAGAAACCCACATTGCAGGGAGTTGGACTAGATGACCCTTGGGATCCCTTTCAACTCTACAATTCTATGATTCTACCCCAATTGGGCTTCTACAGTACAGTGGTACCTCGGTTTATGAACACAATTGGTTCCGGAAGTCTGTTCATAAACTGAAGCATTCATAAACTGAAGCAAACTTTCCCATTGAAAGTAATGGAAAGTGGATTAATCTGTTCCAGACGGTCCGTGGAGTACTTAAACTGAAGCGTTCATAAACTGAAGCGAACTTTCCCATTGAAAGTAATGGAAAGTGCATTAATCCGTTCCAGACGGGTCCGCGGAGTACTCAACCTGAAGCGTACTTAACCCGAAGCATGGGTGTAATTTGTTTCGGAAGTCTGTTCATAAACTGAAGCGTTCATAAACTGAAGCAAACTTTCCCATTGAAAGTAATGGAAAGTGAATTAATCCATTCCAGATGGGTCCGCGGCGTTTGTAAACCGAAAATTCGAAAACCGAGGTGTTCATAAACCGAGGTTCCACTGTACTGACTTTTTACCTAGCACACAACCTAAACTTAATGTCCACCTTTGCTAACATAAAGAGTCCCTAGTTTCTCTTGATTCCTATTGTGCAGCTATGCAACCTGTAATGACTAGCTCCTATACTTCAAATTTTAATACTGCTTAGAGGACAGTCACCTTTATGAACTAAAATGTTCACATCACACCTTCTTCTGACAGTCACCAGATTAAGCTATTAAATCATAAAAGCAGTAATAAAAGTCAATTTCTAGTTTGTAATTCTGGGTCCATATCCATGGTTGAAGAGAAAATTAGGCTCAATTTGTGACGAACAGGCTTATTGATAAACCTGTTGTGCAAAAGCAAGAAACAAATACTTATTAGAGAAGATGCAATGCAGCAGACAGGGGTGGGGTTTGTCTCCATGGATAGGAAGCTGGGCTTATTATGTAACAAACAAGGTTGGGCTTATATCCATGATGTGGGGGTAAGGCTGTCAGGAACAGCTTACCATGTAGCAAGCAGAGCTTGGGTCCCAGGGGCCTAAGCTTTGAATAAAAGCGGGAAAAGGGACAAAATCTATTTTACAAGAAGAGAAAGAAGCAGCGTGTGGTTACAGTTCCTAGTAAAGATCAGGGAAACTGCCAAGAAAGATGTTTCTGTTTCTAGCCAGCTTGTTCCTGCTCCTTGTTCCACCTGTGCTTGCTCAGAACCCTGGGGTCATCCATATCAGCCCAGAGAAAGGAGGAGATTACTGCTTACTCTTCCCTTCACAGTGGATGAAATCACGCCAAGAGGGTAACAAAAATCGCTGGCTTCACCCTGCACTCGGAACTCAGAACATCACTTACTCAGCCATGTGTTGCCCACCTTCATTCTTTGGGGAGAAAGACAATGATGGTGGTGGATTCAGCACAAGAATTGCATCTGTAAGGGAGGACAACTGCAATCTCTTTGAGAGTGCCCAACTCCATCAAATTAACCAAACCCAGGGACTGTTGACTCTTGGTGGAGATGCTCCCTATCTCATGAAAAACTGGAGATCCAGATATAACTGGGGTCACTGTGAGGAGGTCACAATCCCAGGAATTCTTCTCCAAGATGTGGACATTCTCTATTTATTGTTTAAGAACTTGATCAGGGACTTGCTACGCAAAACTGGGACCGTTTATCTGATGTCAATGTTCATAGTCACCATAGGAAGCTACTGGGCAGGCAGAACAGAGAGAAAAAAGCAACAACATGTTGAAAGCCGATTCCAAACAGAAGACGATGATTTTGGTGAGATAACAATTGACACCAATGTCTACTTCACATGTACTTGTACAGTAATGGCCACCTTCATGCTACTTGCTCTCTACTATTTCTATGATTACCTGGTACATGCAATGATTGGCATTTTCTGTCTATACGCATCTTTCAGTCTACATGGTTGCTTAGCTCCATTTGTAAGCAAGCTTCCATTTGGAAAACGTGTAATCCATCTCCCATTTTTTCACAAAGGTCTAGAGATCAGAACATTGCTTCTAACTGTCCTGTGTATAGCCATCAGTGCACTCTGGGTTATCTTCAGAAATGAGAATGAGTGGGGCTGGGTCTTGCAAGATGTTCTAGGAATCTCTATTGGCATTTACATTCTGAGAACAGTTCACATGCCCACCTTAAAGAACTGTAGCTTGTTTCTGCTCACTCATTTGTTTTATGATGTACTCTGTCTGTTCGTCACGCCTTTGCTAACCAAAGCTGGAAAAAGCATCACAGATGTGACAGCTTATGGGACACCAGACTCTGAAGAGATCCCCTTTCTGTTGAAAGTACCAATATTACCATCAACATCCATTTTTGATGACAGTTCTTTTACTGCTATAGGCCTTGGAGATGTTATACTTCCTGGTTTCCTGGTAGCCTACTGCCACAGATTTGATGCTCAAGTCAACTCATCAGGGGTCTATTTTCTAGCTTCTACTCTAGCTTATAGCTATGGTCTTATGGTGACTTTTGTTGTAGCAACATTCTTACAGACAAGTCAGTCAACTCTCTTATACCTGGTGCCCTGTATACTCACTACTACTATGGCTGTTGCTGCTTCTCGCAAAGAGTTCATCCTTTTTTGGACAGGTGTTGTCTCTGCAGAAGACCTGTCTCAACTGTCTTCACAAAAAGGCATCAAGCACCCAGATACATTAAAATATTCAGAGGGACAACTCTGTCAACAAGAAGGAAAACAAATCGCCAACATCACATTCCTCAAGGAAGATATTACTAGTTCCAGTATATCCACAGAAGAGTTATCTGACCTGGACACACTGAGAGATGAGATGACTAACTGCATTCTAAGTCAGAGAGAAGAAGATGCTCTACAGGAGGGCTATAAAAACAAAGAGGCTTGAGAAGCACAGAGACCACATTCTGTGAGGAAAAGGGAGGGGAAAGCACCTCACATATATATGCCACTGGAACATTTTGTGAAACAAACAGGGCACTTCAGGTTGAAGAAATACAGGTCCATTAAACCACATTTGGAAATAAAGCTACTCTGTCACTCTTGCTGTGAAATTCAATAAAATTAAAAGGCACTGTTCTTATCTATCCATCTTAACCCTGTCATGCCCTAGCATGACCAAGAAACAGAACCCAGGATGTGCACCTATCTAGTCACTGCCCCCATAGCATTCTCCCAACATACCGAAAAAGATCGAGGGTGAAAGCCCAAGGAAAAACACAGGTATATGGAGACTTTTGTAAGCGAGTAGAATATGCCAAACTGTAGGCTGTACTTGTTGCTTATATGGCACAGAGTTTGAGGTAGGACTCTGGTTTTTTGATGAATAAGGTAAGTAAACATCTTAGCCTTTCTCTTAAACTGAAGGATTTTTGGTCCTAGTATGTCCTTTTTTTAAAAAAACAACCTCACTGAGTGACTTAAGTCCTCTCCTCTTGCAGGCATAGTGGGAACAGAGAGGTAGATTTTTTAACTGCATTGTGATTGCAGAAATCTTAGCATATGTACTGCAACTTAAGGTATTTAAAGAACTTCATGTATATATATTCTACATGTTAAACCTGTACAATAGGTTTTTATTATCATCTCCATAGTATCCCTGTTTTTATTATCTTCAGAGTTTGTCCAATAGTTTAAGATGCCTATGTATTCTACAATTGCTATCAAACTGCAAATCCAGGCAACATGGAAGAGATCGCAAAAGTTATGCAGAACAGGTCTCTAGATGAAGTAAGCAAGGGCAAAGACTGAAGATCAAGTGAAGTCATCATGCCAGCTCTTCCCTTTCTCTCATACACACGAATGCCCCAGCAGGACTTCATACATAAATACTGTATATATAGCAGCATAGCACATGCACAAACAGAAGCTTGCCACACAAAAATCTGAGTGCAGTTCATCAAATGTAACCATGAAACAGATTTGTTTGCAGAATGTTAATTCAAAGAGCCAAGTATCAGAACTACAAAAGTCTGTGTTATACAAAAAGAAACCTATTGTACAAATTTTGCGTTTGCAATGACTAGCAGAAAATTTATAACATTCGTTGTCATAAGAAGTCAGGCATGCACTGATGCATTTGTACAATAAAATTCAAGAATAAAACGGGATTGCATTTAATTGTAATTGCTATTCTTGAGCGGTATCTACAGGATTACACATGCAATCTCTTAAGTCAACAGTTCTCTTTAGTTGACTTTTTCAAATTCCAATGACACAACAGGATAAGCAAGGTATTTTATGTGGAATTTTCAAAAAGAGTTTTTTAAAACGACAACTTACCAAATATGTTGGTGGAATGCCCTTTCCTAGCAATGGGTTTCAGTTCATTATGTCCCCATCCATATTGCCGGTAATTATCCCAGGCATGTTTCATCATCTAAGGAACAGAAAACAAATAAAAATTAACACAAATTAACCATTCAACTAAAATATGTTTCAGAAACAGATTCTCTCTCTATATAAACAAAGATAAGCAACAGAGTACAACTGTAATTTCAACTGAAATATATCTGAAAATGTTTCAAATTCAAGTCTTGCAAAATATTCTGTGCTGTCAAAGTAAGCAACTGCTTCTGTTAAAGGGATGGAAGACCAGCAGTGATTAACGTAAGAGGAATAAATCAAACGGTAAAGGTAAAAAATGTAAAGGACCCCTGGACAATTAAGTCCAGACAAATTTGACTATGGGGTGTAGTGCTCATCTCCGCTTTCAGACTGAGGGAGCTGGCGTTTGTCCGCAGACAGCTTTTCTGGGCCATGTGACCAGCATGACTAAACTGCTTCTGGAGCAATGGAACACTGTGACAGAAGCCAGAGTGCACGGAAAAGCCGTTTACCTTCCTGCCACAGCAGTACCTATTTACCTACTTGTGCTGGTATGCTTTCAAACTGCTAGGTTGGCATGAGCTGAGACAAAGCAATGGGAGCTCACCCCATCTTGCAGATTTGAACTGCCAGTCTACTGCAACATCCCCTGCTAATAAATCAAACAGGTTAAGTAGAAGAAGCTAATCAACTTGCAAAGGCCAGCACATTCATGAGAATCACTGTTGAAATGCAATTCTAAATATGGTCCCAACTTCTTTCTTTTATTATCTTTTTTCAAAACACATATTCCTAATTTGCCTCTCATTATTTCTCAGAGTAGCACTGCATTTTCTCTCTGACTCTGACTCAAATTTGAACAAAGCAACATACTCACAAAATGAAATTGTATGCCTGGTATGCCTAATCACCAGCCAGCCAGCCAGCCACCTGCCTCTTGATGCTTCCTGTTGCCTCTGTGAGTCAAAGCAGCAGTGTCTCCACTGATTTGCATAAGGCAAAAAGCTGTATTCCTGAAGGCTTCCCCTCTCTCTCACTTTCGCAAGTCAATGGAGGAACTGCTCCATTGAGTGGTGTGTATGTGTCTTGTGTCTGTGTTTTCACATAGGCAGACACACATGGGACACTCCCAATGTTTTGTGATTAGCTATATCCCCACAGGAGCAATCCCCTACCCACTCACCCCCACACACTACAGGCATTTTATGGTCATGCACACAACACTTTAAAAACATCCAAATTGGTTCACAGACACCCAGAAAGCCTAGAGACCTCTGTTGCATTTCATGACTATGGTGACATAGGAGCAAATGCACAGAAGAAAAAGTATGACTGAGGGAAAACAGCAAGCTGTTGAAAAAAAATGGGCATTAATGCATGTTTCCTCTGTCAAATAGGAAATTTAAGGTAGAAATTTCATTAGCATAGCTGAACACATTTTAATGCAACATTTAAAAAATATTGTCAGTAATCTTCATTCTACCCCAGAAAAGGAGCTCCCAAGGCAATTCTGAATCATAACAAAAGGGCAAGAGATTAGAGAAAAATGTCAGATTACACTAAATGAAAAAGACACAAAAGATCTATGTATAATAATTGTCTTAACGTGCTTATTGTGCCTCCAAAAAGCAACCCCCACCTCAACATGGCACTTAAGATTTCCTCATGAGGTCCTGTTCCAGATTCTATCTCATGAGTTTCTTATTAGCCTGCTCCAGAGGCAGGAAATGTTCTATAGGTGTCAGAGTGATGAACTTCCTCCCAAAGCAGCCCAGAAAATAAAACCAGATTATGAAGCAGAATATATTAAGCCAATTCCCACATGAAATTAACTTCTGTGACTATCACAAACAGTATGGTTTCTATTCACAGAAATAATCCTAGCATCACGAACTATAGCTAGGTAATGATAAGATGACGCAAGCCATTACCTCTTTAATTTTGTCCCTTTTTTCTCGGATGTCTGGGTCCACTGGATCTCCACTGTTTATCCCTACAAGATTTGGTACCGGGACCGCTGGCAGGGGCTTGCTGCTTTTGTTCTTCAAACCCTTTACTATTTTGTTCTTCTCAGTTTGAATTTCAGCCTGGATCTCATCCCGTGACTTCTGCAGTTTCTCTTTTGCTTCCTCCAAAGCTTTTTCATGATCTGCACGAATTTTATTTCTCAAGCGTTCCTCTTCTTCTCTAAATAAACAAATAATAGTCAGAAAACTCTGTTTTTAGAGCTTAGGGCCAACAGTTAGGGCCAACCTGTTATACAACAATAATTTATTTCTTATTCCAACTGTAACCGAAGACGTTCTGCCAAATATATGCAAACAATACATCTATTAGTATTAGAAGCCCACTATATGTTGTAAGAAATGGTTGACATTAGAGCATTACAGAAATTCTAATGATTAAATGGGCCTTTTCACATATGCAAGAATTTCATTTCATTTGCCGTCACTTGCAGCCGAATGAACAGATTTCATTGAAAAACACTGTTACTGATGTGAAGCTACATGAAAGTGCTATCTATAGGCTTTATATGTAAAAGTGCATTCACACACGGTAGCTCTGATAAAGTTTAGAGCATGGTTTGCCAATATGGTTCCCGTAGGCACACACAGAGGTCTTCTTGCCTGTAGTCTACAGGGTCCTCTCCCCCGCTGAAGTTAAGCATACTATTTTTGTCAACAAAATAGGTGGCATTGTGTGCTTGAGTGTGCTGTGTGTGTTGCTGTGCCCACAACTGTTTCTCTGGTTTGCAAATGTGCTCACAGCCAACCCCTAATTTGAATAGAGCAAATGAGGAGGCCCTAAATGGCAAGGCAACTAGCACAGCAATCAACATTATCCCAAGAACGCTGGGTATGAAGACTTTATATTCAAAACTCTCAGGTGCCAATTAAGACTTGGCCAGGTATATATGCCTACCATTGATAGAAACACAATGTGGGTAGGCATATCTGCATCTGGATGCAAATCCACTTTATGCCCTCAACTCTACATTTAAAGAAGGAAATCCATGTGCATCTAATTTAGAAAGCTGCAGCAATAATGAACAAATATCACCAGCAATTTACAGTTTTTACCTTATTACTGCAGGAAGTAGTTATACAACAAGTTTTTGGCACAAATAGGGTAATGCAACAGCAATCACAAGATAAGAAAGACCTACATCTGTGACTGGAAAACTGGCACAGGCATTTCAGAGAACTGTACAATTCTATGCATGTCTACTCAGAAGTAAACCCCAATATGTTCAATGGGACTTACTGCTAAGTAACCATGTTTAGGATTGCAGCCCAAGAGTCCCCTGATAAACCTGATTTAAAAAGGATTTAAAACTCATCAGAAGCTTGGCATGATGGATCTCTGCTTCCTGCTTATCCCACAAGCTTTAGAACTACTCAATCCTATTGAAAAGGTCACAAAACATGTGCTGTGAAAATGAAAATATCATTCCTGACATATTAACATTATATTACTAGTTATTTTAAGTGTGAAAAGTCAAAATCATTTAAGATTCTGTCACTTCTCTTCATTTCAACAATGACAAGAAAGTCTTCTCAACAGTAGATTAGCAGTTAAGACCTCATTTGCAACGAATAGCAACAGGCACTAAACTCTGAAGGAATACAACACCTGTGACATTAAACTCCATGCCCTTGAGACTTGGATAGCGCTATGCCTAACTCCCACTGCAAACCAGAAACCTACTGTGAGTTTAACCCACTTTTTGAGAATCACAACAATACTATAACTCAACACAGTAGGCTGAAACGGTGTGTGTGTAATCCTTTGGGGCTTGAAGGCCACATTTAGGATTTGACAGTCTTCCAAGGGTCACATGCTAACCAGAGTCCAATTCACATGCATGTACACACAACACAGCAGGGGGAGGGGGCACACAGGAACCTGCACTTATGTGTATATGCATACAAGCACACATGCGCACACAGTAGAGGGGCAGGTTCAGGAGCAGATAGACATGCTCAGTCAGTAGCATTTTTACTCTGTAGGGCAGCGCTGCAGTAGAAGAATCTCCCTCTACCCCAGCATGTGGGGGGGGGAGGGGACTGTGTTGCTGTCTACAGTTGCAAGAGTGTAGGAGGGTCGCCTCCAGTTCCAGGAAAGGAGAAACAAAGCTTCTCCTTACCTTTGGGAAAGGGTCATTTTCCCTCCTAGTGCAGCACCATTGTTAGAAGGTCTACCGTAAGAAAGGGGGTGGGAAATAGTTTCTTCCCACTTTCTAAGCCTAAGGCATTCCAACAATGGCACTGAAGGGGTAATTGGTTCAAACTATTGTTACTGCCAAACTACTCCCATTTTAAATGTGACAATGTAAGTCTGCATTCCTAGAGCAAAAGGGGTCTCTGGTTGTTCAACCCGAATGGCTGTGCAGAACCTGGAAAGACAGTGGCTAGAAAAGGAGTTGAGGGAAGAGTTCTGAACTGGTTTCCCTCTGTCCATTGACTGGTTTCAAGTCATACTACAACTCCAATCCTTGACAACTATATTTTTACAAACTTCCAGTGGTACCACTTTAATTCATATTAACATACAATCTTCTATTGTTTCAACTGTGTCATGGAATTTTCTGCTAGACTGATCTGCAGCACTACAATAAGACATTAATAAAGAGGAACTTTAAAAGTTCTGAATGTTGAATACTTTAATTCTGCTTTCATTCAGAGGGCAAAGCAAAACAAAAAACAAAAACCAGGTGGAAATATGCACTCCTCTTTAAATAAGAGTGCAGGTCAATACTCTTCCTTGTCCATTTATGAATGCTAGCTCATGAGAAGAGTTTAGTAGTGGGGTACTTACTCCACAATAAATTGCAGAAGTTGTGAACACCCCAGTTCAGCCACCATATATCCCACATTTATTAAGCTAAAATAAACGCAAACCTTGCACCTAGACACCCTGCCCTTGCTGCACCCTTTCCTGCTCCTTCTCCATGCACAACCGAAGACTGCCTAAGTAAATCAATTAATCAGTTTCCCAACATGCCTGAAACTGGGAAACACCAACTTCCTATTATTTCAGTTCCTGGTTTGTTCCAAATGTGGTAAAAGCTATAACCAGGGTAAAGGTAAAGGTAAAGGGACCCCTGACCATTAGGTCCAGTCGTGACCGACTCTGGGGTTGCGGTGCTCATCTCGCATTATTCCCCGAGGGAGCCGGCGGACAGCTTCCAGGTCATGTGGCCAGCATGACAAAGCCACTTCTGGCGAACCAGAGCAGCACACAGAAACGCCGTTTACCTTCCCGCTGTAGCGGTACCTGTTTATCTACTTGCACTTTGACGTGCTTTTGAACTGCTAGGTGGGCAGGAGCAGGGACCGAGCAACGGGAGCTCACCCCGTCACGGGGATTCGAACCGCCGACCTTCTGATCGGCAAGCCCTAGGCTCTGTGGTTTAACCCACAGCGCCACCCGCGTCCCGATAATCAGGGTAGTTATAGCTAAATGCCCTTCCTGTTTTTGGTGAGTGTATGAGGCAATTGCAAGATAATGCAGGCAACTCATTGTGGGTGTCAGCAGTCGTGCATAAGCCCATTCTGCCCCACCCCCTTCCGGGGCCGAAAGCAGCGTGCATGTAGGTGGTTGTGCATCAATCAGACACGTGCAAAAATGATTACTGCCTGTAACTAGGTTCAGGAAGGCATTTTGGTTTTACTATTGCGCATTTTAACTATGTTAATTAATCAGGGCAAGTAGGTATTCCATTTTTAAAACAATGCTGGGGGGGGTGGAAGATGGAGTTTGGTTTTTTCTTTCAGACTGTAACATTTTTTACATCAGAGTTTTTACTTGAATGAACTGCAAGGGGATAAATACTAAAAATAAAAAAGAGTAAGAGTAAGGAAAAGAAGCAAGCAGAAACTAGATACTACTCTTTTCTTTCTAGCCATTTAGATACTTCTTTGTAAAATTATTTTTTTTCTTGCTCAAAACTAAAGAGTGCATTTGAACTGGCTGAAGATAAGCCTTGGTTTAAAAAAAATGGTTAATGCTTTTTACAGATTGAACTTATGCAAAAGCATAGGTTCAGAATCAAGCACCACAGAATTCAGTGGGATATATACTCTGGTAAGTTATGTATAATTGTAGTCTTAGAGTGAGGTAAAAATAATAAAAATAAATTATATTAACAAACTCTGAGAGTTTATCAAACTTTGGATTTTCTCACCTGGCATTAAGCGAAAAGTGGTATCGTCTTGTGATAGCATTACTGTTATCTATTTTTTATGCAGTTGAAAGAGGAAAGAAACCCTAAATCCGGGTTGGCTAAGCTATGGCTCTCCAGATGCTGTTATCAACTACAACTCTCATCACTCCTCACCACTGGCCATGCTGCCTGGGACTGATGGGACATGGAGCCTAAAGCTTATTTAATTCTGATTTAAAACTAACCAAGCCCGCTGTAGATTTCGATATCCTATGGGCAATGTGAGTGATCCAGCTTGGGAAAAACTGAGAAGCAGGTGTTAGCCCAGGCATCCCCAAACTTCGGCCCTCCAGATGTTTAGGACTACAATTCCCATCTTCCCCGACTACTGGTCCTGTTAGCTAGGGATCATGGGAGTTTTAGGCCAAAACATCTGGAGGGCCGCAGTTTGGGGGTGCCTGTGTTAGCCTATGAAAACTCATGCCGCAAACTTTAATCTTTAAGATCCCCCAACTCTCTGATAATTCTTCCTTCATTTTTGTTATAAAATTTCTTAGACAATTAAAATAAGCATCTTATTGGCAAAATGGCATGTTGCCCTACATTCTGTAGTCCTATTAGAAATAGTTATATAAATATTGTTTTGTACAAGTTCAAAGAGTGTGTGTGTGTGTGTGTGTGTATGTATGTGTGTGTGTGTGTGTGTGTGTGTATATATATATATATATATATATATATATATATATATATATATTTGTGGTGGAGATAAGTCTTAAATTTTTGAAAGGGGGAGAAAAACCTGTCAATAGGTTCAAACAAAAAAAAAATTTCAACCTACATAGAGTGTTATGTAACTTCATCAGTTAGTATATTTGTTGACAGCAGTATATGCTTCATAGCTGGCTAATAAAAACAAAAACTTGGCTACCAAGCCCTCTTTGATAACCCTAATTTCCAAGTTCAGGAGCAGGAATGAACCCAGGAATTTTTCAGTTGTGGTGCATGAAGAAGGGAAGAATTAAGGAACAGAATAAGAAACAAGTCAATATGTGTCAAGTTCAAATCATTCCAGTGTGTTTTCCTTAAGCAAGCAAGGAAAGAGCAAAGTGTAAAGTACAACATACAAAATTCTATGGCTCTAACCTCAATGGTTTTCTAAAAAGAGCAAATATCATTTCCCAACCTTTTATTCCACACAGAAAACTGTACCACATCACAGGATCCATCTGTTTGTTCTGGCCTTTGGAGACTAGGAATTGACTGTGAGTTCAGCTGATTTGTGGGGGGGGTTAGGTTTGTAGTGTTAAGTTATAATGTTGATGAATTTGGTTTTTATTTTTTGCTGTAAACTGCAGCAAAGTAAAAGTGGGGTAAAATATTTAAAATAACGGAAGATCTTGCCAGTAGTTTTTCAAATTATGTTTGCTACTGCCTTAATGTTAGGGACGCGGGTGGCGCTGTGGGTTAAACCACTGAGCCTAGGGCTTGCTGATCAGAAGGTCGGCAGTTCGAATCCCCGCAACGGGGTGAGCTCCCATTGCTCGGTCCCAGCTCCTGCCAACCTAGCAGTTCAAAAGCACGTCTAAGTGCAAGTAGATAAATAGGTAGATAAATAGGTACCGCTACAGCAGGAAGATAAATGGCATTTCCGTGTGCTGCTCTGGTTCGCCAGAAGCAGCTTTGTCATGCTGGCCACATGACCTGGAAGCTGTACACCGGCTCCCTCGGCCAATAACGCGAGATGAGCACCGCAACCCCAGAGTCGGTCACGACTGGACCTAATGGTCAGAGGTTCCTTTACCTTTTCCTTAATGTTATTCTTCGGTAGTAAAATGATTTAATTAAATACCTTTGCTTCTTGTATTCCGTACTGAATTCACCTAGACTTACTTCTGAATAGACATCATTAGGCTTGCCCCAAAGCCATAAAATAAGGTTCAAAAATAGTAATTTTATGACTGAACACCCAGGGTAATTCACTTTTTTCCCTCCCAATACAGACTCTTTGCACTGTACTTTGTTCTTTTGGTGCTGCCCCTCTTTTATCCTGTTCCATACAAACGGGGTACTGGAAAGGCACTCCTTTAATTAATCTTCTCTGTTCCATTTGCTAAGAGCATTGTATAAAATGACACACCAACTCTATTCATAGATGGGTATGAGTGCATATGGAGGATATTCTAAAGGTTTATATAAAGCCAGGGTTTGTGGCACAGGTTCCTGCTGTGAGGACTTATATACTCTTTCCTCCCAAGTTGTTACATAGCTTTTCAGGTTATCAGACACAATATAGATGTAACAATGTTTTTTAGTCTGTGGCAGTTCCTGCTGTGCCTACATCTAATAAGGGTAGGCGGTGGATCAGTCACCAGCCCCACCTAAAGCAAGGGTGAGGAACCCAGGGTCCAAAGGAGGCCCTCCAGACTCTCTATCTGCCCCTCCCCAGAGCTTTCCCTAGGCCACACCCCTCACTGAACTGTCTTTGGTCTTTGAGTGTTTTTGCCTAGCTGGAATGCGTCCTTTTATTCTGATAATGCCTTTTGGTTCCCTGGTGGAGGACAGAGAGGGGTATACAAGTGCATGCAGAAAATAGCCCACTTTTGCCTCTGGTCTTACCCACCACTGGCATGTGGTCCCCTGAAGGTTGCCAAGAAGTGAATGCAGCTGAAAGAGGTTCCCGGCCTCTGATCTAAAGTATTCACTCATTCCACTCCTAACAGCTCCAAAGACTTGCCCCAGAAGGAAAGGCCATTTAACTTCCCACTGCCCCACCTCAAAATGTCAGGAGACTGATACACAATTGGCTTTCATTAGTCTAAAACACAGGCTTGCTTTCCATGGGGACAGCCACTGCTAGCAGGGATGGGGAGGAAAAAAGTAAACAAGAGCCAGTGTGAAGCAGCAGTTAAGAGTACTGACAGACCAGGGTTTGAGTCCCCCGCTTGATCACGAAGCTCTCACTGGGTGACCCTGGGCCAGTCACTGCCTCTCAGCCTAACACTCCTCACAGGGTTGTTGTGGGGATTAAATGGGTAGTGGAAGGAGAAATATGAATACCACCTTGAGCTCCTTGAAGTAAAGGCAGGATTTAAATACAGTGGTACCTCGGTTTATGAACACAATTGGTTCCGGAAGTCTGTTCATAAACTGAAACGTTCATAAACTGAAGCGAACTTTCCCATTGAAAGTAATGGAAAGTGGATTAATCTGTTCCAGACAGGTCCGCAGAGTACTCAACCTGAAGTGTACTTAACCCAAAGCATGGGTGTAATTGGTTCCGGAAGTCTGGTCATAAACTGAAGCATTCATAAACTGAAGCTAACTTTCCCATTGAAAGTAATGGAAAGTGAATTAATCCGTTCCAGATGGGTCTGCGGCGTTCGTAAACCAAAAATTCGTAAACCGAGGTGTTCATAAACCGAGGTTCCACTGTACAGTAAATAAGGTGCATTGGCAAATCAGGTCTTTGACAGCTCTTTCTGGACACCTGTGGTGTGAATGTAACCTGACAGCACACAGTGATTCTTCACCAAGACAGCACACCACATTAAGCCAAGCTGAAACCTATTCCTGTATACAACACTCCACCTGTTGCTAGCATCTGTCTGTTTTGAGACACAATGGAGTGCACCTCCATCGCTGCGTTAGCACTGACGTGTCCTCCCCAGGCTGCAAGCCTAGGCAGTGTGTATGGAGGTCCTGAGCTGTTCAGAGGCAAGACCTCTCTCTCAGCCTCCCTGATGTGGTCCAAAGGAAAGCAGAGCAATAAGTTTGGCACCAGCTTGCCTGCAGGAGTTGCTAGAAGAAGGTATACAAAGTGCCACCCAACAGTCTTAGGGTTGCCACTCCGGATTTGTAAAGGGCTTACTCCATAGCCTTTTCTTCTCCCAAAAGATATCCCACAAGGCAACAGACGTTTAGGATCAGTGTTTTCATTCTCCTAGATGGGATACCTCACCAGGCTGACAAGCCCCATCTGCCCCCATTTCTCTCCATATAGCCCACCATGCAGATACCACCTTGACCACTGGACCAACTATTGATATCGTTTGCGCAATCCACCAGAAGCCCCTAAATCACAGAGTTTGAGATCCATGAACTACCCAACCCCATTCCACCAATAATAATAAGAAGAATAAGAATAAATGGCAGCACTGGCATGAGGGCCGGCCACGCCTGCCCCAGCACAGCAAGCCTACCTGTGCCTGTGCTGGTCGCGGCCCTGCCCGTGGATCAGGTACCCTCCCGCGTTCTTGCCCCCCTCGCCGGCGTCCACGTGGGGGATGAGCACGTCCTCCAAGCCCAGGTCGAAGCGCTTGTGCTTCGATGAGTCCGGCAGGAAGAAGAAGGCCCCGAAGCACAGCGTGATGAAGGCACTGAGGATCAGCAGGAGGATGAACTTCTCCGAGAGCCTCAAGGTGGCCCTGTGGTGCGGGAACGACGACGACGACGACGGGCCCAGGTTGCGAGGAGGGATCCGGCGACCCGAGAGCGGCAGAAGCGCCGGGGTCGTCATCGCGGCGGCGGCGGCGGCGGCGGCGGCGAAGCAAGACAAGACGAGGCGGCGGCGGGTGACGGCAGTTAAATCTCGGCCCCAGTCGACCGAGCAGCTACCAGGCCTCCTCCTCCTCCGCCTTCTTCCTCAGGAGGGCCGGCGCGCCGCTCCGCGCAAAGAAGCCGTCCCGGCAGCGGCTCCCTCCCCGGAGGGAGGCCCCCGGGCCACGGCAGCCTGAGGCGGAGCGGCCGCGCTCATCCCGAGGCGGCTCCTGGTCGGCGTCAGCAGGTCGCGGCGGGGTCCTGAGCGCGAAGCCTGAGGGAAATTTGGAGGGGCTCCGTCACCACATGCCTGGCCCAGCGGCTCCTCAGCGCCGCCTGCCTTCCCCTCAGCACCGGCCAGGCCGCCCGCCCGCCGTCGCCTCCCTTCCCTCAGCCGCTCAGCGGGGACAGCGGCGGAGCCCGAGGAGCGTCGGAGGGGCCGGGCCCGCCGGCCGGCAGTGTGGCGCCACTCGCTCCTCGGCCTCCTCCTCTTCTCCCTCTCCTTCTCTTCTTCCTTCCGACAAACGTCTCGCAAGGCAGGAACCGACTCCGGAATCCTGAGACAGAGAGAGAAGCAGGCTCCCCTCGCGCGCATGCGTGGCTCTCCGTGAGCGGAAGAGGACGCCCTCTGCTTTCCTCTCGTTTTCTATTTCATAGAGCTGTTTAAGGGTAGAGAAGGGCTCGCAGCGGCAACGGAAGTTATTCCGGGTTTCTTTTATTTATTTATTTCAAAGCGCTCTCGAAGAAATGGTCACTGCTTATAGAATCTTAAGAATTGGAAGGGGCTATCCGAGGGTCATCTAGTCCAACCCCCTGCAGTGCAGGAATCTCAACTAGATCATCCATTACAGATTATTATTATTTATCTGTTATGTACTGAGCTGAATCCTAGAACAATAGGATTCAGAATCAGCGGGAGCTACCCAATCCAACTCCAGGTGGAAGTGAATCCGCAACCTGATTGGCCTGCTGGAGCAGCCAATCAGGCGGCTGGCAGAAGTGAATCTGCTACCTGATTGGCCTGTAGGAGCAGCCAATCAGGCTGCAGGCAGAAGTCAATCCACAATATAATTGGCCCACAGGTGTAGCCCTGAAGTAGCCAATCACGCAAGGCCCATTGTGTAAATAATGTATATAAGCAGAGGGTTTTGGGAAAAGAGCCATTCGTCTTCTCTTCTTCTCCTTGATGACTATGAGCTGAATAAAGAGCATGAAATTCACTCTTGACTCCGAGTATATTTCACTGGCGACGAAGGTGGGATCCTGCTGAGCTGACCGCCACCACGCACTGCACCGCAGCACCGCCACCTGCTGCACCGCTGCATCGCACCGTGCATCCAGGCTTCAGCTCCAGGACCCAAGGAACCCAGAATGGCAACCGACAGCAGCTTCTCGCCATTCAAACCAGCATCAGGAGACTGGGAAGGGTACGCCGCCCGTTTCAACTTCCTCCTGCAAGCGAAAGAAGTCACCAACGATGCCATGAAGAGGGCGACATTCTTCAGCGTCTGTGGAGAGGAGACGTTTGAAATCGCCCGGGCTCTCCTTGCACCTAGAGATGTCGCTACCGTCTCTTACAAAACAATAATGGAACGGCTGAAGGAGCACTTCTCACCACAGCCCTCGGTGGTAGCTTGCCGAAATGCCTTCTACGCAAAGCGGCAAGCCCCGGGGGAAACCATAACTGGGTTTGTGACCTCCCTCCGCCAAGCCGCCCTGCTTTGCAACTTCTCAGAGTTGGAGAACATGCTTCGTGACCGCCTCGTCGGTGGCCTGAGGGACGAGATGTTGCAACGACGCCTCTACGCCAAAAAAGACCTCACGTTCCAGATTGCTCTGGAGGAAGCCCTGGCAACCGAAGCCGCCGAGAGGTCAACGCAAGAGGCACGACCGGCCCCGCCATCCCAACCGAGGGTCTACCACGAAGACCTCACCGACGAATCCGAATCTGACAGGGAGGAAGTACACCGAGTACAGCGGCGCACTCAAGCAGCACACACACCACAGCAGCCTCGACGAGAAGGAGGGAACTGTGCAAGCTGCGGGGAGAACCACGAGAGGAGGACCTGTCGTTTCCGCAACGCAGAGTGCAGGCAGTGCAGAAAATTGGGACACATCGCCCGGGTGTGTCGGGCTCAACTCACCCGTCGACAAGCATCAGATGACCGACCCAGGAGCCCCAGGTCACACGGCACCATGCACCAAGGCAACTCGACGGAGATCATGGACTACCAGGTATTCCAGTTGCCCCATCCCAGCACAGAGAAAATTTATATAGAGGTACAGATAGAGGGAGCCCCATGCCGCATGGAGCTGGACACAGGTTCAACTCTATCCATAATCTCGGCCCGAACATTAAGGGAACTGTGCCCTAATGGGGGTCCCAAACTAAGGCCGGCCCCATTCACCCTCCGGGACTTCCAGAAACGTAAGGTCCCTACAATGGGGGTGGGGACCTTCAGGGTGCAATATCGAGGGCGAAAGCAACAATTGGACTTGCTGGTAGTTAAGGGCCCCTACGTTAGCTTACTGGGACTGGCATGGTTTGGACCTCTGGGGCTAGCCGTTACCGGGGTGAACCGCACTAGCTTACAAGTGGACGTGGATGCGATATGCAAAGAGTTTCCAGGGGTTTTCGATGGGGCATTGGGACGATATACAGGACCCCCCATTGCCCTACAGCTAGACCCCGCTGTACGACCCATCAGGCACAAGGCCCGCCGGGTCCCGTTCGCCCTGAAACCCCGCATAGACGAGGAATTGGACCGGCTCGTGGAGCAAGGAGTGCTGGAGCCGGTGCCCAACTCCCCCTGGGAAACTCCAATTGTCACACCCGTCAAGCCTAACGGTTCGGTCCGCATCTGTGCAGACTACAAATGCACCATAAACAAGGCTCTCACGGCCCATGCATACCCAGTGCCAGTGGTCAGCCATGTCCTCGCCACCCTGGCTGGGTCAAAAATCTTTGGCAAACTGGACTTGGCCCAAGCGTATCAACAGTTGCCTGTGGACGAAGCCACAGCAGAGGCTCAGACGATTGTGACGCACAGAGGGGCATTCAGAGTAAAGCGGCTGCAATTTGGCGTTAGCGTGGCACCAGGCATATTCCAGAATCTAATGGACTCTCTCCTTAAAGGGATTCCTGGCGTCACCCCCTTCTTCGATGATGTACTGATCGCCGGGCCCACACCAGAGGAATTTGAGGACCGCCTCCGCTCCGTCCTGCACCGTTTCCAGACGGCGGGCCTCAAGGTGAAGCGGGAAAAGTGTTTACTGGGAGTGCCGCAGGTGGACTTTCTGGGATTTAAGGTGGACGCAGAAGGGGTCCATCCAACCGGTGACAAGGTACGGGCCATTTGTGAGGCCCCAGCGCCCAAGAGCAAGCCCGAACTTCAGTCATTCTTGGGACTATTGAACTTTTACCATGCCTTCCTTCCCCATAAGGCAGCGGTAGCGGAGCCCCTACACAGACTCCTAGATAAAAGGGCCCCTTGG
Organism: Zootoca vivipara; assembly: GCF_965207765.1. Classification (NCBI taxonomy): domain Eukaryota; kingdom Metazoa; phylum Chordata; class Lepidosauria; order Squamata; family Lacertidae; genus Zootoca; species Zootoca vivipara. Next base: position 15,677,850 of record NC_142598.1, read on the forward strand.
GTGTGGGGCCAGCGACAAAGGGCCGCATTCCAGGCAGTCAAGGACTTGCTCGTCTCGAACTCGGTCTTGGCACACTTCGACGAGAGGCTGCCAGTGGTGCTGGCATGCGACGCCTCTCCCTATGGCATCGGCGCTGTCCTGGGACACCAACTCCCGGATGGAAGAGAGGTGCCGGTGGCATACTTCTCCCAGACGCTTGCTGCAGCCGAACGAAACTACTCACAGATTGACAAGGAGGGTCTGGCAATCGTGAAGGGCGTAAAAAAATTCCATGATTTCTTGTACGGGCGGCCCTTTACCATAGTGACTGACCACAAGCCGTTGCTTGGCCTGTTTGCCCCCGAGAAGCAGACCCCCCAAGTGTTGTCTCCACGTGTCCTCAGGTGGTCAATTTTCCTTGCCGGCTACCAGTATGCACTAATCCACCACCCTGGGAAGGCGATGGGCCACGCAGACGCCCTCAGCAGGCTACCACTACCAGAAACAGGCCCCGACCCAGCGCCTGCGCAAGAGGTTATGACCCTGGAGCTGCTTCCCGACCGACCCATTCAGGCACAAGAAGTTGCGCACCATTCCACAAAAGATAGGGTCATCTCCCGGGTCCTGGACTGGGTGTGGCGAGGATGGCCCAGCAGCAGCCCCGGGCCAGAATTCGCTGGCTACACAAACCGCAAACATGAACTGTCGGCCCACAAGGGGTGCCTGTTATGGGGAAGCAGGGTTGTTGTTCCCCAGCCCCTCCGCAAAAGGGTCCTCACAGCCCTACACGAGACACACCCAGGGGTAGTGAGGATGAAGGCCCTTGCCAGGAGTTATGTGTGGTGGCCGGGGATTGACAGAGAGATAGAGCCCTGCGTCCAACACTGCCAGACCTGCCAAGAATCCCGCCCGGATCCCCCAAGGGCCCCAGTCCAGCCCTGGGAGTCCGCCCGACAACCATGGTCACGCTTGCACGTGGACTTCGCTGGCCCCTTCCAGGGAAAAACATTCTTCATAGTGGTGGATTCCTACACCAAATGGCTGGAGGTCGCACTGGTACCGTCCACTTCTACGGCGGCAGCCATCCGGGTACTACGTAAGCTGTTTGCAACCCACGGGCTCCCTGACACCCTCGTCTCGGACAATGGAACCGCATTCACGTCAGAGGAGTTCCAGACCTTCACAGCGCAGAACGCCATCCGCCACATCCGCTCAGCACCATTCCACCCTGCCACCAATGGCCAAGCGGAGCGCATGGTGCGGACCACCAAGGACAGCCTCCGCCGCATGACACAAGGGGACTGGGAATACCGCCTTGCCGCATTTCTTCTAGCACAGCACAGCACCCCAAGCACAACGACGGGCCGGAGCCCAGCTGAACTACTAATGGGCCGGCGCCTTGCAACTAGACTGGACCGACTTCACCCCGACAGAGCTCAGGATGAGGTAGTGGTGGGGAAAGGCAGGAACTCCCGGACATTTGTGGCCCAGGACCCAGTGTATGCAAAGAATTTTGGGGCAGGCCCAGCATGGGTACCCGCCACAGTCACCAAGGTGACCGGTCCCGTGTCGTACGAGGTACTAACGGAAGGGGGGCAATGTTGGCGCCGCCACTGCGACCAGCTACAGCGACGATTCCCAGGAGGAACCCGGGAGGAGAGCGGGACAGAGGGGTCCCAAGGGGACAGCAGGGCAGTGAGGCCTGTAGAGCGAGAGGGGTGGGCAGGGGAAGCAGAAGCAGTAGGCACAGAGGGGCGCCCCGAGGCTGGAAGGACACCGGAACCAGAGCCACAACCTAGTGGTTCAGTGGCGCCAGACCAGACAGCCCCGGCACAGCCAGCAGCCTCGGAACACGAGCCAGAACCAGAACCCCTGACCAAGGAACACCCCAGGCCACAACGCACACGGAGGCGGCCAGCAGACCTTGGGGACTACGAATGCAACTTCCCGGGCAGGACTGGAACTTAGAGGGGAGGGGTGTTATGTACTGAGCTGAATCCTAGAACAATAGGATTCAGAATCAGCGGGAGCTACCCAATCCAACTCCAGGTGGAAGTGAATCCGCAACCTGATTGGCCTGCTGGAGCAGCCAATCAGGCGGCTGGCAGAAGTGAATCTGCTACCTGATTGGCCTGTAGGAGCAGCCAATCAGGCTGCAGGCAGAAGTCAATCCACAATATAATTGGCCCACAGGTGTAGCCCTGAAGTAGCCAATCACGCAAGGCCCATTGTGTAAATAATGTATATAAGCAGAGGGTTTTGGGAAAAGAGCCATTCGTCTTCTCTTCTTCTCCTTGATGACTATGAGCTGAATAAAGAGCATGAAATTCACTCTCGACTCCGAGTATATTTCATTATCATTATTTATTATTTATACCCCGCCCATCTGGCTGGGTTTCCCCCACCACTCTGGACGGCTTCCATCAAAGATAGAATTATAGAGTTCGATGGGACCAGGAGGATCATCTAGTTCAACCCCCTGAAATGCAGGAATCTTTCACCCGACCTGAGGCTTGAACCCAGAACCCTGAGATTAAGTCTCTCATGCTGTACCAACTAAGGTATCAGTGACTGGGATTTAACACAATTGCACGGTCTGTGGACTTTTTGGGTGGGTTATTGATTTTGATTGTTATGTGTGTATGTGATTTTACATATTTAAATATTTTGTGTTTTTGTGTGTCTTTATGTTTCAAGCAAAGGTGTACCTAGGTTCGCTTGTACCCCTTGGCAAGAAGCTGTATAGGTGCAAGGCGAGGACATGGGTGTGTGGGTGGTCAGGCTTCTAACCACTCCGAATTAGTGGAGAGGAATAATTTTTGCTCCCCCCCCCCCCAGGCCTGGGCGCTTGGCAAGGGCCAGCCTTGCCAACTCCTAGGTATGCCCCATGGCTGCCCTGGGATATCTGAATGAAGGGCGCTATATCAATTTAATTTTAAAAGCTGATTTTATTCTAGCCTGCATCACCAGAAGTATAGTGTCAAGATCAAGGGAAGTAAAAGCCTTGGTCAGACCACACCTGGAATACTGTGTCCAGTTCTGGGCACCAAACTTTAAGATGGATATTGACAAGCTGAAATGCAGGGCCGTCTTTAGCAGATGCGGAGCCCGGGTGCAAATATCCGCTCAGCACCCCCAAATTACCACGGATGGGGGGGGAACTGCGCACTGCCAGCCATCAGAGGGGCGCAACTCTCCCCCATGCCGCTGCAGGAGAGCAATCCCCGCAGAGACTTGGGAGGGAAGCTGCACGCCCGCCAGCCATATGGTTGACGGGGCACAGCTGACGGGCATGTAGGGAAAGGGGAAGCCGCCGGCAAAGGCGCGCAGCTCCCCCACTCACTGGGGCACCCCTGAGAGGCCGGCGCCCTGGCGCAATGCACCACTAAGCCATATAGGAAAGACGGCTCTGCTCTGCTGAAATGCAAGCAAGATGATAAAGGGTTTGGATGCCAAGCTTTATGAGGAACAATCAAGTCAGGTACGTTTAGCCTGGAAAAGAGGAGGCTGAGATATGATAGCCATCTTCAAATATCTAAAGGGTTGTCAAATGGAAGATGAAGCAAGCTTGTTTTCTCTTGCTCCATAGGATAGGACCCAAACCAAGATTTAAGTTTCTAGAAAGGAGATGCCGACTAAACATCAGGAAGAACTTTCTCACAGTGAGAGCTATTCAGCAGTGAAACAAGCTCCCAAGGGAAGTGGTGCACTGTCCTTCCTTGGAGGTTTTTCAGCAGAGGTTGGATGGCCACCTGCCATGTATGCTGTAGCTGAAGTTCCTGCATGGAAGGGGGTTAGACTAATGACCCTCATGGTCCCTTCCAACTCTACAATTCTATGATTCTATATGTGATTCCGCCCAGCTCTAAACAAAGCATAGCAGCAAAGAAATTGCTTCCTTGGCTTATTTGTTACTCGGGTCTTAGTTTCTGAGATTTTTGTTCTAGTGTTTTAGATTTCAGCTTAACAAACGAGAAAACACACACACACATAGTCCACATATTGCATGGGGGGGAGAGGCACCTATGGCTGAGATAATGGCAATGTATTCCCGTGTATTCCAGTGTGTTTACCCTCTCACTATAGGTTTTGTGTGTGTGTTATCACAGCTGGCCTCTGTTATCTTCTCCACAGTATCTGGTGAGGTACCGTAGATACTGATAGATAACCAGTTAATTGCCAGTTTAGAACTGTCAACTACATATTATTAAATATACAACAGCACAAATAAACAGTGCAGGAAATAATTCAAGTACTGATAGTTTCTTTTTAAAAAAGATTTTTCAGTGACCACATTAACAAATAATATCCCCATAGTGCAGGCTGGGAGGGATAAATTCCTGACTCTTAACTGCATGTTTAGCGATTTCCTCTAAACATATTCTAAAGTCTATAGTTTCCAGACACCTGTACTTCCTGTTGTCTACTCTACACCATAGATTTGTAATTAAAGACTGAAAAGTAGGGATGATTTCCGGTTTCAATACAATTATTCTTTTTTTCCGATTGCAGGGGAGTGAAAGCCGTCCATGGAAATCAAGAGGGAAAGTAGGATTTTAGTGAAGGTGTGACCTGATAGCAACCTGTCTTTCCAGCCATTCAATGTACTGTACTAGGAAAAACAGAAATTCCTCCTCTTTCTTCTGAGTTTTTTGTTTTTGCATTTTACAGTGCAACATGGTTGCATGCAAGTCAATGAAGCACAAGGCTTCTCCATTAAATTGAGTGTTAGGAATGTTTTGTTTGAGGGGTTTTGAGTAAAAATTGCAAACCCCAATTCAGACCCTCCTCTGATCAGCAATACTACCGGTAACACTGGACTATAAAGTACAGTTGGTTGTTAGCCTCTCTTTCAACTTCAGCCTGACCCTCGGTCTGCAGTGAGGGTTGCACAACATTGCACTGCACTGTCTGAAGGCAGCTCTGTTTAGCGAAGTTTTTAATGACTGATGTTTTAATGTATTTTTAAATTTTTGTTGGAAGCCACCCAGAGTGGCTGGGGAAACCCAACCAGGTGGGCGGGATATAAATAAATAAATTGTTGTTGTTGTTATATACCAGTCTTAGCCTAGCCACACATCTGCAATATGCATTCTGGGCTACATTGTGGGGCTGTTGTAATGAGCTGTACTGGCGTTGCAATTTGCAGACTATTTTTTAAAATATTTGAAAAACACCCCCTCCACATCTCCTGAGTTAGAAAAGTCAGGAATGCCCCTTTTTCATTGTTCGATGGGTGGGGGAGTCAATGTGGAGGAACATACTGGTACGTACAGTAAAATCTAGCATTTCTCCATTCATGGAGCTCTCACTTCTTACACCAGGGGAAAATTTAAAATGGCTTTTAACATGTAAACCAAGAAATTACCTATGTGGATAATGGAGTTCTTCCGCCTCCCCCCATCTCTGTGCTCTGCAAAGTAACTCAAAACCAGAGGTTCAGAATGATACATTATATGAACTTCCCGTTTCCGTATACTTTTTTTCCCTTCCAAGAGGCCAAAGTGAAAGCGGACTATAAAAAAAGAACTTGGGAATCACATAGTTGAAGTTGATTACAGTGGTGCCTCGCTTAACGAATGCCCTGCTTAACGAAATTTCCGCTTAACGAAGGGTTTCTTCTAGCGGAGGTTGCCTCACAAGACGAATTTTTCATAAAACGAATTCGTCTAGCGAATCGCGGTTTCCCATAGGAATGCATTGAAATTCAATTAATGCGTTCCTATGGGCAAAGAAATTTCAATGCATTCCTATGGGATTCACTAGACGAATTTTCCATTATAAGAAAAGACCCGTGGAACGAATTAAATTCGTCTAGCGAGGCACCACTGTACTAGGTCCCAGTTCCTTGTTCCCACTGAAACAGAGCTGAATGAGCAGCCCTAGATAGGAGCTGTATACTGTTGCATACCACTCCAGTCTCCAAGTGGTGGGAGATTCCAGGGGTTCCACACACTCCCCCAGGGTTCGTGTTTCCTTTTGGAAATGAGCCACAGCAGAGACTGTGGTGTCTTTATGCTATATGGTTTATTTACACGTATAAACTACCTGAGCCTACAACGGAGGGGTTCACAGAATCAACGCTCCAAAAGGGTCTTATTTCTACCACAGCCACAGCCTTGGATTCAAACAGAAATCAACCCTTGCTCTCAAAAGGTTGCTCTGACTCACTCTCCAGCTCTCCATAACTTCAAACTCAGCTCTAAACTCTGGCTTTGTCTTTCAAACTATCTCTGAGCCCCTCTCACCCAGAGCCTCTTTCCTTTTGTTTCCCTTAATGGCCCATCACCCAGGCTATCTCCTCAACACAGGAAGCTAGCCTGCCTTATATTTTAACACTTGCTGGACCTAGGGGTTGGAAGGATCTCCATAAAGGATACTTCCTCTCCTCAGGTCAATATGTTTGGGGGGGGGGCTGCCTGCTTAGCATTGGCCTGTGACAAGGCCTTTTCAGGGAGGTTTCCTGTTTGTGGAATGCCCGCCTAATGAGGTGTGTGTCCCTATCATTATTAACTTTCAGGAGGAGTTTGGAAGCATTCCTGTTTACTCAGGCATCTGATGGCTGAAGAATACTGTTCCGGGCCACCCTGAGATCACTGAATGAAACAATTTTTTTAATTGCAACTGTTTTTAGATTAAAAACAAACAAACAACAACTAAGTATTTTTAGAAGTTTTAATGGTTTTAGAATATACAGTAGTGGGGGGTTAAGCTGAGGATTTGTCTGCCACCCTGGGCTCCGTTTGGGAGGGAGGATGGGATATGAAGTCAATAAACAAAATGTCCCTGCACCCCAAAATAAACCTTGAGCTACAGGGGTGCCAACTTGAATAAAATATTGGGGGCCCCAGGTAAGCCCTGCCCCACGTAATCACAAGACGTGAGGTGCATACATCATTTGATTGGCAATGTCCATTAATTTTGGGGGAGTTGGCGCCCTCAAATATTTTATTGGGGCCAAAGGGACCTCAGCCCCTGGGAGTTGGCTCCTACATTGGGGCTCATATCATATAACTGCATGACTGGGGGACCATATATTGGCAATTATTAGCATAGGGGTGGTAGATTTCACAATGAGGGAGAAAGGTTGTTTTCTGCTGCTCCAGAGAAGCGGACACGGAGCAATGGATTCAAACTACAAGAAAGAAGATGCCACCTAAACATTAGGAAGAACTTCCTGACAGTAAGAGCTGTTCGGCAGTGGAATTTGCTACCAAGGAGTGTGGTGGAGTCTCCTTCTTTGGAGGTCTTTAAGCAGAGGCTTGACAGGCATATGTCAGGAATGCTTTGATGGTGTTTCCTGCTTGGCAGGGGGTTGGACTGGATGGCCTTTGTGGTCTCTTCCAACTCTGTGATTCTATGATTCTATGTCTTCCACCAAAATGAAGCACTGTGCCAGATATGATGCTGGGCTGTCCCTTAGAGCAGGAATATTAAAACTTTCTTCCTAAAGGACCCACTTGGGATGGCAGAAAATTATTGAGGCCCACTAGGTTTTTTGCATCACCACACCAGCAGTTGGTACTTTCAGGAGGCTGGAGAAGAAGGTTACCATCATTGCCCTCCTTAACATTTGCCTTTTGCTGCAGTCGGCCTCCTTTGGAAGAGGAGATGGGGGAGCCAGCTGTATGTCATCTAGCCTGCATCCCCTCTGAACTGTATTTAAGCAGAGCAGTTTTAGGGTAGCGTGACAGGTTCGGCCGCACTGGGCACCAGTGCCATAGGGGGTGCCACAACAATGACATGGAATGCAGCAGAAGCTAGGGGACACTAAATGTTAGTGGTTCTGCTCAGGACTCCAACCAACCTGGAAAATGAGCTTCATAAAGGAGTTTGGGATATCCAGGGGCCCCACCCCTGGAACAGCTTCAACTGGTCAGCTAAACCAGGTAAGGGTAGCCAATGAGTCTCAAACCCTTAGTGAGTTATGAGACTTCCCCTCTATGCAAAGACAGACTGGCAGATTCAGCAGACGAGACCAATACAGTGGTACCTCGGGTTAAGAACTTAATTTGTTCTGGAGGTCCGTTCTTAACCTGAAACTGTTCTTAACCTGAGGTACTACTTTAGCTAATGAGGCCTCCCGCTGCTGCCGTGCCGCCGCCACACGATTTCTGTTCTCATCCTGAAGCAAAGTTCTTAACACAAGGTACTGTTTCTGGGTTAGGTAAGGTAAAGGGACCCCTGACCATTAGGTCCAGTCGTGACCGACTCTGGGGTTGCGCACTCATCTCCCATTATTGGCCGAGGGAGCCAGCGTACAGCTTCCAGGTCATGTGGCCAGCATGACAAAGCCGCTTCTGGCAAACCAGAGCAGCACATGGAAACGCCGTTTACCTTCCCGCTGTAGCGGTTCCTATTTATCTACTTGCACTTTGACGTGCTTTCGAACTGCTAGGTTGGCAGGAGCTGGGACCGAGCAACGGGAGCTCACCCCGTCACAGGGATTCGAACCGCTGACCTTCTGATCAGCAAGCCCTAGGCTCAGTGGTTTAACCACAGCGCCACCTATAACCAGAAGCACCTGTAACCCGAGGTACCACTGTAGTGGGTCCAATGGTCAAGGAGATTTCTGCATGTGCTCTGGAGGGGAGTGAGGGGCAGATGGGGCTCCTCAACCTGGAAAGGTAGTCCATCTAGGAAAAGGAAAACTCTGACCCTAAACCTCTGATACTTTGAGGGATATCTTAGGAAGAAGGCAAGGCTAAGCAGTAAGCTCTACACAAATCCAGAATCCCAAAAAAGGCTGGATGGTGCCTTGTATGCCTCCTTCCAGCAACTCCTGCAGCCAAGTTGTTGCCAAATGTATGGCTCTGCTTTCCTTTGGACATCAGCAAGGCTGGGGGCGGGCGGGTGTTTTCTGGGCAGCCCAGGACCTCCAAACACACTGCCCAGGCTTGTGCACGGGTGAAGTCACTTGGTGCTGCTAACACAGTGACTTTACTTCAACCTCGGAGGCACACTCCATTGTCTCTTGAAACAGACGGATGAGGGAGGTTTCTGAAGATTGGGAAAGGGAAGTATTTTCCCCTCCCCCCCAATTCTTTTAAATATAATGACACACAACCTCCTCTGCCTCTGGCCCCCTCTTCTAGGTTATTATATGCTACTTTAAAAAAATTATTCATTTTAAGACAACATACAAAAATGCATTAAAAAAAGCGAAAACAATGAAAAGAAAAAAATGGAAAAAATGAAAAATATATAACATCTTAATCTTGTTTCTTAACTTTATGGACTTCCTCACATCCCCCTCATTGAGTTCATTATTATAACTAAATTGTGCAATTTTCATTTATCTTAAACACTTCTCAATATTTCTTAAATCATATATCAATTCTTATATCTTGAACATCTATCAATAATAATCATTTAAACATATATCAATACTTATTAAAAACAAACACCCTCCTCTAACAACTAATCCCCTTTTCTTATATTTTTTCCAAAGCCAATTTTTCATACCCAAAAATATCCATATAATCAATTTCAACATCTTATTCAAATTTAATACATTAAGATCTATTTCAGCCCCCCCCCCGGAGTCGATGTCTCCAGAGGTTTCGGCAAGCTCCTTATAACAATCCAGATTCAGACCATCTTTATCAATCCAATTATCTCATAAATTAGCAACTTTTACCCCACTCCCACTCTGACCCACTCTACCCATTGCTCTGTCCTCTTCATCAGCTGCTGATCCCCCAATTTTTTAACTATTATCCACTTCTTTTCCTTTTCATTTTCCCTCCCTTTAAATCTTCTTCCCTTTTTTTTATTCAGCACATTCTGTCTCCAGCTTGTCTCCCGCTCCCCCTGCCCCATTGGGCAGGGAGCATTCCGTGCTGGTTCCGCGCACGGTTATTATATGCTACTAAGGTTTCATGCTGGCTAGTCACCTCCATTTTTTTTTGCCCTCCCCACAGCCACAGCACAACCCTCAATATTCATGGCTTTGGGAAGCCAAAAAGCATGCTCAATCCTTGTTAGTTTCTTTTAATGTCGAACTTAATGTACTTATACTCCCTGGGGAACAAGAAACAACTCCCTCATTTTGGGGTAGGCAAGTTTTGTTGTGAAATCAGTAATTTGATTTTGGACCTGCAATAAAGTTGTCCAGTGTATTCCAAACTCCTAAGAAGATTACTCCGATTCAGGTCTCCAACCATCCCAGAAAAAAGACTTGTAGTAGCATTGTTTGTTGGCAAGGGGAATGTTTCAGAAGCAAGGAAGGAAATTATATATACAGTACAGTATTTTTATTTCTTTTCCTGTCCTAAAAATTTCCTCCACCAAACTATATAGTGCTCGGGCTCAAGTTGATGGCTAGCCACAAATCGGAGCACTTTATTTCTATATAGAAGCCAGGGGGTTGGGCATTCTGGAGAGTAGAAAGGGAGAGTGTCCTTCTCCTGAGAAACCTAGGAACAGGAAATTTGTAACCTCACAATTTGCATCTACCCACTCCTAATGCCATCAGGAACTCAGTTATCATTGTACTTCAAAGCTCAAAACATAAGACAATGGTGTTTCCAGGTCAACAAACACAGTTCATTAAAAACTCACTGTAATAATGAGTTTGCATCCGCTTCACTATTAGATTTCTTCTACATTAAGAATGCATTTGTGAGCACTAGAATATGACTGGAACTGCTGCTGCTGTTTTAACTAATATTCTTCCAAACCAATATTACAGTGAGAAAGTTTACAGCACAATCCAATGCCTGTTTACGTGGAATTAAATCCCACTATGCTCAAAGATATTTGTTTTCTTGTCATGGCAGAGGGTTGGAATAGATGACCCTAGGGGTCCCTTCCAATTCTTTGATTCTAATTCTATGATTCTAATTTTTATGGTGGATTGTAACTGTGAGGCTTTGCAGAACAAGTCCTCCAGAATTAAAGAAAAACATTGTGGACTTAGGGTTAAGAATGTTAAAAAAATAGTTGAAGGCGTCCAAAAGTCAGCAGAGGGAGATGTTGACTTACAGGTTAGGAGTGCTGTTAATATCCATGATTTGTTCATTCCTATGTACACTTTCCCCCATTGTGTTAACTTACTAGATTTTATGTAAGACAGGAGTGTTGCACAGTACATAAAGGATTCAGGGCAGAGAGCCAAATTTGCATACAATTTGCATATACATATATATATGTATAGGTGCCTCTGGGAAAATGAGATGTGGATGGCTACACTTTGCAGTGCCCAACTCTCTCAGGGGTGCAAGCCTGGGCAGTGTATGTGGAGGTCCTGAGCTGCCCAGACAACAAGACTCCCCCCCCACACACACACCTTGGCCTCATTGATGTGGTCCAGAGGAAATCAAATCAATACATTTGGCACCAACTTGGCTACAGCAGTTGCAGGAAGAAGGCATAGAAGGCAACATCCAACTGCCTTAGGGACTCCTCTCTGAATTTGTGCAGGGTTTACTCCTTAGCCTTTTATCTTCTTGAAGATGTCCTGCAAGGCAACGGGTAGGGACTGTTCCTCAGGGTTTACAGTGGTACCTTGGTTTACAACCATAATCCGTTCCGGAGGTCCGTTTGTAAACCAAAACAGGTCGTAACCCAAGGCGCACTTTCGCCAATGGGGCCTCCAAAAAAATGTGTTCGTAATTTTAAAAAAGGGGGGGTTGTAATCCAAAAAAAGTTTGCAAATCAGACTGTTTTCAAATCAAGGTACCACACGCACTTCCGGGTTTGACATGTTTCTAATCCAAAATGTATGCAAATCAGACTGTTTGCAAACCAAGGTACCACTGTACCCCCAAAGCTTTTCTTACATATGAGTATAGCTGTTAAGGCAGCAGAGGTTTAGGATCAGAGCTTTCCCTCTCCTAGAAAATTAAAGGGTGACAAGTGAGAAGGGATCCAGTGTCTGCAACAAACAACAATGGGCCCAGGCCCCCTGGGCCACCCCTTAATACTGCCCCTGATTTGTAAGATGTTTCTTCTCAGATGGCTTTAAAGAAGGGGCTGTTCTCAAGCTCAGTCTTGGTCACAAGGCTGTGCAGGGCAAATTGAACTGTCAGTTTAGAGCTAACTGCACTAAATTTTTTGCTCAAGGAAATATCAGAAAATATACCTAAAATTAAGTCCTGGGAGCTGAACCTTGCATTATTCCAATGAAGGCTTAGGTGTAGATTTTTGAACCCCCTCCCGTATGGTGGTCATAATACTAACAGTCTAGGAGTGTAATGGATTGGGGGGGGAGAGAAAGGGACAACTCAAAGGCCGGGTGAAATTCTTCCACAAGCCAGATGTGGCCCACATGCTCCCTCACTTGCTTATCCTTCAAGTTTGGCAAAATGCTTACACCTCCTGGCAATGCACTCCTGCTTTCTATATAGGACAAACTGATCCAGATGTATGCAAAATAATGTATGACGTAGTAATTCTGCCATCAGAAATGTTAAGATCAATAAACCAGTGGGGGAAGATTTCAGTCTCCCAGGATACCCCACGGCTGATGTGAAAATTGGAAAATGATTTCAAAGGGTGAATTTGGTGCGAAACAGCTGAATTAGAATTCATCAAGAAGTTGTGTTCTGTACATAAAAGCTTGGACAGAGACAGTGCTTTCCTGTCCCACAATGGGTGCTGATTAACATAGCAAAACTGGGATAGCGGCAAGAGTTTTCGGAGGAGTACCCATGCCCATAAAGAAGGCTGATCGCCGAAGAATTGATGGTTTTGAATTATGGTGCTGGAAGAGACTCTTGAGAGTCCCATGGACTGCAAGAAGTTCAAACCTATCCATTCTGAAGGAAATCAGCCCTGAGTGCTCACTGGAAGGACAGATCATGAAGCTGAGGCTCCAATACTTTGTCACCTCATGAGAAGAGAAGACTCCCTGGAAAAGACCCTGATGTTGGGAAAGATGGAGGGCACAAGGAGAAGGGGACGACAGAGGACGAGATGGTTGGACAGTGTTCTCGAAGCTACCAACATGAGTTTGACCAAACTGCAGGAGGCAGTGGAAGACAGGAGTGCCTGGCGTGCTATGGTCCATGGGGTCAAGAAGAGTCGGACACGACGAAACGACTAAACAACAAGAAACAACAACCCATGCCCATCTGTTGCAGCAAAAATGATGGTGTCGTGACACCTTAAACTCTCAACCAACTTCTCTGCAACTTGTGTTATGTATAAAACATAGCTTTAATTGACTGTATACACATACACACTACTTCATTCATGCAGCGGTGGACCTAACTGAGGGGTAGCCAATGTAGTGCTCTTCATATGATGTTGGAATAAAATCTTCATAATCCCTGGCCACTGGTGATGTTGGCTGGGGCTGCGTACCATAATAAATCTGTTAGCATTTAAAGTGCCACAGGCCTCAGACCGCACTTCTTGACCTTGGGTCCCCCAGCTTTTGTTGCACCACAACAACACTCAGCATCCCTAGCTAGCAGGGCTAGTGGTCATGGATGGTGGGAGTTGTAGTCCAACAACAGCTCAGTTGGTGGAGCACAAGGCTCTTAATCTCAGGGTCATGGGTTTGAGCAGAGGTGGATTTCGGGGAGCGCACCACCCACCACCTTATTTCCCCAGAGGCACCTGCAGATAGACATTAGCATATGCAATTTATATGCAGGTGTTTTTTTCCTGTGGACCTGTGCCCTGAATCCTTAAGTAGATTTTGAATGGAAGGCGAGAGGTGCTGTATTTAAGACCCCCAAGGTCCGCCAATGGTTCGAGCCCTACATTGGGCAAAAGATTCCTGACTTGGGTTGGGCTAGATGACCCTAGCGTTCCCTTCCAACTCCAAGATGTTATGATTCTATGATTCTACCTGTCAGAGATGGATCTACCTGAGATTCCTGCATTGCAGGGGGTTGGAACATATGACCCTCAGGGTCCCTCCCAACCCTACGATTCTACGAATTATCCTCCAGAAAGGCTGCCAGGGGCCTCCAGTTGCCTTTAAGGAAATGGCTCTCCTGCTGCTCATTACCTAGGATATATTTCGGAAAGTTCTCAACGCACAGAAGCTCCTCGAATTTGGAATACTGTAATACGGAGAGGTCGGCCCGTTGGCTACCTTGCAGCATGGCTTATTTTGTTCCTGGTTTCAGAAATGGCGCCCACCGCTTGTGAAGAGATCCGTGAATGACCTGGCGCGTGCAAGGCATACCTGGGGGTATTGAGAGCAGGACTTCTGCTACCAAGACGAGGCCGCTTACGGAGGCCCCCCCGCCAACCCCGCTCCGCCCGCTGCTGGCGAGCTCTTCCCTCGCAGACCCCGGGCCGCCTTCCGCCCCCTTCCCCTCGAGGGTGGAGCGCCAGAGCCATCGGCGCGCCCTGGACGGCACTGCAGCGCCGCGGCCTCAGCGCCCTACTACGCCGACTTGGCGCTTCCCCGACGGGGTATCTCCAGCGCGGCCCTCCGTCTCTCCCTCGCCCCCTCCCTCTCTCTCCCTCTCCGGAGGCGGACGGACGGACGGACGGCGGCTGAGGGAAGCCCCGCGGCTGCCCCGTCTACCTCGCAAGGTCATAGCGGGCTCGCCATGGAGGAGGCCGGGCGCCTTTCGCTGAGGGGAAGCGGCTCGCCGGCAGGTGGGCTCGCCCTGGGCGCGCGGTGCGCGGCGCTGCCGGTGGGCTGGTCCTGCGCGTCTTCGCGGGGCGATTAGAAGACAGACGGTCGGCCGAGCGCGCCGAGTTGCGCGTCGTCGTCGTCGTCGCTGCTCGGGAAGCGGCGGGAAAGTTTCCCTGCGGGCGCTGCGGATTCCGGAGCGCGCTTCTTCTTCTCCGTGAGAAATTCTGGTACTGGGCGCGCGGGGGACGGAGCGAGGGTGGGAGTGTGTCGCTTTCTTTGGGGGTGGTGCTGCTTTCACCTGGGGGTGTCTTGGGAGGGGGGCATTTTGGGTGCTTCTTCTTACCATGCACACACCGACCCAGCAAGCGGGCAAGTTTGTGCCCGGTTTTGAGGCGGCTGTGCGCTGGGCTCGTGAAGGAGCCTTTCGGGTTTGTGTGCTTTATTTATTTATTTATTTATTTATTTATTTTTTATTATTTTTTATTATTTATTTATTTATTTATTAACAACAAAAAACCTCGTTATCTGACCACGTCTCAGTTTAGAAGTGGATTTAGAAGTGGGGTCTAGAGTGGGAACTTGGGTTGCGAGCCTATAGTGCATTTCCTTCAGAGCAAACCCCGTCGAAACGAAGCGAGTCTCGATGCCGAGTCAACAAGCTTAGGATTTCCTTGTGCGGCCCCTTCCAGGGGTGCCAACTTGAATAAAATATTGGTGGGGGCAAGTAAGCCCCGCCTCGCATAATCGATCACATGACACACACAATTTGAATGGCAATGGATGGGCCCAGCCCCCCCCCCAAATATTTTATTGGGGGGGGGCTAGGAGTTGGCTCCTATGGTCCCTTCATATTCATAGGACAGCCCCACCCTGGGAAGCAAGGCCTTCTGTGTCCAGCAGTGGCAACCTCAGGTTCCTAAAAATCGCTGGGTCACAGAATCATAGAATTGTAGGGTTGGAAAGGGACCCGCGAGGGTCATCTAATCCAGCCCACTGCAATGTAGGAATCTCGGTAATACATGACAGATGGCCACTCAACTCACTTGGTAAAGCATGAGACGGGGTCGTGGGTTCAAGTCCCATGTTGGGCAAACGATTCCTGCATTGCAGGGGGTTGGGCTAGATGACTCCCGTGACCCCTTCCAACTCTATGATTCAGCCTCTGATTTAAAAAACCTCCAGGGAAGTAGAGTCCATCACCTTCCAAGGGAGTCCGTTCCACTGTTGAGAAGCAGCTCTTACTGCAAGCCTGTTTAGGATTGGGCTGCTGACCTAACAGGGGTGATGTGGGTCCTGCAGCTCTCCCTGGTTGTGTTTTGTGTCCTGTAAATCATGTGTGGATCAAAGTGAGAAAAGGTAACTGTTGATTAGAATGATTAACTCAGGGCCAGTTTTCAGCGAGGTTTGCAGCAACGATGAGATTGGCACAATTTGTGAAATTAAGTGTTCTGGCAAATGAGGGCATGTGAAATACATTTCAGGCTCCGGGTTGTTGCCGGGTTTAAAAAAAACACACAAAACCAAATTACAGTAGAGGGTTTAGTGGGCACAATGCAGCAAGGAAGGTCTCTTGCAGGAGCTGCATTGAAATAAAAAGGATCTGCTCGGGACAGAGTTCGTTTCAGTGGAGCATGCTTGGGAGCTCCGCAAGCTACAATCACGTGCACATGTGGGGGAAAGTGCCATTGAACTTGGTTGCCTGTAGTGAGTAAGAATTGTTTTTTCAGACACTCAGGCAGAAAAGCGGTTCCTTTGGGTTTTTTGTTATATAATGAACATAACATTTAAAAAGGAGAGCAGAGAGGCACAAGTTACTACGCAGAGGCTTACGTAGTAATGCCTAGCAACAGCCTTAACTTTTGCATTGATATTTGCCCCTGAATCACTTCTACATAGTTCATGCCTGCAGAGCACAGATGGGTAGTTATCTTTTTCAGTCTGATAGCCAAGATTGTCCACAATTTAGAGATCCCCCCCCCACACACACAACTGAAGAAACTTGGGTCCCCAGCTGCTGTTGAACTACAGTTCCCATCATCCCTAGCTAGCAGGACCAGTGGTCGGAGGTGATGGGAGTTGTAGTCCAGCAACAGCTGGGAACCCAAGTTTGAGAAACACTGACCCTACATAAGGGAAAAGCAGGACTATGAAGTGATGCTACACAGTGTAGCAATCTAAATTACCCACCCCAACTCCCCTTGGCTGAGCAAATGATGTGTGTCAATTTTTCAGCAATTGCTTTAAAGTCGCAATTAAGCCTGTGTGGCCGAGGTAAGCCAGTAAATATTCTTTGGGGCTAGGGATTTTTACGGGCTTGTTGATTTAGCTAGCTTGTAAAAATGTTTAAATAACTAAATGGGAGATAATATCATAGGTATCCAGCCCCCCAAAGTATGTAGTGAGACAATGTTCTTTCTAAATTGCCTCAAGAAGTGCACCCAACAGAGGCATATATCTCTCCTTAAACAAAATATTTTCTTGCGCACCCTGGCAAATCAGATTCTTTCCCTCTCTCATTTTATGCAAGGTGCTCTTACTGTCCATGTGTCTTTCTCCCCCCCCCCCCCGCCCTGCACAGAGGCATCCACGTTATTGTTTTTTCCTCAAGTGCACACAAACATATGTGCCCCTCTTCACCATCAACACCTGCTTTGCATAGCGGTTTTGGGGAACAAGTGGTTTCACCGTCTGCAGGAATTTTTAATTTCATTTTTTATTTAAAAAGGATTCTTCCTTTGAGATCTCACCACTGACTAGCTTGGCCCATGGCCAGCGGAAGTCATTGTCAGGCCACAGTAGGGATAGACTGTATGATGTCAGGTTCTACGTGTTAGGAAGTGGGCTGTCCATTCAAGTAGGTCAGAAATAAATATGTAATCCAAGGTACGTAGAGGTCACATTCCATCCAGAACATCAAATAAGGACCAGAGGGGTCAGAAGCCGGTGCATAGTCAGAGCCAGGAAGAGGGCAAGAGAAGCAATGCCATCAGCAAACTCTGCCACCTTGCTGTTCATCTTTAATTCTAGATCAGTTACAAACAAATTAAACAGCCCAGGTCCCAAAACCCATCCTTGGGTGAACCCACTTCTTACATTCATCCACTGAGAGAACTTACCATCTACTGTATTCCTATTTGTTGCTTCCCGTTCTTTTACCAGTTACTAATCCATAAGAGGGTCTGTTCTCATATCCCATGATAACTAAGCTTACACAGGAGCCTTTGAGGAGGGACTTGGTCAAAAACTTTATGAAAGCCTAAGGATAAAGTGTCTTCTGGATCACCCCATTCATATGTTCATTGACACTCTAAAAAAACCCACCCACCTCTAAAATATTTGTTAGACAAGACTTACTGTTGAGGAAGCCATGCTGCTGGTTCTTCAACAAGACTTGTTCTTCTTTACCTATATTGCAGATCATTTGGGGTTATTACTTGTTGTTGTTGTTGTTGTTGTTGTTGTTGTTGTTGTTGTTGTTGTTGTTGTCATATGAAGTGTTGTGTTCTTATACTGTAAACCACCCTGTGATCTTTGAAGGGTGGTTTATTATTATTATTATTATTCTTAGTGTCAAGATCTGAATGATTTAAACATAGTATTTAACAGGGAAATTAAACTTGGAACAAAGGTTATAATGGCACAATTGGTGAAACCAGGCGTTCTAGCACTGAAATTTTAACTTCACATATGCAAAATATGGTTTTGGTCATTTTAAAAACAATGAGAGGATTTAGTGAGCACAATCCACCTGGAAATTATTGTGCATGAGCTGCATTGAATAAAGGGGATCTGCTTAAGAACATGACATTCCTATTCATTTAAGTGGAGCAGATGAGTAATCCTTAGTGAATTGGGATCTGGGCATTCCTGAAATTCATAGACACCTTGGTGGACAGAACCTTTATGCTGCCTGGTATCCTGCTATGTCAAAAGCCCAGAGGTACTTATTCCAGTTTAGTTGATGGATGAATTTGTGTAGGTCTGCTTAAGCAGCTAAAGAAATAATTTCATGGGAATAATGAATGAGCAGATAGAATGGATAAGTAGAAATAAGCCAACTATTTGTGTCAATATATGTTTTTCTCTAAATGGGCTAGGCAAGTGTGACGGCTAATCATTCAAAGGACTTCTGCCATATAGACAAGAGATCTTCAGCAGCCCTTAAAATAGTTTAAGCATCACATGAGGGTGGCCAAAAGCTTATACGTACAATAGATTACCATCTGCTACAACCCGACAAAAGCCATTTTGGACTGTGGTAACACAGTGTGCTTGATGAGGGAAGAGATTCCAGAATACTGTGTGCACTGCTGGCTGTCATATTTAAAGAAAGTTCAGAAGCAGGTACCCATGAAGCAAGGTGATAATTAATCAAATAATTAAATAATTAAGGGGTCAACACACAGTGACAGGAAAGGAAGACAACTATTAATCTGTATTAAAAGCAATCTGGTTTAGAGCAATCTGGTTTTGGTACTTTCCAGATCCAAATAATGCTTCATTTCCTCTAAATTCAATATTTCACATACGTGTGAGAGAAGGACAAGAAGTTATGTGTTTGTTGATACAAAAAAAGAAGAAGTTAATGTCTTTTTGGAGATGGTAGGAAGGCACACAACAGCCAGAATTTTCCCCTGCTGGATTTCCTGTGGACGCATTGTAGCCAATATAGCCAGAGAGTTAAAAGGGACCCTGGAGGTATTATGGCCCACCCCTCTGCTCAGTGCAGTGCGGGATCCACAGCTACATCATCCCTGACAGATGGCCAAGAAACCCCTAAGGCAGCTTGGTGAACAGATTTTCCTGTTAGGAAATGTCTCCTAATCTTTAGCCTAATCTATTCCTCCTACAATTCCTACACATTGTTCTCGTTCTCTGGGGAAACAGAGAGCAAGTCTGCTCCATCTTCTACATGACGTAGCCCTTCAGATATTTGAAGACTCAGGCGTCCCCTTAAATCTCCAGCTTCCCAAATTAAACATACTTACTTGTGATCAGAAGGTTGGCGGTTCGAATCCCCACAATGGGGTGAGCTCCCGTTGCTCAGTCCCTACTCCTGCCAACCTAGCGTTTGAAAGCACGTCAAAGTGCAAGTAGATAAATAGGTACCGCTCCGGCGGGAAGGTAAACAGCATTTCCATGCTCTGCTCTGGTTCAGAAGACTAAGAAGCGGCTGTCTGCAGACAAACGCCAGCTCCCAAGGCCAGTAAAGCGAAATGAGCGCCGCAACCCCAGAGTCGTCCGTGACTGAACTTAACGGTCAGGGGTCCCTTTACCTTACTCTTCCAGCCATTTCTCATAAGACTTTGTTCCTAGACCCCTTGCTCTCTTGGCTTCCTTCTGCGGGACACGCTCAATGGGTAGATTCACACCTTACATTTGAAACACAGCAAATGCACAGTTAAAGCACATGACAAAGAATCCTGGGAACTATAGCTTGTAAAGGGTTCTGGGAATTGTAGGTCTGGGGAGGGCAGGAATTACAGGATTATTTGTGTGAAGTCATGAGCTTTAACTGTGCTTCAAATGCATAATACAGAATGTGGCACTAAGAACTGTTGAGAGTAAAGGAACAACACTTGCAATCAGCTATCTGAATTAGAGGGGCAGCAGTGGGGGCAACAGACAGAGAAGAGAAACCTTTTCCTCCTTCTCACCAATTCTTTTTCCTCTAGTAACTACTTGTTGCCAATTTTCAAACCATATGAAAAGTACCGGTAGGCTCCTTTCTGTGCCCTAATTCAATTCCGGTGCGTTCTGTCTTTATTCCACTTAGCTTTTGAGTCAAAACAAGATTTTCTGTTTGCTGACAGTGCAGCCTCAAGCTTATTATCCAAAAATCAACCTGGGCATGTTCTGCTTCACTGCAGTATCTCCCACAGTATAACAGCGTTAGCATTTGAACTCATCTGGGTCTAATGACACAAACACAGGTGCAACTCTCATAGTGCTGACATAAGGGGAAAAACTTGCTTTAGTGAAATTAAGTTTAAAAACACACACAGGGGAATGGATATGGGCAGGAATCTATATTTTAAAACAAATGCTCTATTGGAACTTACAGAAGAGCTAGTTACTAAGATGAAATGCATGTTGGTGGTGTGCAGAAATATTTTAACTTAATACCAGTCTTAATCAAAACTTATTACGTAAAGCTTTATGAGTACAATAAAGAAAAATAATTAATTTTGACACAATTTAATTAATTTGCAAATAAAAAGTATTTATACGCTCTTCTCATTAAATATCAGAGTGGTATACAGCAGTTGCTCATTATTATTACACTGAGCACCTGTTATCTACTTTACTCCTAGCATTTTCAGTAATTTATAAAAAAACTTTTTACCTTTTGAGGGGAGGAAAGGCATCTGTGTTATAGATTGTTTTTAAAGTTCCTTGCATAGAATCATAGAATTGTAGAATTTGTATAGTAAGCCTGCAATTTACACAGGGGTTACATTCTGGGGATCATGCCTTAAGCTAAAATTGTGTACATTATAGTCAAAACACATTGGGTTCGGTTCCTTATTCATTCTGTATGATTGATCTCCATACTGAAATTACTATGTCCTATAAGTCACTTTCTCCCCTCCAAGCATTTTCATAGCTGGTAACAGTTTTGATAATCTTGCAAAAACCAGTTTGTTCACACTACCTTAAGCTTAGCTGTTTCCAAAATGTAACACTAATAAATTATGTAAATACCTCCCTAGAATCCCAAATTAATAGTAGGATTAATATATATGGTGGTTCATTTAATTGAGAAATGCCAGCAGTGGTTTTGAAAACATCGATTGCAAACTAAATATGTACAGCAAACTAAATATGACATAATAGGCATCACTGAAACCTGGTGGGATGAGTCTCATGACTGGAATGTAGTAATAGAGGGATACAATCTATTTAAGAGAAATAGACCAAACAGGAAAGGAGGAGGAGTAGCTTTATATGTTCGGGATATGTATACCTGTGAAGAGATCCAGGATTTAAAACTTCAAAGCCAAATTGAGAGTATCTGGGTCAAAATTAAGGGAGAGAAAAACAACAGTGACCTCATTGTGGGAGTTTACTATAGATCCCCAAGCCAAACTGAGGACACAGATGATGCCTTCCTGGAACAGATGGCCAAGCATTCCAAAGGAAGTGAGATAGTAGTAATGGGGGATTTCAACTATCCTGATATTTGTTGGATGTCAAACTCAGCCAAGAGCATAAGGTCGAACAGATTCCTCACTGGCCTTGCAGACAACTTCATTGTCCAGAAAGTGGGAGAGGCAACAAGAGGATCAGCCATTTTAGATCTGGTCCTAACCAATAGTGATGACTTGGTTAGTGGGGTAGAAGTGGCAGGATCATTAGGTGGGAGTGACCATGCTCTTCTGGAGTTTATTATCCAGCGGAAAGGAGCAACCAAGCATACTAAGGTCCAAATTCTAGACTTTAAGAAAGCCGACTTCAGAAAACTTAGGGAAACGCTGGGTGAAATCCCATGGACAGTAATACTAAAAGGGAAGGGAGTTCATGATGGTTGGGAGTTTGTTAAAAGGGAGATATTAAAAGCACAACTTCAGGCAATACCAATGAGACGGAAACATGGAAGGTGCCTAAAGAAGCCAGGCTGGCTATCTAAAGAACTTTTGACTGAGTTAAGATTTAAAAGGGATATGTACAAAAAATGGAAAAGGGGGGAAATCTCCAGAGAGGAATTCAAACATATAGCCAGCACGTGTAGAGACAAAGTCAGAAAAGCTAAAGCACAGAATGAACTCAGGCTCGCCAGAGAGGTTAAAAGCAACAAAAAGGGCTTTTATGGGTATGTCCGTAACAAAAGGAAAAACAAGGAAACAGTGGGGTCACTCAGAGGAGAAGATGGTGAAATGCAAACAGGGGACAGAGAAAGGGCAGAACTCCTCAATGCCTTCTTTGCCTCAGTCTTCTCCAAGAAAGAAAACAACGCCCGACCTGAAGAATATGGAGCAGATGATTCAGCAGGGGAAACACAGCCCAGAATAAGTAAGGAGGTAGTACAAGAATACTTGGCTAGTTTAGATGTATTCAAGTCTCCAGGGCCAGATGAACTACATCCAAGAGTATTAAAAGAACTGGCAGAGGTGATTTCAGAACCACTGGCAATAATCTTTGAAAATTCCTGGAGAACAGGCGAAGTTCCAGCAGACTGGAGGAGGGCAAATGTTGTCCCTATTTTCAAAAAGGGGAAAAGAGAGGACCCAAACAATTACCGCCCAGTCAGCCTGACATCAATACCAGGAAAGATTCTAGAGCAGATCATTAAGCAAACAGTCTGTGAGCACCTAGAAAGAAACTCTGTGATCACTAAAAGTCAGCATGGGTTCCTGAAAAATAAGTCATGTCAGACTAATCTGATCTCATTTTTTGACAGAATTACAAGCCTGGTAGATGAAGGGAACGCTGTGGATGTAGCCTATCTTGATTTCAGCAAGGCCTTTGACAAGGTGCCCCATGATATTCTTGTAAAGAAGCTGGTAAAAGGTGGGCTAGACAATGCTACCATTCAGTGGATTTGTAGCTGGCTTACTGACCGAACCCAAAGGGTGCTCATCAATGGCTCCTCCTCATCCTGGAGAGTGGTGACTAGTGGGGTGCCACAGGGTTCTGTCTTGGGCCCAGTCTTGTTCAACATCTTTATCAATGACTTGGATGATGGGCTTGAGGGAATCCTGAGCAAGTTTGCAGATGACACCAAGTTGGGAGGGGTGGCTAACACCCCAGAGGACAGGATCACACTTCAGAATGACCTTAACAGATTAGACAACTGGGCCAAAGCAAACAAGATGAATTTTAACAAGGAGAAATGTAAAGTACTACACTTGGGCAAAAAAAATGAAAGGCACAGATACAGGATGGGAGACACCTGGCTTGAGAGCAGTACATGTGAAAAGGATCTAGGAGTTTTGGTTGACCACAAACTTGACATGAGTCAGCAGTGTGATGCAGCAGCTAAAAAAGCCAATGCAATTCTGGGCTGCATCAATAGGAGTATAGCATCTAGATCAAGGGAGGTAATAGTACCACTGTATTCTGCTCTGGTCAGACCTCACCTGGAGTATTGTGTCCAGTTCTGGGCACCACAGTTCAAGAAGGATACTGATAAGCTGGAACGTGTCCAGAAGAGGGCAACCAAAATGGTCAAAGGCCTGGAAACGATGCCTTATGAGGAACGGCTTAGGGAGCTGGGTATGTTTAGCCTGGAGAAGAGAAGGTTAAGGGGTGATATGATAACCATGTTCAAATATATAAAAGGATGTCATATAAAGGAGGGAGAAAGATTGTTTTCTGCTGCTCCAGAGAAGCGGACACGGAGCAACGGATTCAAACTACAAGAAAGAAAATTCCACCTAAACATTAGAAAGAACTTCCTGACAGTAAGAGCTGTTCGGCAGTGGAATTTGCTGCCAAGGAGTGTGGTGGAGTCTCCTTCTTTGGAGGTCTTTAAGCAGAGGCTTGACAGCCATCTGTCAGGAATGCTTTGATGGTGTTTCCTGCTTGGCAGGGGGTTGGACTGGATGGCCCTTGTGGTCTCTTCCAACTCTATGATTCTATGATTCTATGATTGTGCAACATTATCTTTAACGCATTTATCTATCTATCACCCTGGTTTTAAGCCAAAAAGTCTCCCAGTTCAACACCAATAGCAACAATAAAAGCAACAACTTCAACAAAAGGCAGTCCTTCCACACTTACAATATAATAGACAGGGGGGAAAGGGATGGGGAATGAAAATCAAAACAAGCAAACATAGGCACCAGTTCTTAAAGTTACATAGTTCCTTAAACAGCAGCTTGAATGGAAACAGCTCAGATTGGGGAGGAGTCAAAAGGCAGTTGGTCTGTCAGCCTAGTAGTTGATGGAGTGGCCCTTCATTCCCAACTCTCCCCCTGCTGGAATATTTATGGTGCAATCCTATACCTGTATGACTTGGGGGCTGAAGCTAAAGTGGCTTAAAATGTTGTCTAATGTAAGTTTAGAAATGTCACATACTAGAGCTTTATTGTTGGTCTAAATTAGCAGTTGCTAAACTAGGCATGGGAGGAAAGCATAAACAACTCTTAACTTGTTTTATTTTTTTCTTTGCTACTTCCAAATAATCGGACCAAACAACACACTTGTGGATGCTTACTCAGAAATAAATCCTAAAATGTTATGTTTTTAAGATGTCAACCCTCGTCTTTTGTAACACTTGCACGTTCCAATTAGGAACATGCAACATTAGGATATCTGTTTGTGCTTTTAAAAAAACAAAAACTTGCTTTTAGCAGTAATTTTAGAGGCCTTGGAGCATTGATAAAACGTGACGTTTTAAAACATTTGTAAAATAGGGGAGGAATTATAGCAGGAATAAGCACTATTTGTGCAATTAACCAGCGAAACGTTATCAAGGACCACATATTTTAATGGATTCGTGTAAAAAAAAGAAGCGTGAAAAGTGCATAGTAGTGGAACTGCCCGAACTGATGTCTTTTGAATGAGATGGCGGGGTTCGTCACTCGAATTTCCCTGTGTCACTTTCTTTCCTCCCAAGTAAAATCATCTATTAACTCTACAATAACTACAGTCTACTCAGAGAGCTGAAGGCAAAGCCTTTGGGTTTGAAAGGGGGTGGAGTAGGTTTTGTGTGTGTGTGTGTGTGTGTGTGTTTTACGGAACTGCAGAGAGTGAATCATGCACAGACCTTTACAGAAATGATGTGTGTGTGTTTTTACTGTCCCTCTTTATACTTTCAGGGATAATGCTCAGTGTTAACAGGTAGCATCGGCCTTCATTAAAAGCAAAGATGTACTATTAAGTGCTCAGAGTAGAAAGCCTTTTGTTGAAGTTTGTTCTTCTTTGCTTTCTTCCCTTCCTTTCCAACGGCTGAAATAGGCACCGCAAAGCTGGTTTTTTAATCGCACTCCTGCCCCTGCATTTTTCCAACCCAATTAGGCCATTACCAGGGCTAAATGAGGCATAGAGCCTCCAAAAGTCACACCGTCGTCCCGGAGATGGAACGTGTGTTGCCGTGGACTTGGCAGGGAGGTGAGCTGGCTGATGATCACTGAAGGGTGACCCGAGGTGTTTGCGCATTCCAGCTTGTGCAGAAAGATCACCTTCACAGAGAGAAAGTGTAACCAATATATTTTGGGTTGCATTTTTTTTAAAACACTTCCAAAAATTATTTTTAGGGACATCATGTGCTTAAGCAGGGCTGCCCTCATTACTGTCCATTAGTTAGGAACCCGGGTAGAGTCGGGTATTAACAAATCATTGATGCGGGCTGCAATTAGAAGAATTAAAGTTGCTACCGGTATGCTGTACTGTTTCTGCTTTCAGACCTATGCTCTCTGCTGCTCAGAGCTATTGTGGATTTGTCTGCTGGGGGAAGGGGCTGAGTCTAGGATCCTTTGACCTGCCCCACCTATTCAACAACATTCTTACTCCTTTCTTTGCAGGACTGTCTGGCTACATGTAAACGAGTGTAAAATGATGCACGTTGGGGCAAAAATATATATTTCAATTTCACGTATATGCTCATGGGGTCTGAACTTGCAGTGACAGACCAGGAGTAAGACGTGAGGGTCATAGTCAGTGTTTGAAACTCAGATGTATAAGCTAGGCGCCAATGGCTCCTTAAACCAGGTTTGCAGTTGTGAAAACGGAATGCCTAGTTGCCATTTTGGGGCCGGATGGCTTGAAAGTTGTATTTTTCAGTACAACTTTTTGGTTCCTGAAATTCATTCTGTGCCGATAAAATATAATGAATAGAATTCTAGAGGATGTGTTGCTAGTGTTTGAAAACAACCAAGATCCAAGGATCTGCAGCCAGGCACCTCCAGTTGCATCCTGGCACCTGTTGCTTCTTCACTTGGTTGCAAGTGGCCGATTGCAAGGTGCACAATGTGCCTGGCGAATTTCCAACGCTGGTCATAGTAGATAGTTTAATGAAGATGCCAACCCAGTGTACATTGGCCATGAAAAAGGCAGATTCCATACCAGGGATCCTTGGGAAATGAATTGAAAAATAAAACTGCCAATATCATAATGCCGTTATACAAATCTATGGTGTGAACAGATAGCTCAGTTGGTAGAGCATGAGACTCTTCATCTCAGGGCTGTGGGTTCAAGACTCATCTTGGGTGAAAGATTCCTGCATTATAGGGGGTTGGACTAGATGACCCTCATGGTCCTTTCCAACTCTACAATTCTATGATTCTGTGAATGCATTTGGAATACTAGTGTATACAGTTCTGGTCACCTCAAGAAGGATATTGCAAAGTTGAGAAAGGTTCAGAAAAGGGCAGCCAAAATGATCAAGCGGGTGACCTATTAAAGAAAGGTTGCAGGATTTGGGACTTGTTAGTTTAGATAAAAAGCAAGCAAGAAACAACATAATAGAAGTTTATGAAATTATGCATGGGGAAAATGGATAGAGAAGAGGTGTTTTCTGTCTCTCATAGAGCTCATGGACCTGCAATGAAACTGAATGTATGAGGATTCAGGACAGATAAAAGAAAGGACTTTTTTGCACAGCCCATAGCTAAACTGTGCTTATGCATACCAGTTGCTGGAAGAGTGCAGAGGGAAGAGTGCTCTGGTGCTTTGAATCCAGCTTGCAGGTTTCAGAAAGACAGCTGGTTGGCCACCGTGAGAACAGGATGCTGGACTAGATGGGCCATTGGCCACATTCTTACTTGAGGAGGAAGTGCACAGGAATTAGTTTATATTCTGCCTTTCTCCCACCTTGGGACCCAAGCCAGCTTACATGTGGTTCCCAGACCATCATCTCTCCAGGCACCAACCATACCTTGACCTGCTCAACTTCAGTAAGGTGGTGGTCTCTTGATCTTCAGACCACACTTTAGAAATGCGTGTCCAAAGGCGGGTGTTACCAGGGTGGTGAGGGGTCTGGGAACCATGTCCTCTGAGGAATTGGAGGGGCAACATCCCTAGGCCCCCACCATCTTATTTTATGTAAAGTGATCATGTGATCAACCTGCTCTCAAATCAGCTTGCAGGTGAATTCAGTAGACAACTATTGAATCTAGCTGTGTCCATCACACCCTCAATTAATCCTGTTGTAAGGAAAATGTAGGATATTTGGTAGCTGAGAAAGAAAGTGCAGGTGATGGAGGCAGTTCTCCCCCCCCCAATGGTTTGTTGCTTTTTATTGATGTATATATTTTTGCTTTGTTGTTTGAGATTTTTAGAATCATGATGCTTGTGTATGCCCCTTTTGAGCTGTAAAAAGAAGAAGGCTATTTTAATTATGATTATGATTACAGTATGATTATTTACTCTTTGTGCAGGTCTACTTGTTTCAGATTGTTCATCTTCTTCTAAGGAGCGACCATGATTAGGGTTGGAATGGCAGAGAATGTGGTGATGTGCCATGACTGGACTTGGGTTTGTCATGAACTGGTTGCATGGCCTTGGCAAGGCACTTTCTCTCTGCCTCGGTTCCACAATCATAGTAGTGATGAGTCTGATGACCAACATCCTAGAGATGTTTTGAGGCCAAACACAGCAAGGGTTGGAGGGTCATGTACAAATTATTCATGGAGCTGGTGGCTAAGCTTTAAAGCCCTGAACCTGAAAAAGCCACCTTTTACCACACAAACGTGTCCAAACACTACATTTATCTACAACTCCAATCAACATCCAACATCCCCACTCTCCCAAACTTGACAAGTGCTGACTGGGGAGAGTGCTATAGTGGTTGTGGCACCACTTATGCGAAATGCCCCTTCTAGCCTGTCCCCACATGTTGTGTTTTTTCTGTGCCAGGCCCTCCTCTTTGTCCAGGCTTTCCAATAGGGTTGTGTACAGGTTTTGTTGTGTTCAGGCTGTGTTGTTCTGTTGAATTTTATTTATTTGCCTTGCCTTGCTGTTTCTGCGATTTAAAAAAATCCATTGCATTGCATTTGCTCCTTGTCACTTTTAACATGTGGGCTGCCTGAAGTGTTTTGCACTGTAGGTAGCCTATAAATATGTTTAACAGCAAAATAATGAAGAACTTTGAGATCAGAGATATGATCTCTGTATAGCATGGGGGGTGATTTTGTTGACAGGCGTAAGGGGCTCTGTTATTGTTACTGATGATTTGCTTTCCCCCACCGCAAAATAACTTACGGACCTTTAAAACCATTTGCTGTATATTATCAAAAGACTCATGAGAAAGGAAACTGAATGAATCTGTAAGATGCGTAGTGCAGTGGTTTCCAATTCCAAACCTTTTTTTTCTCATGTACCCCTTTAAAATTGATGGGTCACTTGCTGATCTTTCTGCCTGTTACAGAAATAGCAATATGCTGTGCTTGGTGCTGTGTGATTTTTAACTGTGGTTTCATTGCTTCTCATCTTATACAGTGGTACCTCTGGTTACGAACTTAATTCGTTCCGGAGGTCCGTTCTTAAACTGAAACGGTTCTTAACCTGAGGTACCACTTTAGCTAATGGGGCCTCCCGCTGCCGCTGCTGCATTATTTCTGTTCTTATCCTGAGGTAAAGTTCTTAACTCGAGGTATTACTTCCGGGTTAGCAAAGTCTGTAACCCGAAGTGTTTGTAACCTGAGGTGTTTGTAACCCGAGGTACCACTGTATTGAATTCAAATTGCAATACAATAAAATACAACAGAAGAAGCAAGAAGCAAGAAAAAAATACAGTTGAAAATCAATATGAATGTTGAATGTTGACATGCCACAGACCACCCAAATGATGCTCCCAAACCACTGGTGGGCCATGGACCACGATTTGGGAAGCCTTGGCATAGTGCATCCCTTATTTTTAAGGCGATGGTAGTGGGGAAGAGGCACAGTCTAAGGACAGCTCAGAGTGCACCTGAGATAACCTTTTTACATCTCCGTTTTCTTTTTAGGGGGTCTTGAAGATGGGCTCCGTCTAACAAGCGACAAGCTCTAAGGAAGCAAGAAACTGCTGGATTGGGTCAATTGCAATGGAGAAGACCACTGAGGAGATGGTGGAACTATGGCTGCTACCCTGTGGCTTACCGTACACCAGGCATCCCCACCAGATCCGCAGTGTGCAGTGTTCAGAAGTGAAAAGGCTTGTTGAAGGTTATTAGGCCTACTCCTCTTGTGTAGCCATTTTGAAGTTTGCAACCTCTGTCCCTCGTGAAAAGGAGGAACGATGACTTTTTATAGTTTCTGTTTGCTCCTCTTTGCGTTTACTTGGAATACCTCTGCCTATGGACCGAATCAAAGGGCACAGAAGAAAGGAGACATTATTCTTGGGGGGCTGTTCCCCATTCATTTTGGAGTGGCTGCTAAACACCAGGATCTGAAATCTAGACCAGAATCCGTTGAATGCATAAGGTGAGCCCAAATGAAAATGTGTTAACAGTCGCTCATGCCCAAAGCCTGCTACCCACCAAGTTCAAACTAAGCGCTATATTGCTAAGCAGCCTAAAGCCTTGTTCTGTTGTTATTTAAGTGGCCCAGCTTTCTAAGGCTGCAATCCTAATATACGTTTAATAAATGAATGCATTTTAGTTTCTGCCCAGGAACTGTTGGAATCGACCCTTAGAGGGAGCCTCCATAAAAATAACAACTTCGTAGCCAGTGGCTACGATTAGGGTGTTGGCTTCTGCTAAGACTCTCCAGCAAGACTGATGTGAAAAAAAGGAAAGATTGCAGCCTACGAAAGAGCCACGGGGGACATAAGACTATAAATGGAATTATTATTTCCCTGCTTCCCACCCCCACCCGGCTTTGTGAACAATCAGAACGGTGTCTGATAAGTTTGCATGCCTTGAAATGAAGTTTTACAGCTGATCTGTAGCTCTTGAAAAAAATAGTGAATGTACATTTCAGTAGCTAGTGCAGGCACCCAAACTCTTTTGCAATTCTTGTCCCTGCAGATGTATAGGCTGAAAGTTTCTTCATCCACCACTGATATAGCACAGTGGTGGGCAAAGAAACTACAGATCACCTGTGAAACTTCATTTCAGGGCATGCAAATTTATCAGACACGGTAATAAATACATAATCACCTCCTCCTTTGCTCCCACAGTAGGCAAAATTTGAGCATAGTGCATTCGGAGCACTGAGGGAGGGTGGAGGAGGTTAGAACTACCTTGCTATTACTGGCCTGACTCTGAGAGCTCTCCACAGATGTGGGTGCTGTTGCCCTGCATTCTGTTAGTGACTCGTGGAGGTCAGTAATTGGAGGGCTTGAAGCCGATTGGTTTTAGCACCATCACAAAAGTTCCTCTTTATGCAAATAATTGTTTGGATTGACTAGGGGTCCAGGTGGCTAGGATAACTCCTAATGGGAAGAATAATAGTTTTTTGCCTATCTTTTGGAACCTACTTCCCCAAAATGACTAGAACCATGGCAATGCAGTGCTTGCCCTCCCCCTGCAAGTGCTATCCTTAAGAACGGGCATTTCCAAACTCGGCCCTCCAGCTGTTTTGGGACTACAACTCCCGTCATCCCTAGCTAACAGGACCAGTGGTCAGGGATGATGGGAATTGTAGTCCCAAAACAGCTGGAGGGCCCAGTTTGGGGATGTCTGCCTAAGAAGCTGTTCCAGAAGGATACCTTGGTCAATAGGCATTTAAAAAAAAAACATTGAGAGGTCCAGAAGAATCAACAAAGTTACACACCTCGCCTGTCACTATCAAAATTAATCTTGGTCTGTTGTCTGTTTCAGCATGTATGAAATGGCTAGTTGTTCTGCAGTTTTGAGTTTACTTCTTTGAAATGAATAGAATCATAGCTTTTTGATGGAAAGATGGACTTTGACCATGCTTCTTAGTTTACTCAGACACTTGTTCTTCACTCTTTCCACCCACCTTCAAGCCTGTTGTCATTATTTTAATTTCCCCCCTCTTTTTCGTAGGTATAATTTTCGTGGTTTCCGTTGGCTTCAGGCAATGATCTTTGCCATTGAGGAAATTAACAACAGCCCAACGCTTCTTCCCAACATGACCCTTGGATACAGCATATTTGATACCTGCAACACGGTCTCCAAAGCCCTGGAAGCCACGCTGAGTTTTGTGGCCCAGAACAAGATAGACTCTCTGAATCTGGATGAGTTCTGCAATTGCTCAGAGCACATTCCCTCCACGATCGCAGTGGTGGGAGCAACTGGTTCTGGGATCTCTACTGCTGTGGCCAATCTTCTGGGTCTCTTTTACATACCTCAGGTACTGAATATATGCTACTCTTTTCCCGAATGTGGAATGTGTGTGTGTGTAGCGTAGGGGCTTTTTCAGCTCCTTTCAATTAAAACCAAAGAGCATTCAACTAAAAGCAGATAAAACAAATCCACAGTCAGCAAAATTAAAGTACACAAAAGACTGGCGGAATAAAACTTGCACGTAATTTGTCGGCTACCTAAGTCCTGTCTCCATGCTGGCCACTTATAATGGGGTTCTGCAGAGTTCTGTCTTATCATGCTGGTTAGTATCTACTTGAAGCTGCTGGAGGCTATTGGCTTACGTTTGCTGTCAACAGTATTCTGATGACAAGAAGCTGTACCTCTCCTTTCCATCTTAAGACAGGGAAGCGGTCTTATCTATTCACTTAATATATTTCTTAACCACCCTTCATCAGAAGTTTCCAGAGTGGTGTACAAGAAACCAGGGAAACAATCTGCACAATATATGTAGAGCGTGTGTGTGTGTGTGCATGCGCGCCCCTAAAGGAGTCACAAATTAAAAGGAAGTCTAAAACACAAGGGAACTGAAGAATCAATTCTGACTAAAATTCCATCTAAAAGGATTTAATCTGGCACTGGAGAGACTAGAAAATTGGCAGAATATATATATTGTTCACATGCCACCACAGAAAAGGCTCTTTGCTTTGTAGGCTGATTTGGGTCACATATCCAGGTTGCTAGCCATTTAGGGGTTTAAAAGTAAGCACCAGCACCTTAAATTGGGTGTGGAAGCGCAAAGGGTTGAGATTTGAAAACTGTTGTTTGGACTTAGTCATTAACTGGATGTGAGCAAGCACACTGAAACTTTAATCCTATTTAAGGTAACATTCACTTGGGGTGGGCAGGCATGCCCAAGTACCAGCCCAGCCCTTGCCGCCAACACTGCTGGAGCAATCCCACCCCCACCGAAGCAAAGCAGGGCTGTGCTGAGTCACCTGCTTTAAAGCATATACTGTACATACACACACACATATACTGTATATATAAGCGCGCACACACACACACATTTATAGATATATATTGTGCTGGGGTTGCAGCTGGGGTGTTGTGATTGGCTGGTGCATCTGTTAATAGCTTGTATTTGGTTGTTTTAATCGGCTTCCTTATATGTCACCTGGAAGTTTCAGTATGAGGCAACCAACAAATATAAGGATTATCTCCTACCATGTATTCTGGTCCATCCACTGTGATCAGCAGGAGTACCTCCTGTATATTTCCTACCACCATCTGGACACAGTTGGTAGAAAAAAGGAACAAGGTCTTCTCTCTTGTTGTTCATAAGCTGTAGCATTCCATGCCATGCCGTTTTTATCTCCTGCCCCTGGCCTATTTGAAGAATTTTTTTTTTCCTTAGGCAAGCCTTTGTTTAATCCACGCCCCCCGCCTTCACTTCTCTCTTGCATTTTAGTCTGGTTAGTGTCCATGATATTTTTTCTGTGTGTTTTCTTCTTTATGCTGCAAATCTCTTGGGTGTGCCACTGGAGTAGAAATATATAAAGCTTTAAAGTTAACTGTTCTGTAACTGTAATGTTACAGTACTGTAAGCAGTTACAGTTACTGTAAAATGTTTACAGTGTCACATATTCTATAATTTATTGGAACATAAAATTAAAGTACAGCCATACCTCAGGTGACACCCGCTTCAGGTTGCGTCTTTTCAGGTTGCGCTCTGCACTGAACCCGGAAGTACTGGAACGGGTTATGTCCGGGTTTCGGCGTGCGTGCATGCGCAGAAGCACTAAATTGCACTTTGCGCATGCGCAGAAGTGCTGTATCGCGACCCGCGCAGACACAGGTTGCAAACGCTGCGGGTTGCGAACGTGCCTCCTACACAGATCATGTTCACAACCCAAGCGTCCACTGTTGTTGGTTCAAGGACAGCCCCACATAGACTCTGTTGCAATAATCAACGCTGTAGGTTATGAGAGTGTGGATTACCATTGCAACGTTTCTTTGTTCCAAAGCAGACATAGCATTCGGATGTTTAGTAATTTAGAAGTAAAGAGAGTCTGTGATGTTGACATTAGCAGTGGAAACTAGGTCTCATTTGGAATCGGAGGGTTGCTTTGAACACCAGCACCCCAAAGCCCTCTTTTCTGCATTCATTGCACAAATGGACTCTGCACCACTGGTCCTGTCCCCGGTATATGCATGCATATGCGGGGATATATGCAAGAGGGAAACCTAAGTGTGAGTTTCCACGTGATGGGGAACCCCTGCAATCAGGAACGCCTCCCCATTTACTGAAAGCATTTGATTCTTATTTAGAACCTCAATTTGGAATTTATGGGTCTTCTAGCTTTGCCTTTGTTTGTAATGCTGGGTCTCTTGGATGCGGCTTCGCGTCTGTGGGAGATTCTAGTGCCAGCTTCTGCTGCTAGGAGAAAGATAAAAAATAATATATGTATAAGACCCAGCATAGGGTTCTTTTCTATTTACTCATCCCCCAGCTAACTCATTAGTGGTAGAGGCCATGAAGGGCATATAATTTACTTGGCTTGTATAGATAAGGAGGGCAGAGAACTGGACATGATTAGGAGGAAAGTTTATTCTTCAGCAGCTTTGGCTTTCCAAATTGCCAATTATCAAGCCATTATGGGAAGATACCAGTTGTTTTTATGGAAGCATATCTCATCTTTTTTCATGGAAGCGTATCTCACTCCCAGACGAGAAGCAGTTGGATAAGGTTCCGCAGATGGAAGCATTTTAGACTGACCAAGCAGCAAATGAATACTGCTTGTCACCTAGCAGATTGCATGGGGAGGGAATATTGTTACGGTTGCCTTTCTGAGACTTCTACCAAATGAGACAGAGAAGGCATGGGTGGAAGGTCATTCTCTCTCTCTCTCTCTCTCTCTCTCTCTCTCTCTCTCTCTCTCTCTCTCTCTCTCTCTCTCCCCTCCCCCTCACTTCCCCCATTTTGAGGGTTGCAAGTTGTTTAGTACTCTGAATGTCAGCCCTTTGGAGAAAGCCTTGAAGAAAATATTCAGCACTAGATTTCTAGGAATCCTTACATCTCTAGTTCTTTGAGAGGCAGTGTCAAGCAGGTTTTAGGTCAAGTAGATTGTTTAAAGTCACCAAAGGGGAACCAGCAGCATTTTGTTCCCAGTTCCAGAAGCTGAAGGCAAGTTTCATGAACAGATCTGTACAGATAGTGGACTCAAGAAGTGATTCTCAATATTGATTAAAAAGCGGGAGGGAGTTGTCATCCCCCCTGCTGTGAATTTTAACATGTGCTAAAGGCTGGTAAAGGTAAAGGGACCCCGGACCATCTGGTCCAGTCGCGGACGACTCTGGAGTTGCGTGCTCATCTTGCTCTATAGGCCGAGGGAGCTGGCATTTGTCCGCAGACAGCTTCTGGGTCATGTGTCCAGCATGACTAAACCACTTCTGGCGAACCAGAGCAGCGCACGGAAACGCTGTTTACCTTCCCACCGGAGTGGTACCTGTTTATCTACTTGCACTTTGACGTGCTTTCGAGCTGCTAGGTTGGCAGAAGCAGGGACCGAACAATGGAAGCTCACTCCGTCGCAGGGATTCGAACTGCTGACCTTCTGATCAGCAAGCTCAGTGGTTTAGACCACAGCGCCACCCGAGTCCCATGCTAAAGGCTGGTAGCTGCGTCAAATGGTAAGGCATCCTACATTAACCATTTGATGAGCTGTCCAGCTGCATTAGCAAGGTGCACTCTTGCATTTTAGAACCTCATGGCTGGAGTTGTCTTTGAAGGAACAGCTAGCTTGTATTTCCCAGTTTTCATCCCCCCCCCAGAATTCTAATGTAAGTGTATACATTTTGAAGGAAAGAAAAATGCTGTTTTCTGATAGCTTCTTCTCAGTGTATTCTATCAGAAATTAATAAAGAAATCCAAGGGTGGATTCTTGCTTCCAAGCCATAATAATAGGATGTTCTGAATTCAAACCCAAAATGGTCAGATCACTACATTTTGTTTGTGGATTCATTGTTGTGGTGGTTATTGAGAACTATAGCCATATTTCTAAATGTGTGCTGTGTGTTGAGGGAGCTGAGGGAGTTTCACGCATAAATGTGAGTGATTTGAGACATCAGAAAATCAGCAGTTTAATATCTGTGTTATTTAAAACTTTCAGGTAGATGTCACCTGGACATGATAATTTGTTATTATTTGACTGTTAGTAAAGCCTAGAATGTTGTCTCCTGTCATTACTATTTGTCTTTGGACTCCCTGCAAAAAGTCAGTTCAGGCAAGGTGTGCTTTTCATTTTCACAGTGAAGAGTGCACAGATAATTTCTTCAGGGTTTTTTCCCCTTTCCCTTTTGTTGTCCTGCTTTAGTACACCTTTAATTTCCTTTATAATCCTGAGTGTAATTATGTAGGACAACTTTCACACAATTAACATATGAACTGGGTTAATGAGGGGAGGGGAGCCAGACTGAGTGAGGGAAGAGGGGTTAATCAGAGTAGGATGAGAGTATAGAACTAGGCCACTTCTGCACCATTCATTTAAAGCAGTATCATACCACTTTAAATAGTCATGGCTTCCCTCAAAGAATCCTGGGAGATGTAGCTTGTTAAGGGTGCTGAGAATTGCTTAAAAGGTAAAGGGGCCCCTGACCATCAGGTCCAGTCGTGTCCGACTCTGGGGTTGCGGCGCTCATCTCGCTCTATAGGCCGAGGGAGCCAGCATTTGTCCGCAGACAGCTTCCGGGTCATGTGGCCAGCATGACAAAGCTGCTTCTGGCGAACCAGAGCAGCGCACGGAAACGCCGTTTACCTTCCCGCCGGAGCGGTCCCTATTTATCTACTTGCACTTTGATGTGCTTTCGAACTGCTAGGTGGGCAGGACCCCTAATTCCTTCACAGAGATGCAATTCCCGGAGTTCTCTGGGAACAGGAATTAAGAATTAAACTATGCTCAGAATTGACCCATTTGTGGTCCCTGTGTGCTACACAATCTTGTTTAGCACCCTAATTAAAACCTGCCCCTGTCAACTTCACATCTGCGGGTTGTATGTGCTCTATTTCAAAGTCATTGTGCAGCCCAGTTTTAGGCTCTCTTCCACCTATAACCAGTGACCAGTTTCATCTCCTATCCATTGCAGCACCTCTGCACATGCAGCTTCATTGATAATACATTTAAAGCCTATACAATGCACATTTTACAGCACATGACTTTCTCCAAGAGAATCATGGGAACTGTAGTTTGTTATTGGTATTGGGGTTTGTGAGTCTGGGGGGAAACTACAGTTCCCAGGATTATCTGGGGAAAGCATGAGATTTCCATTTCTGTTGGATGCACTTCAAACATATAGTGTGGACCTGCCCAGTAGCCTAGATTTATTCATTTTATTTATTTATTGAATTTATATACCGCCCTATAACTTGAGATCTCAGGGCGGTATCCTGATCAGTCCTTGGTTTCCTCCCTTTCGTTTCTGTCAAGAGTAGAGGAGGCAAAGTGTAAGTTTTTCCCCTATGAGGAAAGGAGAAGGATGCTTCATTTCTATCCATTTTTCCATCTTATTGTCGGACTTCTTAATTTTACAGTCTCAGCTGCCTATAAACTCTAATTCCAGCTTCCCACTGAGAATTCAATTTCAAGCATACCGTACGTTGGGGGGAATAAATAGTTACGCCCAACCTTTTTGTCTATATAATTCTGGGTATTTTGCACCTTAGTAGAAGGAGCACAAGACAAAGTTTGAGGTAAGCCAGTGGAAAGACCGACTATAAGACCTTTAAAGGTAAAGGGACCCCTGACCATTAGGTCCAGTCGTGACCGACTCTGGGGTTGCGCGCTCATCTCGCATTATTGGCCGAGGGAGCCGGCGTATAGCTTCCAGGTCTTGTGGCCAGCATGACAAAGCCGCTTCTGGCAAACCAGAGCAGCACATGGAAACGCCGTTTACCTTCCCGCTATAGCGGTTCCTATTTATCTACTTGCATTTTGATGTGCTTTCGAACTGCTAGGTTGGCAGGAGCTGGGACCAAGCAACGGGAGCTCACCCCGTCACAGGGATTCGAACCGCCGACCTTCTGATCAGCAAGCCCTAGGCTCAGTGGTTTAGCCCACAGCGCCACCTAGGTCCCCTATAAGACCTTTAGAACGTTTTAAATATTTGTGTTTGGGGCATCGTTTTCCTCATACACCCTAAGAATTCCAAGACGGCAAGAGCAAAGGAAACCTTTTACGAATTGTTTTTGCTGACTTGCTGCTTTTACTCGGTTTGCTTAACCGCTTCTTCGCTGTCCCCACTCGCAGGTTAGCTATGCTTCATCCAGCCGTCTGCTGAGCAACAGGAACGAGTACAAATCTTTCCTGCGTACCATACCCAACGACGAACATCAGGCCACCGCCATGGCAGACATTGTCGAGTACTTCCGCTGGAACTGGGTGGGCACCATTGCAGCAGATGACAATTACGGACGGCCGGGAATCGAAAAGTTCAGAGAAGAGACCGAGGAGAGAAACATCTGCATTGACTTCAGTGAGCTCATCGCACAGTACTTGCCCGAGGACCAGATCCAGCAGGTGGTGAAAGTCATTGAGAATTCCACAGCGAAGGTGATAGTCGTTTTCTCAAGTGGGCCGGATCTGGAACCCCTGATCAAAGAGATTGTCACGCGTAACATCACTGGCAGGATTTGGCTGGCCAGTGAAGCCTGGGCCAGCTCTTCGCTGATAGCTATGCCAGAGTTCTTCCATGTCATGGGTGGCACAATTGGATTTGCTCTGAAGGCAGGGCAGATCTCGGGCTTCCGCAAATTTCTGCGGAAGGTGAATCCGAGGAAATCTGTTAACAATGGATTTATCAAAGAGTTTTGGGAGGAGACTTTTAACTGCTACCTGGCAGATAGCAACAAAAATTATCCAGGTTCTGCTTCTTTCCAGAAGAGCCGCGAAGAAGGCATTGGAGTTGGAAATGGCACAAGTGCCTTCCGTGCCCCCTGTACTGGGCACGAAAATATCTCCAGTGTGGAGACTCCCTACATGGATTATACTCACCTGCGGATATCCTACAATGTCTACTTGGCCGTATACTCCATTGCCCATGCTTTGCAGGATATATACACTTGCACCCCTGGGAAAGGACTGTTCACCAATGGGTCATGTGCTGACATCAAGAAAGTGGAAGCATGGCAGGTAAATTTTTTCGCTGCAGTTACAAAATTGAACACAATATATGCATTGTTAAAGGTCAACATTCTTCAGTGCTTTTAGCAAGAGCCTAACCATGGGAGGTGTGGAGTGTTGGGTGATACATTCCCCTCTGGTTTCACAGACGCAACCGTGTAAGCCAGTGTATCTCAAACTTGGGTCTCCAGCCAATGTTGTTGGGCTACAACCCCCATCATCCATGACACTGGTTCTGCTAGCTAGGGATGATTGGAGTTGTAGTTGAACAACAGCTGGACACCCAAGTTTGAGAAACACTGATAGGCTATGCTTGGCAACACCCCACCCCTGTTTTTGTTGTCAAAGGACACATAGGAGCCATCATGGCATATATCGGCATACAGGAAGAGGAGACTCTCTTCAGGGGTTAGGGCAGAGGAGGACATGGCAGGGAGACAAATCATTTAGCTCACTGGTCTTCAACTGTTGAGTCACGGCTTGAACCAAGGTAGGTTGCCACAGGAGCACCACCACCATGCAAATATATGGTAAATGATAAAGAAATGGGTCCAGAAATGCATGTTTGGGTTAAAAGTAGGTCCTGGGTCTGGAAAGGCTGAAAATACTTGCTCTAGCTCACATTTTGAGTCAGTTCTACTACCTTTCTCCCTCTCTGCTACATTGGTTTGTTTAGTGATCCACCCATTCATCCACTTCCACCCACCTCACTTCATCATTCTGTTATTCCTCTCCACTTAATCTTTCAGGTTTCATGCACTCCTCCTTTTTATGTCCTTCAAAAAGCTTTCCTATTCCTTCTGTTCTCTTCTCTGTTTCTTCAGCGTCTCAGGAGCTCCCTAAATCTCTGGTTCAGCACATTAGGGCTAAACCTTCACAGGAAGGATTCACCCAAGGAGAAGATCCGGTTAGTGTGGCAAATGAGCGTTGCCTCTCCAGCATTGCCATGTGGGTGATTCATTCTGCCATGCCTCCATCTGTTCTGCTCTCTCCCACCCATTGAAAAAGGAGGTGGGGTGGTAGCTCAGCAAGTTGAATGTGGGGCTGCTCTAGGGCTTGTAGATACCAGATGAGCTGAAGAATCATATACAGTGGTACCTTGGTTTGCATACGTCTTGGTTTGCTTACATTTTTGATTACAAACACGTGAAACCTGGAAGTGCATGTCCCAGTTTGCAACCTTTTTTTTTGGATTACAACCCTTTTTGGGGAGGATTACAAACAAAATTTGGAGGCCCCATTGGCGAAGGTGTGCCTTGGGTTACAACCTGTTTTGGTTTACAAACAGACCTCCGGAACTGATTATGGTTGTAAACCAAGGCACCACTGTATATTTCTTTTTTAAAAATCTGTATGTGTGTGGGACACATACACTTTCATTAAATAATACAATAATACACTGAATCTGAAGAAGTGTGCATGCACATGGAAGCTCATACCTATGACAAACTTAGTTGGTCTGTAAGGTGCTACTGGAAGGATTTTTTTTATTTTTTGTTTCGACTACGTCAGACCAACACGGCTACCTAGGTACCTGTAAACAATAATACACTTTCATTCAATGATACGGTATTTTGTTCTTCCTCTCTGGTATCTCTAAGGGTAGGTTTTTATGTCTGTGCATCATAATGAGTACTGCATCCCCACCCACCCTCTTGATGTGGTGAGCTGCACCTGGATTTTAGAGGCATGGTATTGTTATAGGATTGAGGGGGTTGGTTTGGATGCCGTGTTTGGTCCCCTCCATGTCTGTGGTATTATATCTGTAGGATGGGATTCTGTAGTACAGGGGTGGCCAACTCCCAAGAGACTGCCATCTACTCACGGAGTTAAAAACTGGCAGTGATCTACCCCCTTTTTTGGGGTTCGGGTCAAAGTTGTTGAGTTTTTTCAGGGAGGGGGTAAAATGTTGAGCTTTTTAAAGGGGAGCCACAGTTGTTCAGCTTCTTTGGGGGGAGCTACCAGTGATCTACTGTAGACGTCCAGTGATCTACCGGTAGATCACGATCTACCTGTTGGACATGCCTGCTGTAGTAGATGGAACTACTGAAGTGGTCAAACCAGTCTCTTAGTTCAGTTGATGGCTGTTTTCAAGGCTGTTAAGCATCTTATTTACATGACTAGAGAGTTGGCCTGTTGGCTTTTAAGCAGCTAGCTTGTGATTTCTTTCTTGTTCATATTCAAATTTTATACCGCCTTTTATCTGAAGATTCCAGGGCACAGTACAACGTTAAAAGCATAATTTACATAGCATAATAATAATAATAATAATAATAATAATAATAATAATAAATAAAACAACCACAGAAAAAGAAATAATAACAGTCCCCCGCCCCCACTTTTTAAAAGCCATGG
Organism: Zootoca vivipara; assembly: GCF_965207765.1. Lineage (NCBI taxonomy): Eukaryota > Metazoa > Chordata > Lepidosauria > Squamata > Lacertidae > Zootoca > Zootoca vivipara. The sequence continues at coordinate 15,719,042 of NC_142598.1, forward strand.
ATTGTTTAATGGCCAAAGGTCTGGATAAAGAGGAATGTTTTCACCTGGCACCTAAAGACGTGTAATGATGGCACCAGGCAAGCCTCTCTGGGGAGAGCATTCTACAACCAGGGAGCCACCACCAAAAGGCCCCATTCTCATGCTGCCAACCTCTAAACCTCTCAGGGACGGGGGACACAGAGAAAGGCCTCAGATGACAAGCGCTGGGTTTGGGCCGGTTCATATGGGGAGAGGTGGTCCTTAATATATTGAGGTCCTGAGCAGTGAATGCTTTCAGAAGTAGAGTGCAGGCCTGCCCCACCTCTCCTGGCTTAAGGCCATGTCATACAAGGTGTTGGATAATAATACACCAGAGCCCAGTTTTTGGCTAGTCTTGTCTAAAGCTGGGAAGACACAGAGGCTTGACTTGCTCCCTGTTTTGAACCCCTCCTAGAAACTCACTGGTGGAACAAGATCTGTTGGAGGGGCCGGCAGGATTAGCACCCCATTTTATGTTCAGCTTGTATAGATGTGTCAATAAAATCATATGTCACGAAGACACCACAGTCTCCAGTGACTTTCATTCAAAGGAAACAGAATCCCTGAAGTTTCTCACTGCTGTGGGATTGGTGATGAAAGCTGAGGGTCTGGGTCTCTCCATCCTGGGGTTGCTAATGAGGGCATTCATGAGCACTGGGTTGGTAACCTCCAGAGTACATTGTACTACAGTGGTACCTCTGGTTCAGAACTTAATTCATTCTGGAGGTCCATTCTTAACCTGAAACTGTTCTTAACTTGAGACACCACTTTAGCTAATGGGGCCTCCTGCTGCCGCCGCGCCGCAGGAGCACGATTTCTGTTCTCATCCTGAAGCAAAGTTCTTAACCTGAGGTACTATTTCTGGGTTAGCAGAGTCTGTAACCTGAAGCATTTGTAACCCGAGGTACCACTGTATAAAGGAGAGGATTCCCCCCCCCCACATCAGGTAGCAAGATGTGTGCAGCAAGTTCAGTGTTTTTAGCTATCCCCATATAAAGTTCACCCTGAAGTTCTCCATCTGCGCATGTACCAGAGTCGATGGCCGTGTGCAGAAAGCAAGTGGCACTCTTGTTTTGTGGGAACTGGCTGTTTTGTTCTGGTGTTGTTTAAATTATGAGGAGTTTTAGCAGATGACTTAGCAAGTCACCCATAAAATATTCGCAGAGGGAGGCTGGTAGTTTGACTCTGTGTCACTGGGTTCATCTGATGGGAAACTCCTGAGCGTCACCGAAACACTTATTTCAACAGATTAATCTCTGTAAAACACTGGTGCACTTCATGAAGTGACATTTGACTTTCCATTAATCAATAGATGGACTTTACCAGGGATTTTTTATATATACAGTGGTACCTCGCAAGACGAATGCCCTGCAAGACGAATGCATCTTGTGATCTGATGGTGACTCGCAAGACGAATCCATTTTGCGAAAAATTCGTCTTGCGAATCGCGGTTTCCCATAGGAATGCATTGAAATTTAATTAATGCGTTCCTATGGGCAAAAAAAAAATTCAATTCGTTCCTGTGGGAAACTGCGATTCGCAAGACGAATTTTTCGCAAGACGAATTGACTCGCGGAACGAATTAAATTTGTCTTGCGAGGCACCACTGTATATAAAATAATTCAAAGTCTATATTGTTTTCAGTCTTAGGAAAAAAGTAGTGGGTCTGATAGATTAGTTGTAGAGCACGTGGTTTGCATGTGTGAATAGTATTATTATTATTATTATTATTATTATTATTATTATTATTTATCAGTTGCTTTCCTCAAAAAAGCAACTCAAAGCAACTTTACAAACAGTAAAACCAATTACAAAAAACACAGCTAATTAAAAACCTAAATTACACACACACACACACACACACACCCCTGTACAATTAAAAGGCAGGTTTTACAGATGCTGCCTCACTTCAAATTAAGAGCTGAAAGCTGAGGAAAAGGGAAAGCTTTTGCCTGATGCTTAAAATTGGATAAAGATGGGACCACTGACCATCATGATGTGTCATGGTTTTACTGTCACTAGCACAATATATACCGGTATTATTTTGTACTTGGAAGGAGGAAAGTAAGAGTGTATGGTTGAAATTATGGTTGACAGCAAGATAGGAAATACTGTAAATATAGGAGATGATTTGGGAAAAACCACACAATGAATGCCGTGACAGGAATCGCTATAACAGAAATGGAAAGGGATTTAGGAGTTCACAATTTAAGGTGATGTATTGACTGGAAATAACAGAGCGGGATATGGATCTTAAGATATGGGTTAATCCATAAATGACTATAGTTTCAGAGTAGCATCAGCCCCATGACATTTTTGTTGTGGGGTCCCAAAGGGTGTTATTTGGTCCCCAATTTTAACACCTATATGAGGCCGTGGGGAATGGTCACTGGAAAATTTGGAGAGAGGCTTCACTGGCATGTTGATGATACACAGCTCTGTTTCTCGGTTGTGTCTGAGTCAGGACAGGACCCAGACCATTACAGTGCCACAAATGGGGGACTTGTTGTTTAGTCATGTCTGATTCTTCGTGACCCCATGGACCAGAGCACGCCAGGCACTCCTGTCTTCCACTGCCTCTCACAGCTTGGTCAAACTCATGTTCGTAGCTTCGAGAACACTGTCCAACCATCTCGTCCTCTGATGGGGGACTTAGGTCCAGTTGCGGACGGCTCTGGGGTTGCGGTGCTCGTCTCGCTTTACTGGCTGAGGGAGCTGCCTTACAGCTTCCAGGTCATGTGGCCAGCATGACTAAGCCGCTTCTGGCGAACCAGAGCAGCGCACGGAAACGCCGTTTACCTTCCCACCATAGCGGTACCTATTTATCTACTTGCACTTTGACATACTTTCGAACTGCTAGGTTGGCAGGAGCAGGGACCGAGCAATGGGAGCTCACCCACCCCGTCACGGGGATTTGAACTGCTGACCTTCTGATTAGCAAGCCCTATAGCCACATGGAGCATTCATTCACAAAAGAAGCTGCCATTCAGCATTCAGTCTCTTCGCCTATTTGATGGTTGTTTTTTGGTGGCATGCAGAACTGCAGTTTGTCCAGTATCATGACTGATAGCTTAGTAAAGTCCTTCACACATGTTTGCCCAGCAGTAAGTATCACTGAGCTAAATGGAGTGTACTCCCAAGTAAATGTGCATAGACTTGCCTTCTTAGCACCTTGCGAACTACAATTTTTTTTATAAAAATAAAAAAAATCAAGCTTACTAGACGGTCTTCTAAGGCTGTAACCCATCTTGAGATTGGTATGGAAGATTATTTATAAATGTGTTTTTTAAAAATGCTATGGGTTGTATCCAACAATTAGTCCTCTCCAGAATAGACCCAGAAAAGTTTATGTACCCAAGTTAGTAATGTCTACTAATTTTAACGGAGCAGGTCTACTCTGAATAGGATTAACATTGCATATATTGTCATAGAATTGTATCCAAGTGGGACCCTGCATCAGTGTGCTTTAATGGTATAGCGTGTATGTATGTATGTATGTATGTATGTAGCCTACAGAATGTTTGGAGATGGTTTTGCAGGGGGGGGGGGAATGACAACTGTGCAGTATGGATGGCTGGAACAGAAGGACTGAGACGATGCTCTCCAGGAAACCCGCACATACCCAGACATATTGGTGCTTCCACATAGCAGTTTATTATGGACTTGTGCTACTCTTGCATGCTAGTTTTGTGTAGCATCTATAGGATGCCATCCTCAGATTTTTCCATTTGATCCAGATTTACTGTTTCTGCAGGGCCTTTTTAGTTGATGGATTTTCTGCAGAAATGGTAAATCTGAATTAATGGAGAGAGAGAGAGAGAGAGAGAGAGAGAGAGAGAGAGAGAGAGAGAGAGAGAGAGAGAGAGAAAGGCAATTTGATTAGAGCTACGTTGTGTGGATGCTGCAAAAAAACAACAACTTCGCATGAGCAGCTTGTGAGTCCTCGATGAACTGCCACAAAGAAGCACCCTTTGTGCCCCTGCCCTCCTGTCCCAACCACTGCCCTAGTCATTGTCATTCCTCCTGCAAAGTCATCTTCAAACATTCTGCAGGCTAAAAAAGGGCTGCCATACGTCCGGAAAATCCTGGACATTGGTGGGATTTTGATTCCAAAAATGGTGTCCGGGTGAAAATTTTAATGTATGGCAACCCATGTTGTAAGTGGGGTTTTCGTGTGTGCCTATTTTATTAACCCAGGTGACCCAGGTGGCGCTGTGGTTAAACCACTGAGCCTAGGGCTTGCTGATCAGAAGGTCGGCGGTTCGAATCCCTGTGATGGGGCTGAGCTCCCGTTGCTCAGTCCCAGCTCCTGCCAACCTAGCAGTTCGAAAGCACGTCAAAATGCAAGTGGATAAATAGGTACCTCTACAGCGGGAAGGTAAACGGCGTTTCCGTGTGCTGCTCTGGTTTGCCAGAAGCGGCTTTGTCATGCTGGCCACATGACCTGGAAGCTATACGCTGGCTCCCTCGGCCAATAATGCGAGATGAGCGCGCAACCCCAGAGTCGGTCACGACTGGACCTAATGGTCAGGGGTCCCTTTACCTTTACCTTTTTATTTTATTAAAACTAGCTGGGGGAAAAGCTCAACAACTTTGACACCCCCTCCTCCCCCAAAAAGTCAACATTTTTGTCTGGATTTTCATTTTCTGAAATATGGCAACCCTAGTATACATACATGCCTCCTCCACAAGAGAGTCAATAGTACCCCCACTCTAGTGGTACCCCATAAACATCCCTTTTGCCCCTCCCCCCATTATTCATTTTTATGAGGAAAAATAAAACGCAATGTTTGCACCAAGGCGTACTGTTTTTGAGGCATCTGCATGATATTGTGAGTAAAATGTCCTGCTCTTGAGCTTTCCCCCTCAATCTTCTGACACAAAGCACAAAGGAACAAGTGCACAGTCTCCAATAGGTAAAGATGACCCATTGTGCATTTCACAACGGATAGGGCACTTCCCTTAATAATATATCACCTTTGCCTTCCTCTTGAACGAATGCTTTCTTTTTTTCTAAAGCATTTTTTTTAAAAAAAATCCACATCCTCTGCCCTTATCACTGTGTGACTTTTGCAGCTTTTTATAGGTTACAGACTGTCAATGATTAGCCAAAACAATTCACTGTTAAGGGCTTGTCATGTATGTTTTGTAACTAAAGATAGAAACATAAATGCCAAGGAATCAATTCAGCGGCGTTTTAAAAAGAAGCCCAGTTCATTCAGGGCAACTCTGTGCAAGGGCTAAAGGGGTAAAATTAGTATATTAGGCTAGTAATATGAAACAAAAGGTCTTGTTTTAAAAAGACCATGGGGCAAATGACGGGGGGCTGCTGGTTTGAAATGATGCTCATGGAGAAGGACATCTAATCTTTCAGCATCTGCTTCCGATTGACAAGAACAGAAACTCTTCTTTGCCTTTCCTGTGTTGAGCACCTGCTTTTAAAACCATGATACCGGCCAGGGTCATTATCATTTATCACACACAGAGGAAAGGATTTATGAGGATGTTAATGCAAAGGAAAGAGGGTGCTGTTTACTATTACATTAAATAATGAAGGACATTCTACTTCATTGCTTTCCCCCCCCCCATTGGTTTTCCTTTCTTCAATGAAAGAGGAAGAGAGGGGAGGGGTTGGCATTTTCAGTAGCCCTCAGTGGGTTGGTTCAGCTAAGGACAGAGATAAAGGTACAATCCTAGCCCTCTTTCCTCAGAAAAAAAAGTCCCATCCATTTCAATGGGATTTATTTTGAAGCAAGCACTCTTAACTTGGAAGGTAAGTGAACACAGTGGGACTTCTGCATAGAAATGTGTAGAATTGTAAGTGATTGCAGCCGTGGGCTTGGATTAGAGGACTGTGATTGGTGAGCTCTACCGCAGCACATCATTCCCGAGCTGCTTCCACAACGGTCATGTGTTATGGAATAGCCACACTTTGTTCACTCACTCTTTTTGAGGCATCTGCATGTTATTGTGAGTAAAACGCCCTGCTCTTGAGCTTTCCCCCTCAATCTTCTGACACAAAGCACAAAGGAACAAGTGCACAGTCTCCATAGGTAAAGATGACCCATTGTGCAGCTGTTCCAGTACTTTCCGAGGGGAAGGGGAATGTTGCTGGTTATGGTCAGTATAGATCCCTCCTACCATTTTGTTCTCTGTGGTCTGTCTCTCCTCTGTTGGAGTCAACTCTGTCACTTTAACCTTTCCAAATAGCATTGTCTTTACATCAGTGTCACCCCAGTTGCAGCCACAGGCTGATCACAGTGAGGATTAAAGCTGGTGTGTGTGCGCATTTAACCCTTTCCCCCATTGTTGTTTAGTCGTTTAGTTGTGTCTGACTCTTCGTGACCCCATGAACCAGAGCATGCCAGGCGCTCCTGTCTTCCACTGCCTCCCGCAGTTTGGTCAGACTCATGTTGGTGGCTTTGGGAACACTGTCCAACCATCTCGTCCTCTGTCGTCCCCTTCTCCTAGTGCCCCCCATCTTTCTCAACACCAGGGTCTTTTCCAGGGAGTCTTCTCTTCTCATGAGGTGGGCAAAGTATTGGAGCCTCAGCTTCAGGATCTGTCCTTCCAGTGAGCACTCAGGGCTGATTTCCTTCAGAATGGATAGGTTTGATCTTCTTGCAGTCTGTGGGACTCTCAAGAGTCTCCTCCAGCACCATAATTCAAAAGCATCAGTTCTTCGGCGATCAGCTTTCTGTATGGTCCAGCTCTCACTGGACCTTTCCCCCATGCCATGCTTCAGATGTAAATCACCCTGCCCAATATTTGGGCTAGACACTGCTTTCTTAGCTGCTGAATATCATTTGAATTCCATTCATCTGGAAGCAATCCTGCTATACCACTTCTTGTTTGAAGCAAAACAGCCATGAATAGGTGCACTAAGACCACCTATGTCTAGAAGCATCCCTGGTGCGAGGGAGCAATTCCTTACATTTCCTCTTCCCTTTGATAAATTGGACTCCGATCCAAATATTTTATTATGTTACACAGTTCTCACTCCCCCCCCAGGGTGAGATGTGCCCGGGCAACACTTGGACAGGGATTTTTTCCAGCTTGAACTCAGTTCCTCTCAGATGGGCACCATTGCCATTATAAGAGAACAAGGGAGGTGTTCATGATGAGTTCTGGCACCTCTTTTTCTAGAAAAATCGAACTGCCCTTGGAGATTCATTTGGATGGGAAAGCACAAAAGAATTATGTTGTCTTAGTAATAGTTTGCTTACAGATATAGAAGCAAGAGGATATAGGAAGCAAACCATAACACTTATTAGAGTTGGCAGTAGATCACAGAGCAAATTTACAGAGAGAGACTTTATGTCTCAAGGTGCATCATCCATCAACTCACAGCTACAAATTTTCGCTCTAAATTCAAAATATCAGATTTGACTTCAGATGGTTTCTCCATCCTGTCCACTCTAGTTTTGTGGGGTGTAAACTTCTCAAACTCTTGATGATTTTATATTCCAAAAGCAGAAAAGATGGTGCCACCTTTCAGGAGATCAACAACATTATTTTGGTAATTCGCTGGCCACTCACAGAGATCATCAAGGCAGACAAATATGCAGAAATAGTAAACTAGAAATTAGTTTTGGCTTATCGCCACTTTAGGTGGAGGAAAAGTTTAATCTTCATTACAGCCGCTGTCTACTGTCAGTTTCGTTATTTGTATTAGGTACACATTTATTCTGCTAAGCCCTACTCGGCGTAGACCCATAGAAACTAATGAACCTTAGTCATGTATATTTACTTTAATAGGTCTGCTCTGAGTAGGACTAGTGTTGAATGCCACCCTTTGATACATACATATGTATACAGTATGTTGCATTTATAGCCTTCCTTTTTCTTTAAGGAGCTCAAAGCAGTGCACATGGTCCTCCTACTCCTCTAATCTTCACAACAACCCTGCGAGGTAGGTTAGGCTGAGAGGCAGTGAGCTTCATAGCTGAGTGGGGACTTGAACCCTGGTCTCCCAGGCCTGACACTCTAACCCAGGCATCCCAAAACTTCGGCTCTCCAGATGTTTTGGACTACAATTCCCATCTTCCCCGACCACTGGTCCTGTTAGCTAGGGATCATGGGAGTTGTAGGCCAAAACATCTGGAGGGCCACAGTTTTGGGATGCCTGCTCTAACCACTATGCCACACTGGTATAGCACTACTCAAATCACTCAAATACATAAACTAGTCTGACAGTTTTGCACATAGAAGATAACGCAGGGCTCTGTTCAGTGGTAGGCAATATATTTTTGCACATGGTATATCCTGGTTCAATCATTGGCATCCCCAGTTCAAAAGATGCACAGAAGCCTTTCAGAGAAGAGGACAAGTCAAGCTGTCTCCCGCTTAACTAATGTGAGAATATTTGTTTGGAAACAAATGCGTCAGGTGTGTTTCAGGTTGGCCATTAGCTGAGCGTGAGCAGATGGACTATGCAGATTGTCCAGGTTTTACTGCCTCTCCTGATTTTGATAACATTTGCTATCTCCCCCCCCCCGCCTTGCTCCTGTCATATTTCCATTTTCATGACAAGTTAATGTTAGACAAATGCCATTGCAGCACTAGCGAAACTAGAATGAGGGTAATAGAATAGTAGAAACTAGTATCTTTAATGAGAGAATCCTTTTTTTAAAAGTCACAAGGTTTTTGGCTTTCATGCAGCTCTTCATCAGGTATTGGGGTTCATTCAGAGCTATATCTCTTGCTTTTTCAGTTTCTTTGCTTTGTGTGCACTGAGTGCAAATAGAAGTTGAATTAGAACTGTAACAGCCTATAATAGTTAGGTTTGCTATACCCCAAAGCATTCTGGCAGTTCCCTCGTTGCGAGAAGCCAAGTTGCAGGGAACCAGGCCTTCTCGGTGGTGGGGCCTGCCCTGTGGAACGCCCTCCCATCAGATGTCAAAGAGAAAAACAGCTACCAGGTTTTTAGAAGACATCTGAAGGCAGCCCTGTTTAGGGAGGCTTTTAATGTTTAATAGATTATTTTATTTTATTTTTCTGTTGGAAGCCGCCCAGAGTAGCTGGGGAAACCCAGCCAGATGGGTGGGGTATAAATAATAAATTATTATATTATTTGTATATTATTTCAGGCTGTGCACACATTAGCCTTTACTCAGGTTCCAGTGCTTTCTCACCCTTGCTATTCGACTCCAAGCGCACATGAAGAAGAATCTTTATTTGCATCAGCCACTAGCCGTAGCAATAAAATAAAACACAATGTACTGAAGACAGAGGTAAAAACTGGAGGTTTACGTCAATAATCAAATAATAGATCTTATTCTAATTGCCCCTGCTAAAAAATTTGCAGTTTTTGCAGTCACCTGGTTATCTTGATCTGCTAGAAGAAAGGACACAGTGGCAATGATTGAGCAACGCAGCATGGACAATAATAGAGGGGTAATAACCTCACTCCTCAAATCTTTATAAAGAGTGCAAGCTAGAAGCACATGAGCTATTGATTCAATACTGCCATCTCCACATGGACATAAGCGGAATTTTTTGAAATCGACCCTCAAGTACAGCTGAAGGCAGTATATGTAATCTTGCGTAAGTGAAAGCACATCTGTGTATTGGAATTGTTAAATTTTGCAAATAGGGTGCCAACATATCAAAACGACTAGATGGAAAAGAATCATACCATGGACATAATTTCCTTATTGTGGCCAAATTATTCTGACGCTCAGTATCATATAGGCGCTGTCTAATTAAAGCATTTGCTGAAGCCCAGTGTTAATAACTGTGGTGGTGATAGACCAGAAAAGTAAAGATTTGGGATGACAATCTAAGAAGCCGGGCAATTTTTATCTCAAGTGTACATGAACGTCAGCCACAATCCATCTATATCCTATAGTTTCTTGAGAAATACTGCTGTTTGATGCCTTTTCCCTCAAACCAGCTTCCATCCAATTTGAAAAATGTAAGGTGCGGTTAAGCTGAGTGGGTGGACATTTGAGGCATCCCTTGCGCATGTGTGGATGGCAGCATCACTGAAGACGATTTGGGGGTGGGGGTTGCAAGTGCAGAGAAGCAAGTCAGGTAAAGCACATTGGGTGAAGACTTCCTTGTCCCCTCTGTGGCTTGGAGCACATCAGGGAAAACCAGCATTGCTGTGTTTCGAGTAACTATAGTATATAGTAGTTTGTTTTTTGCCTTTCTCTTTGAAAACTGTTCTCTGAAAAGCTACCATAACGTTTAAGAAAACAGTATTTTTGTTAGTTAAATTCAGGCAAACAAATGTTCTCACATTAGTTAAGCGGGAGACAGCTTGACTTGTCCTCTTCTCCGAAAGGCTTCTGTGCATCCTTTGAACTGGGGATGCCAATGATTGAACCAGGATATACCATGTGCAAAAATATATTGCCTACCACTGAACAGAGCCCTGCGTTATCTTCTATGTGCAAAACTGTCAGACTAGTTTATGTATTTGAGTGATTTGAGTAATGCTATACCAGTGTGGCATAGTGGTTAGAGCAGGCATCCCCAAACTGCGGCCCTCCAGATGTTTTGGCCTACAACTCCCATGATCCCTAGCTAACAGGACCAGTGGTTGGGGAAGATGGGAATTGTAGTCCAAAACATCTGGAGGGCCAAAGTTTGGGGATGCCTGGTTAAATTCTTACCTTTTTCGGACTAAGTTATTACAGGCCTTATATCTAATATTAGCCTGTTTCACAGAAATTAAGCAACCGATCTACTAAAGGACTGCCTTTTTGCACAAGTCTGTCTGGATACTAAAGTAATCATTAAGGATGGATGGGCCAGTCTTGAGGCAGACTGTGTCCCTTTTACGTGTGTTCATATGTCCTGTCCCATTTCCATGCGGATTTACCTACACACACACCCAAAACCTGCACACATATGTCGTGTTTATTTTTAACTACAGTACTAAGAATACAAGCTGGTCTGAGATCTGACTTGTACTTAAAACAAAACAAAACAAAAACCACAGGCACTAAAAAGTGCAACTCCTGTCATGTCACATGTACCGTATGTTGAAAATGTGGCTGGAGAATAATGGCACATGAAGGCGTACTGTCCCAACCAAGAATGTTGTACTGGAAAAATCATGGCTGCCCCCATCCCACCCCTGGCATTTTTCAAGGTTCTCAGGAACATTGCAGGCAGGAACAGATAGTCGTCCCTTTTCACCCATGTCAATAGCCACTACTACAATATTTCTAGTTGGGACAGCACATCAACACATCATTTAACTCTTCTGCAACTAAATGTTCAATGTGAATGATAAGAGTAGCATTTTTAGCCACTTTGAGCAGCTGGTACTTGTTTTAAAAAGTGTGTGTGAGACAGAGGGGGGGTGGGAGTCAGCCCTCAGACCACATGAAACAAATGTGTTGTGGTGCTTTTTCAGTTGTGGTACCCTGTGTGTACTATTTTTCTTCTCAACGTTCTTTTAACACCAGACAAAGACTTTTTCATTTAACCAGGCTGACCAATTTGCCTCTTTAAGCTCGTTTTAAGGTACTAGTTTTTGACAAGTACTGTTGGTTGTTGGTTTTTTTTGTTCTGCTCAGGTTTTACTGTTCTGCTACGGTTTTTATCTTGATACTGTATTTTAATGGTGTGAGGCACCCTGGAAATTCTTAAATCTGAAAGCTGGCATAAACACATTTTGGTGTATTTTTAATTTAAAAAATCATCACACAATTTAGCTCACTTTAAAAAAAAAGTATGTATTCGCGTTCATTTTCAAGCATACCATGGAAATACTTGAAAAGACTTGAGAGGTTTTTTTAAAAAGTACAGTGGACCCTCCGTATATGAATTAAATTCGTTCCGGGGGTCCGTACTTAACCTGAAAAGTCTGTAACTGGAGGCGCTGCTTCTGCACACGCAGGTGGCATGATAGAGCGCTTCTGCGCACGCACATGGTGCACAGAGCGCTTTTGCGCATGCTCGCGTGGTGAAACCCAGAAGTATACACTTCCAGGTTTGCCGCGTTCGCAACCCGAAAGTTACATATCCAGAGTGGTACGTAACTTGAGGGTCCACTGTATTTAGAACCATAGAATCATATAGAGTTGGAAGGGACCACAAGAGCCATCTAGTAGTCCAACCCTCTGCAATGGATGAATCTTTTGCCCAATGTGAGACTCAAACTCACAACTCTGGGATTAAGAGTCTCATGTGCTACCAACTGAACTATCTCAACCAAACACATTGTTTTATCACACACCCTTCCACTACCAGCCCTCTCCCCACCCCAAATACCTCTGAGAAGGTTAAAGTGAAAAGAAAACTATTGGGAGGCAGAGAAAACTACAAATCCTATGCTCCCTGACAGAACTGAATATCCCTAGTCCATGAAAACTCCCTGACAATGGTGTCATTTCCAGTTCAAGAGAGGCTAGTCAAGTGTCTCTAATACCGTAAGTCTTCCCCCAGCATCTATAGCCCCCTATCCCTTCTCAAAAATAAGAGGTTCATTTTCCTTTTGGGGGGGGGATCATAGAATTGGAAGGGTCACAAGCGTCATCTAGTCCAGGGTTTCCCAGACTTGGGTCTCCAGCTGTTTTGGACTACAGTTCCCATCATCCATGATCACTGGTTCTGCTAGCAAGGGGTGATGGGAGTTGTAGTCCAAAACAGCTGGAGACCCACGTTTGGGTAACCCTGATCTAGTCCAACCCCTTTGCAATGCAGGAATGTCATCTCACACCCATTTGCAAAAGGATGTATTAAAACAACACAAGCATTTGACAAGTCACCGTTTCAGCAGCACGAGCCGCCATTTCTGTTTCTACCTAACTTCAGGCATTTTCATGGCTTTTACTTTTGGCGCAGCAGGGTTGGTCCATCAAGAGATGCCAGTATCAGTGATGGCCTGATTCAGCCTGTCTCTGTGTCCTTCTCCATAGGTACTGAAACACCTGCGGCACTTGAACTTCACAAACAACATGGGAGAGCAAGTGGATTTTGACGAATCTGGGGGCCTGATAGGGAATTACTCAATCATCAATTGGCACCTGTCACCAGAGGACGGCTCCATTGTCTTTGAGGAAGTTGGACACTATAATGTTTATGCCAAGAAAGGAGAGAGGCTGTTTATCAATGAGAACAAGATTCTGTGGAGTGGGTTCTCCAAGGAGGTAAGAGACACCAGTCACCCCGAACTAACATTAATATTGATCAACTTTTCCCACAAGGTCCACAGATATTTTTTTTTGGCTGAAGTTATTTCCCATAGCCAATGGCGAGGTTCTGTTTTCTTGGGTCCGGGGGGGGGGGGGGAACGCATCGTTTTTGTTACCGCTGTCTGGTTTTTTGTGGATGAGCAGCAGGCAAAGTGCGCATATGTGTGCTAGTATCAGTTCCTGTCCTCCAAATCATAGTGCTGGCGTTGCCATTTTGAATGCTGAACTGTATAACAGTGTTTCCCAAAGTGTGGTATGTGTACCCTTGAGGGTTCCATAGGTAGATAGCAGAATTCTTTATTTTACTTCATCATAGTCTTTTTAGCTGCAGAAAACAATCCAAAGATAAAATAGTATTATTAAAACTGCACTGGTAAGACGACATTCTCAAAAGGGGTATGCGATTATTTTAAGTTTGGGAAACGCTGTCACTAAGCAACATGAGGCATCTGCTTCAGGTGGCAGACACTGAGGGGTGGCAGTGAGGAATTAGAGGACAGAGCTGGGTGTGCCATGCCCTTGCCTCCCTGAGAGCCCTTCTGTTGCTATATGCCCTTTTTGTCCTGCTCCTTTCCATTGATCTCCCGGCCCTGTGTCTGGTGCTAGAATCACAAATGTACCAAGCTTTTTGGAGGGTCTTTCCTACCTCTGAGCGCCAGCGATGCTTTCAAAGGAAGGCATACAGATTTACACACAGCCTCAAGCTGCTGGTGCCTTGTTATTTAGCAGTTAATTTGTTCCTATGTTGTTATACATAGGGCCCACCCAGACTTGCCCTTGCTCTGTTGCTTTGCCCCAGTGAAACCCGATCTTTACCACCGAGTTGGAGCAAATGTCTATCAAGCGGATTGAAGTTTGCTCCGATTGATCGCTAAAGAGCAGGTTTTCCAGGAGAAAGCAGGTTATTGGGTTGGTGTTTTTATTTTTTTATTTTTTTTGGATTTTGTGGTTTTATATTTTGATTTTATTCTGTAAACCGCCCTGAGACCTGCGAGTGTAGGGCGGTATTAGAAGAAGAAGAAGAAGAAGAAGAAGACGAGGAAGAAGAAGAAGAAGAAGAAGAAGAAGAAGAAGAAGAAGAAGAAGAAGAAGAAGAAGAAGAAGAAGAAGAAGAAGAAGAAGACAGACCGACCTATGCCTAGAAAGGTGGAACAAGCAGGAAACTGCTTGGACTCATGCTTTCTAGGCACAAGACAAGTGCAGGTCTGGATGAGACCACAGCTAGCAAATTGTTGTGGTTCCTGAGGGGGAAAGGCCACTCCATGAAATTGCTCAAATGCGCTAAGCAACATTCCGCACCAGACCACTGTTTCGAAAGTCACAGTTTTGATTTCTGCTTCCACCTTGTGGCTGTTTGGTATACGTGCAAAAATCTGCCATTAGATCGTGTGTGGCAGTTCCCTGCAATGCCAGGCAGCAAGGCTTGCCGGGGTGATGCACAGCATGGATCCTGAGCTTGTTCGCTCTCTTAACACAAAGGTAAGCAGCTGTTGTGCATGTCAGCATGACGCTGCCCTTGCCACTGGAAATGAGAAACAACCCATTACCATGTTAGATACTGACAGATAATGCAGATTCTAAGCCAGGCATCCCCAAACTGCGGCCCTCCAGATGTTTTGGCCTACAACTCCCATGATCCCTAGCTAACAGGACCAGTGGTCAGGGATGATGGGAATTGTAGTCCAAAACATCTGGAGGGCCGAAGTTTGGGGATGCCTGTTCTAAGCCCTCAGCAGCACAAAGATCACCCTTGCGTTTTATCATTTTTCAAGTCAATTTGGGACTTGGAACATTCAGTTCAAAGTTTATTGCGGCTATGAGCCCATATAAACATAAAAACATAAAGCATAAAAGCACAGAGCATAAAGCATAAAATCACAAAATTCATAAGGAACGCAACAGCAGAAGACCATATCACTGCCATCAAAAATAACCATAAACACAGGAATATTAAGGCAACAGTTGGAAGGATAACAGAAGCCTTTAATAGACATGTAATTGACCAATTCGCCTTTTTTGGGACAGAACAGAGTTTAAAAACCTTGCCACCTGCAAGGTTGTGTGAGGATCACTGTCTTGCAAGATTAGGGCAAGGTGTGACTACTGGCGAACCAACCAATTTCTGAATTATTGCTCTTAGTAGGTTTCCCCGAGCATCTCTGTGCAACGGACATGTAAAAATTATATGATGGAGGGATTCCGTCGACTTATTGTCGCAAGCGCATAAAGCAGGAACTAGACCCTTGGAGAATCTATGTCTCAAAACATTGGAAGGAAACACATTAAACCTCGCTTTAATAAACGCAAATCGGTGGGAAGCAGTGGAAAGGGAGGATAGATATGTTGGAATATGGTGTATTGGAGTAATGCCAGGCTCACATTTTGGAGGAACAGGCACACCATTCCCTACCCACACCCCAGCCCACAATATGGTTATGCCTCTCAAGAGTCCCCCAGGACAATCTTTCTGTCACAAAACCATCCTTAAAAGCAGCTGCTAGGACCACAGTGTCCCAGGAGAAGCAGCAGCAGACACTGTCTCCTGCCTCCTCTCTCCAGCTAGTGGTAAGGACGGGGCCCCTTGGGTGGTGGCCCCCCTCCTTGGTGCTGCCACCTGCATCAACAGCAGCATCGACCTCACATTGTCTGCACAGAGGGATGGAGCTGGGGAGCTGGGCAGCTGCCACTGCTTTCTTAGAGCCTTTGCCACTTAACCAATATTCTATATTGTATTTCTTGCACACCACTGAGATATGATTGTAGTTAAGCAGTACATAAATCACTTTAATAGAATGGAATAAAATAATAAAAATAAAAGAGCAGTAGCTACTTGCTTGCCTGGTGAAGCAAGGGGCAATAAATGCACCACTGATTCTTCTTTCTTCTGAACATAAATTTTTATTGGTTTTCAAACAATTTAACAAATTCAGTTTCAGTGCAATGTTCCATTAAGATTTTGGCTTCCCACCCTTCCTCCCATGATGTTTCTTTTCAAATACTGCCCTAAAGGTAATATTTCTCTAAGACATTACATTCCTTTACCATTCTCATTCCTTCGCTTCAAGTCCTGCCTTCCATTTCATTTGACTATAATGTTTTCTCAGATAATCAGAAAAGGGTCTCCATTCAAGCGTTTCTTCTTTCTGCTCTCTTCTTTCTGATGTCAATTTCGCCATCTCCTCTCTCTCCCCTTTCTGCTGCTGCTCGTAGTCAGCATTGCTACTCCCTTGCCAATTTGCTCAGGTGAATGGTTGGCAGTGGCACAGAAGAGAAGTTGCTGTATAGCTGCCACCTGTCCTCTCCTTAGGTGGAAAAGGGGAGGTGCCACCACCACAGACAGTGGCATCTAGTCTGCCATCAACCCTCTGTGAGCAGGAGCCTCCACTAGGAGGGGCTTTGCTTCATACCTGTTCCTGCTTGGTGAAGTTCAGTTTCTCTCCCGAGTATCTTTATCTAGGTTTTCACACTCTGCCTGATGACTGTGCCTCTTTCTGCTCATGGTTGGTTTGTTTTTAATTCCTTCAGGTGCCATTCTCCAACTGCAGCAAAGACTGCCCGCCAGGCAGAAGAAAAGGCATCCTCGAGGGGACTTCTACTTGTTGTTTTGAATGTGTGGAATGCACTGACGGGGAGATCAGTGATGAGACAGGTATGGTCTGATGCGGAGAAACCAATGCTCTGCTCTCTTCTGCTTTGGAGACGTTTCCCAAGATGGAGTCGGAAAGCGTATTTTGAAACCGGAGCCCACAGTCAAAAGGTTTTTTAGCAAACTGAGGATGTAGCAGTGTTGTCACAGAAGATAAATTTGACCTCTGGAAGAATTCCATGGCCTCGTTGAGGGAAGTCAGTTGTCACAGCATCAAAATAGGAAGGTGTTTGTTTTGAGTGGTAGAATCAGTAATAGATCACAGCTCTCAGAAACTTTGTTTGCAGGGCCTTCACCCCTTGGTAATTTGGTGTCCTAAGCAAGGACAAAATTTGGCTTTTTATGGATCTTCTCAGTAGGTACCATCCTCCTCCTCCTCCTCCTCTGCTTGTCAACCTGTGTGGAGAAACTGCCCACATTGTGCTAAATTGGGCACTCCCTGGAACTGTCCTTATGTCAGCCAGGTACCATTTCCAGCCTAGTTGTAAGGTGGCAAACCTGCATTCTGGGGCATCATGATGGAAGCACATGACAGAAAACTAGTGTGTCAGAGAGAAGCCTAGTTACAATCTCTGGCACACTAGTTTTCTGTATGGAGGAAATTTATTTGTAGATGCTTATTTACCTCTATGAGGGACCCAGGTGGCGCTCATAGCTGCCAGGTTTTCCCTTTTCTCGCGAGGAAGCCTATTCAGCATGAGGGAATTTCCCTTTAAAAAAGGGAGAACTTGGCAGCTATGGTGGCGCTGTGGTTAAACCACTGAGCCTAGGGCTTGCTGATCAGAAGGTCGGCGGTTCGAATCCCTGTGACGGGGTGAGCTCCCGTTGCTTGGTCCCAGCTCCTGCCAGCCTAGCAGTTCGAAAGCACGTCAAAATGCAAGTAGATAAATAGGAACCGCTACAGCGGGAAGGTAAACGGCGTTTCCATGCGCTGCTCTGGTTTGCCAGAAGCGGCTTTGTCATGCTGGCCACATGACCTGGAAGCTATACGCCGGCTCCCTTGGCCAATAATGCGAGATGAGCGCGCAACCCCAGAGTCGGTCACGACTGGACCTAATGGTCAGGGGTCCCTTTACCTTTACCTTTACCTATTTACCTCTATAGTGACATCTAGGCCTGGAACTGCCTTGCAACCATTTTGGAATTTCTGCCTTCATATTTTTGAGGAAGGGGAATAATTTGCAAAATAATGAGGTTTCCTCTTATCATCTACTGCCTCTCCCTTTGGCCTTTATCTATCTATCTTTGGCCTTTTAGAAGTGGATGAAATGTTTGTAATGTTTTGGGTCATCATCTTCATTGTGGGCTTTTGTTTATTTTTGTTTGGTTGGTTGTTTGGTAGCAAGTCACTTCAGGTTGCTTTGGGCAAGATAAAGTATCTAACAAGTTTAATAAAATGATGATGATGATGATAAGGTTAGCTGATACAGGTGTTGTGGCCCTCTGTACATAGAGCCTGCAGGGGCAACTACAGCCCTGATACCCCTCAAGGGCTCATGTTCTAGGGGTCTTGCACCAGACCCCCATCTACCTCTCAACATTACACAAACAAAGAAAAAAAGAAAAAAGACGGCTGAGACCCTACAGTGAACCTCAGTCTAATGCAATGACTTAGCCAGGCCCTATATTGTAATTTTGACAGGTGTGTAATGTTCTTAAGCTTGTACAGTCATACCTCGGTTTAAGTACGCCTCGGTTTGAGTATTTTCGCCTCGGTTTGAGTACTCTGCGGACCTGTCTGGAACGGATTAATCCACTTTCCATTACTTTCAATGGGAAAGTTTGCTTCAGGTTAAGTACGCTTCAGGTTAAGTACAGTCGTACCTCGGGTTACGAACAACTCGGGTTACGAACTGCGCAAACCCGGAAGTATTTTCAGCCGTGATCGCGGTTTGCACGTGCGCAGAAGCATGCACGCAGTCTGCGCATGTGCAAAGTGCAAAAATAGCGCTTTGCGCATGCGCAAAATGGCGGTTCGGGTTATGAACTTTTCGGGTTACGAACTGCGACCCGGAACGGATCTTGTTCGTAACCCGAGGTACTACTGTACGGACTTCCGGAACTAATTACACTCATACCTCGAGTTAAGTACGCTTCAGGTTGAGTACTCCGCGGACACGCCTGGAACGGATTAATCCACTTTCCATTACTTTCAATGGGAATGTTTGCTTCAGGTGCAGTACGCTTCAGGTTAAGTACAGACTACCAGAACCAATTGTGTTTGTAAACCGAGGGACCACTGTAAAATTACATGTGTGTTTTAATATTTATTCACAGCTTCATGTAATTTGTTGATGTAACCTACCCTGGGGTCCTAGATCACTTTAATAAGCACAGGCAGCGGATAAGACAACACGTAACATACATGCTGTTCAGGTTCAGAAATTTCTCTTCTTTCTTTCTTTCTTCTTTCTTTCTTTCTTTCTTTCTTTCTTTCTTTCTTTCTTTCTTTCTTTCTCAAGAGTGTCTTGTCTTTTCCAGATGCTAGTGCCTGTGAGAGGTGTGATGAAGACTTCTGGTCCAACGAAAACCACACCTTCTGCATTCCCAAGCAAATAGAATTTTTGTCTTGGACAGAGCCGTTTGGGATCGCTCTCACCCTTTTCGCTATACTAGGCATCTTCCTCACATCGTTTGTCCTAGGGGTCTTTACCAGGTTCCGCAACACACCCATCGTCAAGGCCACAAACCGCGAACTCTCTTACCTCCTCCTCTTCTCCTTGCTGTGCTGCTTCTCCAGCTCCCTCTTCTTCATTGGGGAGCCCCAGGATTGGAACTGCCGCTTACGGCAGCCGGCCTTTGGCATCAGCTTCGTCCTCTGCATCTCCTGCATCCTGGTCAAGACCAACCGTGTCCTCCTGGTCTTTGAGGCCAAGATACCCACAAGCCTCCATCGCAAGTGGTGGGGCCTTAACCTCCAGTTCCTGCTGGTCTTCCTCTGCACTTTTGTGCAGATAGTCATCTGTGTCATCTGGCTCTATACGGCTCCCCCTTCCAGCTACCGGAATCATGAGCTGGAGGACGAGATCATCTTCATCACCTGCAATGAGGGCTCCTTGATGGCACTGGGCTTCCTGATCGGCTACACATGCCTCCTGGCTGCTATCTGCTTCTTCTTCGCTTTCAAGTCCCGCAAGCTGCCCGAGAACTTCAACGAGGCCAAGTTCATCACCTTTAGCATGCTGATCTTCTTCATCGTCTGGATCTCTTTTATCCCTGCTTACGCCAGCACCTACGGCAAATTTGTCTCGGCAGTGGAGGTGATTGCTATCCTGGCTGCCAGCTTTGGGCAGCTGGCTTGCATCTTCTTCAACAAGGTCTACATCATCCTCTTCAAGCCCTCGCGCAACACCATCGAGGAGGTGCGTTCCAGCACTGCCGCCCACGCCTTCAAGGTGGCTGCCAAGGCTACGCTGCGGCGCAGCAATGTGTCCCGCAAGAGGTCCAACAGCCTTGGAGGCTCCACAGCCTCGACGCCATCCTCATCCATCAGCAGTAAAAGCAACCATGAAAACCCCTTTTCGCTGCCAAGTCCTGTGGACCACCAGCAGCCACACGGGTGCAAGCAAAAGGTGAGCTTTGGCGGCGGGACTGTCACTTTCTCGCTGAGCTTCGAGGAGCACCAGACAAACGCAGTAGCCAACCGGAATGCAAAGCACAGGAACTCACTGGAAGCCCAAAACAGCGACGACAGCCTCATGCGCCACAAGGCCCTGCTTCCTCTGCAACCCAGCGAGCCACGAGGCAATGAGCCCGGCTTCCAGATGCCCTCAATTCAAGACTCCAACACACAGGAAGCAGTAATGGCAGAAGCCAAGCAAGAAGGGCAAAACTCGGAAGAAGAGCAACCTTCTTTGTCAGATGCATACTTGCGGGATTTTGTAGGCAATGACTCCATCCTAGAGAACGCCATCCATTCATAATCAAAGCAAAAGGAGTCTGTTCCCCCCTGCTCTTCTCTAAAACAGGGGGGCAAAGGACTGGATACATCTGCAACGCAGCCAGCCACTTCTTACGGTTAGAATCAGCAGGATAAACTCGCCTCCAAAGGGCTGTTGAGGGTGGGAGGGGGAAGAATATGCCTAGTGATCCTTTTAGCGAACGTCTGTGCTGGTTGTGGAAGATATGAGGAGAAGCAGCAGGTTGGAAGGACTAGTACTTTTTTCCCAGCAGATTTTTGTGTGTGGAATTTATCCTCGTTCTACCCTAGTCTTGGTCCAAGGCCACCAACTTGCTGGTTAGTGAACATCTGCAAAAGGTTCTAGTAACGTGCTCTGCTTTTACATTGATGTATATTATCCCTTTTCTTCATGGTGTGTAATAGCCCCTATTTATATGTAAAACTACTTAGCCATATTGCCAGGAGGAAAACCTTTCTGCTTTACACAAAACAGGGCACGTGGTTTGACTTGGGAGAACGTCATCCTCCAGACCCTAGGCAAAGATGCTAAACGAATTTCAGCTGCTGCCCTCCGCATGCAAAGTATTTAAAAATAAGAAGACCTCGCTCCTTGTATTTACAACCAAAGGATTAGCCGCTTTATACTGTTCCCAATGTCTCATCAAAGAGGAATAATGTCCTGAGAAACATCACTGCTTTATGCAGAGCGGCTGTCCTCCCAGAGATGTGTGCCCAGGGTTGACTCACTTGGTAGGCAAGAAGGAAGAGCAGCCTGTGCTCCTGGAGGATTTACAGAGATCTCAATAGCATGTGCCCATAACTTAGGGTGATTTAGGCTACTGTTGTTATGGCTTCTGTGGTGCAAATGGCTGGCATTTTATTACAGCAGGGGTCACCAATCTCCTCTTGGGCACATTTGCAAACCAGATAAATCATCGTGGATGCCCTCCCACTGCCACACACAGAGCAGCCTTTTCAGTTGGCTATAACAGAATGCTTCTTTCAAGTCTAATATCAACAGGTGTTGGGGATCCTTTTTGGGTGCTTGTGTACCCATAACTGCCTCATTGGTTAGCTCTGCTCTGCCATTTGCAATGTACTGTGTTAACCTCTGTCAAACCCATGGCTGTTTTGGGGAGTAACCCTATACATTTGCAGGCTTAACTGGGCTAACAACTAAGCATTAAAGGAAGGAGGTGGTCTAAAAGAAAAGGTCCTGGACAGTAAGGAGTCACATCCCCAAGGACGCCTCATTGAACTTTTCATGGCTGCAGAAGCATACTGTCATTAATTACCTGAGGTTTTCCCAAGTGTCATGTGTCTAGCAAGTTAAAACAATATTTATAACAAACAGACAATACGTTCAGGGAATAATAACCGTGCCCCAGGGCACCGAGGATCATTTTGGAGATTAAATACCTGGAAAGCTAGGCTCCGTTGCAGAAAGCAGCTGACAGCCCAAGGTACTTCAAAAAGCTTCTCCAAGGAAGTGTATGAATGGGAGCCTTAAATAATGGCAAACAGGCACAAAATAGGCATGTGCCTGGTTTTGTTCTTTAGGAAGAATTAAAGTGGCTACCCAGTGGTAGGTGTGGCTAATGATTTTGCTAAGGGTAGAATGAAACACCAAGATCTCTGTCACCCCAACTTCTGCAACCGCTGGAGTTCCAAAATGTATCTTACAGATAGCAGAGGTTGTTGTGACAGTCAAGACCTATGAGCTATTCACACTAACAGCAGGCTCCTGTAAGTAGAGAATGCATCCATAAGTAATATTGGGCCTGCCCCTAAGAGAAAAAACTAAGGAATTTATGACTGGATACTTTCCAAATGTTTGCAGCTTATCAAACAGCTCTTTCCCCCAAAGTTCTTGCAGTTGAACCACATCATATCATCCTACAAAGCGTGCACAAAACTTGAGAAGTGCATCATGCCATCACCAACCTAGAAAGTTGCATATGTAAGAAGTGAAATGAAAAAGCAGGTGTTGAATGTCCATTGAGCCGATACTAAGGAAAATGCGTAGCTCTACATACCTATATTTTGTGCTCTATTTGTGAGTCCAGAGAACACAACATACAGTGCATTGTGAAAACGTTAGCACCAAGTAGTCATGCTCAAGAATGTGACATGTAATGGCAGCGTTGCCAAACGTTCTTACGTTCTTTCACCCTCGTTTTGTTAAAAATCCCAAAGAAGTAGACTTTCCTGCTCAGCAAGAGTCTCTTGTATTGTAGCCGTAGATCTTACTCCTCATATTGAGGTTAAAGAAAGTCACGGCATTGAGCCTGGCCTCTTATATTAAATCCTAATAATTCTTCACTGGCGTTTTAAGGGTTTCGTGATAGGATAGTTTTGTGCTAGAAGGGCCCTGACAGTGGTCACCGTTACACATACACTGGAAAGGAGTTTATACTTTATGTTTCAGGAACCTCAGTGGACTATCGTTTCTGAGGTTGCTTCACGTGTGTGTGTGTGTGTGTGTGTGTGTGTGTGTGTGTGTGTGTGTGTGTACACACACACACACATACATACATACATACATATACATACATGCTGGGCAGAAAGATCTTCTGGCTTTTGTAAAAATACACACACACACATAAAAACCCACAACCGTTTGCATCAGATCCAGCAACCAGAGTTTGCAGGATATCTACCCACAAGTGCTAGTACTGAACTCTGAGCATGGCTTTCTTCTGATGCAAGAGAAGTGCAAGTCAGCAGCATTCTCTTCTGCACGGCTTAGACCAGGGGTCAGCAAACTTTTTCAGCAGGGGGCCGGTCCACTGTCCCTCAGACCTTGTGGGGGGGCCGGACTATATTTTGAAAAAAAAATATGAACAAATTCTTATGCCCCACAAATAACCCAGAGATGCATTTTAAATAAAAGGACACATTCTACTCATGTAAAAACACCAGGCAGGCCCCACAAATAACCCAGAGATGCATTTTAAATAAAAGGACACATTCTACTCATGTAAAAACATGGTGATTCCTGGACCGTCCGCGGGCCGGATTTAGAAGGCGATTGGGCCGCCTCTGGCCCCCGGGCCTTAGTTTGGGGACCCCTGGCTTAGACAACTTCCTTGCCTTTAATCCCCAGAGAGAGTGGATTGTGGAATCACCCTGCTTTGGTACAGTAGCAATAAAGGAGACAGCAGTAGGTCAAAGCCAGCTCAACACTGTCGATGTAGTTTTGAAGTAGGTTGTATGAATGCAGCCGGAGTTCAACTCATGGTGAAGTGGTCATACAACATGTCTCTCCATCATGCATCCAGCATGAAGCTTAATCATCTTATTTTGCGTCCGACACCCTGCAGTGAATATAGGCTGAGTTGCATGACTTTCAACCCATGCAAGGCTTAACACATATAGGCATGGGGGATGTACTCCCTTACTTTGTGGGAAAAGCAGATTAAAGGCATGTCTTCCTAACAGCATATCACATGCTGTTTGCCTTGTACATATGGAAGTAGCCTAAGGGTACACCCAGATTGTAGTTTTGAATGGGAAAGAATGGGCATCCAGTATATATACCCTCTGTACTTCCTAGTAGACATTTCAGGCTGAAGTGTGTGGAACAAGAACTGAGCTCTGAGTTCAGCAAAAAGGGCCTCTTCTTTGGCAAAATACTTGTTCTTTTTGCATCCTACACTTACCCTGCACTCTACAAGCATTGAACCAAAAGCTTGAGAAGCTTCTGTCTGTCTCTGCATCCTTGTTTGCTGCACTTTCACAACTACTCCTTACCAAATTAGTGAGATTTTCTTTTTAACAGCCATTAATGACTAGCACTGTGGGTTAAACCACAGAGCCTAGGGCTTGCCGATCAGTAGGTTGGCAGTTCAAATCCCCGCGACGGGGTGAGCTCCCGTTGCTCGGTCCCAGCTCCTGCCAACCTAGCAGTTCGAAAGCACGTCAAAGTGCAAGTAGATAAATAGATACTGCTCCGGCGGGAAGGTAAATGGCGTTTCCGTGTGCTGCTCTGGTTCGCCAGAAGCAGCTTAGTCATGCTGGCTACATGACCTGGAAGCTGTATGCTGGCTCTCTCGGCCAATAACGCGAGATGAGCGCCGCAACCCTAGAGTCGGTCACAACTGGACCTAATGGTCAGGGGTCCCTTTACCTTAAGGCAGGCATCCCCAAACTGCGGCCCTCCAAATGTTTTGGCCTACAACTCCCATGATCCCTAGCTAACAGGACCAGCGGTCGGGGAATATGGGAATTGTACAGTAGTTCAAAACATCTGGAGGGCCAAAGTTTGGGGATGCCTGCCTTAAGGACTAGCTAGCCAGCATATTTTAGTGATGTATGCCTTAATAAATCACGACTATGGCCAACTTAATTTTCCATTCAAACAATTAAAAGTTGAAAAACCAGTTGTTGCCTTACAGTGCAATCTGATGCATGTCTGCTCAGAAGTAGGTCTGTCTTTCTAATGGAGCTTACATCCCATTGAATTACGGTACCATTTAGTGATTAAAAAGATGAGAAGAGCCTGCTAGAACAGACCAGGGGTCCATTTAGGTGCAATCCTGTTCTTAACACTTGCCAGCTCAAATGCTTCTATGAAGTGCACATGAGCTGTGCATGAAGGCAACATCCACCCAACAACTGGAATTCAGGGACAGACTCGTCTCTGGACCGTGATGGTCCATGCCAGGCATCCCCAAACTTCGGCCCACCAGGTGTTTTGGACTACAATTCCCATCATGCCTGATCACTGGTCCTGTTAGCTTGGGATCATGGGAGTTGTAGTCCAAAACATCTGGAGGGCCGAAGTTTGGGGATGCCTGGTTCATGCAGACATCGTGGATTGAGCAGTCCTCCCATGAATGCATCTAGTGGCACTAGTCACCACCACATCTTGGTAGCAAATCCCCTATGTCAATATGTCCCTGGGTAAGAAGTGCTTTTATTTTGCCTATCCTTGTCTCAACTGCCACTCAATTTCTTTGTGTGCCTCTTGAGTGCGAGTGTTATAGGAGAGGGACAAAAAAAACCATCTTTAGCCAGTTCCCCAAACACGATTATTTTATAAAATTCAGTACAGTATTTGGGGGGGGGGACGGCGACCCAATTCCCCCAATAATCTTTGCTCTAAAATTTCAAAGCCTCCATTTTCAAAGTCCTACTGTACATGGACAATGGGTATTAATAGTGAAACTTCCAAAAGGGACAAAACTGTTAAGAGAAAGATTCTGCAAAGCAGAGATCCCACTTCATAGCACCTCTCGGTTGGCCCAAGAGAATGTGCTTTGGTGGAGGCCTCCTTCCGACTTCCTAAGATTCTGCAGCAGGACTCCCCTGGTCCTCCAAAGAGAACTGCTAGCCAAGACAATTTCAGTGGCCTCAAATGCCATTTTGCTTTGGAGCACCAGGCCATAAAAATGGATTACTTTTCATTTCTTTTTTAAAGAGAGGCCATTTTTCTGACGCCTCAGCATCTGCCTCACGACGTCGGGCCTGCCAGCTTTAATAGAATACAGAAAGCTTTGCTGGAGTCTTAACTCTATCCTTGTACACTACAGTTATTTTAACATTTGTTAGTGCATTGTAATATTTATAATGTGTGGCTGAGCATCTTGTCTTCAACTTAAAAGGAGTACAGTTGCCTTTTGTACTTTGCAGCTGCAAGTAAAGTCTGTTTTCAGCTGATAATGTCTTGTCTTCTTGGTGCTGAGGGTGTTTGCTGGCTATTCTCATTCAGAATAGAGTCATTCACACTTGCTCAGTCAAAACACAAGAACTGGAAGATGCTAAAATTAATCCTAGACAGGGTCATAAAGCTACAGGAACAATTCAGTAAGAACATTCATTACAGAATATTGAGCATCTATTGTGAAGGCATTGTGAAAAGACTTTACATTGTGAGTGTCCTAAATTTTCAATTTGAGGTTGTTTTATTCCATTTTAAGGTTTAATTTTAAGGTTTTATTCCATTTCAAGGGAAACCCTTTAAACATACCTAGCTCTGAGTGTTCAATGCACTTCACACACACACACACACACACACACACACACACACACACACACACACGTTATCTCACTAATCCTTAAAACCATTCCTGCAGGGCAGGATTTACCAAACTTGGGTCTCCAGCTGTTTTTGGACTACAATTCCCATCATGTTCTATGCAGTGGGGCTAGGGCAGGGAAAATAGTGGCTTCTCCAGGGCAGAAACCATATTTGAACTGAGTATTTGCCGATTGGTAGCTTTTGCTGACATACCCTGTAGACCAGGCATGGCCAAACTTGGGGACTACAAGTTTGGGGACTACAACTCCCATCGCCCCTAGCTAACAGAACCAGTGGTCAGGGATGATGGGAACTGTAGTCCTAAAACAGCTGGAGGGCCAAGTTTGGCCACGCCTGCTGTAGACCCTTCCAGACTGCTGTTATTTTCAGGTGGGATCCAATTGCATACTGGCAAATTCAGGTTACACAAGTGAAGTTGATTTGGAGGGTCTTGTGCAACGAACCCACTTCCCCTTTGTAATAAAAGTGGCAGGGGAATTCACTGGGGGAAAGTGTGCTTGCTTTGACACAACAAAAGTTAGGCACTTGCTCATTCTTGTCTAGGAAGTTTCTAGACCAGGCATCCCCAAACTGCAGCCCTCCAGATGTTTGGCCTACAACTCCCATAATCCCTAGCTAACAGGACCAGTGGTCAGGGAAGATGGGAACTGTAGTCAAAAACATCTGGAGGTCCAAAGTTTGGGGATGCCTGTTCTAGACAGTAAAACTCTTAAAGGGAGTCCCATATGCAGCTGCAGCCTGTTAAATTGAGCTGGTTAGAACTTAATATAAAGTGCATAGAGTTATAGAGCTGGAAGGGACGCCCCCCAAAGGTCATCTAGTCCAACCGCCTACAATGCAGGAATGTCAACTAAAGCATCCATGGCAGGTCACTAGAGATCCCTTTGCAAGTTGGCACCTTGTTAGAAATGTATCGTGATTTAGCAAATGAGAGGAGGCACAGACAACGCTGCTGCTCTGCTCTGCTCTACCAATGAAGACCAAATCTCCTCATCTATTGAGATTTGGAAACTACACAGCCGACGGGGAAATCATCAGCCTAGTTATTTTAGCTTTATTCTGCAGAGTAGGACATTCAGAGTATCAAATAGATGCAGAGGTGAAGGATAAGAGGAAAAGGAATGAAGAGCCTCCAACCATGGAATGTTTTCATGCACAAGAATGAAAAGCAGGCAGCTTCATTTGGCAGGTTTAATTCTTTTTCCCTTCTATTATACAAAATATTTTACAATTTAAAAACATTTCCCAACAAAAATCATATACAGATATTTATAATGAAAGGGCCCAATTACACAGAAGGGGAGAATCATATGCAGAGAGATAACCAGTCCCCCTTTTACTTTACAAAAGAGCTAAGTGGCAGGATATTAAGACATAGGTCCTGCCCTGATCTTTTGAAGTGAACCCCATTTCTGCCCCCCCCCCAATGTACATCCTTGGTTTTGTCAGTATCGCACTGGAGAGCTTAGTCCTTCACTCACTTCTTCCCCGGGCGGGTTGGGACAAAACAGAACACTGTAGAAAACCCCGCTATGCTGGTGCCCAGTGAGATATGTCCGATCATTTTGTGTCGTACCTTAAAAGTTAACAGCACCTTTTTGAAGACGAGAGCCCCAGAATTCTACACCATGATTCATTCATTCATCCCTTTTGGGGGGAAAAGACTCTTAAGTAGAATGATCATGTAAAGACACTACAAAGAGGTGCAATTTCAGCGCACTGATGAAGTGCAGGGAAAAGTATAAACGTTTTTTCCTGCTCAAGGGGATTTGCATCGCTGGAGAAAGCAAACCCAGAAGACGTTAAGGGAGGCACGCAAGCCAGCTTACTGCTGCTGAACACAGGCTACAATTCTACAGTGGCAGGTCCAAGATAAAACCATGAGCGACTGAACAGCCCTGGACCAAAGACAACTGAAAATGTGTTGATCTGAAACATAGGGGATGGGGGTGGGAAGTGAGATTGGGAGGGGGGGGAGGAAGCTGCCTGAATGAGGTGTGCACGTGTTGGGCAGATGGGCAGTTGTGGGCGGGGGAGATCAGCGCTGGCGAGGGCTCATCCTGCACTCGCAGGGGAGCCCGTCCAAGAGTCACTGCTGAATCCCAAAAGCTTGCAGCAGTGTCGGAAGGTCCCGGGCGTCAGCCGCCCCGTAAAGGTCACTCTGGCCCAGCATTGAGAGCGCCATACGGAGGGTGCTCCAGATGTTGTCAGACATGGCCCCCTGCTGGCCTCGCGGGCCCCGGCTCTTCTGTTGCATGTACAAGGCCTCCAGGAAGTGCTCCACAGCCTCCCTGTTTCGAGACAGCAAGAGAGCAAGTGACAAAAGGAAGCGGAGAGAAGGGACCATGGAGGAAAACGTGCCCCGATCATTAGGCATGGTGTCAGGAACAAGCCAGCAGTAAACCACACCACGCAGGTTGGGAGTTAACTCTTTCAATAGCAACAACAACATGGCCGAGACAGGAGTGTCAGGGCTAAGGAGCAGTGCAACTTATCTCCGACAGGTCTTGCCCCCTTGAAGCAGTTGCTGGGACTGAAGGTCCACAGCTGCCTAAGTCCCCTCCTCTCCAGGGCTTTTCTCAAGCAATCGGAGACTGTGCCTGCATGAAGCCAACTTCTCTGCCCTCTTCATGCCTCTGCTGGTTCTGGGAGACCTGGGGAAGGTGAGCTTTTTGCAGCAGGAGAGGGAGACACCGGTGACTCTTCACCAGCTGGACTCATCTCCGCCTCTTGGCCTCCAACTTACCTGCTTCCGCTTCTGCCTCCGCTTCTGGACTTCTCTCTGCCACAGATTCTCCCAGCTCACTAAGACCCGTTACCTCGTCAGCTTCCAAAACCACCTCTTCCCTATGTTCTCCCTCTGACCACTCACTGTTGTCCCACCACCACTCCCCGGGCTCTAAGTCCTTTCCCCTTGATGGTTCCTCAGCTGGTTCCCTCCCCAATTCCTCTGCATCCAACCAGCCCATGACACATGGCGAGATCAAGGCAGCAGTTCTAGGGCTCCCACGTCTTCCATGCCCTCTGCTTGTCAGGCAACTCCCCAGGAGCTATGGAAATACTTTTGTAATAGACACTGCTCTGCCGGCTCTACTCCGCTTAACCCTTGCAAATCGTAAAGCCAAGGCAAGAAGCCAAATCATGGCCAAACCAATCTCAGCTTGTCTGCATGGAAGAAGCATCACTGGTTGTTGTTTTTTGCTCATATAATAATTTTTTAATTAGTTTTCAATTGCAATAGTTTTCAATTACAATTGAAATTGTAATTCAATTTCAATTACAATTTCAATTACCCAATAAAAGCCTCATTGTCAATACCAAATGATTATACAATTAATAATGCCAATTGTTCAGATGCCAAATTATATTATTTTGTTGCCCACCCCCCAACGTGCTAGAATTGATGATTCGATAATTTACTTTAACTCTGCATTCCAAGAAAGCACCACTGATTTTAAAAGGTGCCTCTGACCTCAGGTGACAGGTAATATTTGTCAGGGACTGTAGAACCCACAGACCAGGCTCCAAAACAAAGACATATCCACAGTGTGTCCAGTTTAAAGGATTGATCTGACCTACAGAAAGGCACGGAGAGCTCCTTCCTTTAAGCATTCAAACAAGGAACACCAAGGGTGAGCGAAGGTGACCATTTTGACCTGGTAACGACCTTAAAGTCTCTTCTCATCTCAGAACATTATCGCTTGCAAAAAGCTGCCCAGCCTTCCAGGCTCCCTCTTGAAATGCAGCCCCCCCCCCCCAGCAACTTCTGGTTAGCTTCCACGGCTCTTGGGAATGATTTCAGACTTTCCCTGACATGCAGAAAAGTACAGCGGACAACTGCCTGGGCTCCGTCCACATTCCAAAAGACTAGCGGATCATTCTCAAGACGAGCCACAAAACCACTATCAAAACGGTGCCATTTTCAACAGATCTCAAGAATTGGACCCAGAATTTGGTCAATAGCTTTGGGGGCTTAGGGCAGGCATCCCCAAACTTCGGCCCTCCAGATGTTTTGGACTACAATTCCCATCATCCCTGACCACTGGTCCTGTTAGCTAGGGATGATGGGAGTTGTAGGCCAAAACATCTGGAGGGCAGCAGTTTGGGGATGCCTGGCGTAGGGGGTAGAGGCAAGCTTGACTTTTCCTTGTCCCTCTATGCCAGGGGTCAGCAAACTTTTTCAGCAGGGGACCGGTCCACTGTCCCTCAGACCTTTTGGGGGGCCGGACTACATTTTGAAAAAAGAAAGAAAAAAGAACGAATTCATATGCCCCACAAATAACCCAGAGATGCTTTTTAAATAAAAGGACACATTCTACTCATGTAAAAACACGCTGATCCCCGGACCATCCGCGGACCGGATTTAAAAGGCAGTTGGGCCGGTTCTGGCCTCCGGGCCTTAGTTTGCCTACCCATGCTCTTTGCAACCCTTAAGCCACTCCCTGCCACTCACCTGTGAGCGCCTAGGTTGATGCAGCTGATGCCGAGATTGTAGCGGGAGCGGATGTAGCCAGGCTGCAGTTCCAAAGCATGCCTATACGCTGCCACAGCTTCTTCACTCCGGTTTCCATTGGCCAAAGTAGCCCCTAGCTTGTTCCAGAGGAGATGATCCTGCGAGGAGACCAGAGAGAGCCTTATTAAACCCATGAGTTCTTCCACAGAGAATGCATGCTTCATTCAAGAGCAGCACATTCCTTCCCGGCTTCCAGATCCCACCCACTGGTTACCCCTGTATCCCGCAAGTTCCCCATGATTTTAAAAAGCTCACTGGTACCTACGTTGCATAGTTATCTATAGGTCCAATTCCAAGTGCTTTTGTTTAGAAAACAGTACTTTTCTGAGCACAACTCCAAGGGTTGCTGCTGACCTTTAAAGCCCTAAATGGCCTCGGGCCCTGTACACCTGAAGGAGCGTCTCCACCCCCATCATTCAGCCTGGACACTGGTCCAGCTCCGAGGGTCTTCTAGCGGTTCCCTCACTATGAGAAGTAAAGCTACAGGGAACCAGGCAGAGGGCCTTCTCGGTAGCAGTACCCACCCTGTGGAATGCCCTCCCATCAGATGTCAAGGAGATGAGTAACTACACAACTTTTAGAAGACATTCGAAAGCAGCCCTGTATAGGGGAGCTTTTTAACGTGTAATGTTTCGTTATGTTTTTATATACATTGGAAGCCGCCCAGAGTGGCTGGGGCAACCCAGTCCGCTGGGCAGGATGCAAATAATAAACTATTAGTAGTAGTAGAGGTTTAAAGCCCATGACAGCCTAGAATCTGGACGCTTAAAGAACTGCCTTTCGCCTTTATGAACCTGCCTTTGCCTTAAAAATTGGCGGAAAGACTGTGGGCTTTGATTCTGAAAATGAAACAAACATCCCCACACTTAGCAGGGTTCAAGAGAAGGCCAAGTCCGAACTCATTTGCCTCTGGTGTGCTCCATTTTCTATGTGGGCACATTTATTTGTTCTTCGCATGGTTGAGCATTCAGGTCAGACAATCCCCACTCCCGCGAACTGAGCGGTGCAGCCCCGAGGCCGAATTCCCACCCTGTAAGTCCACCTCCCCAACCTCACACTTTTCTCAGCGCCGCTTGCGCTCATGCCTTACATTGGGCCGCGCACTCAGCGCAGCAGTGAAGCAGTCCACAGCCTTTTCGTACTCGCTGCTCAGGTTGAAGAGAACGCCCAGGCCACACTGCACATCAGGGTCCACGGCAGAGGTGTTGCTACGCACAGCCGCCAAAAAGAGCTCCTTTACTTCCACAAAGAGAGAGCTGGGGCACGTCCGGAAAGGAGAGAGAGATGTACAGGTAAAAAAAAGGTAAAGGACCCCTGGACAGTCAAGTCCAGTCAAAGGCGACTATGGGGTTGCGGCGCTCATCTCGCTTTCAGGCCAAGGGAGCCGGCGTTTGTCAACAGCTTTTTCCAGGTCATGTGGTCAGCAGGACTAAACCACTTCTGGCGCAACGGAACATCGTGACGGAAACCAGAGTGCACGGAAACGCAGTTTACCTTCCCACCTATTTATCTACTTGCACTGGCATGCTTTCGAACTGCTAGGCCTTCTCGGTAGTGGCACCCGCCCTGTGGAACGCCGTCCCACCAGATGTCAAAGAGAAAAACAACTACCAGACTTTTAGGAGACATCTGAAGGCAGCCCTGTTTTAGGGAAGCTTTTAATGTTTAATAGATCATTGTATTTAAATGTCTTGTTGGAAGCCGCCCAGAGTGGCTGGGGAAACCTAGCCAGATGGGTGGGGTATAAATAATAAATTTATTATTATTATTATTATTATTATATTATTATTATTATTATTACTACTACTACTACCGTGTTTCTCCAAAAATAAGCCATACCCCCAAAATAAGCCATACCCCCAAAATAAGCCATACCCCCAAAATAAGCCATAGTGATAGGCAGTTTAACCTTGTAGGTTAAACTGTACCATACTGAATGAATAATAATAAAAAAGACATCCCCTGAAAATAAGCCACCATGTGTTTTTTTGAGGAAAAATAAATATAAGACAGTGTCTTATTTTTGGAGAAACACGGTAGGTTGGCAGGAGCTGGGATAGAGCAACAGGAGCTCGCCCTGTCACGGGGATTCAAACCGCTGACCTGATCAGCAAGCCCAAGAGGCTCAGGGGTTTAGAACACAGTGCCACCCGCGTCCCAGAGAGATATACAACAGGGTAACGAATCACAGAATAGCTGGAAGGGAGCCCTGATGGTCAGCCGGGCCACACCCCTGCTGTGAGGAGCCCCACCTGTATTTCCCAAGTCCCCTTCCATCCTCGCTTTCCCCCGTTCCCCAGACTCACTCGGTTAAAAGGGAGCCCAGGATGCGCTTGGAAGGCCCGAGGCCTGGGCCTGGGCTCCCCGCTTCCTCCTCCTCCTTCCCTATCAGGTGAGCGTAGGCTGGCTTGTGGCGCAACCAGTCGCGCAGGGTCTCGCAGGCCTGCTTCTGCAGCGACTCATTGGTGAAGCTGACCGCCAAAGCCATGAGCGCCGTGAGGTTCCCGGGCTGCAACTCCAGGCACCTGTGGGGAAAGAGGTCAAAGCACGCAAGTCAAAAAACTGAAGGGGATCATTTCTGTAACCTCAGGAGGAGGAGGAGGAGGAGGAGGAGGAGGAGGAGGAGGAGGAGGAGGAGGAGGAGGAGGAGGAGGAGGTTTCTTGTTTCTCCTCATCTCATACCATTCTTACAAAAAAAAATAGCAGCCCAGCTGGCTAGGAGGGTCCAGGCTCCCTCCTGAAATGCAGACCCTCCCCAGCTGGTTGATCTGCAGCAGCTATTGCAAATGTGCTGGCTGCAGAGAGCTCCTACAGGTGAAACTCGAAAATTATGATATGGTCGAAAAGTGCATTGCTTTCAGTAATGCAACTTTTTATTTTTTTATTTTTATTTTTATTTTTTACAAATGTTTTCTTTTGGAAATTCCACAGTAATAAAACAAATAGTTACAATAATAAAAAAATAAACATCGCTATTACATTTCATTAATTACATTCCATTTATAATTGACCCAGCTAACGACAAACAATTACAATTACAACAAATAAAAGGCTTGACATATCTTGCTTTGCATGCCATGCATCTATCTCATATGCTGGTTTCACCTTTTAAGCTGCGTTACTGAAATAAACGCACTTTTCGACGATATTCTAATTTTGCGAGTTTCACCTGTAAGCCTGGAAATTTGTAACAAAATAAAGCTCTTCCCCCACAAGGAGGTTTGCAACTGGGCAGCATTGAGAGATGGACCTCTGCCACGAACATGTGTTTTCTGTCCTGTTAACTCTCAGGTTTTCATGCTAAAATGAGGTGTGGCGAGTGTCTGCCAAAAGCTCAGGAACTGTGAGGGAACTCTATGGGCTGCCATCAGTCACGCCAAGAAAAAATCTAATTCTTCACAGCTTCCTGGCCATTCTTTGGCTCTGCTTCCCCCCCCCCCCCAGCTGTCATCCTTCCTTTGCTACTATCCTGCAGTTTGAGCACAGTGTCAAACTACTGTCTCATCTCCTGATGCCAAATAAAATTTACGACCATAATATTGTATTTTTCAAAGGACGTCTTACACCAGATACTTGCGTAACCTGTTTGTTCTGCTTGCTTTCCACAATGGGTTTGCTGTTCCTGGCCCAAAAGAGAGCAGAATCGCAGTGGCCTTGCATAAATCTATGGTGCAGCTACAGTTAAGAGTACTATATACAGTTCATCTCAAAACAAGGGACTAACGATAGAGCGGAAAGAAATGCAGAGAAGGGCAAGCAAAATGATCAGAATTTGGGGGAGGACCGTCCCTAACAGGAAAAAGGCTTGAAATATTTTAGTTTATAAAGCAAAGGAAGACAACTAGGAACAAAATAGAAAGCTTTAGTGATTGCACTGTCTTTAGGGTCCAGCCAAGGTTCAGGAACTCAAACAAAAAGCAATTCTTCATAAAAACATTTTAAAAAATTATTTTAAAAAAACAAGGTTTGTTGGAGAAAAGGGGTTTCAGATGACAACACAATTTAAAGCAACTCAGAAGGAAAGAAAACAACAAAACTATCTTATCTGGCTAAAGATTAAGTAACACACAAGATACTGGAAGTTGAGCAGCAGGGCAGACTTCAATCTGGAATCATGACAGGAACCTTTGCGATGAAAGCTACTACACAATAGCCCAAAGCCCAAATTTAAGTGAATGCTGGGCCCAGGTCTCATAACCCGAGGCAGCCAATCAGGATGTCCAATTGGTACAGCCTTCGAGAAAATGGGCATTCACCCCTCCCATCCTAAAGGAGCAAACATCTGTATGCATCACGAGTTCTCAACTCATTTTCCTTAGTTTTGGACTTGAGAGCCTGTTAAGGAACATCTGCGCTCCGATCCGTTAGTCCAGAATTTCTAGCAGCTTCCAAAAAACCCAAACAAATTAGGTTTAAAGGGACTGTTTCTCCACTAGGGATAACATCACAATATATCACTAACTAATATATCATTGTTTTAAATAAGGACAAAACTATATAAAGGTGAACAGTAGCAATGGGCGATACCTGGTTTTCAAAATTGTGATATATCATTTGCTAAACATTGAGATATATCACAATGTCCGAAATAAGGATGGAGGTGTGTAGAGGCATTGGCTGGCTTCACAGTTTTCCCCATACAGTACTGTGATTTTTTGCAAAGCACACACACACACACACACCATGATTCGCAATCTATCGCCAGGTTGAAAAGTTATGAAACTGTTATCATAATATGGAGTTCAAACTAGTTTTGTACGCTATATCAATATATCGCCCAGAGCTATTCTCTTATAAATTCTCTCTTAAAAAGGTAAAGGGACCCCTGACTATTAGGTCCAGTCGTGACCGACTCTAGGGTTGCGCGCTCATCTCACATTATTGGCCGAGGGAGCCGGCGTACAGCTTCCAGGTCATGTGGCCAGCATGACAAAGCCGCTTCTGGCAAACCAGAGCAGCACATGGAAATGCCGTTTACCTTCCCGCTATAGCGGTTCCTATTTATCTACTTGCATTTTGATGTGCTTTCGAACTGCTAGGTTGGCAGGAGCTGGGACCAAGCAACGGGAGCTCACCCCGTCACAGGGATTCGAACCGCCGACCTTCTTATCAGCAAGCCCTAGGCTCAGTGGTTTAGCCCACAGCGCCACCTGGGTCCCTTAAAATTCTCTCTTACAAAGGCTTATAAATTCTTGAATGGAGTTTCCCTTTCTCATATCAATGCTAGGACTCAGGTCATGGAAGAATGAGATTTAAGGTTTCAATATACCACCAGCATCTCTAGCCATTTGGTTTCAGGCGTCATCCTGGACTTTGCCTCTGCAATTCCCAAAAAAGAAGCACAACCTCAAGGTGTTACTACGCCAGGCAGGTTACTCACCGCCTGAGAGCACTGATGGCTGAAAGCTCCTGCTCATTCTCTGCTTGTGTCGTTCCCAGGTACTGCCAGGCCTGAAACGGAGATATGACAAGGAGTCAGGGCTGTTTTCTCTCTGCTTACCAGCAGTGCTGAAGGGGAGGGGCGAGTCCCCAACTTTTGAAACATTTCTGCATCCTCTCCCCCAAAGTGCCCAACTTCTCAGCGCTCTGAAAGGGAAGCCCATCGTCCACAGCCGGGCAACTAAGCAGCTAGCACAGTGCAACAAAGCAATGAGCACTGACCCAGTTTGTCTTGACAAAGGGCCAACACACACACACCCGGGATCCTTCCCCAGCCTGGCCTAATCCCAAGGAGAGGAGAGGAGACCTGGCTCCGCCTCCCTTCACTCACCTCCATGTGATCCGGGTTCTGCTGCACAGCAGCCTCAAAGTACAAGACGGCATTGGGGAGGTCGCCCTCCTCCAGGCACTTCAGCCCTTCCTCAAAGGCCTGGGGATGATCACGCACGGGGTTCTCTTCTTCAAACTGGTATCCCTACCAGGGAGGGAGAGTAAAGTTGTTGTTGTTGCTTTTAAAGTGGATCTTGCAGCAATTTTATTCAAGGGGCAGAGGAACACAAGACCATTCATTCGTCACATAGCAAGGAGACGCTTCCCCAGAGCCCAAAGAGGACATTCTCTTTGGGCTCCAAGGAGGATTTCCTCATGAGCAGGAGGGGCAGAATGGCTTTGTTGAGGGCTGCTCAGCTTCCCTGCCTAACAGCTGGTGTGTGGGGTAGCGCAGCAGCAGCAGCTGCTTCCCTGTGATCAGCTGTTCACCTCCAACAAACACTCTCCAGGGTGCTCCCCACTTCTGAGTTCTCGGCACCGTGTGTGTCATGCACAAGTTGGGAGTTGCTTGTACCTCCATTTTATATTTTATTTATGAAGGTTACTTCGCAAGTTATTATTATTATTATTGATTCAATTTATACACGGAGTTTATCAAAAGATCCTAGGGCGGTGTACAACATTGAAAATACATCACAGAACACCAATGATAAAAACAAAATACAGTGGAACCTCGGTTTTCGAACGTCATCTGTTCCGGAAGACCGTTCAACTTCCTAAACGTTCGAAAACTGAGGATCAAAGGGCTGTCGGCAAATTCAATGGAGAAAAATGAGACGCGCTAAAAAACGGAAGCATTCACTTCTGGGTTTTCAGCATCCAAAACTTTTGGCAGCTGAGACGTTCGAAAACAGGGGTTCCACTGTAAAAAGTATAACGGCAGACAGCCTAATAATAAAACAGTAATCATCATAGGTCATAGTCTAGCACAGGCCATAGATCAGGCATCCCCAAACTCAGCCCTCCAGCTGTTTTGGGACTACAATTCCCATCATCCTTGACCACTGGGGATGTTAGCGAGGGATGATGGGAGTTGTAGTCCCAAAACAGCTGGAGGGCCGAGTTTGGGGATGCCTGCCATAGATTATTTAATAGCCATAGGCCTGGGTAAAGAGCCAGGCAAGCCTCTCTGGGGAGAGCATTCCACAGACGGAGCCACCACAGAAAAGGCCAGCTCTCTTGTTGCCACCCTCTGAACCTCTCTGGGATGAGGGACATAGAGAAGGGCCTCAGATGACAAGTGCAGGGCGAGGGCATTGTAGTTACTAAGCACTGTATAATTAAACACACACAGAGAGAATTCTGTACCCACTTGCTCACAATCTGAAGTTGAGCAACCGATAGGGATGAGCAGGCCGGGGGGGTGGGGTGGAGAAGGAGAAGGCCCCAAGCAGAGCCTCCGCAGGAGTACCTTGTCATAAGTGGAGCTGGCAAGATCCTCGTAGTCTGTTAGCCAAGGGTGAGCCTCTGCATCTCGCTTGGCCATCTCCTCCCACTCAGCCTGGAGCTTGTCCCAGAAGTCCACATCTGACTAAAGAAGAGGGGGAAAGGAAGATGAGGGGAACCCACCAGGTGTCTCTCAAATAAACGCAGCAAAAGTCTCACTCCAAGGGAGCCCTGCTCCCACCGGGGGTTACGTTACCTCCACAGCAGTCTTGGCTTCCTCAAAATCGGTCTCCAGGCCCAGCGTGTCCGCAGAGTGTGCAAACTGATCTACCCAGGCTTCGGATGTGTTCTAGAAAGAGAACATAGCAGGAAGGTTCTTTCCCCCCATCTCAAAGATAAAGGGTGCAGCCCTGTCCCATTTCTTGGCAAACAATATGGCAGGCACAACGTAGTGTAAAAATCTGGGCCTACAGGACAGAATCATCACTGGAAGGTCTGCGCTGTGGGTCTTCTCTTCCCCTAGACTACATGCACACTGCTCTCTGTGGAAGTTGACACTCCTGGCCCCCAGTTCTACTCCCAACACTGAAGACGTTGGTTACTGGCCACACAAGAGCATGTTGCAAAGAAGCACACAGCCCGTGAGCAGCAGAGCTCTACCTGTTGGGAGTCCTACCTGCTGCTGTATAAACTCAGTTGCCCATTGTTCTGCCTGATCCTGGTTTCTGGGGGTAATGGTCACCCGATTTGCCTCGATGGACACCCTCCCATCTCCAATCTGGCGGACAAACTTTAGGAACTGCGTGAAGAAAGGAGACACAGGTAGAGAGACCATCACCATTCATCCCGCGGCACAATCTCTTCTATCTGAACTAGCCTGGACTGAGCAGAGCCAGCAGGAAAGAAAAGAAGAGACACATTCGGCTACCCTGAAGGAAAAGGAACCGGGGAGCCGGTCCCTCTCAAGTGGTAGCCGCTTAAAACAGTTGAACAGGATCAGAAACTCTCATTTCCTTGAAAGCAACGCCAAGAATAACACCAGGCTGGAAGGTCTAGGTCAGGGATCCCCAAACTGCGGCCCTCCAGATGTTTTGGCCCACAACTCCCATGATCCCTAGCTAACAGGACCAGTGGTTGGGGAAGATGGGAATTGTAGTCCAAAACATCTGGAGGGCCAAAGTTTGGGGATGTCTGGTCTAGGTCATGGGTTCCCAAACTAAGGCCCGGGGGCCGAATGCGGCCCAATTGCCTTCTCAATCCGGCCCGCAGACGGTCCGGGAATCAGTTTTTACATGACTGGAATGTGTCCTTTTTAAAAAAATGCATCTCTGGGTTATTTGTGGGGCAAAGGAATTCGTTCATTCCCCCCCTA
Organism: Zootoca vivipara; assembly: GCF_965207765.1. Taxonomy (NCBI): domain Eukaryota; kingdom Metazoa; phylum Chordata; class Lepidosauria; order Squamata; family Lacertidae; genus Zootoca; species Zootoca vivipara. Next base: position 15,758,841 of record NC_142598.1, read on the forward strand.
ATATAGTCCGTCCCCCCACAAGGTCTGAGGGACAGTGGACCGGCCTCCTGCGAAAAGGTTTGCTGACCCCTGGGACTCTAGGCCCAACTCCCACCCTACCTCAAAGCCCTTTCTGCCAACCTTTTGCCCTGGATTGGAAGCAAGAAGATCAGGGAACATCTGAATCCCAATTCTTAAAACAAGACTGCCATTTTTCAAGGAGTGAAGGCAGAGAAAGGAGAGGTGTGTGGGGAGAAGAATGTGTGAGTGTAGACAGACATAAATATTTTGAGGAGGAAACAAAACGTTGCCTCCTCTGAGGGTCTTCTGCTGGTTCCCCCATTGCGAGAAGCGAAGTTACAGGGAACCAGGAAGAAGGCCTTCTCGGTAGTGGCGCCCTCCCTACAGATGTCAAGGAGACAACTTTTAGAAGACATCTGAAGGCAGCCCTTTACTGGGAGGTTTTTAACGCTTGATGTTTTTATTTTATTTTTAGATACGCTGTAAGCTGCCCAAGAGTGGCTGGGGAAATCAGATGGGCGGGCACTCTGATGGTCAAGCACTCATATTATCTGTGCCCAGTTCCCTACGAAGACAACTCTAGTCTCTTTTTTTTTTACCTCAGAGTCATTCAGTTTTGGGTCATCCACTTTTGCGAGAAACTCATTGGCAGTTTTCTTGAGGTCTTCTTCAGGCTGGTATTCCTCATACCTATGATCAGAAAGAATAAACGTGGTTCAGGAGCAAGCTAGGAAGGTGCTATGTACTGAAGTGTTTGGGCACACCATCACAAAAATAAACCTTTGGTGTGTTTATTTTATATCTCCCACCCCTCCAGTTTGCAATGCAGTTTATAAAACGATCAGTACACAACCATTTCAATAACAGCATTTGAAAGACTATGAAAATGGCAGAAAGCAGCCTACAAGAGCAACAAAAACTAAAGCCATAATTAGGAACAGAAACAAAAAGGCAAATGAAGTGAAAGGCAAGGCCAGAGGGCAGGGAGAGTCCTCCTCTCTGGAGAGAGATTTCCATATCACAAAATGGCTGTCCCTGGGAAAGGAGCCTCTAAAGATCATCAAAGTGTTTGGCCTCCTTAAGAGGGAGAAGGTGGTCCAAAGTCAGGCATCCCCAAACTGCGGCCCTCCAGATGTTTTGGCCTACAACTCCCATGATCCCTAGCTAGCAGGACCAGTGGTCGGGGAAGATGGGAATTGTAGTCCAAAACATCTGGAGGGCCGAAGTTTGGGGGTGCCTGTCCAAAGTCATAAAGGGCTTTCAAAGTTAAGGACCTATGTTTTCAGTAATGCCCAGAATACACCATGAACCTGGGGGGGGGGGGGAATCCTTAAGCCCTGATTATGTTGCATTTTCCCAGTGTGAATCAGTCACATTCTGCTCCAGGTGAGATTTCAGAGTAGCCTTCAAAGGAGAGCTCCCCATATAAAACATTGCAGTAGTCCAACCTAAAGGTTAACAAAAGATAGGTAACAGCAGCCATTTCTAAGCCGCTCCCTTATTAAATGCCTTTCTCCATTCAGTTCACTATAATTCTATTCAATGTGGCAGGGCAACATGGAAAACATCAACAACCCAGAGAGCTTCAAGGTTCTTTGTCTCACTGATCCAAAAAGCCTTTTAAAAAATACATTAAACTGAAGACCTCTCTGTCATGGTGGAATTTTAAACCTTTCCCCCTGGGGCTGCAGGAGAAGCCAGTTGCTTCATGAAAATGGAACTGCCATACCAAAATAAAAAACTTAGTTGGTCTTTAAGGTGCTGCTGAAAGGATTTTTTTTATTTTGTTTCGACTATGTCAGACCAACACGGCTACCTACCTGTAACTGTCAACACAGAACTTGGGCAGTGCTACTCTGAGCTGCAGCGTGGATCAAATCCCAATATCTCGTCGACGTCACTGCAGGAAGTAGCAGCGGAGGTACTCACCATTTATCAGCCAGGGTCTGATCTTCTGATTCACCCAGCCACAACTTCTCCTCCGACTGCTCCAAATATTCTTCGGCCCACTTGGCAGGAGACACAGACAAGGGATCTTTGAAGAAACAATAATAAAATAACAATAAATAATAATAATAATAATAATAATAATAATAATAATATTTATACCCCACCCATCTGGCTGGGTTTCCCCAGCCACTCTGGGTGGCTTCCCAATAGAATATTAAAAACACGATAAAACATCAAACATTAAAAACTTCCCTAAACAGGCCTGTCACCCTCTCACCAACACCTGCCCCACCTGTAACCTCAGCAATGAACTCCTGGGACCAATCGGCTTCATTGTAATCCGTTGAGACGTCCACTGTACTGTCGGCAGCGCCAAGGAATTCCTGCGCCCAATTCTCCGACAAAGCTAAGGCCGCCACACCTGGAGCTGAGAAGAGGAAGCCGGAGGGAGTCAGAAATGCGCTAGCTCAGGTGCTAGCATCCTACTGCCCACAAGGATGAGAGAAGTCCCAATGGCTTCCCTGTCCTTGTCCTTCTTCCCAATCCATCCCCTTTCTTGGGGGGTACATCCCCCTCAATGGCCGCCATTCACCCAAGAAATATTTTGCTGGTCTCTTGTTCATGCTATGACTCCCAGGACAGGCCTCTCTTACCTCTCTGTGGAGCCTGCCGGAAGCTGGATTGCTCAATTTCCTGCATCTCGGCCAGCAGGTCATCCATCTTGAATGTTTGTGGGGCACGGGACAGAAGGGGGCCATTCTGCTCTTGAAGGAACTCTGCCACCAGCTGCCAGAAAACATAACGTCAGCATGTGTTGTGGCCGGGTGATCTATCGTCCCAAACCAGTTGAAGGCCAAATCGTTACAGTGGTACCTCGACTTACGAACGACTCGACAACCGAATTTTTCGACTTACGAATGGGGCAAATGGCCGCACGCTTACGAATTTCTCGACATCTGAACGGAAACCGTGGCGGTTTTAGATAGGGTTTTTTTGACTTACGAATTTTTAGATGGGGTTGCTTCGACTTACGATTTTCTCCGTTTCCAATGCATTCCTATGGGAAATCGCGTTTCCAATGGCGCTTTTCGACTTAACGAATTTTCCGACCTATGAAGGTGCCTTCGGAACGGATTAAATTTGTAAGTCGAGGCACCACTGTATATCCGTTTCATAATTTTTGAGCTGGCATGATATTGTGAATCATGGTGTGTGTTAGGGCTGGGTGGTGTATCGTCCAAAACCAGCTTGAAGTCTATATTGCGATATCGGTTTCATAATTTTTGAGCTGGTGATGTATCTCGAATCATGACACGTGTGTGTGTGTGTGTGTGTGTGTGTGTGTGTGTGTGTGTGTGCTAGGCAAAAATCACAGTGTGGGAAAAGAAGCTTCTCTCGATTCCTGCAGCCCCTGTTAGGTCTGCCAGCTCAGCTCTCCCGTCTCATGCAGGGGGGCAGCGAGTCGCGAGAGCAGGTACTGGGGAAAAATCACGACGCAGAAAAAACCGCGAAGCCTGCCAATGCCTCTACATAGCTCCATCCTTATTTCAGATGTTGTAGTAACATATTGGTATACCGTGATGTTTAGCCGGTGATATTTCATGATCTTGAAAACCAGTTATCTCCCAGCCCTAGCATGTGTGCGAGGAAACAATACTGAGTGGGTCAGGGAGAAGGAGGAAAACAAAGAAAAGAAACACAGGACGTCTTACTTCATCTCCAGAGGCTCTTCCAAGAGGTTTGGACACCTGCAAAAGAGGAAAAGATTGTTACCCGATGGCAGAATAGAAATCGCAAAGGATAAAAGCAGGCATCCCCAAACTTCGGCCCCTCCAGATGTTTTGGACTACAATTCCCATCTTCCCCGACCACTGGTCCTGTTAGCTAGGGATCATGGGAGTTGTAGGCCAAAACATCTGGAGGGCCGCAGTTTGGGGATGCCTGGATTAAAGAGTTGCACCCCCCAACGAATTTGTGCTTTCTTTATCCCTATGCTTTTTTTTTTACAATTTCAGGACAAATGGGTATTATCCATTTTTAAAATAGGCAGAGATATGGGGGGAGGGAGATAAGAAGGCCTAGAATTAACCACCGAGGGATTATTTTCCTTTTTAATAAGAAAAAGCAGTGCTCCTGAACAGACCGACACTAACAGGAGTGTCCTTGGATGAGAGAGATATGATTCCCTGCCCCCCAAAGCGGTACCACTCTCTGAACCCCCCCTCTCCCCTTCCAGCTTTGCCAAACTTACCCCCTCAGGCACAGGGGCATTGGGAGGCCAAGCCCGGAGCCCCTCCTGCTGCAGACCTTTGTCCTGAGTGAAGTGGCTGGCCAGTTTCATCAGAGGATTGGAGCCTCCGCATTCCGGCTCCACCAGCTCCCTCATTGCCATGGCGGGAGGTAGGAGAAGGCCACAGCCCCACGGCGGCCCTCACCTGCCCAAAAGAGAAGCAATGGCAAACCGTGTAGAGTCACAAGGCTATTATTATTCAACTCCTGCACCAGGGTAATCTGGCGAGGCGAGTTTCCGACACTGATGCACTGGAGAGATTACTCAACGGACTGAAGATACGACTACACTCACAGCTTACGAACAGATTGCGTAGACTCTGCATGGACAAACATAATGACATTCGGAATGCGTTTATACAATCTATAGTACTGTGACTAAACATATACGTTCAGGATAACAACAAGCAAATATGGAATTGAAACTGTCTGTGTATATAGCAAGTCTAACTTTTCCTGCACTTCTTGTTTTATTGCTGCTTTATTTTGTTCAATTGAAATATTGAATTATTATTATTTTGAAGGCAGCCCTGTATAAGGAAGCCTTTTGATGTGTAATGTTTTATTATGTTTTTATGTATGTTGGAAGCTGCCCAATCAGATGAGTGGGATACAAGTAAAATTAATAATAATAATAATATACAAAAAAGCTTATATAAACCCATTGGACAGTGTTCTCGAAGCTACCAACATGAGTTTGACCAAACTGCGGGAGGCAGTGGAAGACAGGAGTGCCTGGCGTGCTCTGGTCCATGGGGTCACGAAGAGTCGGACACGACTAAACGACTAAACAACAACAACAACAACAACAACAACAGACAGGTTTACAAAAATCACCAACAACTGAGGCCCCATTTGCACTGCACATCTAAAGGGGGATCACATCAAAGCTTCCTCCAAATAATCGTGGGAACTGTTTGTGAAGGGCGTGACAGAGTTGTAACTCACAAAGTTCCCTCAGAGGAGGGATTGACTTTTAAGACACTCTGGGAACCCTAGCCATGTGAGGGGAACAGGGGTCTCCTAACAACAGCCGGGACCCTTCAACTACAGCTCCCAGGATTCTTTCAGGGGAAGTGGCAGGATCCTGCTTCAAATGTATGGTGTGGGTGGGGCCCAAGGGAGGCAGGACACGGGGAGACATTCCTCTGCCCACTTGCCTTGTATGCTGGAGCAACACACCCACACACCTACGAAGTAATCTGGAATAAGTGCCACTTGCAAATTATGCAACCTACCACTACCACCTGCAGCAGCCAAAAGCTCGAGGAGTGCCAAGTCCAACCAAAGGTTGAACCATCCTAGCTACAAGCCCGGGAGCCCCTTCACAGTACGTTTTCACACACACGCCTAAAAATGTAACCATGTGAATGCAACGACACACCCGCATCATGCAGGCACTTCGACTGGGGCAGTGGCAAACCCCAGAGGAGCCAAGTCCGAAGGGCCGAGGTCCCTTTGGGACCCTCCAAAGTAGATAAATAGGTATCGCTCCGGCGGGAAGGTAAATGGCGTTTCCGTGCGCTGCTCTGGTTCGCCAGAAGCAGCTTAGTCCTGCTGGTCACATGACCTGGAAAAACTGCCTGTGGACAAACGTCAGCTCCCTCGGCCAGTAAAGCGAGATGAGCGCCGCAACTCCAGAGTCGTCCGCGACTGGACCCAATGGTCAGGGGTCCCTTTACCTTTACCTCCCCCCCCCCCAAAAAAAGTTGATGGGCATGGTGTGCATGCAACTGCATCATGTGATGGATTCTGTGGGGCGGGGCTTACCTGGGCCCCCCAATATTTTATTCAAGTTTCACCCCTGGCAACTCCCACGTTCGGCTCTGGCCTCTCCCGACTCCTGGTGATGTGTAGAGGTGGAATGCGACTCTGCACATGCTCAGAAGTGCTCTCCCCGTGGCTACTTCGCAAAACCCAAGGGCTAAGCCTGGCATGGAAAAGAAGGTCCTCTAGGGCTGGTTGGAATTGGGGTGTGTGTGTGTGGATTCCAAGCCAAGCCCCCCAGGCACTCTCTTTCCACGCATCTCAGCAACGTCTGCACAGGGAGGCCGTGGGTGGGGCGGGCTTGATGCCTGGACCTTGCCGCTCCTCCCAGCTGCACGACGCCGCCCCCCAGCCGGGCTCCCCACCACCCACCCGCAAGCTTCGGGAATGGAAGCAAAACAACTCACCAGGCTTTGCAAGGCCTCGTTCCCTCCGGCTGCGGAGCCCCTTCCTCGGCTGGGTTCCTAACTCGGTGCGGGGGCGGGGGGATCGGCCAGGTGCTCGGATCCGGAGGTGGTCGGCGGCTGCGGGGTTCCTCCTCCGCCTCCTCCGCCCAATGGAACCCCGACCTGCAAACTCCCTGCCTGGATCTTGCAACATTCGCCAAGCAAGCAGGGAGGGGGCGGAGCCAGCTCTTAAAGGCACAGGCGCAACTCCGGTGGCCACCCGGGCGGGCCGCTGTTTGCAAGGTGGGGGGGGGAGGAGCTTGGCGTCGGAAGTGAAAGCCCACACGGGCTCCGCCAAGCGGCGCATGCTCCTTCCTCGGAGGTGGTTTCAGCTTTGCTGCTTGGGAGCGAGTCCCGCTGAGCTTGCAAAAATCGGCCTTTCTTAAAAGCCCTCTCCTGGGGCGCTCCCTCGGGACAGGGTCTGTTGCAGAGAAATCAAGGAGGGGGCTTGGATTGAGGCAGCGTTGGTTGTGGCATAAACTTCCGGGGATTAGGCTCCCTTTGATCAGGTGTGCACGCAGAAATACCTGAAATGGAGCAAATAAGATATTGCAGGTGGGGCAGTACCCACACACACAGAACTGCTCCGAGAGAAGGCAACTTTCAATGGAGCCATTAGGGGAAGGTAAAGTACCACAGTGCTCACTGGAAGGACAGATCCTGAAGCTGAGGCTCCAATACTTTGGCCACCTCATGAGAAGAGAAGACTCCCTGGAAAAGACCCTGATGTTGGGAAAGATGGAGGGCACAAGGTGAAGGGGACGACAGAGGACGAGATGGTTGGACAGTGTTCTTGAAGCTCCCAACATGAGTCTGACCAAACTGCGGGAGGCAGTGCAAGACAGGAGTGCCTGGCGTGCTCTGGTCCATGGGGTCACGAAGAGTCAGACACGGCTAAACGACTAAACAACAACAACAAAGTACCACTCCCCCCACATAGGAAGCTGGCATGCTATTTTATGTGACGTCAAAATATTGGTCCCTCTACCACAGGGTTGTCTACTGACTGGCAACAGTTTTTCAAGGCTTTTTTAGAGAGGGGTCTTCCCCAGTCCTGTTGGGAGATGCCAAGAACTGATCATAAGACCATTTGTATGCAAAACATGTGTTCTTCTGCTGACCTATAGCCTTTACTCCTGCTATTTCTCTTGGAAAAAGCACACCTTCCAGAAAAGAGCTCAGGCAATGCCGGATTTTGGCATCAATCCACCAGGAGACACAGCAGTGAGGGAGGCAGCTGACTGAAACTGCCTCAAACTGTCAGGCACAGTGCCATGAATCAACACCCCCTTACTCAAGAGGCCATGGGCGTAGCCAGGATTTATTTGGGGGGGGCAGGACACCCAAAGACAACCCAATATTCCCCCCTTCCACAACACCTTTAGAGGTCATCAGATACCAATTGGCCAAAGATCTAAAGCGGAATGTTTTTGCCTGGGGCCTAAAGGGCCTTATAGGTTAGCCCAGGCATCCCCAGACTTCGGCCCTCCAGATGTTTTGGACTACAATTCCCATCTTCCCCAACCACTGGTCCTGTTAGCTAGGGATCGTGGGAGTTGTAGGCCAAAACATCTGGAAGGCCGCAGTTTGGGGATGCCTGGGTTAGCCCCAAAAACCGTGAACTTTACTCAGTAGCAGATTTGCAGCCAGTACAAATCTTGCAAACAGCATGCAAATATATAAATAACAGCCAGTCCCAATTAAAAAGCTTGCTGCTCAGTCAGGGACCAACTGAAGTTTCTATTCCTGGACTGTTTTCAAAGGCAGTCCCACATATAGCACGTTCTTGGGAGAAGGCCAGGGCTCACGGATATACAGGAGATCTAGGCTGTGCTGGGCAAGATTTATGTCTGCAATTCTAGAGAACTGCTGCCAGTCAGAGCTGACGGTACTGAGCTAGGTGGACCAATGTTCTGACTCAGTACAAGGCTGTTTCTGATGTTCCGGTGCTGCAGTAATTGATAATAAAGAAACTGTTAGGAGCTCAAAGTTCTTCACATACGTAACCTTCAACAAGTGGTACAATAGCGCATTCAGGTATGCCAATATTATATGGTTGGGATATTTATAGGAAGGAGCAGAGAGAACGATGGGTTGCCATACCAGAAATCACCCTATCAGGGAGTGAAGTTGGATGAAATTGGAACCAGGCATTTTCCTGCTCATAGCTCACACCATTCCTCAGGTTCATCTGATGGCGCTCTAGTACTTCTATAAAATCCCACTGTTACACCACAACATATTTGCACTAAAACAACTTCATCCCAGAAGGCAGCCCTGTATGGGGAAATTTAAACACATGTTTTATTCTGTTTCCATCACTGCAAGATGTGAGGTTGCAGGGAACCAGGCAGAAGGCCTTCTCGGTGGTGGCACCTGCCCTGTGGAACGCCCTCCCTTCAGATGTCAAGGAAATAAACAACTACCTGACTCCTAGAAGACATCTGAAGGCAGCTCTGTAGAGGGAAGTTTTTAATGTTTGATGTTTTATTCTGTTTTTAATCTGTTCGGAGCCATCCAGAATGGCTGGGGAAACCCAGCCGAATGGATGGGGTATAAATAATAATAAATTTTATTATTAATATTAATATTAATATATGTTGAAAGCCGCTCAGAGTGGCTGGGGCAACCCAGTCAAATGTGTAAATAATATGATGATGTAGGGTATAAATAGTATTATTATTATTATTATTATTATTATGGAATAGGATGTCCCTATTTTCATCAGCCCTGAGTGCTCACTGGAAGGACAGATCCTGAAGCTGAGGCTCCAAGACTTTGGCCACCTCATGAGAAGAGAAGACTCCCTGGAAAAGACCCTGATGTTGGGAAAGATTGAGGGCACAAGGAGAAGGGGATGATGAGATGGTTGGACATTGTTCTTGAAGCTACGAATATGAGTTTGACCAAACTGCGGGAGGCAGTGGAAGACGGGAGCGCCTGGCGTGCTATGGTCCATGGGGTCACGAAGAGTCGGACACGACTAAACGACTAAACAACAACAAATTTTCATCAGAGAAATATTGGAAGGAACTGTACTCTAGTGGGGGCACTAATGTAAATAAGGGTCTTGCCATGTGAAACAGGCCTGTATCATCTTAAGAGAAGTACATGCAGATGTTGGTATCTTGAGGCACAAACACTTATAGTGGGTTAGTGGAGAAGCTTCATTTTAGACCTCTTGAAAAGCTCCTTTAAAAGGGAGTGCTTCCCAAGATGAACTGTGCCAGAGAGAGATGAGCAGATTCCCTCTTGCACTGCCTAATGGACTGCAGGGCACCAGCCTGGGGAAGGCCAGTAATTGGGACTAACCGTGAGACAGGGACCTCATTGTGAACCAAGGGGCCGGGAGATGCTCACAAAAGATACAAAGGGGCCACATTTCACTACTGACAGAAGAAAAGAACCAGGCATGTTAATCTGTTCTGGAGAACAAAGTGCAACCTAGTCAGACTGCGCTAGAGGGAGAGGTCAAATCCAGTCAGCTAGAAATAAAGACTTTGCCGGATCAGCTGTTACAAAATACGTCAGGCAGATGTAAAAAGTCCACTGGTAAAAAACCAGGTCAGCCTAAGGTGTTTTGGCACTTGAGGCAAACCCGAAATGGTGCACCCTCCCTGCCTGGGAAGAAGGGGTGAGTGTAGATCTACACATCAGGAACAAGACAGGAAGAAAGACTGATACTGGGATCTGCTGCTCTTGAGGATCCTGCTGTCTGAGGCCGTTGCCTCACCTTGCCTCATAGGTAGACTGGCCCTGGGCAGAAGACTCAGCAAGATCTAGCAAACCTGGGATTAGCCCGCTGAGCTAGGAAAAGAGCAAACTTTTTAAGTGTGGAAGAGTTAACTAAGGTTTCCCAAAGTTGGGTCTCCAGCAGATGTTTTTGGACTACAACTCCCATCATCCCTAGCTAACAGGACCAGTGGTCAGGGATGATGTGAACTGTAGTCCAAAAGCAGCTGGAGACCCAAGCTTGAGAAACCCTGAGTTAAACCAATAGTCCATGGTCAGATTTATCTACAGAAGCCCATTTCATTCAATGAGAGAAAAATCTTTGGGAGGTCTATCAAACCCGGTTTAATGCTTGGAACGTTTGCTTATAGAGAAACAGAGAAGGGACATTTCCATGTTTGCACTACTGAGGTGCTGCTGCACCCCCACATTTTGCTGGAACTAAAGGGGTGCTTCTACAGCACTCTGTTATCCGGCATTGCCACATACCAGCGCCAACAACTTTCTATACTTAAGAATTAAATCTCAATAAGCAGTGTCCTGCAACTTTAATTGGAAGTTACCTCCCTGTGGCTTCTGCCTTCTTTTTAATTATTAGCCCCTCTTCATTGGGGGAGGGAGCGAGACTTTAAAGGTTGGTTTCCTCTCATAATTTCTACCAGCCCAGAGGCGGCTGGTAGTTTCCAAACATGACATCCCGCATTCTTTTTTTAAAAATAATAATTTTTATTAACTTTTAACAAACAAAACAAAACAAAAACAATTTTTTATACAATTCCTCTTATATTCCCCCATCTCAGTTCGTTCGCTCTGCTGAGCTATGACTTCCCTCCCTCCCGTCATTTGGCTTTATTTCTCACTCTTATCTTGCAGTTCCTTTTTACCCACATTTTAAATCAGTTCATAGGATTTATTTCAGTCCTGCAAGTGTCTTTAAACTTCTACATTTTTTCTCTATATAGTCAATGAATTTATTCCATTCCCTTTGAAACTTTGTCTCTCCCTGGTTACGGATCCCGCAGGTCAACTTTGCTAACTCTGCATAGTCAATCATTTTCGTCTGCCACTCCTGAATCGTCAGTATCTCTTGTAATTTCCATTTTTTGGGACTAACAAAGTCCTTGCCGCGGTTGTAGAATACATAAATAATCTCTGATCTCCTTTTGCTATATCCTCTCCCATTAGTCCCAATAGAAAAGCTTCAGGTTTTTTTGGGAAAGGCTTGTAAACCATCATTGTGTGGCTTGTACATCATTGTGTGGCTTGTACATCATTGTATGGCTTGTAAACCATCATTGTGTGGGATGTTGGTGTATAGAGATTCCACATCCATAGTGGCTAGTATAGCATTGTTAGGAAGATTGTTCAAAGATTGTATTTTCCTCAGAAAATCTGTGGTGTCACGTACGTAGCTGGGAGCACTGATAGCATATGGTTTCAGAACAGAGTCCATATAGCCGGAAACACCCACTGTAATGGTGCCAATACCTGAGATGATGGGGCGTCCTGGATTTCCTGGTTTGTGTATTTTAGGTAGAAGGTAGAAAGTTCCTGGTCGAGGTTCCGCTGGTGTGTTTGTGAGGATCTGTTCTTGGATGTGTAGGGGTAGCTCCTTGACAATCTTGTTCAGTTCTTTTTTGTATGCTTGTGTGGGGTCTGAGTCCAATTTCATGTAAAAGGCAGTATTGGAAAGTTGTCTGTGGGCCTCTTGGATGTAATCAGTTTTGTTCATGATGACGACAGCTCCACCCTTGTCTGCCTCTTTAATTATAATGTCTGGGTTGTTCCTGAGATTTTCTATGGCTCTCCTTTCAGCATGGTTTAGATTTTGTTGTAAGTGATGGTGTTTTCTGCGGGGACCTGGAAGCATTTTTCCGCCGTTTACGCCTGAAGGAGTATTTTCATCACAAACAAGAACAAGACAAAGTAGAACAAACTACATCCCCACAACACAACACCTCTCAACTTACTGGGGAACAACCATCACCCTCCAAACACATTAATGAACAGAACATCGACCACTAACCACCACCGAAAAGATGTTACACAAAAAGGGACTCCACGTGGACCCCTCCTGATGGACGCAATACCACACTAGATCTGTACATCGACTGCTTCCGCCACAGAATCCAAACGGATGTGACCAGAAAACACCATCACTTACAACAAAATCTAAACCATGCTGAAATGCTGAAAAGCCATAAGGAACACCATTTCAGATAAAACCACAGCGGACTTTGCTACCAAACTCTGCCACTTTGTCCTTACCCACAACCACTTCAAATTTGGTGATGACCTGTTCCTCCAGATCAGCGGCACAGCCATGGGCACCCGCATGGCCCCACAGTATGCCAACATCTTCATGGCAGACTTAGAACATCGTTTCCTAGACTCCTACCCACTCAAACCTCTCTTGTACCTACGATACATTGACGATATTTTTATTATCTGGACACATGGACAACAGACCCTGGAAACCTTCCACCAGACATTCAATGACTTTCACCCCACCATCAACCTAACAATGAACCAATCTATGCAAGAAATACATTTTTTGGACACTACTATAAAAATACAGGATGGACGTATAGACACCACCTTATACAGAAAACCAACTGACCGACAAACATATCTACATGCTTCTAGCTACCATCCCAAACATACCAAACAATCCATCGTATACAGCCAGGCCCTACGTTACAACCGTATCTGTTCCAACTCTACAGACAGAGAATCTCACCTAAGAGATCTACAGCAAACCTTTTTAGAACTAAAATATCCACCTGATGAAGTTAAACAACAGATCAACAGAGCCAGACTGATACCTAGGGAGAACCTGCTGCAAGACAGACCCAAAAAAGAAAATAACAGAACACCACTAGTCATCACATACAGCTCCCAAGTTAAAACAGTACAACGCATCATCAGAGATCTACAGCCTCTCCTGGACAATGACAGCTCCCTTTCTCAAGCTCTGGGAGGAAGACCTTTCATTGCCTACAGACAGCCACCCAATCTTAAACAACTCCTCACCCACAATAATACAACCACCAGACTTAACATGGACACTGGTACCAGAGCCTGCAATAAACCCAGATGCCAACTTTGCTGCCACATACACCCAGACAACACCATTACTGGCCCCAACAACATCCAACATACCATCTCAGGACTATTTAATTGCTCATCTTCTAACATTGTGTATGCCATCAAATGCCAACGGTGCCCTTCAGCTCTCTATATTGGACAAACAGGCCAAACCCTACGCCAAAGGATAAATGGACATAAATCTGACATCAGGAACCATAAGACTGAAAAACCAGTAGGAGAACACTTCAATCTCCCAGGACATTCTATACAAGATCTCAAAGCAGCTGTTTTATTACAGAGAAATTTCAGGAACAGACTGGAAAGGGAAGTTGCTGAATTGGAAATCATTACCAAGCTTAAAACCATGGAAGCACCTGGGATGAATAGAGACATCGGATTCTTATCTCATTATGCATGATCAAGCTCTCTTTAGCACCTCAGCCCAGGACTAATTGCAGCCATCAGCAGCCATTAACACCCATCTACAGGTTTACCACTCCCATCAGCCCATCTCCCATTCCCACCCACCCCCACCACCCTCTGTATATATATAGGGTCTGACACTTCTGTTTCTAGTGTATCTGAAGAAGTGTGCATGCACACGAAAGCTCATACCAAAATATAAACTTAGTTGGTCTTTAAGGTGCTACTGAAGGAATTTTTTTATTTTGCTTCGACTCAGACCAACACGGCTACCTACCTGTAACTAGTCTTATGCACACTTTAGTGGTTGGGCTCAGAGCCATCCCAGCACTGTAATGTTCAGCAGCCCAAGACATCTTGGCATCTGAGGCGAACCACAAAACGTAGCTTCACTCCCATGGGAAAGGGGCTGAGTGAAGATCTGTATCAGAAACAGGGCGGGAGGAGGAGACCGGCCAGCAGCACCTCCTGCTTGCAGAGCATAGCTGCCAAGTTTTCACTTTTCTCGCAAGGAAGCCTATTCAGCATAAGGGAAAATCCCTGTAAAAAAAGGATAACTTGGCAGCTATGTTGCAGAGGCGTCAGAGGACGTTCCTAAGTTAAAGCGGGATATTCCGGGATCAAATCAGAAACGGGGAAGACTTCTGAAAAATGGGGACACGTGGAAGGTCTGGCTTAGTGTACAAAATCACTGTGTTTTAAAAAGAAAAGGCAGAGCTAATGATTTGCTGGTTACGTACATTTCTTCCCTGCCCGTCAGCAAAAGATTCCCGGGCGGTGTACCAAAAAAAGGGAATACTGTAATACCACTTAGTTTGCACAGTTGCGCCAGGGAGGGTGGCATTTCAAGTAGACCTGCGTCCCGCCTGGCACTTTTCCGAAGCCAGTCTAGCTCTGGGCGTCTCACCCAGCCAGGGCTTCGGGAAACCGGAGCAATTCGGCTGTGATCGGAGGCGGGGCAAGCGGCGGAGAGAGGGCGGAGTGGGTTTCGGGTGGCCGTGTGCGAGGGCGGAGCTGCTCGGGGCTCAGCCGGAAGCCGGAGGGCGCAGCGCGCGCGGCAAACGCCTCGGAGCGCTCACGGGGTCGCCTGCGCGCAACGATCGGCAAGTGAGCCGTGCCTGGTTCTCGACGGCGCGCACGGAAGAGAAGGCGAGAAGCGGAGGGAGCGGCGGCGTTGCGTGGCACAGAGGAAGGATGCCCCGTCGGAGCACCGCGCTACACCTCATGGCCGGCGGGTGAGTAGCCACGAGGGAGCTTCTGGTGCGCGTCCCAGGCGAGTCTGCTCCTAATCGGGTTGGTTCCCCGGGACTTGCTGCCAAGGGGAACGGGCGGCGACGGCAGGGCCGGATCCGCCGCGTGCTCATGGGCAAGTCGATCCAGGCCTAGGACGCAGACCTTAGAGGGGCGCACGACTGACCTTGGAGGGGCACCGTTTTATACAAGTTCGTTATTGTCATAAAGTTCTGAAAATAGTTTGCTTTTATAGTTTGAAATGTTTTATCCTTTCTGCAAGACGTCTGTTTTGGAAAATAGAAGTTTGCAATAGTAATTATTATTACTAGTGAAGCGATTTCGAGTTGCAGGGCTGGGAATGTGCCGGAATGGCAACTGCCAGCCATATTGGTCTCGTACAATCATAGAGTTGGGCGGGATCCTGAGGATTAATCCAGTTCCAGTCCCAACGCTCTGCAATGCAGGACTATGCAGCTGACCCTTATAGGGATCGAACCTGCAACCTCGGCGTTGTCTGCACTACGCTGCAGCCAACTGAATTGTCCCGCTGTGTTTCCAGCAAACAGACAGCCAAGTGCCCAGATTCTAAAGGAGTGAGTCTGGCTCACATGTGATCTGGAAGTCGGTTGTAGTAGCACTCCTTATTGTGGGAGGAATGGGGTAGGAGGAATGAGTCAGGATTGTGTGCCAGAAGGAACAGAAAATGTCAGATGCCTCTGCTTCTTTTCTTGGTTCACTGTTGGTTGCTATCTTGGGCCCATTTGTGGTCACCTTCTATTCCTGGCACATGAGCCATTGCAGCATGAATTCCTCCAGTTGTGCGAAGACTGCATGAAACGATCTGCAAGCCGATCTGCAAGCCGATCCACGTGGGGAAACGTATCACCCATTTAGTATAGCCTGTACAGACATTATCTCAGTCACCTTTACAACTGTTACCAGTATTACTACTGTTGTAATGCTGTGAAAAACCTGAGGCTGATGGAATAGTGACCTGCCTGAATACACAGTCCTATGCACGCTTGCCAGGAAGCACTTTACATTTGTGCAAAAAAAAAAAAGTTTTTAAGTCACGTAATTGATTATAGAGCTACCCGTCAGTGCATATAGTTTACAAAAAAAGTGATATTTTAAACTACAGCATAGACTAATTAAAAACCAACAAGCAAAAAAATCCACACTGCAAAGCAAAAATTGGCTCCTCTGTGCAAGCTTCTTAAAAATAAACTGAGGGTGCACTAACACAAGGAGCCTAAGCGAGAAGGATCAGAGGGTGGGAGCAAAGTTAACTGGGGTAACATTGGAGTGGAGTCCCTAAGACGATTGAATGGTGCCTTGTACACCTGCCTCTGGCAACTCCTCCAGCCAAGCTGGTGCCAAACATATTACTACTCTTCATTCCCATCAGCGAGGAGCACACTGCCCAGGCTTGCGCCCCAGGGAGGTCACTTCAGTGCTGCTAATACAGCTGTTTGGCTTCACCCTGGAGGCGCACTCCATTGTCTCCCAAGACAGTAAGATGCCAACAACTACATTAACAACAGGGTTTATCTATTACCGTACCCATAAAATTGTTCACATTATCCAGCACCCATCCTTCATTGAGGCTGGCAGTCACAGAGGTCTGCTGAGCTTGGCCTGGTGATAGGATGGAGGAGTTGGACCCAGCAGGTTCGACTCAACTTCTCCTACAGTTGAGATTAGGTAAAGGTAAAGGTACCCCTGACCGTTAGGTCCAGCCGCGGATGACTCTGGGGTTGCGCGCTCATCTCGCTCTATAGACCAAGGGAGCCAGCGTTTGTCCGCAGACAGCTTCTGGGTCATGTGGCCAGCATGACTAAGCCACTTCTGGCGAAACCAGAGCAGCGCACGGAAACGCCCCGTTTACCTTCCTGCCAGAGCGGTACCTATTTATCTACTTGCACTTTGACATGCTTTTGAACTGCTAGGTGGGCAGGAGCAGGGACCGAACAACGGGAGCTCACCCCGTGGCGGGGATTCGAACCGCCCTTGTGGTCTCTTCCAACTCTATGATTCTGATCGGCAAGCCCTAGGTTCTGTTTAGACCACGTCCCTACAGTTGAGATTATGAGTGTTTAAATGCTTGAACAGGACTATGTAAGTCAAAGAATTTAGCTTTCTGAGTACAGAACTTGTATCTGAGCGCAGGATTTTAATTTGTTGATGTGGTGCTGTTGTTGTTGAGTTCTCAGCCCTGGGGAAGCTCTCGGGTTCTTGCCTTCATCTGTTCTTCCCATTAAGTGGAGGCAGAAGCCTCTGGGAAGCCAGGTGCTATTTGTTGTATTAACTGATACAACTGTATTAACTGAAACGTGTAATATCTTGCCTTTCCCTTGTGTGTGTTTATGAGAGTTTGACTATGCTGTTCCCCTGAGGCCATGTTCTTAGGAATACACTCAGGCAGTGGTATCTACCTCTGAAAAGGATGTTCAAGAGCAGGCATCCCCAAACCTCGGCCCTCCAGATGTTTTGGACTACAATTCCCATCATCCTTGACCACTGGTCCTGTTAGCTAGGGATCATGGGAGTTGTAGGCCAAAACATCTGGAGGGCCGCAGTTTGGGGATGCCTGTTCAAGAGGGCACGTCTTAAATCTGTAGTGTTCACATCTGGGAATGTATAGTGCTGGGTTGTTTTCCCCCCAGCAGGTGGACTACATTCAGGGTCAAACTGCATGTTATGTTCTTTAAAAACATGCTTAATTCAGCTGCTTTTGTTTTAAAGGAAAAAGAGCTGGTTAGCCACCGTTGCTGGTAAGGGGAGGCAATTTAATAGTGAACGATAAATTACAATCTTTCATCTTTTCCTCTGCCCTGCTGCAAAGGCTGGAAAAGAGGAAGAGGAGCGATCCCCCAACTGGGAAGCCCCTTGAAGCCCACCCTCTGGCGCAGTGTTAGAAACTCAAATATATATGCTAGGCGCCAAATGGCCCCCTTAAACGAAGGTTGCAGTCACCAAAACAGAAAGTCTGGTTGCCATTTTGGGCCAAGTCTTATTTTTCAAATGATGGACTGACTGTGATTGATTCATCTGGTTGGTTCAGCTGACAGCCTTGAGCTAAGGTTAAGAGCCTTGAGAACTTAAAGAAGAAAAGTGACTTGATCAAACGACAGTCCACATCTATATTGGCCCATTCCAACCTCTTTTTGCAAATGGTGACTGCTCAGGCTTCACAGGGGGGAAAAAAGGAATTTGGTTCCAGAAATTCATTCCGATTGTGCAGATAAAATATAACCGATAGAATTCTACAGGATGGAGTATTTGTGTGTGAAAGCAATACAGATCCAACGATCCCCAAATGTTGGATATGTCAGGTAGCACAGGTGCCAACACCCTTGGTGCCCGAGCACCTACAAAATTCCCCCTTGAAGGGGCCGGGCACCCACAAAATTCAGTGCCAGGGCCATGCACGCTGCATGGCACCATGGTCATGGAGCCATGTTGGCACTCCTGTCAAATGTCATCCTGGCACCCAGGCATCTTCACTTGGTTCCAAGTGGTTGAAATGCGCCTGGCTAATTTCAAACCCTGTGTGCCACCCAACCACAACTCCGCCCTTGGTAACTTTGCCAGCTTTGCTTGCCAAGGTAGTGCCATAGCTCACGTTCTTCCAATGTAGTGGGACTTCTGTTGAAATCTGCCGACTCCCAGCTGGTATATCTTCAGGAAAAGCACGGGCCCTTCGTCTCCAGAGACCCTGCACACTATAACAACCTTCTATATCCCAAATATCCCTTTGAAGCAGAAAGGGAACGGCATCTTACCGGGGCCAGCTGTGCTCCTTACTCTGAAGGTTGTCCTCCGTCATAAAGATAGATAGATAGATAAACTTTATTTCGGCCGGGTTGTCCTCCGTCATAAAGATAGATAGATAGATAGATAGATAGATAGATAGATAGATAGATAAACTTTATTTCGGCCATAGGCCCATAACACACAGCAAACAAGGATAAAACAGTATAAAACCGTCATACATAAAAACAATCAGACAAAATAAAAACATAAAAACAATCAGACAAAAACAACCCCCTCATACAAGGAACTTATGTACAACATATTTAAACGTTTCAAGTAATTTTGTGGGGCTTTTAGCTATGGTTAAAACGGTAGTACTTTGCAGGCCTTCCTTGCTCATTCATCAGATCTGAAGGTTACTCGAATGATGTGACTTGATATCAGTAATCGTAAAGTAAATTATGCTGCTTTTTGTAAGAAAGAACTGAAATCAAATATCTTGCTACAAGTAGTGTTCTGGTCGAATCATCATCTTGCAGCAGGTATGTTAATTGGGACTCCGGCGGCTTGTCCATGATTTCCAGAATTAGAGGCTACAAGATTCTAGCCCGAGCGGGCATGTGGTAGAGGGATTCTATTGTTCTGTTGTCACACGTGCATGAAACTGAAATTTGACCTTTGGAAAACCTGTGCCCCAGGACATTGGATGGGAAGACATTAAATCTTGCTTTAATGAAGGCGAATCTGTGGGCTGCGACAGAAAGAACAGACAGATAAGATGGAATCTGAGGCATGGGCTATATGCCTTGATTCAACGGGAAACATGTACCACCACCCGTTATAATATTTTGATGGAAATCAAAGTTATCTAGTTTTTGAATGTCCTCCTTCATAAAGCGTCCTCAGAACAACTCTAGAAGGTTATTCCTGGCCTAGCCTTCCAACTGCCCAACAGCCAGCCCTCTCTGACCTGCTACCCTTCTGCTAACCCAAGCTGCGCCCGCGCACATCCCTTGAGACGGCAGAGGGGGGCTCTGCTTGCGAGAAGCATCTCTGCAAGCTGAGCAGAAGACAGACACAGTGGGTTAGGTCTTTGGTTCACGGCCGGGTCTCTCTCATCATCATCTGTCTATATTCTGCGACGGTAAAAGAACGGGAGGCTCAGGGTTGGGCCAGGAAAGGCCATCTAAAGATGTTTCATCTTCTCTCAACAAACAAGCCCTCTGAACGGAAGGAGAAATAATTGGTTTCTTTCTGCCAGCCTTGTTGCAGGAATTGCTGTATCCATTGGAAACAGTTTCCATGGTGCATTTTAAAAATGTACTTAGTTATTTTCTGCTTTTGGAGGCAACCGTTTTCCCCGCCGTGCTATCATTTATTTATTTGCAAGAATTGTAAGTGGTGTGCATGCTGCACTTATAGTTAAAGGATTTGTATATTCGGCAGAGTTTCCAGGTGGTTTGCAAATAAAAGGATGGAGGGGAAGGGGTGATGGAGTTAGGAGACCCTCTTTCCGGCACTGGGGACACATCCTAGTCCTGGTTCTCACAAAAATCAAGCGAAATGGTAAACCTGTTTCTGGACAGGTTGTGCCCAGGTGCAGGTAGGGCGTTCACAAGGTTGAGCTCTCCTTGCTTTAAAATAAAATAATGATATCCCCGCAAGCAGAAAGCAAGCATGTCAGGGAAAATGTGTCATCCCGATCATCTAATTATTGGCGCAGAGGGATTGTTGCTTTTGTATGGAAGAGCATCCAGTCGTGACGCCTGAAGTGATGCTTGTCTGCTGCTAGTGAGAATGTGAATGTAGAAGCAGATGTTTTAAGGTATCCAGCTACTGATTAGTGATCCCATCTCAGCCACTGACTCTCAGTTTCTAACTGTTCGGATGCTATCCTCAGGAGGCAAACAACAACAGCCCTTGCCTACATGAAGAGGTCATTCCGCAGTGCTTCAAAAGCTCTTCGCAGCAATGCTATTTTAGAGCAAGCCCCTGAGCATGTGAAGAGTGAGGTGTGGTCGCCAGGTTAAAAGCACCCTGGTGGGAGAACTGGATTGTTCCAAGGGATCCCTGTGTTCAGGGTCAAAAATGTGTGCAATGGCTTTGAACACACCCACAGCTGCTCTGTTGCATCAATCGGGTGTGTGTGTGTGCTGTGCTTCCCACTGCAAACTTCGCCAAGGCGAATGCCCTTGATGAAGGTGGAGCAGTAAATGGAGAACCCCTCACCTTGCCAGGATTCACTCACTCAGCGAATGTCAAACCAAAACCACAGGCTGCTGCTGCTGTCAGTTAAGGGCTGTCCTAGCAAGGGGGCCGGTTGCATAAAGTGTAAAGCATGTCCTGGCCAAATTGGGGCAGCTGCCGCCGCCGCCTCCGACTCTCCCTCTCCTCTGGCAGTGCGCCACACAGACACCCTTCGGATTTGCCAATGATTAGCACACTGACGTCTTGGCTCCCCCCCCCTGCTGTGAGCAGAGGTTGCCAGGGCTCCAAAGTCCACAGGGGAGGCGCTGGCCCAAACGTCACGGCCTTGCATTCTGGCATTGCCCAACACGCTGTGTTCCGCTGCGAGGCTTCCCCATGTCGCCACAGCCAAGGGGCACGGGGTGAGCCCGGCAAAACAAACAGACCCTTTTGTATGCTTGAGAGTAACCTCGTCACATGTAGTAGAGCTTGCTTCTGAGCAATCCAGCCTCACGCTGGAAATTCTCATCTCAAAGTGGCTGCGGTAGAAACGGATGCCGAGCTGTCTTTATTCCGGATTGATTAATCCAGAGCCGGTTTCTGTGGTTCTGGCACTGCACAGCTAGCACGGCAGCCCCACCAGTCCCTATAGATAAACCCCCAATGGAATGCAGCCTTCAAGAGGAAAAAGGGTGCCTATTCCTATTGACATCCAATGCCCTTTTTAAATGTGTTGGGGGGGGGAGGTTATTGGGTTGTTCTTGTTTCCAGTTTATTATGCATTTTGCGATTTTATATTGTGGTTTTATGTTGTGAACCACCCTGAGATCTGCGGGTATACAGTGGAACCTTGGTTTATGAACACCTCGGTTTACGAATTTTTGGTTTACGAACGCCGCGGACCCACCTGGAACGGATTAATTCACTTTCCATTACTTTCAATGGGAAAGTTCGCTTCAGTTTATGAACGGTTACTCCGTGGACCGTCTGGAACAGATTAATCCACTTTCCATTACTTTCAATGGGAAAGTTCACTTCAGTTTATGAACGCTTCAGTTTATGAACAGACTTCCGGAACCAATTGTGTTCATAAACCGAGGTACCACTGTAGAGCGATATAATAATAATAATAATAATAATAATAATAATAATAATAATAATAATAATTCCTGATCTGTCCCAACTCTCTCCTATCTTTGAAATGGAAAAATCTCAAATCATTCCCCAATTGTGCAAATTGATTGGAAAACTTCTCCCCGCCCCCTATGAATCCTCATAACAGAATTATACAACCGTATATGTTATATTCCTGCACTGAGAGAATACTATAAGCATTTATACTATACTGTGAATATACAGCCCATTTTGATGCAACTCAGAGCTAGGATGATGCCCCCCCAGAAGATTTAGCAAACCCCATCATATCCTCACAGGCCTTGCCATCCTCTAGTTGGACATCAGAACCGTTGGATCAAAATCTACAGTTAATTTCATTCTAATAATGAGATCCATCTTCCACTCTTGATATTTCTTTTTTCGTTTTCTAAATATGAGATGCCCCCCTGTAAAGAAACAGAACTTCCCATAATATCCCACGAAGCCTCAAACAGCTTTAAGGCAATGACTCAAAGAGCAAAGGCCTTCTTCGAGAGCGCAAGACTTTCAAAAGAGGCAGCGTTTCAAACCTAATTTGAAAATATCTAGATTCCCCGTATTCCTATCTGAGGTCCTTTCAGTTTTTATCTGGTCATACATTGTCCCCACTGTTCGTCTCCCAGGCTCCTGGTCTAGCTTAAAATGTACATTTAACTAGAGAGGCACAGATTCTGCACACTGATAACGAAATTTCAAACAGTTTAGGTGATTCTTGTGGATAGCATTTAGAATTTGGACTGCGTGCCTGAATCATAATTTGCTTATACTGCCACTGGTGTCAGTTGACCTGTGACCTTCTGGGGAAGGGCAGGTTAAAAAAATCTTAATAAATATACAAATGAACCCCCTTCTCATGAGTTTTTGGGGACACTCCTGCTGCGAAGAGCCTTTGAAGCACTGGGGATTGACCTCTTCATGTAGGCAAGGGGTGGTTTGTTTGTTTGTTTGCCCCTGAATAACTGTCTTGAGGATAGCCTCCGAACAGTTAGAAACTCAGGTGCATAAGCTAGGTGCCAAAGGCCTCCTTAAACCAGGGTTGTAGTTGAAACGTTGGGGCAAGATTGCTCTAAAGCAGGCATCCCCAACCTGCGGCTCTCCAGATGTTTTGGCCTACAACTCCCAGGATCCCTAGCTAACAGGACCAGTGGTTGGGGAAGATGGGAATTGTAGTCCAAAACATCTGGAGGGCCGAAGTTTGGGGATGCCTGCTCTAAAGTCTTATTTTTTCCAAGGATGGACCGACTGTGGTTGATTCTTGGTTAAAATACCTGGCTAGCTCAGATGGCAACCTTGAGCGAGGTTAAGAATGTTGAGAGCTTAAAAAAGAAAAGGCACTGGATCCGGGGCCAGTCCACATATATATTTCTATTTCTGCCTTTTTTATCTTTTAATGGTGACACAGACCATTCATAATGTAGGGATGGTCTTCACCACTGTGAGCAGGGCAAGTGGGGTGGGGTAAACTGAAGACAGGCTGCAACAATTAACTATAACGCTGTTCGCTGCTCCTGCTCAGGCTGTGCAGAAAAAGCACTTTGGTTCCTGAAATTCATTCTGATAGTGCAGATAAATGAATAAAATGGGCAGAATTCTACAGGATTAAGTGTGTGAAAACAGTCAAGATCCAATGATCCCCAGGCATGTATCCTCCACATGGTGGAGATAATTTTTTATTAAGTTTCACATTTTAATCATCAAAATCTCATATCAAATAGCAACAACAAAAATACAATTCCAAAATTTCCCTCAACTTCCTCTTCTGGTTTTTCTTATACATACTGTATGAACTTCTCCTGCTTGTTTTGATATATCTTAATATCTTTAAATTATTATTATACAGTGGTACCTCGGTTTGCGACCGCAATCCGTTCTGTGGAGGCAGTCGCTCCCTGAATTGGTCGCTCGCCGAAGGCACGCTTCTGCGCATGCACGAAGCGCCGATAGAGCGCTTCTGTGCACGCAGCGCTATGCAGATCGCTTCTGCGCATGCGCGCTCTGTGCAAATCGCTTCTGCGCATCTGAGCGCCGCGGAACCTGGATGTAAACACTTCCGGGTCCGCGGTGGTCGGAAACCGAAGCAGTCGCAAACGGAGGTGGTCGCAAACCGAGGTTTGACTGTACTCTTCTCATTTTCACATCATCATTATAATTCCTGTTGTTGTTACATTATTATTTTAATTGTAAATGTTTAGTCAAAACTTGCTAGTGAGTCCATATCTTTACATTGTTTCCGTAGGTATAACATAACATAAATGGTTCCCAGTCTTCCTTAGATTCTCTGTTGCCCTTTTCTCGAATTCCACTTGGTTGCAAGTGGCCGATGGTCGGGTGCAAAATGCGCCTGGCTAGTTTTGAACGCTGCCTCTGAAACTTGCCCTGACACTGCATTTCCTCTCCCCTCTTCCCAGATTTGGTGGCACGGCTGGAGCCATCTTGACCTGCCCTTTGGAGGTGGTGAAGACCCGCCTGCAGTCTTCCTCGCTGGCCGTGAGGCCGCTTTGCCTCCCTGCCGTGCAGATGCAAGGGGTGAGCGGAGCATTGATCCGCCCCGGACTGCCCTCCGTAGGGGCTCTTCAGCTCTTGAGGTGAGCGGCCGAGACAGGAGTAGCTGTGGGGGGGTCCTTGTGAGGGTCCCCTGGATGGGATTCCCTTGTTTTGTACCTTTGGTGGCGGTGGCAGCTTTTGCTGCCCCCCCCCCCCCGGCAGAGGTTGGAAACTGACCTGCTCGTTCGTTCTCTCCTTTCACAGAACCATCCTAGAGAAAGAAGGAATCCGCTCCCTCTTCCGAGGCCTGGGGCCTAATCTAGTCGGAGTTGCGCCTTCCAGGTAAAACCGTGTTTACAAGGGCAGGGTTCCTGTTCCTGCTTCCCCAAGCGGAACTTTCGCAGGGATTCTCGTTGAAACCAACCCTCAAAAGCAGGCATCCCCAAACTTCGGCCCTCCAGATGTTTTGGACTACAATTCCTGTTCAGTTTCTGTTAATTGGTTCTCATGGGAAACTTACAGATTCTTGCTTCATACAATTAACTCAAGGCAGTGTCAATTTACTCTTGGCAGAAAGCCAAGGTCTGCCTGGCCTGGCATCAGCTCTCTGATTGGTTAATGACCAGCACTGAACTCTGTTATCTAGGAATGCTAGCACAGTTGTTTCTTGTTGGGTGTTAGGAGTAGGAGTGCTGTGTGTGGTTGGAGAGAGAGAGACAGAGAGGATTTATTTTGCTTTGCTTTGTATGCAGAAACTCTGCTGCTTTTATTTTCTTTTAATAAATCCTGTAAATAGTTATTCTGCATCTAGCCGGCTAGTCATTTCCACCTCAACTAGCTTCTGCGCTGTGCAGGAAAACTCTGCTATGTTTGGGCTAAAGCCACTAGAGCTATGCTTGACACTTCAAAATTCTAAGAATTCCCACCATCCCTCACCACTGGTCCTGTTAGCTAGGGATCATGGGAGTTGTAGGCCAAAACATCTGGAGGGCCGCAGTTTGGGGGTGCCTGCTCAAAAGGGTCCAGAGATCTCCTCCTAGGGTTGGGTGATACCTGGTTTTCATCATTGTGATAAAGCACCAGCTAAACATCGTGATATATTGTGATGTCTGAAATATGGATGGAGCTATGTAGAGGCATTGGCTGGCTTAATGGTTTTTCCGGCATTGTGATTTTTGCATAGCGCGCTCACACACACGATTCACAATGTATTGCCGGGTCAAAAACTGTGAAACCGATATCACGATATGGGCTAAAGGGGGACACATCTGAGACCCATGACTGTGGGTTGTGCTGGTGGGTGACCAAACTGGAGTACTTGAGTCTTGCTTTTGTCTAGTTTTTTTAAAAAAATATTATACAAAGGCTCAAACGGCCTCAGAGCCTTTTTGACGCTCTTCCTGTAAACAGCAGATCATTGTTCATACAGAGCAGAAACCGAGGGAGAGACAGTAAGCATGCAAATGAGCATTTCTGGCCACCATTCACATGAGAAGGAATCGAGAGCTGCTTTCAGCCTTTAAACCCCCTGAATCTGGGCAACAGCACAGGCTTATCGGGGCGAATCTAGAGCAGATTGCTTGTCGTTGCTTCTGTTGGTTAAGTAGCTTAAAAGGACTCAAGTCCTTTCCCTCCCCTTTTCCAGGGCCATTTATTTTGCTGCATATTCGGGTGCCAAGGAGAAACTCAACATGGTGTTTGCGCCAGAGTCTAAGAAGGTTCACATGCTTTCGGCAGCCTGTGCAGGTAAAACACACATCTGTTCGAGTGTCCTTGGGTCATTTCACCTGTTGTGTTCTGAGCTTTGAGTAAAGGAAGGCTCCTAGACACACATTTGTGCATGCGTGCTACGCAGCAGCAAACAGTGTGGCAGAGCCGCACTGCTTATCTGACCTCCTTCTGGTTAAGTCACTGCAGCACACCTGGATGGAGAGGAGCGTGGCAGCAGCATGCTTGGCCTGGTAAATCCAACGCTGCTGGCACATTTGCAGTGTGCCAACCATGCCACTGCTGCACCCTTCTCCGCCCGGTGTGCTGCAGCGACTTCAGCTGGAGTTCAGATGCGTGGCCTAACCGCACGCCTTCAAATTCTGGGGTTACAAATGTTGGGAAGCTACAGCTGGCAAAGCAGGGGTGCATACAATTTTCATATATGCCTGCTAATACAGTGGCACCTGGGTTTTCGAATGTCTCCATTGACGAACATTTCGGTTTTCGAACGCCGTAAACCCAGAAGGAAATGCTTCGGTTTTCGAACGTGCCTCAGAAGTCGAACCGGAAACGCAGCTTCCATGCTGAGTTTTCCGTTTTGAGGCTTCTGTACTGAGTTTTTGGTTTTTGAACATTTCGGAACTCGAACGGTCTTCCAGAACGGATTGCGTCCGAAAACCGAGGTACCACTGTACGGGTGAATGCATTTTCTTCCTTGCATCTGTGAAGGGGACGTTTCAGGTTTGAAGCAGCCTGTTGCCTCCTCTTTTCTGCTTTAAGTGCTAAGAAATGAGGTCAGGCAGAGGTGGCGAGTGACTAAGGGGAAGGCACAGCTAAAGCTAAAATCCATGGGTGGAATTCACAGTCTGAGTTAAGCTCTTGCAGAGCTGCCACTGAAATCTATGAAACAGTTAAGCTTGTCATTTTATCCCATTGAGATCAGCTGGATATGAAAGCTTTGGATTAGACGCCAGAGGACCCTACAAATTGCAAATGTCTTCCACGTAGCACAAGTTTCACCTTGGTACCTTTGACTTCTCCTTCCTGCAGGAGTCACTGCCTCAACTTTGACAAACCCCATCTGGCTGGTGAAGACCAGAATGCAGCTGGAAGCCAGGTAAGGAAATCCTGGCTGCGTACCAGTTCATAACATTGTTTTGAGGCACTGGGACTGGCAGAATTTGATTCCGGACATAATGGAAGACTGGTAGACAGGACAAGCCCCCAAGCACATAACGGCAGGAGGGCGATTGGGTGTATGTCGCAATTCCACCGAAGTTCAGAATTTGGCACGGAGCACAGAATTCCGCTGCCTAAGAACCCGAGTCTTTCCCCCCCATTACTCTCTTTAAAGTTGCAAATGAATATGCAAAAGCATGCCCAATGCCTGGTGCATCTCAGTAGCCAAACGAGTTCTGGATCAGATTTCACATGGTTAGAAGGTGGGGTAATAATCCTCAGGGACTAGAAGCCAAATCAACTATGCAAAACAAGAAACAACAATCATGCCCAGTTTCTCTTGATTTCTGCCATTCGTACAGGAATTCAGTTTCTCGGGGCAGAGAATTCAAGTTGCCCTAGCAGAAAATTTCATTTTTAATGCAGTTTAGTGCATTAAATGGGTAGAGCTCAGCAGTTCCCAACTGTGTCCTTTGTCCTCTGCAGGGCCAAAGACGAGCGACGCACCAGCGGCCTTCAATGTGCCATGCGCATTTACCACACGGAGGGCCTGCGAGGCTTTTACCGCGGGATCACTGCCTCCTATGCTGGCGTCTCTGAAACCATCATCCACTTTGTTATCTACGAGGCACTGAAGCAGCGACTCAGAGAGCATCGGTCGTTCCTGACTCCGACTCCTATCTTTTCACCAAGCAGCCAGGACTTCCTTGGGCTGATGGCAGCAGCCGCGGTTTCCAAAACATGTGCATCATGTATTGCCTACCCACACGGTGAGCTGCTCTGTGTTCCAGGCTTGCCCCCCCCCAAAAAAAACCTGTCTAGCCAGAACTGGAGGAGCTTTCTCCAGAGGACTGCAATAACTAATCTCTTTTCTGTTTCCTTTCTGCTCCCTGCAGAGGTCATCCGGACGCGGCTGAGAGAAGAGGGCTCGCGTTACCGCTCCCTTGTGCAAACTCTGCAGCTTGTGGTGAGAGAAGAGGGCCCTGCCGCTCTTTACCGTGGGCTCCTGACTCATTTGACCCGCCAGATCCCCAACGCAGCGATCGTCATGGTCACCTATGAACTAATCATTCATTTGGCGACAAAAATGTGATTCCTTTCCCATCCCTGAGAATTGGCTGCTGTTGGCAAGTGCCTTTAGGAATGTGAAGCCTTTGATAACGATCACATTTCCCCCATTCCATGCTTCGATGCTGTGGGGAGAGGCTCGAAAACTAGTAGCCAGCCTGTAATCTTTTGTTTTGCGAGCCTCGGTAACTGAAGGACGTCTTCAGGTGTGCTGGGCCTCTCGTCAGATGCCTTAAAAGGCAGCAGTGGGCAAGGGACCACTCGAAGATGCATTTGGACAGGTGCAAGAGTTTTACGTGCAGAAGAAACAATGCAGAAATGTAGGGCTGCGGAGGGCGGTTCGGTTGGCAAACGCTCTTCCCCAGTGGCCAGGCTCCAGTGTGCTGGTTGTGCAATTCAGTGCGGAGGAAGTGTTCTGCTCCACTTCCCCTGCAGCCAGAGTCCGGCTTGCCAGTTGGCCGGGAAGGGAGAGGGTTTGTATGGAAGCCACGTAAAATGAAAGAAAAGCAGCGGGGAACTCTCTCCAGGAAGCAGGGTGGTCCATCAGTGGTTAGTCTCAAAGGGGGGACCCCCCTCCCCTGGCACTGACACCCTGCAGTGAGCCTCCGACTCTTGCCGAAGACACAGATGTTTCCTTCCTTCCCTTTTGACGCCAACTCCCTTTTGAGCTTGCCACTGGCAACTTGCCATCTCTCGAAGGCAGGCAGGGCAGCTGCGCCCTTGGAAGTTCATGGTCAGCTCCTGGCCCCTTGCTCACGGAAGCACATAAGCAACACAGTCAAACGGCCCTGGGGTGTGTGGTCCCTGCTGCAAAGAGAAATGGCTCACAGTGGACCACTGGCAGGCTTACTTTCTATTGCCTTGCTTGTACAGTGGACGCTCGGGTTGTGAATGTGATCCGTGCGGGTCGCAATTCAGCACTTCTGTACATGCGCAAGCCGTGATTTAGCGCTTCTGCACGAGCGCGGAAACCCGGAAGAACCCGAACGGGGTTCGCGTGGTACACAACCTGAAGTGTCTGTAATCCGAGGTATGACTGTATATGTAGAGTATTCCCACTGTAGAGCTTGCCTTCCCCTAACAGGGGGGGGTCATGGGGAGAACAAAGGCATCTAGGGTGGGCTGTCTTTCGAGGGGGCAGGAGGTTGCTGCGCTGTGACGGGGTGGAGAGCAGCCTGAAAGTGAAATTTGGTGTGTCCTGCTGTGCATAGCTTTATGGGGGTTCACTGAGTTCTGACTCCATTTGTTGCATAGGAGTAAGGATGCAAGACATTCTTGGACAAACCGAAATTATTATATGTTTTAAGTTAATGTTTTTTAATAAAGTATTTTATTAATTAAAAAAACCAATGTTAACACAGTTCATTTGGTAGAGTATGAGACTCTTAATTTCAGGGTTGTGGGTTCGAGCACCATGCTAGGCAAAAGATTCCTGCGTTGCATGGGGTTGGACTAGATGACTCTGGGGGTCCCTCGCAACTCCACAATTCTATGATTGCTCTTTACTAGGATCTGGTGCCAGACTCTTCTACATTGTTAAGACTCATCCAGGAGCCCAGAGGATGGGGAGACCCTCTCATTGAACCATTGCAGGAAGCAACCATTAGGGCAACCAAATCCTTTTCTACTAATGAGATATTGGAAGACCCTCAGCCTTTATCCCTTTTCTATTCTTGTTATTCCTGCATGGGGTGGAGAAGTTATTAAGAGAAGAAAGCTATCCCACTGAAGGAATTTTTCCAGACCGTACATTTTTAAATCCTTTTTTATTTTAAAATCTGCTCCATTTTTCTTCTTCACATCATGTATTTCCTTCACTTGTTATTGGAATATTATTGACAATTTTACAAAGCGACACAAGCTGCAGGTCTTTTTTTTTGTTTGTTTCTTTGCATCAAACAAGAAAACAAGATTGAACCTCAAACAACGACATTGAAAAAATATACAATATATATATATATAGTATCTTGGGGCGTCTTGTCGTCGTACCCCTGGGTTTGCTGCCGTGGCCCCACCTCCTACTCCTCTCCCTTTTATCATGCCAATCCAGTTTACCCTTCTCTGAGCTGAAGCAAGCGGCTGGAGAGGTGGGAAGAGCCAAGGACCTGGTCGAAGAGAGGCTCCTCCCCCTGGGCGCTGCTATCCAAAGGCAGCAGGCAGAACAGTGGGCCTATGCTGGGGCAAGGGCAAGCAGCCATCTTGAGAGCCAGATTTTATGGAGGGGGGGGGAATCTGAGGCACAAGGCACTATTAATCCACCGTGATGCTCTTGCACAGCTTCCGTTCCATTTTAAAGACACTTGCGCAGGAGAACTTCCCGGTGGATTGTGCTCTCGTGTTAATTCGTGGGAAGGGAAGGTGCCAATTGGAGTCTGCCTCATGCGCCAAAATGTCATGTCTTGGGAGCCAGCCTCCGCTGTGCAAATACAAGAGGTCTGGAGAATGCAGGGCCGGGGGGGCGGGAAGAGAAATGGGGGGGAGGCCAGACACCCCACCCCCCAATTAATAAACATAAGCAGGGCCTCCCTCTCTCACTGGCGTTCCTCTCCCCCATCCATCACATGCCTCTAGAAGCGGCAAGGGGCATCGTGCTTGCCCACAATACGCTGGTCATCAGCTGTGTCGCTGCCTGGGCTATCCGGTGATTCAGAGTCACTGCTTTCCTCTTCCTCCTCTTCAGCTACTTCTCTGACGGTTGACCCAGAAGCCTCTGCTGCCCTCTCCTGGCAGCTCTGGTATGACTAGAAAGAAGGTAAAAAGGTAAACGACCTCTGGATGGTTAAGTCCAGTCAAAGGCGACTATGGGATGTGGTGCTCATCTTGCTACAGGCTGAGGGAACCGGCGTTGTCCACAGACAGCTTTCCGGGTCATGTGGCCAGCATGACAACCGCTTCTGGCACAATGAAATACGGTGACGGAAACCAGAGCACACGGAAACACCGTTTACCTTCCCGTCACAGCGGTACCCATTTATCTACTTGCACTGGCATGCTTTCGAACTGCTAGGTTGGCAGGAGCTGGGACAGAGCAATGGGAACTCACTCTGTTGTGGGGATTTAAACTAAATGTATGAATAAATCATATTTCTTAAAGCTACAACAGCCTCTGCCACGTCTTCAATTCTCCAAAGGAGCACAGACCCCTGGAATCTCATACACGGCTCGGCACTGATTGGTGTAGCTTGCAACACTGGTGTCAGAAGTGGAGTCTCTTTCCTGCCCTGCTCCCTCCCCAATCTTCACTCCACTCACCTCCATGGGGTTGACGATGATGGTGAGAGCAGAGTCGTCCCAGAACATCTCGCTCTCCTTGGCCTGGGCACCTCCGTGGCTCTCCGCGGCCTCGCCTGTGCCCTCGCGCTCGCCCCCTCGCCTGTGCAAGGAGTGGATGCGTAGGACGCCCAGGATCACCATGAGCGCCAGGAAGCCCACGCAGACCACAATGATGATGGTTGCAGCGCTGGGGACCACTGCAGGGAAAGAGCAAGGGGGAAGATAAAGCCAGCTTGTTTCGTGGCTGCCCACTGAGGAGGTAGGATGTGGTTCCAGAGGGCAGGCTTTTTGTTGCAGAAGCTGCATACGCCACACTTCAACGGGAGACCCTCCCTAGAACCTGCCGCTCCCAAGATGTGGAGATGGCCAGTGGTTTAGAGGCCTGTCGAAAAGTAGTACAGGAAGAGGATTCTATGCGAATGGAGCTTCCAGGTTCATTATATCTGCATTCCGGTTGCAGGGAGGCAAAGGGTGAAGAGAGGGCTATTGCTTTTGCATGCCCTGCTTATAAGAAACATCTGGGTGGCTGTTGCTGGTGTCATAATGCTGGGCCATGTGAGCCCCAGTATGGCAGTTCTTCTGTTTCGCTCATCAAGAGTGGCTGCCTATCCCCCCAGGCCTTTGCCTTGGCTCCTTTCAGCTAGTATTCCAATGACCTCCAGTTTCTCCTTTCATGTACTACTTAATATACATTGGTGTCGTGTCCTTTCCTGAAAGCTCAAGCGTATTTTAAAAAGATCAGCTGCTAAGGAGAAGGCACACAAGCCATTTAGGGCTTTACAGGTAAAAATAGCATCTTGAATATTGGGAGTCCCTGTCACGGCTAAAAATTGGCCGCTGTTTCATAAATACTGGGGGAGCTGAGTCAGCATGAGTCAGCGGCCTGCAGTGACTCATGCAACCTTTCACCTAATTGTATTGTACCTGTATATATGTTAGTGGCGTTTGTTGGTTGGTTGGTTGGTTGGTTGGAGAAAGCTGGTGGTGTTGATGTCTGTATAGTTAGTCGTTCTGCAGTTAAAAGGCTTTTAAGAATAAAAGCAGAATATACTCTGCAAGGACACTCTTTTCGTGGAGTCTTTTGTGCCAGGCAAAGCAGGTCAGAAGCTTTGCCATATTTTTCAAAACACTGACAGTCCCTGCCCTGGGTAGTGTGCCTAGATACCTCACCGACAGCACTGAGCTTAAGGCCTTATTGCTTGAGAAAACATTTACCTGGCTGTCCCAAGTCAAAGGGAGAAGTGACAAGGTATTGTCAAAAGAGGACAGGTGGCAGTCCCTTCGGCCACATGGTGAGCTTGGCTTCCTTGTGGCTTCAGTATTTGATTCCTTGATAGGTATGATTTACACCTGAATTTTCCGCTCTGTGTGTATATCTGCCCATTCATCATCTTGGTGCTAGAAGCTACCTTAAGATAATGGCACTTGGCCTACCTCCTTCCCAGCCCCCCTCATTTTTTCCAGGTAGGTAAACTGCTATATTTTCAAGCAACATAATTTTGAAATGTGTTTTATTACTAAGGTGATGAATGCTTGGACTGAACACTGTTGAGGGCAGTTCTAGAGTGGCCTTGATGAGTTACAAATGTCTCATCTATCTGGATTCCGATGGTTCATTCAGTCCAGTGGCCAACCAGATACCTTTGGAAGTCCTGAAGAAGGGACGCGATTGCAGCAGCACTCTACCTGCTTGTGATTCTGCACAAACTTCAAGGGCACGTCAGCCAGCATTGCAATAGTTAAATCCTGGAGGTTATGAAGGCATAAGCAAGAATTGC
The DNA here is from genome assembly GCF_965207765.1 of Zootoca vivipara. Taxonomy (NCBI): domain Eukaryota; kingdom Metazoa; phylum Chordata; class Lepidosauria; order Squamata; family Lacertidae; genus Zootoca; species Zootoca vivipara. The sequence continues at coordinate 15,792,361 of NC_142598.1, forward strand.
CAGGCTCCAATCAGGAAAAGAAAGCTCACAGCTGAGCCTCCTCACCAGGTGATTTTGGTGAAAATAATATCCTGGCACCAGAGCAACCCAACTTTACAGGGGAAACCACAGCGACAAGACAAGCTCAGTCTCCCAACCTCTCTCCGGGTCTGTGAAATGAGTGCAGTGCTTAGCCTCTCCTTAGGACTGACCTAAATCAGTGTAATGGAAAGGTGAAACTAAGAGCTCTCTGGCAACAGCCCTGCTCTTTGGCATCCTTCCCCTTCTTCCTCGCAGTGAGAACAAGACTCCTCCTCCTCTCTAGCCCTTTCTCAGATGAGAGATAGCCCTGTTCAATTCAGCCATCATTTCCCACCACTCAAGGGGCTGGACTGAGGAGGAATGGTGGGGACCGCCGCCCCCCTTCCTGCACCTTCCCGAGAAGAGGAGAACAGTATAGATTTAGAACAGTGGCTTGCAGAAGGTTATATTTCAGAAGCTGCAGAGAGGAAAATCTGGGAAATATTGGGAGAGCAGCAGGAAGAGAGACAGCTAGCAGACTCAGTGTCTCTAGAAAGCATTCCTGACCCCCGCTCTCCGAGGACCAGGCGTGCCTTGAGAACAGTAGAACAGAAAGCTCAGAGGCAGAAAGCACAGACCAGCCGGCGCAGGGATGATGCAGAATAGAAGGGACTGAGGGGGTGGGACTTTACTTGGAGCAATGCCATTATCTAAGAGAGACCGCATTCCTTCATCTCTCTCTGTGAATATTGAATAAACTACTTGGTAAGAACTCTTCTTGTTTACCTGCTTCTTGGCGTCCCACCGTGGGAGGAATAGGATTCTCTGAAGCCTGACACCTGGACTAAAGTAAAATACACTGGGGGACCCAGCCACAGGCCTCATCAACTTTGACCCCAAAATTGAGTATGCCACCCTCTCTCACCCCCCTTTTCTCAGTCAACCTGCCACTTCACAGTAGCATATCAATCGGTACGTACTGGAGTTGCGGTGGGGGCTAGCCAGGCTGTGGCCGGAGAGTTCTGGAGGCAGATGGTGTCCCCGGTGCATGAACTGCTGGGCACTCATAATGTGGTTGGGGTGAGCGGCTCTGTTCATGTTGTGAAGGACGTTGACCTGCAACGAGAAACCCATGGTCGGGATTCTTGGTTCCAGGCTGCTGCCACCCACCGCAGCTGCAGCCTGATTCGCAGACGTTTTGAATCCCGCGCCCTTCCTTGCGGTTCGCTTACCTCAATGGTGAACTCGTTGCTGGAGTAACGGCCATTCATCTCGGTGCAAGAAAGGCGGAACTTCCTCTCATAAAGGGCGGCGCCATGATGGATGCAATAGGAGACTTGGCGAAGGATCTCCTCGTAAACAGCAATGCTCTCCACGCCTAGAAATGGGGAAAGATATCCAGGCGGAGGTCAGGGGTGGGAGGGGAGACTTAAAGCTTCCAAGCTGGTTGAGCTCAAGCTTTGCAATATAAACTAAACTTCCCATGCAAAACCCAGTGGCCTGCTTTATCACTGCAAAACAGGGGTAGCCAAAAGTGCAGAAGGGGCATATAAGTGCTTAAATTCTTCCTTGCAAGTTACTTTTCCAGTCTGCTCCTTCAAATAATAATATACTGGAGATCCCAAGTCACAAGGTGGTTAGACTGGCCTCGACCAGGACCAGGGCCTTCTCAGTACTAGCCCCGACCTGGTGGAACGCTCTCTCTCAGGAGACTAGGACCCAACGGGAGTTGTCATCTTTTCGTAGGGCCTGCAAGACGGAGCTGTTCTGCTTGGCCTTTGGACTGACTCAGTCTGACCCCGGTGTTACCCTCCCCTAAGGCTTTATCCTACAGATATTTAAATGTAGATTCCTAATTTTAAAATTGAATTTTAACATTGTATTTAATCTGCATTTTAATTGAATTGTTTCTTTTATGCTTGCTTTGATATTATTGTTGTTAGCTGCCCTGAGCCCAGTCTTGACTGGGAAGGGCGGGGTATAAATAAAATAATAATAATAATAATTATTATTATTATTATTATTATTCCACCTTTCCTCATTGGACAGTTCCATACATCTTTACCTCATAAATAAGCATCTGGAATTCAGGGTCAAGAAAGAAGCCTTAGCAGGAAAGTAGGGGGAGATAATGGGTGGAGAAGGATTAAGCATTATCCTTACTGCTTCTTCACTTCAAATCATCCATTTCACACACCGTTGCCAATAAGACAGAGCCTATCAGGCTTCTAGCCTACCCAGATACCTAGAATGCAGATGTGTTTCTAGTTTCCTGCTGGTTTTATTTTATTTCATTAAATTTTAGTGGGTATGTTTTTATTAATTTTACTGCTTGATTCTTTTCATAAGCTGCTTTGAAGGTTTTTTTTTTAAAAAAATATAATCATGAGGTAAATAAATTTCATGTTTAAACCCTCTCCTAACCCCTGTTGCCGTTGCAGTTTACTTCCCTGAAGTCTGCTTTTCTTGCTTTCCCCCCATAACCACACTCACTTCCAGTACTGGGGCTTAGATAAGAGACAGAAATATGTGGATAGAGAGATACACCGAAAGTGGGAGGAGGGGTCTGTGCACATATGCCACTGCACAACTCATTTGTCGTTAAAATTCAACGCACGCCCACCCACCTACCCTCTTTAAAGATCCATGTTTCCCAAACTTGGGTCTCCAGCTGTTTTTGGACTACAAGTCCCATCATCCGCAGCTAGCAAGATCACTGATGGGGATTGTAGTCCGAAAAACAGCTGGAGACCCAAGTTTGGGAAGCACTGATAGATGATTGGGGCAGATCTGGCTTTAACAAACGGAACTGACACCACTACCAGTAGTTTGGCTGTGAGGACATGAATAACACAATCATAGATCTGCAGAGCTGGAAGGGACAACGAGGGTCATCCAGTCCAACCCCCTGCAATACAGGAACCTTTTGCCCATGTCTCGAACCCATGAAGACATCTGAAGCCCTGTTTAGGGAGGCTTTTAATGTTTAATAGATTATTTTATTTTATTTTTCTGTTGGAAGCTGCCCAGAGTGGCTGGGGAAACCCAGCCAGATGGGCAGGGTATAAATAATAAATTATTATTATTATTATTATTATTATTATTATTATTATTATTATCCTGAGATTAAGAGCCCCATCCTCTGCCGTCTGAGCTATCCCAGCGTATGGGATATATGAAAGCTATCCGATGGGTAACCAGAGCTTTATCATCCCAGGGACTCTCAGCATTTCCAGACTGTGTTGTGATGGAGGTGGTTGAGGCCAGAGAAGGAAGATGGACACCTGTGACGGAGAGGTAGGCAGAGGTGTTGATGAGCTCCAGGCCTCGCTGCTGCAGGGAGGCTCCATCTAAGAGCAGGTACTCTCTCTCGGGGTCCAGGTCTTCTCCGACCAGGGATATCTCGCAACCATCCAGATTGTGAACAATCTCGTCCGACATCCGCGTATCTGCCACTGCAAGGGAGAGAAGGCAGGGAAGACTTACGAGAGAAGGGCGGGAACCACATTTATTTGTTGCATCCACGCTCCACCCTTCCTCCCAAGGAGCCTCCAGAGGTGCGTTTAAGCGGCTCTGCTAAGCGTTTTGCATCAAAATATAGGTTTGCTCAGGAGAATTATATTGTAAAGGTGAGCACATACAGTGGTCAGAGGTGCTGATAGGTTTCGGAGGGGGGGCAAGGAAGATGCCCTCTGGGGGCCCTCACACCACACCCCTTTCTCTGCACCCTCATCCCCGGTTACCATCCTGATAAGAACTGGGGAGAATAGGATCATTTTCATTCACTCACTAGAAACAAAAAGGGTCTCATTCTCCTGCCTGGCCCTCTGCTTATCATCTTACCTTCCTGCTTCTCTAACCTTTCTTGAAAACAAACAGCTTACACCCATTCAGTATAGAAAGGGGAACAAAGAGACGGCCTGGATATTTTATTTTATTTTATGCATTGCATTGCATTTCTGTACCACTTAATCAACAAAACCTCTAAGCTGTTTGCATGAAATATAAATTAAAAATACTGATGAAATGAGATATAAAAACAAATTGACGTAAGCAATTTAAAAATACAAAACTGATTCCCCCCCTCCCCCCAGTCTGGCTGAATCTCCATTCGAGTTTCTTGCTCCTTCACTGTCCTCAGTAGCTTCCCTTCCCTATTTTGCCCTTGATTACCTCCTAATTTTAAACCTCTTTGCAATCTTTGCCATCTACCTCTCTCTTTTCTCTTCCATCTCCTTACACACCTCCCGACCTCATTAAAGCAGCTCTGATGAAGCTTTGATTCCTTCCTATTCTCTTGTTCCCAGCTCCATTTCTCTCTCTGCTCCTTAGGGGAAAGGCAGATGTAATGCAAAGAGAGTTATCATCACAGCATGTCTCTTTGCCATGGGGAGCCTGGATTCAGAAATGAAATGGCAGACATGTGCAAAAGGAAACCATACAGTTGGTCTTGCTTAGCTGCTGGTCTAGCCCCCTCTGCCCCTGCTTCAGGTGGGCTTCCCAAGTTTAAAAGCTTTGCCTAGACACACATACATAAAAGGACATATTTTTTTTAAAAAAGTGCCAAACAGCTCCCAGGAAAGGAGGAGGGTGGTTTGGTGACATCACAGCGGACCGCCAATCAGCACTGAGCACAGCCTGGCTCTACTTTACATTTGCAGAATCACTTTTTTCAGGGGTAGACCCTGGAGAAGAACAAATATGTCTGTATAAAAGACAGTAGGAGTGCTCCGAAATAATGACCTCTGTCTTTGTCCTTACTGCTTTTGGAATACATTCGCACTCAGTCTTCGCCTCACCTCTTTTCCAAAGATCCTAACTGCTCTTGCTCCTTATCTTTCCTCCCTTCTCATTCTCTGCTGGTTAGCCATCCCTTCCCCACCCCTTCTCAGCTTCCTCTTTTTGTTTCTGGCCTCCCATGCCATAGCAATCCCCATTTCCTCTATCCAGGGAACACTGGGAACTGTAGTTCTGTGAATGAGTTTAAGGATCTCCAAGCAGCCTCCGCAAACTATAGCTTCCAGAAACCAACATGACAATTACGCTATATGACTGTGTGTTCTTTCTAGATAGTGTTTAGCCTTTCAGATGCTGGAGAAGTATAATTATTATACAGTAGTACCTCACAAGATGAATGCCTCGCGCAACGAAAAACTCGCAAGACGAAAGCGTTTTGCGTTGCGTGAGGGACTCGCAAGGAGACAAGGTTTTCTATGACCGCCGCTTCATCTTGCGAAGCGCGGCCATAGAATGTAGCGCGGGAAGGCGGCAAAGGAAGATCAGCTGTCAGCGCGGGAAACTGACAGCTGATCTTCCTTTGCCGCCTTCCCGCGCTACAGCTGGTTCCCCGGGGCTTGCCAAGCAGGCGGCGACAAGCCCTGGCAAGCAGCGCCCGCCGCGCTTCGGCTCCCTCCCCTGGAGCCAAAGTGCGATGGGCGCTGCTTGCTGGAGCTTTTCGACGCCTGCCTTCCCCGAGGAAAGGAGAAAGCGCACAGTGGCTGCGGCGCTGAGGGGGCTGATCCAGGCCGGCAGGAGGGCGAGCCCCGCATGCTTTCTCCTGCTTTTTTGCCCATAGGGATGCATTAATTAAGTTTCAATGCATTCCTATGGGAAACCGCGATTCGCAAGACGAATTTTTTGTAAAATGAATTGACCCGTGGAACAAATTAAATTCGTCTTGCGAGGTACCACTGTAAATGAAAAAAAGAATATGTTAAATGGTCTCAAGAGGGTTTTGTTCCTATTACTAGGGTTGGGAAGTCCATATCCTTCCAGGATCATATTGGTAAAAAATGACACTTTCTGCTTCTAGCAAAACTGCCTGCTTTTTCTGCTTCTGTTGCCTGGGTTGTCACACAAACACACACAACCCCCCCTGTGCTGCTACAGCATCTCTACCGAAGCGCTCAGCTCACCTGTGCCATGCCAGCTCTCATCTTTCTTTGGCTCTACCTGATGCGAAATGGAGCAAGAAATTTGGAGGTCAGGAAAGAGAGGGACTCCCTCGGGACCTTCGAAGTCGGAGACAGGCCGGGCAAAATGAGAACTGCCGCTCAGTAAGATCTGAGGAGCATCAGGCTGAAGCACAACCACGTAACCCTCCACATCCGGAATGGAGACGCAGGATTCCTCGCTGAAGCATCTAATGGAAGACAGGAGAAAGCAACACCCCTTGATCCCAGTCTGCAAGAAGGCAGGATTCCCTTTTGTTCCTCGGCACCAAGGGACACCTTTGTTTCTAAGAACACATTTTTATTTTTATTTTAAATTGATAGCCTATCCTTCCATTTAATCAGTGTCCTGGACAGCTTGTATTTAAAGCAATACCATCAAATAGTTGTAAAATAAAGAGAGAGAAACCCACAAGTGCAGAAAATAAAAGCAGCCTGAGAACAAGGGACTAGCTACCTCTCCTTGGTGGTAGACCCTCTGATTATGTTGCTAGCTACCCGAGCCTATTGTGGAAATCCCACCATTATCTTTCAGGGGAATTAAATCTGAGCTACCCATGTCCACACAGCATGTTCATATGAACCAGTAAGTGCCATTCCTCCCTGCTTTTTTTCCCCTGCAGAGCAAAGCAGGATTCTTATAAATACTCAAACTATCAATCCAGAGCTGTTAAAAGCAAAAGCAGCAGTAAGGGGAACGACACAAACAGGCAAGATGAGACCCTTAATGGAGTCACATCGCTTCTTCTGGGTCTGTGGAACTTCAAAGCTTGCACACCTGAAGTCTCTTCTGCGTCTCTAATCCAATACTAATGTCGTGTCGTGAGCTGAAAGTGTGGGGTAAGCCACAGTGCCTGGAATTCTTTAAGTGAAGTGATGTGATTCAGATTTTGTGCTTTAAAGGTATCATGTGAGCACACCCTTAGGCTAAGCTTCTGTTTGATTCTGTAAAGTCCCACATACAGTGGTACCATGGCAGTGCCGGATTGACGTATAAGCTAAACAAGCTATAGCTTAAGGCCCCATTCTCTTGGGGGCCCAAAAAAAATTTAAAGGGGAAAAAACCTGAATGTACATTTCCAAAATATAAGATAAAAAAACAAATAAAATAAAACCTACATACTGCAACAGGGTTTTGTATTGTGTAGGCTCCTATTTGTTATGTGCAAATGGCTTTAGATACCTATTACCTTAGGTCCATAAATTACCATATAGCAGGCACGTCCAACAGGTAGATTGTGATCTACCAGTAGATCACTGGATGTCTGTGGTAGATCACTGGTAGGTCACTGGCACCCCTAAAAAAAGCTCACCCAAAATTTTCCTCCTCCCTAAAAAAAGTTGAACTATGACCTGAAGCCCTAAACAAAAATGGGCCTCCCTCCCTTCCTAAAAGAAGCTCAACAAGTTTAACCTAACCCCCCCCAAACAGGGCTTCCCTTCTTTGAAAAAAACTCAACAGCTTTGACCTGAACCCCCCAAAAGGGGGTAGATCACTCCCAGTTTTAAACTCTGTGAGTAGATCAGAGTCTCTTGGGAGGTGGCCACCCCTGCCATATAGCATATATTCAACACAAGAAACAGCGACAATTTGTTGTTGACAAAGGAAGGCTGGACATATAAAGAGCCCCATTACCTTCAGCAGCCTAGGGCTTCATCAAACCTAAATCTGGCCCTGAACCTTGGTTCTTCAACTTAATCTGTTCTGGGAGTCTGTTCGACTCCCAAAACCATTCAAAAACCAAGGTCCGGCTTCTGATTGGCTGCAGGAGCTTCCTGCACTCTAGCAGAAGCCACGTCAGATGTTTGGCTTCCAAAAAACATTCGCAAACCGGAACACTATTCCGGGTTTGTGACGTTCGAGAGCCGATTTGTTTGACAACTAAGTTGTTTGAGAACCAAGGAACGACTGTATATACAATGGTGAAACTGAACAAAGAAGTAAAGCTATAATAATCTGAGCAGCAAAACCTATCTGCCCACAACTAAAAAAAATAAGGCTCTGCTCACTCCTCAGGCCCAGAAGGATGCAGGTTATAATCCCGCCAAAGCTTTGACACTCACTTGACCGTCGTGATGAGCTTCAGGGGTCGGACTCCTGGCGTAGCGAAGCGCAGCGAGTTCATGTAGGCGACGTGCTGGATGGCATGGTTGAAGGTTTCCACGTCGTCGCCCTCCAAGGTGAGGAGAGACTGGGAGGGGTTGACGTGAACCTGCAGGGGAAGGAGGAAGCCAACGGGCTTTGAGGCAAGGGCTCGGGTTGGTGGGCCGAGACGCACAGACGCAGGAGAACACGAGGAGATTCTGCAGGAGGCAGGAGCAGGCAGGAAGCCAAGCCAAGGTGCTAGCAGAGGGAAGGGAGGGAGGTCATGCCACCAGAGGGCAAGGGGGGGGGGCTTCCGGGTGTACCTTCATCCCTTTGCCAAGGCTGTCAAAGTCGCTGTAGTCTAGCCCTTCGCGACAGGCATAGAGACACTCTATCACCTCCCGGCTCTCAAGGCTGCCAGGGCGCGCAGTGAAGCCAGCCAGGTAACCGTGGAAGTAGTGGTGAATCGGCAGAGGGTCTCCTAAGGGGGATACAGGAGGAGGGATGGTGTGAGAGACAGATGGAGAGAAAGGGGGGAGAAAGAGAAAACAGACCACGGAGGAGGAGGAGGTGGAAGATGCAGGTGGGAGGAGAGGCAAAAGAAGAAGGAAGAGGAGTGGAGGGGGGAGTCTTGAATGTGCAGCCAGCTGAGAAATAGGGAGACTGCAGCGCAGGAGTTGGGGGTGGCGAGGAAAGGAGGCAGACCTTGTTTCCTCTTTGTGGTTTCAGAGAGTTCGTGAGGAGAAAAAATTGCCCCAAAGACCATTTGAGGCAATGTGGTAGCGAAAGGCAAAAATTTGAGATCCTTGAAAGGTAACACTCTTGAGAAATTTTCCACACACATCATCATCATCATCATCATATTTACACACACACACACACACACACACACACACGTACATAACCCACCCATCTGGCTGGGTGTCCCCAGCCACTCTGGGCGGCTCACAACAGAATATCAAAAATACGAAAAAACACCAAAGATTAAAAACTTCCCTAAACAGATGTCTTCTAAAAGTCGGATAGTTGTTTATTTCCTTTACATCTGATAGGAGGGCGTTCCACAGGGCAGGCGCCACTACCAAAAAGGCCCTCTGTCTGGTTCCCTGTAGCTTCACTTCTCACAGTGAGGGAACCTCCAGAAGGCCCTCGGAGCTGGACCTCTGCTCCAAAAAATGTTAACCGCGTTGATGCAACTTATCAGTTATGATTGTTTGGTTTGTTTGAACTGTATTTGTTAAAAATAATTTAAAAAAATAGGAAAAGGAAAGAAAAAGCCTCTCACAGACCACCTTTGTTCCACCTTCAGGCCCTCTCACAAACCACAGAGATTAAAACACCATCTTGCCCAGAAGAAGCTACATTGGCAAAGTCGTCCAGGTGCCAAGACTTTCTTCCCAGAGGGGTGAGGGAAACGGAAATGGCCATGGACAGGGAATGGCATGCATGAAGAGAGGGGAGAGCCATGCGTGGTGACAGAGAAAGTCAACTACCTTGCCCCAGTTCTGTGGAGTTCTCATTCACTTTTGCCTTTTCTTTGTTTCTTTCCTCTGCAAAACAGAAGTGAAATTCAAAACGGTGAACAAGAGTCACCCCTTGAGTGCTTCTTAGAACTCTCTCTACCAGTAAAAGTGAACAAGCAAATGAATTCTTTCCTGCCATTTCATGACATCCAAAACCACCTGCCTGAGGCTGTTGCCTCACTTTGCCTCATGACAGGGCTGGCCCTGCATTGGCGAATGAGGCAACCAAATTGTCACACCTCAGAGGTGCCATCTGTAGTTCGGGGAATAGGATATGAGACTTGTCGCAATCAAAGGAAGCGGGTGGCACTGCAGATTTGGAAAAGGGAACCATGAAGCTTTTCCAAGGTTTCCAAGCTCACTTTCTGGAAACCTGAAGGCCATTTCATTGGGAGTTTAGCATTATAGCCTAAGTCAATACAGTTGTTGTTGTTGTTGTTTAGTCGTTTAGTCGTGTCCGACTCTTCGTGACCCCATGGACCAGAGCACGCCAGGCACTCCTGTCTTGCACTGCCTCCCGCAGTTTGGTCAAATTATTTAGGTTTTCCTCAAAGGAGCTGGGTGGTACTCCTCCCCTCCCCCCAAGAACCATTTTAAACTTCAACGTTTTTGAAAATTTGCATCCCTCTCTGAGTAACCCGAGAATATTGAGTCTCCACTTCCTCTGCCTATTTCCCAGTCACTTAGAAGGGCTCACCGGCCCAGCAGGCTCCAATCATGAGGGAAGATTCACGCCGCGGGGGGTGGATGAGGCCGTTGTCGTGGATCAGCGCAGGATCGTAGGAGACGCCATCTACATAAAGCGTCACGGTAGGGAACTCAAGGTTAAGGGCATAGTGGTGCCACTCGTCATCGCAGACCTGCGAGCAGGGAAAAGGAGAGATCAGGGCATAGAGCGTCAAGCGTCTGTGTGTTTGTGTTTGGAGAAGAACGAACAAAGATGGCGGTTGTTTCCTCACCTGCTCCAGTTTCCAGAGGAACTTGACAGGCCTTGCACTCTCCAGCAGGGGCCAGTAGAGGAAAGCTATGCGGCAGCCATGCACACCAAGGGAATAATGGGAGTATCCGTCCTCTGCAGATAGGGAAGGAGGCATCAGACTTAGCAGTTATGGCCAGCCTGTCCTGATTCACCTAAGACCATCCTGCTCTCTCAGATGCTCCAACTGCCCTGGTTACTGGGGACTAGGGTGATGACTTTTTCAATTTTTTCCCCTCAAAAATTATGTCCTGTAGCACAAATGGATGAACTTTTGCCTATTAATGACTAAAATGAGGTATATTCCATTGAAATATTTAAAAAGGTCACGCACAAACCATTAAAAAATTGTATGCCGTTTTACCATTTCATAAAATTGTATTAACAATTCTATATATATTTCGTATCAAATTTGGACACAACGCCACATTCCACAATGGGGAGTGTTCTTAGCAACAGAGGGTATACAAATGTCACACCTGCGCAAGGTAAAAGCCCCTTTTGGGGACCTCAAAACTCAGCCAGCAGACCCTGCCGGACATGCTGGGAAAAGAACCTACAGGAGAGGTAGCAAAACATCGCCCTCTAGCGGCATCTATACTGTTACTGCAGCTAAAAAAAGCTTCCTTGTGTGTTTGATGGCCCTATATAATGTTGTATATATGTGACTCTAAAGCTTGGGTTCAATTTTATATCTGCTTACAGTGACTTCAAAAATGGTCAAAAAACTGATAAATAATTTTTTTAAAATCATTTTGTGCGTGAGGGTTTTTTTTTTATCAAATCTCTTTGAAAGTAAGATTTTATCTAATCGTTAATTAAAGCTCATCAAATTATGATACAGGGAAATGAGGTTGTAAAAAAGTCATCACCCTACTGGGGACAGTTCCGATACCCATCCTTGGCAAAAAAAACAACCCCGCTGCTCCTATTTTGTCCTGATCTGGCCCTCAGGGGTTAGATTTCTTTAGGGTGTTGTTGCCAATATTTCAGAGATTTCTTGCCATGGAACGAACCTTCTGCATGCAAAGTAGCTGCTCCCTCCCCACCTATTCCGATATTTGCCACGGGGAAGGAAATGGCTCTTACCACTTTGCATGGTGCTGCAAATCACCGTCTCCTCCTCCCTCTTGCCCTTGCTTGGGGTCACACCGTGTTTCATCCACAGGGACAAGGTGAAATGGTCGCTCAGGCCTTCAAGGGCACCGGTCCCACTCCCCATGGGCACCTGGGTTGCCTGGCTGCCATTGAACCAATAGATGAGGCTGCTGTCCTGGCTGTAATGGACTGAGAGCTGTGCCGTCCAGTTGGCCATGGGTCCAGGAACAGGGAGCAGGTCTACCTCACCTGTGGCAGCACCTGTCGAGGGCAAGAGAGGAAAATAAGAACAGAGGAGGCCCATCTGAAAACAGGTGACTGGTGGCCTTCGCCAAGGGCAAGGCTAGACCAAGACACTTTGGTGCCTGGTAATGGAAAAGCCACGAGACACCTCTCTCCCCGCTTCTGCTAATTAAGCAGGGGACACAATATACTAGAAATATTTCCAATCAAATGTTGAGGAATGGCACAGTGCCAACCCTACAGTGCTCTGGTACAGCTCCTCTCCATCTCAATGGGCCTTGAGGAGGACAACTTCGCAATCTATGCCCCATGGGTCAGATCTATGTGCCCTAACGATGCCCAATATCTGCCACTTAATTTTGCTTCTGACTTAAGGGCACCTAAAGCTACTCCTCACCCAGTTTTGCTGGAAGAAAATATTGTGAGGCAATTGACCCATGGTCCCTCCTGCAAGCACCACTCAGTGCGATAAGGGAATACACACCACAGAGTTTGCGCAGCGACTTCTCGGAGTAGTTGTCGCGATCGCAGCCTTTGGCCACGTGGTTTGTCTGCAGCTCCACCGTGGCCTGGATGTTCCACAGGGGCTCGTCGCAGGTCTCCAGGTGGATGTTAGGGAAAAGAGCAAGGCTTCCCGTGCCTGGGGTGTACTCTATCCTCTTATTCCAACCTGTGGGGAGGTTTTTGAATGGGCAAATCATGTTGCTTTATGTTTACACTTCACATTCCGCCCACTGGCTGGTTACAACAGAGAAAGTAAGTACTGTCCAGTCATCAATATCAAGACCATACATTTCCTAACAGATTATGCTCCGTGGGTCAGATCTGTATGCCCCCCCAAACACACTGTGCCTTTATTAACACCCTTCAAACATTGCCAGGACCGGGATCTAGAATATTGCCAGGCTGGTGCAACTGGCACAGACTTGATAAACCTCCCAGCCTCCCTGAGAGCTACTGAGGTCTAGCCACATGGAAAACCAATCCACCAACTATTTTAATTATGGAATGTATTTCTATCCCAACCTTCCTTTAAGGAAATATTCCTTTAAAGGACATTATACATAAAGAAACAACACTGTCAATTACAGTACACAGGCTCCTCAAGCACAATAACAGATCTTAGTCTTAGGTTGACTAAAGCCTGAATATCTCTATCTATCTATCTATCTATCTATCTATCTATCTATCTATCTATCTACCTACCTATTTATTTATTTCTATCGATCGATCGATCGATCAATCTCACATATATATTCTTTCTTTAACTTTTCCCAGGGCATGTTACAACATAAAAGTTACACAAAACAGAGCAGACTAATGCAATCTATGTTAACAGCTCTCATAATACACACACACACACACACACACACACACACACACACACACACACCTATGATATATGAGTTAATACATATCAGGCTATGTAGTTTAAAATGAGCTGTATCAAATAAACAAGTCGGTAGAGGTAAAAATAAAAGGCAAAGTATCTGAATGATCCTTTGGTCAGTGTTAGAAACCGAGCTATGAAAGCTAGGAGCTAAAATGGCACCTTAAACGTAGGTTATGGGCACCGCAACGGAATGTCTAGGCGCACTTTTTTATAACAATACAAAGCTGAAAACGAATGAACTGCAGCTAAAATATTATATTCATTTTTCACATGGTCTAGTCCTCATCTGAAGACTGCAAAAAGCAAAGCCATACTTCCCCTGGCTGCCCCTCTAATACTCTTATGAGAGTCCCTTCTCCAGTCCTGAGAGAGTGGGTAGAACTGGGGAGGCAGAAAAAGGTCCTCCTCTCGTTCCAGCCGTGGCAGTCTTAATCAGAAATCTTAGACGCAGTACTGCTCCCCGAGCTCAGAAACTGCTTGCCTTAATGAAATTCCCCATCACAAAATGCACCTAGAACAATGGGAGTTTCGAACGCCGCCTTTGGTGGAGTCACTGGAAGGAAGGAAGAGAAAGATGCACCATGGGGGGGGGAAGGCTTCCTACCTTGCCAGCTGGGTTTACAGGTGGGCTTCACCTGGATTTCTACCTCTGCATCATCGGAGGCGCGTTTCTTGCCACAGTCATAGGCTGTCACTGTGAACTTATAGAGGCGTTCTCCACTGTACTGTAGTTTCTCAGTGTTCTCAATGTTCCCTGCCAGAAATAGAAAGGCCTCGAAGTTAGAGAGGCAAAGAACAACAGATACACACACACACACACACACACACACACACACACACACACACACACATGGTCCAAACATCCCTTTGTTGCCATTTCTAGGCTGCAGCAAGCACAGCCTTTCATCCACAGCTATGGCACAATCCACACATCCTGGGTGGGCACTCATGATGATTTCAATAATCACCGGGTAACATGAACCAGCTGTTTCCATCCTCCAAGCTACTTCCCACTTTATGCATCCGCATTCATCAGTACTAGTGTTACACTGGTGATTTCCATACAAAGCATGTAAATCATAAAGGGCTTGTGCGTATCCCTAGATGCTATGGGGAGTTTTCCAGGTAAAGGTAAAGGTAAAGGGACCCCTGACCATTAGGTCCAGTCGTGACCGACTCTGGGGTTGCGCGCTCATCTCGCATTATTGGCCGAGGGAGCCAGCGTATAGCTTCCAGGTCATGTGGCCAGCATGGCAAAGCCGCTTCTGGCAAACCAGAGCAGCACATGGAAACGCCGTTTACCTTCCCGCTGTAGCGGTTCCTATTTATCTACTTGCATTTTGACGTGCTTTCGAACTGCTAGGTTGGCAGGAGCTGGGACCAAGCAACGGGAGCTCACCCCGTCACACGGATTCGAACCGCCGACCTTCTGATCAGCAAGCCCTAGGCTCAGTGGTTTTAACCACAGCGCCACCTGGGTCCCTGTGCCACCTGGGTCCCTGTTTTCCAGGCAGCACCACAAACCTGCCCTTTACTCTATGTGTGTTTATTGCAGGAAACACTAGAGTACTATGGTTATTTATTCAATTTACAGAATCACAGAATTGTAGAGTTGGAAGGGATCGCAAGGGCCATCTAGTCCAACCCCCCTGCAATGCAGGAATCTCAACTAAAGCATCCATGACAGGTGGCCATCCAACCTCTGCTTAAAAACCTCCAAGGAAGAAAACACCGCTCTGAAAACGGATGAAAATGACAGGACACATAGGGTTACTACTACTACTGCAAGAAGTTTGACCTCGCCCTCCGCATGTTATATTTTTATGTGCGCGCTAATGTTGTGAAGTGCATGGGACAAACAGGTGCGATGCCAGTTAGACATCTACAAACAGGCGATACGCCACAGCGCAAGTGTACACCCAGTGGCTTGCTGCTATAAAACGTGCGGAAAGATCTGTAAAAGATGTGACTTGCCTTTAAGTGCTTTCTGAGCAAGTGGCAAGAGCCAAGCTTGCTAGGTCAAATCTCTGCTAAAATTCGCACGCACAACCTGGCAATCTGGTTCCTGTAATATAGTATTTGTTGACCTTGAAGTATGTGCGGATGCAGTCATGCTATACGTTTAGACCAGTATCATACTGCTTTAAACAGGTCTGGCTTCCCCCAAAGAATCCTGGGAACTCTAGTTTGTAAAAATGTAAGAGGACCCCAAGAGCTCAAATTCCCAGAATTCACTGGGAAGAGGGACTGATTGTTAAACCACTCTGTTAATTGTTCTGTGATGGGAATAGGGGGGTCTCCTAAAAACTCACAAACTTTACAAACTATTGTTCCCAGGATTCTTTGGGGCAAACCATAGCTGTTCACCGGGCCGTCTTAGGCACCTTTGGCGCCCTGGTGCCGTGGTGCGACGGATCCCTCCACCGCCCCCCGCTGCCCCGTTTTCCAGCCAAGGGCACTGCTGCGCGGCGGGCGGGCTTAGCGCACAGCGCGGCGGAGCGGGCGGCGGGAGCAGCTGCGTGGTGCCCCCCCCCCGGCGGGCCGGCGCCGTGGCGCCCTGCGTCACCCAGCCTGGCCATAGAGCCGGCACTGCTGTTCAAAGCTGTGTGATATGAAGTTATATTTGCCATCTCGCAAAAAAAGCAAGTGCCAAACTTGACAATACACTGGAGGTATTGAACTGTTACCTCCATTTGTTTTAAACTGCAAAGCAGCATCAAAGGTTGTGTTCAGAAGTGAGAGCTGCAGCAGAGGGAGGGGCTGTTTAACCTTTATTGTTCATGCCATTTTCCCTCTCAGAACTGCTACCTTCAGGTTGTTTTCAAATTTGTGGGTGGAAATATATGCTCGCCATTCCTCCCCTGAAACTGGCAGTCCTCCACAACTGCTTTTCAGTAAAAAAAAATAACATCATCCAGACACACCCAGAGGAACATTTTACATGTTTCCCAAGTATCATCTAGTTTGCCCACAAAACAATTGGTACAATTTTCAAGTCTGCACCAACATTGCTCCATAGCAGGCACCCCCAAACTTCGGCCCTCCAGATGTTTTGGCCTACAACCCCCATGATCCCTAGCTAACAGGACCAGTGGTCGGGGAAGATGGGAATTGTAGCCCAAAACATCTGGAGGGCCGGAGTTTGGGGGTGCCTGCTCCATAGTTCCCAGTGCGATTCAGCAGCCAAGAGGCCTGTTTCGGTTCTCACCATCGTTGTCAATCAGGAAGGGGACGTTGGGAGTCAGGATCTCATAGTAGCAGATCTGGCTGTACTGAGGGGAGCAATCGCCATCAATGGCTTCCACACGCAGGATGCGATCGTAGAGCTTCCCTTCTGTCACCGCCACGCGGTAAAGGTTCTCCACAAAGACGGGAGCGAACTCGTTGACATCATTCACCCGCACGTGAACTGTGGCCCTGAACAAAGAAGAAAGGTCAGGGGCTCCTTTGTAAAGAAGAGAAATGCTGGGCCTTCAACCTGCCTGTCTCAGGCTGAACCCCTCCATTCAGAAATGGAAGACCTGGCTGTAGTTACTCCATGTTAAGTGAATGTATTCTGCATATGCTCAGGGGCAGTGCTTTTTTCTAAAAAAAAAACATTTAGGGGTACTCTCATTTTGACTCAAGGAAATCACCATTTTATAGTTCAAATCAGGGGAAATAAAGACAGTAAATGGACAAAAGTACAAAGATTCACAAAATGTTTAGGGGTATCCATACTCCTGTGTCCCCCCCAGGGAAAAAAGCACTGCTCAGGGGCATTCTTTTGGGGCAATATACCTCAACGGTGGCTGTTTCCAGGACTGAGTTGCGATAGTTGCTGCGGTATGTTTTCGCAGGGGTGAACTCCCTCTATGAGGATTACTGGTAAACTTTTGGGATGAGGGAAAAATCTATGAATGTCCAAGTTGGTAGTCTAACCTTTAAAGATGAAAAGTTTTCTTAGAAAAGTGTTGCCGCTGCTTCAAAGTAATAGCTTGGCTACCCTCAACAATCTAGCCGTGTTGCAGGGACAGAATGCCCCACAGGAATGATACAGAATTAAGACCATTGGTCTTTCCCCCACAGGAAATTCTGTTGCAAGAATGCAACCTGACTCTGAGGTGATGGCAAGACTTTTTTGGGGGGGAGGCGAGGGGCCTTCATCTTTAACGTTAATACTGCCACCCCCAAAATTCATGCTTCAAAAAGTTGTCCAATTCTAAGAATTTTCAACAGAAGGGATGTTTTATCTGTAGACATGAAATGGATGGCGGTCTCTCCCCCCCCCCCCCCGTCCTTCTCTGACAAAAATAAACACCATTTCCTCACTTCAAGTGGCAGCTGGACTGCCTTCACCAGCTAATCGGTTCTGCCAAAGGGTCAGGGGTGGCGGTAACAGTCCAGCTTTAGTGATAATATGTGGCTCAAATTTAAGTCCTGGGTCAGTTAGGTGCTGCCGACAAGGAGTGTCCCCAACAGTACAAACTACACTTCAGAATGAGAATATGAGACTTCTTATAGATCACAACAGGAGTCTGACCTAACTGCAGGAGGCAGTGGAAGACAGGAGTGCCTGGCGTGCTCTGCTCCATGGGGTCACGAAGAGTCGGACATGACTAAATGACTAAACAACAAAAATGGATCACAAAAATAAAAGTATGGGAAAGAGAGGGAGTTCCAAAACTTTCAGTAGAACTCTCTTGGGCAGTAGATGCCAGGCAGAAGGCAAGAAAAAGTGGCAGGGGTTAAAATCCCAAAGAAACCTGCAAGAGCTTGTGTGGTGTGTCCAAATGTACAGTGGTACCTTGGTTCTCGAACTTAATCCATTCCGGGAGTCCGTTTGACTCCCAAAACCATTCGAAAACCAAAGCGCGGCTTCCGATTGGCTGCAGGAGCTTCCTGCACTCAACCGGAAGCCGCGGAAGAAATTCGGCTTCTAAAAAATGTTCGCAAACTGGAACACTCACTTCCGGGTTTCCGGCATTCGGAAGCCGATTTGTTCTGAGTACCAAGGTACCACTGTACTGACAGCAGAAGGGCCATCAAAGTAATGCCAGATTTATTTATTAATTTTTTTAAAAAAGCATTGCCTCTACTATATACTTTCAAACATCCCCCAGCCATCTGACATAGATTATTTCACATTTCCAAAAATGAACAGTATTTCTGTGGGGAAGGGGCTCAGTTAAAGACACTATCCCAGTGATAGACAACCTTTTGAGCTTGGTGTGTCAAAATTCGCCAAAAAACCGAGCATAACTCGGGTGGTGTGTCACTTCGAGAGAGAAAAAACACAATTTTGCGATATTTATAGTTTAAATAACAAAAATGTATAATTGTAATATATAACAGTATTTAATAAACCAAAAACTAATTATTTAACCAAACCAAACCAAAAAACCCTTATTTATCACAAAGTGCCCAGAGTTGTTGAGCTTTTTGGGGGGAGCTGCTGATCAAAGTTTTGGAGGTTTTTTTTGGGGGGGTGCAAAAGTTGCTTTGCTTTTTTGGGGGGGATGCCCAAAAGCTGCTGCGTTTTTTTTGGTGGTGGTGGTGGGGGGGGGGGAAGAGAACAGAAAAAAGGACAAATAATACCTTCGCTGGAACTAACACGCAGCACCGACATAGTCTGCCAAAGCTTTTTTGGGGGAGCTGCTGATCAAAGTTTTGGAGGTTTTTTTTTGGGGGGTGCAAAAGTTGCTTTGCTTTTTTGGGGGGGGATGCCCAAAAGCTGCTGCGTTTTTTTTGGTGGGGGGGGGAAGAGAACAGAAAAAAGGACAAATAATACCTTCGCTGGAACTAACACGCAGCACCGACATAGTCTGCCAAAGCGCCAGAACAAAACAGCATAGAAAGGGTTAAAAACCAATCTCTGGCTACCAGCAACAACAACAACAACAAGATCCGGGTTTTAACAGCGGAGACAAGCTGTAGTGTGAGGAGGAGCAGGAGAACAGATGGGAGGGGGGAAACAACAACAGTGTGAATGGGTCGATGGGGCACGTGCCAGCAGTGAGGGCTCTGCGTGTTACATCTGACACGCGTGTCATAGGTTCGCCATCACTGCACTATCCCATATGATAGCTGCCTAAAAACCTTGCCAGATGAAAAGAAAAATGAACATATAATCAGTCTTACTTGTGGGATTTCTTGGTGTTGGCCCCATCAGGCCCTTCTCCACAGTCATAAGCCTGTATGGTGAAAGTGTGCTCCTTGTGAGCTTCGCAGTCCACCGGCTCCTTGGCCCGGATCAATCCTTCGCCTGTTGCTTTGTCCAGGATCACGGCTTCAAAAGGCACCCCT
The DNA here is from genome assembly GCF_965207765.1 of Zootoca vivipara. Taxonomy (NCBI): domain Eukaryota; kingdom Metazoa; phylum Chordata; class Lepidosauria; order Squamata; family Lacertidae; genus Zootoca; species Zootoca vivipara. The sequence goes on from NC_142598.1 coordinate 15,811,916, forward strand.
GCCCCATGGATCCGGAATCCACAGATCTCACCTGGTTTCCCAGAAGGATGAAGCAGACATAGGAAAAAGGGAATGTGAAGAAAGAGCTTATTTCAGAGGCAAATATTCCCGTTTTCCTGCCGGCCAACCACCCACCATTCCGTTGCACCACACATGCTCCCCGCTGCCACAGCAGAAAGTTCCGGATGCCATTAAGGTCAGCCAAGTGGACAGCTAAGAGATTCTGAATCTGAAAGGAAGTTCTACTATTCAAGACCCACTGAAATTAGGGGAAGTGCTTTTCGTGGAGTTCCCCTCAGTGGAGCTGGGAGAATGCCGCTCAGGGTTTTCTGCCTCAGACAACCACAACATCTTAGGCCAGACCTGTCACTCAACACATTCCAGATTTCTGCCACAAAGACCCACCTCACACAAAATGGCTGCCGAACGGGAACCATCTGAAACGGCATCCACGGGGCAACTGCTGCATCTAGCAACCCGCTTGTATGGAGTCAATTGCCATCATTTCTCCCAACACCACTAAGAAAATTTTTCTGCTGGTGTTTCATTCGTTGGTAGGCTAGACTGGAAAGCCATGTATCTACAGGGGTGGACTTTGGTAATATGATGCCCTGTTGTTGTTGTTTAGTCGTTTAGTCATGTCCGACTCTTCGTGACCCCATGGACCATAGCACGCCAGGCACTCCTGTCTTGCACTGCCTCCCGCAGTTTGGTCAAACTCATGTCGTAATTTGGCACCCCTTAAATATTTCTTATTTTCACAGTAATTCTGTTTGGTACAGTTTACCCATAGATATATAGATAGATACTTTATTGTCATTGTACATAGCACAACGAAATTGAATGCCATTCCATAAAAACAAAACAAAAACACAATTACAGCCACACACACACACCCATCGCAACTCCCCAAGATCATATAATTTAGTTACAACATTTAAGATGGTTATAGCTCTTGGATAGAAACTGTTTTTTAATCTATTTGTTCTTGGTTTAATTGTTCTGTATCTCTTGCCCGAAGGTAACGGTGCAAAAAGACTATATCCAGGATGAGATGAATCCTGTAAAATATTATTTGCTTTTTTTAAGGCAACTGGAATTGTATAGTTCTTTCAGAGATGGGAGAGGATGACTGATATAATCTTTCGGGCTGTGGTTATGACCTTCTGGAGCACTTTCCTATCCATGACTGTGCAGCTGGAAAACCAAGCACAGATAAAGTATGTATATTTACCCATATACATGTAGGTATTATTACTATCACCATCATCATTTTGGAGCCCCCCCCTCCGCTTGGCATCCTGTGAGGGGGAACCACCCACATTCACGTAATTCTAGCACAGATTGGGTTGCCACCTGCCCATACTGTCTCTGGACTGTGGTTATGACCCTCTGCCAGGATCATCACAGGACACAGTCCCTCTGCCAGAGACCTCCACATACGAGAAAGTGAAAGAAGTCCCAAGGCACTGGATGCCATCAATTTCCCACTGCACCATCATACTGGGCGGGGTGTGCCAAATTTTGGCGTCGCACTGAAATTTGTGACCCACCACTTATCCCTCCTCAGAAACTCCCCCATTTCTGCGGATCCTGCCTTTATCCATTCCAAAGGCAGCAGGACCACAGCCTTACCAGAGGGCATCCCTCAGGAACTAAGTGCAGACCCTTTAACTGAGAAGATATCTCTCCTGGGGAGATAGGACCTGAAACACCCTCCCTCCCTCTCCCTGGAAGTCTGTTTCAGCCCTCAGTGGGACCCAGATCACTGTCAATCCAACACCCCAGGTGACTCCTTATCTGGCTGAGGTTCTGCTGGCTAATCAAACTTTTGTCTCTGGCTTCCACAGTGCACCACCTAAGATTCTGGCTTTGGACTTCCACTGCACATTCTGCCTAATTCCTGCCAGGCCCTGCAGTCTAGCCTCAGATGGGACTGCAGATTCTCCTCAGCCTGACCCACGGGAAGCAGCTCCTCTGAGGACAGAAGCTCCTCAGCAGAGAAGCTCTTGCTGGTAATAGCCGGAAAACCTATTATGCGCAATGCTTATCCATGTGTGTAATTTAATTTTGATTTTATTATTATTTTATCTAAACAATTTATATACCATTTAACTCTCAGGGACTGTTCAGTTGGTAGAGCAGGAGGTTCTTAATCTCAGAGGTCATGGGTTTGAGCCCCACATTGGGCAAAAGATTCCTGCATTGCAGGGGGTTGGACATCATCAGAAGAACCTTTTTTTGCCTCAGCCACTAGCCATAGCAATAAAATAAAATACAGTGTAACTGAAGATAGAGGTAAAAAACTTCAGCTATACAAAAAATGCATTCTGGAGGCTTACATCAATAATCAAATAATAGATCTAATTCTAATTGCCCCTGATGAAACTTTTGCAGTTTTTGCTGTTGCCTGATTAACTTGATCTGCTAGAAGAAAGGACACAGTAGCAATGGTTGAGCGACCTTGTGGACCTTCCAACTCTGCAATTCTATGTTGGGAGACCCTTATTCCCCCAACCCCTGAGCTACAATTCTCAAAGTGGTTTAGTAACCAATCCCTCTTCACAGCAACCCTGAAGACCAGGCTTCCTCAACCTCGGCCCTCCAGATGTTTTGAGACTACAATTCCCATTTTCCCTGACCACTGGTCCTGCTAGCTAGGGATCATGGGAGTTGTAGGCCAAAAACACCTGGAGGGCCAAGGTTGAGGAAGCCTGCTGAAGACTGTATGGTCAGGCTAACAATTCTCACCAAGAGCTACCAGCACTCTTTGGGGGAAGTCACGGCTGTTCAAAGCGGTATCATATCAGCTTAAATCAGGCTTAGGCAAACCCGGCCCTCCAGATGTTTTGGGACTACAACTCCCATCATCCCTAGCTAACAGGACCAGTGGTCAGGGATGATGGAAATTGTTGTCTCAAAACATCTGGAGGGCAGAGTTTGCCTATGCCTGGTTTAAATGCATGGTGCGAATGTGGGCTTAGTGAGGGGACCTTAAGATTTCAGGAGCGATGCCTGCCCAAGGAGGCAGTAAAGCCCAGAGTCAGTCGGTCATTCTGCAAGAGATTTAGCAGATGAAGCTAAACCCCTGAAACCTTGGATCAAACCCTGAGGTCTGGCAAACATGGGTGGCCATACGCTAAACAGGTCTTGTCCCTTTCACAGTAGTACAGAAGCAGGAATAAAAACTCCCTCTCCTACACAACTATGAAAGGTGCAATACCCCTGTCCTCCTTTGCCTTTCACCACCCTACTTGCTGCTCCATATGCAGGATTCTCCTGCTAACCTTCTGGCACTCCTTCCGCATGCAAAAGTCGAGCTCTTTGAACGCTTTGAGAGAGCATAAATTGCTGCACAAGGAGCATAGTCTGGATCATAGCTGCCAAGTTATCCCTTTTTTAAAGGGATTTTCCCTTATGCTGAATAGGCTTCCTCGTGAGAAAAGGGAAAACTTGGCAGCTATGGTCTGGATCCAGCCCTCAGTTTGGATCTTTTAGGGTCAAGACAGACATTGTGTTACACGCATGGCTGGCTCTTGCACGCATGTAAGCTTTGGGTAAACTAACTAACAGCCACCAGAGTGCGGAAAGGAAGTGGAATCCAGATGAGGCTATTAAGTGGGGACAAAGGGTTAAATCTCCTCTCTCCCCAAGATGCAATACCAGCCTGGAGCTGGTCCTCCAGCAGCTGCTATTTAGTTAACAAACAAACAAACAAACAAACAAACAAACAAACAAACAAGAAACCATGTAAAGGTGACACTCCGCCTTAAAGACATATCTAGTTTGGCTCTATACAAATATAATGAAAAATATAAAAAGGTAAACGTAAAGGGACCCCTGACCATTAGGTCCAGTCGTGACCGACTCTGGGGTTGCGCGCTCATCTCGCATTATTGGCCGAGGGAGCCGGCGTATAGCTTTCAGGTCATGTGGCCAGCATGACAAAGCCGCTTCTGGCAACCCAGAGCAGCACATGGAAACGCCATTTACCCTGCTGTAGCGGTTCCTATTTATCTACTTGCATTTTGACGTGCTTTCGAACTGCTAGGTTGGCAGGAGCTGGGACCAAGCAATGGGAGCTCACCCCGTCACAGGGATTCGAACCGCCGACCTTCTGATCAGCAAGCCCTAGGCTCAGTGGTTTAACCACAGCACCACCTGGGTCCCATATAATGAAAAATATACTGGCAGCCTAACACCCAATTTCTCACAAACCTGCCTCCACCAGCCAGCCAGTGAATACAAAAACACTTGGATAACTGACATCCACTTAAAAAAAAAAAGTACTACAATTGTAATTTAAACAGTGTGGATCAAATTAAATAAATTTAAAGCAAACATATGCGAGTGACTTGCAAGTTATGATGCGTTCATGCAGCGTACTCAGCAGTACAACCACAAAGTCTCTCACTGCAGCTAAGGCTGCACGGAAACATTATCTAAGAATGCCATGATTCTGCTTTTTGTACCTTCCTCCCACACTTCTTCCATCTCAACCACATACCTGCGTAGCGCAACGGAGCATCTTTGTCCAGAGCAAAGAGTGGGGGGTTCAGCAGGACTGTGTTGTCATTCTCCATGACGATGCCCTGATATTCAGCCTCGATCCATGGCTTGTGCTTGTTGGCTGGGGAAATTCGGGAGCGTAAAAAGGGTGGTAAGCAGGAATAAAACCATTCAGGTATATGCACGAGTTCAGGTTCACGTTTTTCCACACACCTTGCCGGCAGCCCTGCATCCTCCTTGTAGCTTTCTTTCATTTATATTTTCCCAACAATTTTTTAAATGGAATTTTAATAAGAACAAACAGGTTTAAGAAATAAAGGAGGGTGGTTTTTTTTTCATTTGAAAAAGGTCAGGTTGCCACGATTGCCAAGTATAGAATACAGCTATATGCAGTGTTTTAAAAAAAATGTTTAGGTACTCTCATTTTAACTCAAGGAAATCACCATTTTATAGTTCAAATCGGAGAAAATAAATTTACTGTAATGGACAAAAGTACAGTACAAAGATTCACAAAATGTTTAGGGGTATGCATATCCCTGCGTCCCTGCAGAAAAAAAAGCACTGGCTATATGATTTACTGAGTCAATAATAAAACGTACCAGGAAAGCAGGATGTGTCCTTATAATTACAGAGGGCTTCATGGTCTAAATCAGAACAATTGCAAATTTTTATTTCAAAAAGGAAGATTAAAAAATAACCCTGGACTGTAGTAAATGCAGGAAGTCACATAGCCCTGTAGTTCCTACGTTCCTGAGCCACAGCTTTTGTATATAAAATAAGATGAGACCAAATGGCAGAGAAGCTATCTCGAGCAATTTGTCCCCTGGACACTTCTAGCTTAACGCAGGATTTTTTCAATGAAGATTTTCCAAGTCCTTGTACCTTTTCCTCTGGATACAGTTCTACTTTTCACAAGAACAGAGAAAATACTTGAGGGGAACCCAGTAACCCCCCCCCCCCACAAAAATAAATAAAAAATCAGCTGAGGTTATTAATGGCTGTGAGTGCAGTCCCATCTATATTAAACGTAATACGTTCCACTGAAACAGTTTGACTTACTTCTGAGAAAACAAGGATGGGATTGGGGTGAGCATTCCGTCGAAAGCAACGGGATGTAAATTAATTGCAAATGAGGATATAACTAGCTTTAATTGGATTTAGGGACTCGGGATTAAGGTCGGCATGTTCAGCAGTCGGCTGATCAAATATTGTTCAATGTTCCAAGAATGCCACTGTCTGGATCCTTGCTGTTTTTATTTTATCATAGTGTCAAGTGCACAGATAGCTCAGATGGTTAGAGCATGATGCTGATCATGCCAAGGTTGCAGGTTTGATCCTCAATCCTAGGGGATAGCTGCATATTCCTGCATTGCAGGGGGCTGGACTAGATGTTCCTCAGGGTCCCTTCCAACTCTACAAATCTATGATTCTATGTGTTAGCAAGGTCCCCTCGCCCTGTAGCAGTCAGAGGCAAACTAAGAGGCATAGCACAGCTTCTCCCAATGGCTGCCTGCCATGCCTGCGGGTGTCTCCAAACAGGGACACATTTCAACAATGGCTAGAGTGCCAAACTAGGAGCTGGGAGTCCAGGGTTCAAATCCCAACTCAGCCATGAAGATCATTGGGTGACCTTGGGCCGCTCACTGCCTCTCAGCCTAACTTACCTAACAAGGTTGTTGTGGGGAGAAGCATGTACACCACCTTGAGCTCCTTAGCGGAAAAAAGGTGGGAGATAAATGCGATAGATAGATAGATAGATAGATAGATAGATAGATAGATAGATAGGTAGATAGATAGATAGATAAAATGATTGACAGACAGACAGAGAGAGGCCACTGTCGAAGGGGCTGAGTGGCCTTGAACCTCCCTAGGATGAAGCTGAGCCAAACACAAACTCTCAGCCTGGCCTAATTAACAGGGTTGTTGTGGGGATAAACCTTGGGGGTAAAATAAAATATGTAATGAAAATAAATAATTCACGGCATTTTTTTTTTTACGTTAACAACATTATTTTACAAAAGCAGGGTTCCGTTTTGGGAATTTTTGTTAACGTGATTATTAATGTCAGTATCAAACCTACTGGTGGTTCTACATTGTTCTCATAATGTCAAAAGCTTTAGAGATAGTTGATCATGATTTGTCAATATTTGACGGGGCAGCTCCTCAACCTTTTTCAGCATCTAGACAATGTTTTTTGTTTGTTTAATCCTTTTATTTCTATATATGCACACAAACCAACCATGCCAACAACATTCTGCCCAGAAAGATCCTTACTCAAAGCATCTGACGATGCAACATCATCATAACAACAACAACAACAACAACAATAATAATAATAACAACAATAATAAAGTATCCTGAAATCTTGTAAATCTCGTGGTTTGACATTTATTTGATGGGGTTGAGGATGTGGAAGCTTGGGAGTTTTTGCCCTGCATTTCGAGAAAATGATTGCGGAATGACGGAAAGCTATCTATTAAAAAAAAATCCCGAAACCCATCTGTTTGCTTTGACACAATAAGAAGCTTAAAAATAGAACCTTCGGCAACTCGCAAATCATCACCCTCATTCTAGGCAGTGCCATCGATACATTTCACATGCAACCAATAATTTCATAAGCAGACCATCAGATCCCTGCCTGTAAGGAGCTTACAACTCCTGTGTTTCAACAGCAGACAAGAGGATAGAAGGAAAAGTGAAGAGTAACATTGAGGGAAGGGTGCGTGAGAGCAAACGCAGTCGTCCTTAGCTAGTTTTGATTGGAAATGAGGACTAAAGGGTTATGCCTAAGAGACCCCCAAGGAGAAAAGCAGGTTTTTATCATTCACGTCGGAGGCCTTAAGATACACCCCCCCCCCGAAATAGCCTCAGCTCAGCTTTCTCCATGCATCATCCACCCGTCCCAATATCCCTTGCTCTGCCCTGGCATGTGCCATATTCCCCTTGGCCCCTCCTTGTTGCCCAAAGCGCTAATCCTGTTGGCTGGATCCGGTCCAGGCTCAACATTGAGGCAGCAGCCGGCAGGAGGCTCTGAAAAATGTCACAGGCCCAGAAATAGCAAATTAATCTTTATCACACAACCTCCAGGGCAAGGAAAACAAGAGGAAGGTTTGGGGGGGGAGGTGAAGAGAGAATATTCAGAAAGGGAGAATTGCTATAAATTAACACGCTCCCTCCCCACCAACCAATCCTTGGTAAAATTGGGTCTCTGGGATTAGATCACAATGGCCTAGTTGCGACCCCCCCAGCTCACGAACTCATCCCTCACAGAGGCAACAGGGCTCTGTCCATTCACAACTGAGCAACGCTATAAAGCCCTTGGGAAGATATTCAGAATATTCAGATATTCACACAGCAGCAAAATGTGGATTTGCACCAGCCTGTCTCTCCACTGATGTATGGGCATCTACACAATGTCCTCCTCATTCCAGTGTTGTCCCAGACCTTTCCCTATTTAAATGCCGGGGGTTTCAACCCCTGGAAAGTCCCAACTGGAAAAACCTGAATTTAAAGGTGGAAATGCCCGGAACAACACAGGGACGGGGGTCCACATTTTGTTTCCAGTATGTACAAGCCCAATGTCTCAAAAGCATCTACCCTTAGGGGATATTCCCTCCTCAGTATTTCCCCAGTTCTTGCAGTGAACCACCCCATAGCCTTCTGGTGTGAAACTGGCATTAGTGGTGACCCTAATACTCTGGGTTTTTATACAGGGCCAGCCCTGCCATTAGACAAAATGTGGCAACCACCTCAGGCTGCAGATGCTGGAGGGCCAGCACATCTCTAAGCTAGCCAACTGCCCCCAAGGTGTGGTGGGAAAATACAGTTCTCTTGCCAGTGTTGAAATGAGATTCAGCGGCTCTGCCACTTGGGTTCTGAACTTGGACTAGGGAGGGGCATCATCTGTCCTTGGCCTCAGGCAGTGAAAGGTCACAGGTCAGCCCTAAGCCCATTTATGCTTACTGAGGATTTCCACAAGTGTTCCTTATAAGGATGCCATTTTGAGACATTGATTCAGAAAAAAGAAGTTTGCCTCTTTTCTAGAGTGGGAGGCTGATACGCCTGAATCACTGAATCCAGTGATAATTTCATCTGCTTAAACCTCCCTGAAATGAAGAGTTCTTGCAGCACTAAAGCATGAAACTTATGAAGGTGATCTTCCTGGCAGAGTGGAGTCGTTGCTAATTAGTGGAACTTTATTTCCGCAAATACAGGATGGGAGACATCTGGCTTGAGAGCAGTACATGTGAAAAGGATCTAGGAGTCCTGGTAGACCACAAACTTGACATGAGTCAACAGTGTGATGCAGAAGCTAAAAAAGCCGATGCAATTCTGGGCGGCATCAATAGGAGTATAGCATCTAGATCAAGGGAAGTAATAGTACCACTGTATTCCGCTCTGGTCAGACCTCACCTGGAATACTGTGTCCAGTTCTGGGCACCACAGTTCAAGAAGGATACTGACAAGTTGGAACGTGTCCAGAGGAGGGCAACCAAAATGGTCAAATTCCTGGAAACAATGCCTTATGAGGAACGGCTTAGGGAGCTGGGTATGTTTAGCCTGGAGAAGAGAAGGTTAAGGGGTGATATGATAGCCATGTTCAAATATATAAAAGGATGTCATATAGAGGAGGGTGAAAGGTTGTTTTCTGCTGCTCCAGAGAAGCGGACACGGAGCAATGGATTCAAAGTATAAGAAAGAAGATTCCACCTAAACATTAGGAAGAACTTCCTGACAGTAAGAGCTGTTTGACAGTGGAATTTGCTGCCAAGAAGTGTGGTGGAGTCTACTTCTTTGGAGGTCTTTAAGCAGAGGCTTGACAGCCATATGTCAAGAATGCTTTGATGGTGTTTCCTGCTTGGCAGGGGTTTGGACTGGATGGCCCTTGTGGTCTCTTCCAACTCTATGATTCTATGATTTCTCTCTCTTTATTTTAATCTCGTCTATTTCTTCTTTTCTTCTGCTTCTTCCTCTCTCTCTCTCTCTTCTTCCTGCTTTTCTTTCTTTCTCTTTTCACCTGTTTCTATTGTATTTAGATCACTGTTTTAGTTTTGGACAAATATATATATATATATGATATTAAGTTTTGCATTTTTCTTTATGAATCCTAATAAAATTTATTCAAAGAAAGAAAGAGAATGCCATTTGGCTTTTCCAGCAAAACGTCTTAGGCCAGTCCTTATGCCAGGCACCAAGGCCATCCTGATGTGGGAGAACTGTGTGACCTCCAAGCCACGCACTGTATCTACAGCTGTTACCATTTGTGCAATGACCACAGCACCTCAAAAAAGCACCATCAAGGTCAAAAAAAAGGGATGCAGACATGTACACAGCTGCCATGTGGAGCAAGCAGTCCATGCAAATGGAGCCAGGTCCAGATGCAAGTCCACTGATGGCTCCGTATCTCCTGAGGGTCTCCCATGGGGCACTGCCTGCTTATGGATCCATGCCAATTCCAGGGATGCTGAGCAGGGTGGAGAGAAAAAGAGATAGAAGAAAATCCACTCTGTCATAATAACACCAGAACTGGAGAGCTCTAGTGAACATGGTTTGCAAGAAAGGAACACCCTTCCTTACAGAATTCATTACAAGATGCAGTGTGGTAACAGCCATTAGCTTTGATGACAGGCTCGGCCCTACCATAAGGCAGAGGGAGGCTGCTGCCTCAGGCAGCAGATGCTGGGGGTGTGGTGGTGGATGCCAGCAAAGTGTTGGGACGATAGATCTCTGTGCGCCTAGCAAGCCAGCCTGCTGCCCTCAGGTACGGCAGAAGCTGCAGCCGCACCACCACCAGTGTTGAAACAAGATTCAGTTGCCTGTCCAGTTTTGTTACATGGAACCAAAGGAGGGGAGAGCCACAGAGTCCTTTGCCTCAGGCAGCAAAATGTATTGGGACAGCCTTGTTTGACAGCTTTTGAAGAGCCTGGGACAGAGGTGTGCCATCTTCTCAAGTTGATTGAGGGGGCCAGACACGATGTCCTGATGTTGCATGTGCACAACATCACAAGGACACCCTCTGAACACTGAGGGGCCCCGGCCTCCTCAAAAAACAGCAACCATGGAGGGGACTGCCTCAGCCCCTAGGAGCTGGTGCAAATGGCATTGGACAAATTCAGCAGGATAAGGTTAGGTCTATCACATCACCGGTGATGGTAGCTTTGAGTGTGCCTTTGAGTACCAGAGGCTGAGGGCAAAACACGAGAGAGGGGGCGGAGAGGGAGAGGGAGGCCATCACTAGGCTCTACTCCCAACAATGGAAAATAAATACCAGTAGACCCTAGAGGATGGTCTTGATCCAGAAAGGCAGTCCTTTTGCACTTATATTCTTGTGCATGTCTAGCATTCAATACCAGCTCCGAGGAAGAATAGATGTGCAAAACCTGGGATGGAATACTGGCGTGTGTGTGTGTGTTGGAGAATGGGGAAGGAAGCCACAGGGGGTCTGCAAGGTAGGATATTCATCTCACCAAATTGATTTCAAGGTTGTCGTGTTAAAAAACAAAAAAAACCCAGCATAACATCTACTATTTCCCCTTTCTTGCTAGTATGCTGCTATTTCTTGCTTGTGTGACTTGCCACAATCCTGCATACCCTAAAATGGAACACACACACATTCCGATCTCACACCCTGTTCTGAGTCCCCATATATTGCCCCTTGCCACCACCCCACCAATAGAAAACAGGAATTTGCTGCTGTGCAAGATACCCCTGTTGCTGGGGTAACAAGCAAGGTAGCAGAGGATTAAATCCTTTACTTTTCCCGTCTGCCACTTGAAGAGCCCTTGGTGATTTCTTCAGAAGAGGCTTTTTTTCCTTTTCCTTTTCCAATTGGGGACTTGGGCGGATTCTGAACCTCCCTGAGAAATTCCAATGAAGAGGCCAAGCCAGGCACCCGTGGCTGCATCGTGTGCTCAGAATTGGGTATCAGGGAGAGCAAGAATATCTATTCCACTTGATCTGCAAAACCAACAGGCATGCTGAATCCCAATGCTGCTGCAGAGCTCCCCCCAGCTCCCCCCCCTCTCTCTCACACACACACAAGGTTTGAGGCAGGAGAGTAGTGGCAACAGAAATCAAGACTCCTTAGCACTCTCCATCCTTCCTTCTGCTGCATGCGATGGCAAAGAATCTCCTCCATCCCACCCGCAAATGTTTAGGTTCTGCCTTTTCCCCTTTCCTGAGTTTTGCACACCTTTCTACCCCCCCCCCGACTTTTTCTTGTGTTGCTGGTGCCCACGACCACAGATCTTGTAACCTCCCTCCCTCTTTCTCACACACACAGATGCGTGTGTGCGTGTTTCCAAGGTCCGTGCCTCGAATGCTGAAGCTGTTGCACCGTGCTCTGCAGCTCCCCGTTTAGCTCTGCAGCTCCCCCCCCCGCTCTGTCCCCACCCTCCTCAAATAGATTATAGATTTCTCCATAATTAATCCGACAGACAGGCGAACAAACTAGGACCTAAGGCTGTGAAAGAGGCAACCCGGGGAGAGATGGGGAGGCTGGCTTGGGTGCTGTACAGAGAAGAAGCGCATCCATCGGGGAGATGGGCAAACAGCCACAGAAGAGGGGGCAGCTAAAGAAGAAGCCCCATGGCGTTTCGAATCGATATGGGCTTGAAAACATGGGCTGGGCGTGTGCCAACGGATAGGCGAGGGAAGGAGGGAGGGAGGTGGGTGGGTGGCAGATAAACAGGAGAGGCACACAAGTGGGTGCAGCAGGAAAGGACTTGAAGCTGCAAGGGGAGCGAGCAGGTGGGAAGACGGAGAGCGAGCAGCGGCAAAGGGGCGATTGCTGGCTGGGCTGGGCCCTGAGAGGGCGGCGGGGGGAGCCTCTGCCCAGCTCCGTCTCTGCACACACACTCCCCGCAGCCCCAGGGATGGACGGGTGGAAGTGGAGCCAGTGTAACAGCTGCGCGCCCGGTCGGACCAGATGGCTGGCTAGGATCGGGGAGGCGCGGGCGGAGGGCGCAAACCACCCACCCACCCGCGCGCCTGCCTGCCTGCCCTCCTCTTCCTCCTCCTCCACCTCGGGGAGCCCTGGTCCTTCTTGCTCGCCCGCCGTCGAGGAGCTTCCCCGCTCACACGCCCTCTCGCGCGCTCACCTTTGTTGCCGAGGGCGCAAGCGAGGACGAGCAGGACGAGGGGGAGCGCGGCGAGGGGCTGCCCCCTGCCCATCTTGGACGACGACCCCAGCGGGACGCGCGCTCCGGCCGCTCGCAGAGGTGGCTTGGCGGTCGCCTCGCCCTCGCGCCTGCTCCCACCCCACCTCAGCTCCAGCAGGCGCGGGCTGTCGAGGAGGCGCTCGCTTCGCGGGGCACCGACCGAGCGCAGGCTGGAGACGGAGGGCAGCTCCCGTTCGCTGCTTCGCGCTGCCTTCACTGCCCCAGCCCAGCCCAGCCAGCCCAGCCCCTGTACTGCAGCATGATGTCAGCAGCGCCCGACGCTGATTGATGGGCGCTAGCAGCCAATGCGAGGGGCGCCGGAGCCAGGTGCTGCAGGAGAGGGAGGGGACCAAGGTTGGGCGGGGGGCGAGGGGGAGGGTTCCCGGGTTTTTTCCTCTCTGGGGAATGAGGGAGGCGGGTTCCTGCGCGCGAGCCGTGGGCCGTCGAGGCTGCTGGGCTGGGAACTTTAGAGGGGACTTCAGCCGAGTTGGGGCATCTTAGCGTAGCTGGACCATAAAGAAGGCTGATCTTCGAAGAATTGATGCTTTTGAATTATGGTGCTGGAGGAGACTCTTGAGAGTTCCATGGACTGCAAGAAAATCAAACCTATCTATTCTTAAGGAAATCAGCCCTGAGTGCTCACTGGAAGGACAGATCCTGAAGCTGAGGCTCCAAGACTTTAGCCACCTTATGAGAAGAGAAGACTCCCTGGAAAAGACCCTGATTTTGGGAAAGATGGAGGGCACAAGGAGAAGGGGACGACAGAGGACGAGATGGTTGGACAGTGTTCTCGAAGCTACCAAACTGCGGGAGGCAGTGGAAGACAGGAGTGTCTGGCGTGCTCTGGTCCATGGGGTCACGAAGAGTCGGACACCACTAAATGAGTACAAAGTACAAAGCGCAGCTCATTCTCCCCGGGTTCTCTGCTCCATAGCTGGTATGGAGCTGCGGAGAGAGAAAGCGGCCTACAAATAGCTTGTGTTATTTATTAAATTTGTATGCCGCCCTTCACCTGTAGGTCTCAGGGCGGTTCACAACTTGAAAATATGAGATAAAAACACCGAATGCATAATAAAGACAAGAAACAAGAACAAAACAAACCAATCACCCCCTCATACCGCAAACACATTTAAAAGGATTTAGGATAGTGGTTCTCCAAGGATGGCAAGTGTGGCAAGGACAATCAAAGAAACATTTGAACATTTCTGTGTACTATAGAATAGCACCCAAATAATTTTTCTTGGACATACAACCAGAAACAGCATCCACACCTCTCTTCAGATACATCGGCTATTCTTCTACAGTTCTCCTCAACATATTAACATCGGCTATTCTTCTACAGTTCTCCTCAACATATTAATGTGAACAGGGATTTTCAACTCTGACAAATATGAAACATCAGAAAAGGGAAATACTTCTTGGTGTCGATGAGGAGATGAGAATTTGTCTCATCAGACCTCATATAAATGAGATTGCCTGGCAAAAGCAAGCTCACACCTCTCATGGAGTTTGTATACATACTCAAAGTACATATGGAAAAGCCTTGTTCATAATTTCATTTTGGGGGTGACTCGAGTCCTTATGTAACTGTCCCATGGTTATATTATAAAGTTGTTGTGTTCTATGTTACAAATCAAGCACTTCTAGAAGTTGTTTCTTTTTTGTTTACCAACATCTTTCTTATTTTTAAAAAAGCATTTAGTATGGCACAAGCAATTTTTTATTCTGAAAGTGTGCCCCCCCTAAGGTAAAATAACAAAATTCCTTCAGTAGCACCTTAAAGACCAACTAAGTTTTTATTTTGGTATGAGCTTTCGTGTGCATGCACGCTTCTTCAGATACACTTGAAACAGAAACCAAGGTAAAGTTTGAGAACCACTGATATAGGATGTTAGTCATATAGCTGTATGCCAGAGGCATGGCACTATTAGAAGGTGGATTCCTCCTGGGCTGGAGAGTACCTGGTCTTCCCTTGATAAGGTTCACACAGTTGCTTGTGTTTCTGCCACTCTTATTTAGGGTAGGGGCAGAGCTTCTTGGCATCCTGAGAGGCAAATTGGCCACACTGTATTCAATGCTGGCAAATGTGCTTGGTGCTGTATAGAACACAGGGCTGTGTAGGTTCACATGTGTAGGTACGCAGTACAATCTTTCATCGGCTCAACGCACAGCACTTGATTTCTGTAAGGTGACAGTATGAGCTGCCTCCACTAGAGAAACCTTCTTTGGCTTCATGTGACGCAAAGGGTCTGATCTACTGTGAAACTGATGAAGATTAAGCTTCAGGGACTCTAACCTCAGAGGGGTGCCCACTTTAGTCCACATTGGTTTAAATTGTTGCGTATTGTAGACACGACTCGAAAACTACAAGGCATAGCAAATTTTTGTTTCCACCAATAACTTGGATACGTGAGATAATCCAGCACAGCAGTCTTAATCAAAATCTGAGATGCAGTTGTTAATAATAATAATAATAATAATAATAAATGTGGTGATCTGTCATGGAGCAACCCCATTGAAGAAGATATGGTAACTCGTTGCTGGTTGCAAAGCGCCCCCCATAACAGTTCAAGCTTCAGAGCCCCCCCCCCAAAAATGTAGGTCCGCCACTAGTGTGACATCAGGTAAAAAGGTAAAGGACCCCTGGACAGTTAAGTCTAGTCAAAGGCAACTATGGGGTGCTCATCTTGCTTTCAGGCCAAGGGAGCCAGCGTTTGTCCACAGACAGCTTTCCGGGTCATGTGGCCAGCATGACTAAACCGCTTCTGGTGCAACGGAACACCGTGACAGAAGCCAGAGTGCACGGAAATGCCATTTACCTTCCCATGGCAGCGGTACCTATTTATCTACTTGCACTGGTATGCTTTCAAACTGCTAGGTTGGCAGGAGCTGGGACAGAGCAACGGGAGCTCACCCCGTCGCAGAGATTCAAACCACCGACCTTCTGATTGGCAAGCCCAAGAGGCTCAGTGGTTTAGAAGACCACAGCGCCACCCACGTCATCAGGTGAGATGTACTGTAAACCCCTGCCTAGCACTTGATCTCTGGTGGATCATTCACACATGAAAGTCGCCATATAGGATAATAGAATTGTAGAGTTGGAAAGAACCATGAGGGTCTCCTAGGATATCTGCCACCACAAAGTGATGGTCATTGCATGATCCCAAGGTAGAGGCGGTTTTAGGGTAGCATGACTGGTTCAGCCACACTGGGTGCCAGCACCGCAGGAGGCGCCGCAACAGTGATGTAGAATGGAGTGTGAGAGGTAGGAGGTGCCAAATTTTAGCATTGCACAGGATGCTGCTGAAATTTGAGAGCCCAAAGTTCACCCCTGATAAACAGCAGCTCACACATCTGCAATGTATGATAACTTGAATGACAGTGGGTGAGCAAGGGTTCACTGACATTTAATGTGGATAGCGAGCCCCCTGCCTCTCCATTAATTCTCCATTGTCCATGCGACAGTCTCCTCCAAATAATAATAATAATAATAATAATAATAATAATAATAATAATAATTTATTTATACCCCACCCATCTGGCAGGGTTTCCCCAGCCACTCTGGGCGGCTTCCAACAGAACATTAAAATAAAAAAATTCCTTCAGTAGCACCTTAAAGACCAACTACCGGTAAGTTTTTATTTTGGTATGAGCTTTCGTGTGCATGCACACTTCATCAGATACACTGAAATAGGAGTCCCCAGGCGCTTATCTGAAGAAGTGTGCATGCACACGAAAGCTCATACCAAAATAAAAACTTAGTTGGTCTTTAAGGTGCTACTGAAGGAATTTTTTTATTTTGTTTCGACTCAGACCAACACGGCTACCTACCTGTAATTAAAATACAAGTGTGTGTTTCCCCTCTCACAATCCAGATTCTCTCAAACCCTCTCCTTTTCAGAGGCATGATAAAATCCAGACTGAGATTTAACGAGAAGTGTGAGGAACATGGGCGTACTAGGCAGGGGGACAGCTGTCCTCGCCCATCAAGAAAAACTATAGAAATATTTAACTCACGGATCAATCACATTGGTTCTGCCTCCCCTAATAAAGTCCTCCCCCCCCCAAAAAAAACCCTGGTTATGCCCAGGCCGTGATTTGAAGGAACATGTCCTATGGATAACAGAGAATTAATGGAAGTACAATATGAGCCCCAAGTCACTGCATAATATTGAAAATGGTGGTGTTACGTCTGCAATGACTCATTCACACATACAGCCATCAAGTCAACTGAATTTGCATGTGTGAATGAGCCTGAAGAACATGCCAGACTGACAAATGGGGGCTGGGTGGGAGAGAACTCTCTATGGCATAGGAGGCGGAAGGAAGAAGGTACAAAGGGAATCCATGCTCTGTGTACATATAGGTAAAGGTAAAGGCTTTAAGACTAAGGAATAAACCCTACACCAGGGGTCAGCAAACATTTTCAGCAGGGGGCCGGTCCACTGTCCCTTACACCTTGGGGGGGGGCAGACTATATTTTGAAAAAAAAAGAATGAATTCCTATGTCCCACAAATAACCCAGAGATGCATTTTAAATAAAACACACATTCTACTCATGTAAAAACATGCTGATTCCCGGACCGTCCACAGGCCGGATTTAGAAGGTGATTGGGCCGCATCTGGCCCCCGGGCCTTAGTTTGGGGACCCCTGCCCTACACAAATTCAGAGTGGAGTCCCTAAGGCGGTTAGATGGTGCCTTGTACGCCTCCTTCCAGCAGCTCCCTGTCACCAAGCTGGTGCCAAATGTATTGCTCTGCTTTCCTTTGGAGGGGGGGGGGTCTGCTTGCCTGGGCAGCCTAGGTCCTCCCCACTGTGGTGGACATGGAAATTTGTGAAGCATTTCTTTGAGATGATATATAATGAAATGGGGAAAAAATGTTCAAGAAAGCTTTTATAAAAAGACCAGAAACCTTTTTGTTAGAAATATTTGAAATGCAGGTCCCCACAGATCAAAGGAACTTGTTTCTCTGTGCAATTATGGCAGCCCGAATGGTATATGCTCAGAAATTGAAAGAGCGAGTAATACCAACAATGGAGGAGTGGCAGATGAAATTAACCGAATATGTAGAATTAGCAAATTTAACTAGTAGAATAAGAGATCAGGGAGTATTTAAGGGAGAGTGGGAAATGTTTGCAGAATATCTGAAGGCTTACGTTAAATACGTATCGTGTCAGCAGGGTTAATGTAAATTCAGCAGTTCAAAGTATAGAAGATACAAGGGGAAGGGAGAAATATGAATATATTGAGAAAATTAAAATATGCAGTTTTAATGGACAAATAAATGGAACCATGGAAGGGGGGGAAGGGAAGTCAGTGATTGAATGTACGGTTATACAGTGGTGCCTCGCAAGACGAATTTAATTCGTCCCGTGAGTCGCTTCGTATAGCGAAAAATTCGTTTTGCAAAGCGGCTCCCAAAGGAATGCATTGAAGTGCAGTTTCCCATAGGGTACCTCGCAAGACGAATTTTTTTAAAAAATTATCTTGCAAGGCACCTTATGGGACGGAAAAAAATTCGTCTTGCGAAGCGCGCCATAGGAAACTTCGTATTGCGAGTCTCCATTGAAATCGCAAAACGCATTCGTCTTGTGAAAAATTCGTCTTGTGAGGCATTCGTCTAGCGAGGTACCACTGTATTCAATGAATGTGACACACTATACACGGGGACCTCCATACACACTTCTTGTGCCCCAGAGAGGTCACTTTGGTGCTGCTAATGCAGCGGTTTGACTCCACCATCCCCGGAGGCGCACAGCATAGTCTATTGGGACAGACAGGTGCCAACAACTGGGCTAGTGCTAGTGAAGTGCTTCAAAAATGCAAAAAACACTACATGCAGCTTTGAGACATGCAAGGCTGAGCCCAAACACCTTTAGAAACATTAGAGAGCTGTGTCTTGATATGTGCAGACAGAGGGGTTTCCCCCTCAAGATGGCTACCCCTAACTCCTTCCACCTTCAACCGCACATCTGGGATTTACAGCAAAGGATGGATTGGAATGTCCAAGGAGGACTGAGTGTTGGTACCTCTCTTGTTGGTATTTAAACACTAGGGAACCAGCTGTATTAAGTTTGCAGTGGCCAGGCCGGGCTAAGCAGGCAAAGCAAGCAACAAGGTGGGCAATCCTGTAGGCCAGGGATGGGGGCTTGCCTTGTGCCCCCCGCCAAATGCCCTTGAACCACAACTCCCATAATCCTTACAAAAAAATAAAATAAAAAATTCCTTCCAGTAGCACCTTAAAAGGTAAAGGTAAAGGGACCCCTGACCATTAGGTCCAGTCGTGACCGACTCTGGGGTTGCGCGCTCATCTCGCATTATTGGCCGAGGGTGCCGGTGTATAGCTTCCAGGTCATGTGGCCAGCATGACAAAGCCGCTTCTGGCAAACCAGAGCAGCACATGGAAACGCCGTTTACCTTCCCGCTGTAGCGGTTCCTATTTATCTACTTGCATTTTGACGTGCTTTCGAACTGCTAGGTTGGCAGGAGCTGGGACCGAGCAACGGAAGCTCACCCCGTCACAGGGATTCGAACCACCGACCTTCTGGTCAGCAAGCCCTAGGCTGAGTGGTTTAACCACAGCGCCACCTGGGTCCCAGTAGCACCTTAGAGACCAACTAAGTTTGTCATTGGTATGAGCTTTCGTGTGCATGCACACTTCTTCAGATACACTGAAACAGAAGTCACCAGACCCTTATGTATAGTCAGAGGGTGGGGAGGGGTATTACTCAGAAGGGTGGTGGGAAAGGGTGATTGGCTGATAGGAGTGGTAAACCTGTTGACGACTGTTAACAACTGCGATTGGTCTTGCAGGAAAAAGCAAGGGGTGAGATGGCTAAAGATAGCTTTATCATGTATAATGAGATAAGAATCCAATGTCTTGACCTTGACCTATAATCCTTGACCTTTGTCCATGGCAGCTGGGACAGCTGAGTGCTGGAATCCAACAACATCTGTCCTTGCACAGCCCTTTCTATAGGTCCTTAGTTAGGTGAAAAGTCCCCTTGAATTCCATGGGGAAGGAGAAGCTTTGAGAAGAAAGCGAGCGTTTCCAAGGCATGCTCTGTTTCATGGGGTCACAGAGAGTCGAAACGACTAAGACAACTAAACAACAACAAAACCACTGGACTGCACGATTCTGAGCTGAGAAACCCTTGGTCCCATGCAATTTGCTTTAGGTCAGTGGTTCTCAAAAGGTGTGGGTGGCATAGCACACTGGCATGGCAGGAGAAGTTGGCAAGTGTTGTGGGGAGATTCAAGGGCAATCAAAGAAACATTTAAACATTTCAGTGTAGTATTGTATAGTATCAAAATATTTTTTAAAAAATAAATATACAACCGAAAACAGTATCCACACCCCTCTCTTTTCAAAAGCATCAGCTGTTCTTCTACAATATTCTCCACGACGTATTGCTGTGACGGTGTGACCAGGAATTTTCAACTCTGACAAATATGGAACATCAGAAAAGGGAAAGGCTTCTTTGTGTCCATGAAGAGATGAGAGTTTGTCTCAAATCAGACCTCATATAAATGAGATCGCCTGGCAAAAGCAAGCTCACACCTCCCATTGAGTTTGTATACATGCTTAAGGTACATATACCGTATAAGAGGCTTGTTTGTCATTATATTTTAGGAACGGTTCATGTTCTTATGTAGCTGCATTGCTTTATGATCCTGTGATCATAGTACAAAGTAGATGCATTCTAGGTTACAAATCAAGCATTGCTAGGAGTTGTTCCTTTTTGTTTCCAAATGTATTTTTTAATCAATAAAAAGTTGGTACGGCGCCAGCCAATTTGTACTTAGAACGTGTGTGGCCCAGAGAGAAATAAGTTGTTTCAGGGCAAACCAGGTTTCTGGAGTTTGCTGGATCTCCGATCCGCAGGGCTGCTGCGTGGTGAGAGATGATCCCAAGGACGCTGACCCTCTTTATAGGGAAACTTGACAGTCGTTGCCCATCCTTACTGGAAAGTCAAGCTGTCCCTTTAAAGTTTTTTCTCTTTTCTTTCAGCGCTTGTGTGTTTGTGTGTGTGTGTGTGTGTGTGTTGTGTGTGTGTGTGTGTGTGTGTGTGTGTGTGTGTGTGAAAGTCTTAATCGGAAGAAGAAAGGAAGAAGAAAGGGGGAGGGAGGCCGTCTTCCCGGCTCCTCCCCCGCTGCGTCCCCCACCTACCGAGGGCCGGGGCGAAGCGACTCTTACGGCGGCGAGATTTGGGAGCGCAGCGGCGCTATATAAGCGGAGGCAGAGAAGGGCAAGCGAGGAAGGCAGAGAGACAGACCCGGCGGCTTAAAGCATCCGGCAAAGTAAGCAGAGGCTCCGTGGGGCGAAAAGCCCGAGCAGAGTCTTTTCTTTCCTCCGGGGCTGCTCTCTTATCGTGTTCACACGTGCCGCTTGGCGCTCTTGTCTCTCTCTCGCTCTCTCTGTCTTCCCCGCGGTTGTTCTTTCTCTCATCCGTTCCTGCTCCTGCCTTCTGATGCCTCCCAATCTCACCGGCTACTACCGATTCGTCTCCCAGGACAACATGGACAACTACCTTCGTGCCTTAGGTAAGCGTCCCTCTCACCCTCCGCCAGTCTCTCTCTTTCTCTCTCTCTCTCACTCTCACCCTCCGCCAGTCTCTTTCTTTCTTTCTTTCTCTCTTTCTCTCTTTCTCTCTTTCTCCCTCTCTCTCCTTGCATTGTAAGGGGTTGGACTAGATGACCATTGGGGGTCCCTTCCAGCTCTATAATTCCGGGATTCTGTTATTCTCTCTCACGCTCTCATTCCCCCCCCTTTCACACCAACCCCACAAACTCTGAGAATGAATTTGATACAGTGCTTAATATTCCCTCCCAAACCCCCATGAATACCTAACTTGAAGATCTGGAAAAAACATTAACTGGAGCATGTGCAGAGTGCCTTTGTGGCCGCACATGAGATCCTGCAGCTGGGCCCACACATTCTGGAGTTAGGAGAGGGGTCCCTTCTTCCAGTATGCTTCACTGATGCTTTTTCAAGATCTTCACATTTGAGACGAAATCAACTTAGCATTTATATGGTAATTTTGAAGGGTCTAGCGTTGGCTACCAACTTGGCAATCCTTACCACAGGTCCGTAAGGTAGGTCTGTATTATTAACCACTGTATTGCAAATGGGGTTATACAGTGGTATTATTAACCACTGTATTGCAAATAGCATGAATGAGATTCAAATACAGTAAGGACTTCCTGAGATGTAGCTCAATTTCTTAGCCAGGGTCCAATTTTCTAGGCAAGCTGGTGAGGGAAATAATGCAGAGATATTAAAATGATTTGTTTTTAAATGCTATATTTAATTGCATTTTTACTTGATTTTACTACGTTGGCTGCATCTTGGTAAAGAAGACAAGGGTGTAAGTTTCAAAATAAACGCCTGAGACAGATGTGTTCTTGTGTTGTCCTCCTGATAGCTTGGTAGAGCATGAGGCTCTTAATCTCAGGGTCATGGGTTCGAGCCCCACGTTGGGCAAAAGGTCCCTGCATTGGAAGGACCCTCATGGTCCCTTCCAACTCTACAGTTCTATGATTCTATGATTCTTTCCTCACTAAGGGTTGGGCAAGGTGGCTTAAACACTAGAGAACTATCTACAGCAAGGGCTAAGTAACAAGAAAGGTCATTGCCGTTTCTGCATACTAAGCTGTTACAGCCGTTTCTTGGATCTCAAATGCCTTGGCTCCCAAACAAACCAGCTCCCGAACGATCAAAACCCTGGAGTGTGTATTCCAGTTTTCGAACAACTTTTGGAAGCCGAACATCCGGCGCAGCTTCTGCAGCTTCTGAATGAATCAGACGCTGCACCTTGGTTTTTGAACAGACTCCTGGAACGCATTCTGTTCGAGAACCAAGGTATGACTGTACTTATCCTGCCACATACAGTACACAGTTTCATGAACACGCACTGCCCTGACCTATCCAAATTATTTTCTCACACTGTCATATGTTAGACATCAATGTCGCTCTAAGGAAACTGGTTTGCCTCCTGAAGCCGGATAAGGAGATCACCCACAACGGAGACCACATGACCATCCGCACGTTGACTTCGCTTCGGAATTATAACATGGACTTTGACCTTGGGGTTGAGTTTGAAGAGGACTTGGGACCAGTGGATGGGCGCAAGTGCCAGGTAAGAAGCGGAAGCTTGCCAGCCGTTGGACTGTGGGAACAGACCCGTTCGGTGGCTGCCTGTCAGGGGATTGTTGCGGCTACTCTCGAGTAAAGACGCTCCAGTCCGCACTGTCTTTAAGAGTTTTACAGTGCAGAGATAACAGAAAACATAACCGCCTAGTCAGATTCAGAACCCGGCAATGGCTGCCTCCTGCTTTTCGGCCAGCATAAAAGCCTGGGCACCCCAAAACACCGCCCCTTCGCCCTACGTGTGGGCGTGCGCCTCAATTCGGGCACTGGAAGGAGAGTTTTCCCCTCTTGCTGCCTGGGGCTCTGACATGTCTCTTAACCCTTCCTGCACTCTCTGTCCTCCATAGCGTTGACAGGGCTCAGACACCTCACCGAGCCCTCTCTCCAAACCGCTCCATTCCTCATTCCCTCCTCCTGACTCGCTGCTTGTGCTGTCGCTAGGCGAAGTGCTGGTCAGGATGACTGGGGGGGGGGGGGAGAAGCTCCCTGTAGGGAGTCACCCTGACACCGCCTATGAGAGAGATTGCAAAAGGAGAGCTACGGTGTCGACATGGTTTCACACACATTGATTCTTGGCCTTGAGTTGTGCTCAGGGGC
This sequence comes from Zootoca vivipara, assembly GCF_965207765.1. Taxonomy (NCBI): domain Eukaryota; kingdom Metazoa; phylum Chordata; class Lepidosauria; order Squamata; family Lacertidae; genus Zootoca; species Zootoca vivipara. The sequence continues at coordinate 15,835,333 of NC_142598.1, forward strand.
AGAGGAAGGGGGGTGCGGGGGGTGCAGGCCGCTCCAGGTGTCACCAATGGGGGGGGTGTGACAAAATGCCAGGCGGCACTCACCGCAGGGCCTGCAGCGCGCCCGAGCCATGCATCTCTCCTGGGAGTGACGCGGTGGCTTGGGCGCCCGCAGACTCCGTGTTGCCCCAAACGGTCCGCCTGGCAAAATATCCTGCTTCAGCTTGCCCCACCCCGCGGGCGGCTGGCCCCGTCCCCAGACGCAGGGCACGCGTGCTGCCACAGGCGCCCATCGGCTTGCTCTGCCACTGGTTGTGCTAGCTCAGCAGTGTTGTGAAGCTTTCTGTTCACCTGACAAGCAGAAAGAAGCACATTTGTGCAAATAAAAACCACTCGGTAGAGCAGCCTACTCACAGGGAAAGGAGTTTGTGTGTGTGTGTGTGTGTGTGTGGAAGGCGTAATATTCATCTCCATGCGTTGGGGGTGCAGAAATGCCTACTCGTAACATCTCCTCCCATGTTGCACTGTTCACGCAAGGAGACAACTGAACTCACGTGATGGAGAGGAAGATGCTCCAGAAGGTCATAACCACAGCCGGAATGATTATTGGTCATCCCCTCCCATCTTTGGAAGATCTATACAGTTCCCGTTGCCTCAAAAAAAGTAAAAAATATTTTACAGGATCCACCTCATCCGGGATATAGTCTTTTTGTACTACTGCCTTCAGGCAAGAGATATACGGTAGAACAAGAACAAATAGACTAAAAAAAACCAGTTTCTGCCCAAAAGCTATATCCATCTTAAATACTGTAACTAAATAATTGACCTGAAGAGTTGTGTAGGCATGTGCATGTGTGGCTGAAAATGTGTTTTTTGTTTTGTTTCTTGTTTTTGTTTTTTTGGGATAGCATCCAATTTCATTGTAGTTACACAATGACAATAAAGAAATCTAATCTAATCTAATCAACTGAAACTTATTTGTTGCCCAAACTAGACTCCATGTTAAGCCTGCACGACTTGTAACACAACTGCTACCTCTAGTGTACTCTCAGATGCTTGACAGGGCCTGTCTCTTTTGCATACATGCAGCAAAACAAACTTGTTGACCTCTTGTGGGCACTTTTCAGCTTTGTGAGTCATGGTTTCACTGGGGCTGTGCTTCTGATACGCCAGCAGCCTAGTTTTGGGAAAGGATGTGTTTGGAACAAAAACATCTTTCAGTGTCTCCCTCTCTTTACGAGGTGGCTTTTATTAGGAGCTCAGTGTTCACACCAGCTCCAGTCTCGGAGTGGGGCAACTTCGTTTGTAGCTGCCAGAGATATTGCACACTTTAAGGAGAACTCTGTTTTACAAATGAGGGATAGACAAACACTCCCTCAATGGCTAAGCACACACAAAAAATGAATGCACAGCCTCAAATAAAGGTTTTGGAAATAAAGGCCATGGGCGGAGGAAGTAGTAGTAATAGTAGAAATAATTTTTGAATGCTAATTAAGGGTTTGTCAAGCATTCAAAGTTGCTGGCTTTCTTTTTGGTAATTTTAATGGCATTGGAAGCTAGGCCCATATTATCCCCAGATGAGGGGGTTTGAGAATGAGTGGCTTGTCTAACGAGCTTATGACAAAGCCAATCAATGAACTTTGTATTAATTTGCTTTTATTACTAAATGTATACTGCCTCCAAATCTTGGAATAGTGGCTAAAAATTGCATTTGATATCTGTGGGGTTAATGGGAGAATTTCTTATCAAGAGTTCTTTGCCTAAGACTCACACCTGAATAAAACAAGAATATAGCCCTTCTGGAATCGGTTACTGGGGTAGCGCTCCACCAGTTATATCTCAACTTCAAATCGTCTCACAGTCATTGCTTCCATTTCTGGAGATCATCATGCATTGCCTGCCCCTTGATTGAATACAGTGGTACCTTGGTTGTCGAATGGCTTGACTCCCGAACAAATCGGCTCCCAAATGTCGCAAACCCGGAAGTGAGTGTTACCGAATGTTTTTTGGAAGCCAAACATCTGACACGGTTTCTGCTTTGAGTGCAGGAAGCTCCTTTTCAAACAGTTTCAGGAGTTCCGGAACGGATTAAGTTCAACAACCAAGGTACCACTGTATTATTGTGGGTTGGGATGATTTTGTTTTGTTTTGTTTTTTAAATGCCATCCCACTGCTATAGATTAAGAACTATTTTTTAAAAGGGAGGCATGTGATTGATATTGTGGGCAGGGATACTGCCCTCCACCAGAAGCTGCTGCCTGATTTTTTTCTTCTGGTAAGGCTAGCCCCTTACTATAATGTTACTTTGGTATTTTAAAGCTTGGCAAGAAAAATAATAATTGTTGGCTTCTATTTTATTTTATTTTTTATTTCTGACTTACTCCTCAAGCAATGGTCACTGTCCTGGAATAGCCAACATTTATTTAGTTGTTCTCTTCTTTTACTCCTTCCTTGCCACAAAATTATACAGGAAGAAAGTTGCAATGCAGCCCACCTAGCGCAAAAGACAGGGCATTAACTGAAATCTTAGCCATGTGAGAAGACTTCTGTAGTGCACATCTGGAGACTCTTTCTCAAAAGTAGCTCCCTCCTTGTGGAACTTCCTGTAATCAATAGCTGGGTCCTTTCAGGGGAGCGGTAGGGTTGTGATTTTTGGCAGACACTAAGGTACTATATAGATAGTGTTAAATCAGCAGGCCATAGACCAAACTCGCTCATTCAGATACTTGGGTGTACTCTATTGAAATACTCTCTTGGAAGGGCTGTACGGAGGCAGTGAAAGTCAAAGCACAGAAAAGCATAGGGACATTGATGAAGTTCTGTTACGATAAGGGTGGGCAGCTGATTGAAGCTGCCAGAAAGATATTTGGTAGCAAAGTGTTTCAAATAGGGTTGCCAGACTCAATAGAGGACAGGACTTCTGTGCCTTTAATTGCCCTGCTCTCTTTTGAGTCTGGAAACCTTAAAGAGAAACCAGCAGACCCTCTGTTTAATTTCCAAGCAAAGGGTCTGCTGGTTTCTCTTTAAGGTTTCCAGACTCAAAAGAGAGCAGGGCAATTAAAGGCACAGAAGTCCTGTCCACTGTTGAGTCTGGCAACCCTAGCTTCAAAGTGCTTACTCAAATACCCTATAGCATTGAAATCTGGGGCTCTGGTTTGAATTCCATTAAAGCTTTGGATCAGTAACTCTTCTTCATAACAGAATATGGGTGGCCAATAATTGAGGCAAGAGCAAACTCGCTCAGTTAAAGTATATTTTAAAAATGGCTGCTATGCCTGTTGAGCATTTTCCTGCTCTGTGCTATATGGAATTAGGAGATAAGCAACACCGGAAAGCAGCTTGTCAATATATTATTATTACTTTACTTTTAATTTAAAATGCAGTAAAATAACCACATGCAAGTTCAATAAAACAGAGAATACAGCACAAAGCAACACAGAGTGTAAGAATAGCATTTCCAAAGCTTTTTGAGCTTGTCAAGATGTTTTAGATTATTGTTATTTTCCAGAAGTGAGCTATGCTTTGATCCTGAATAAGTGTCAACTAAGGGATTGGCTCTTCTGAATTGAATCAAGAGGGAACCTGAAAGTAATTAGAAACACCATATTTCCCCCTTGGTATCCCCACTTGAGAACAGAGCATTTTAGACCTACTTATTTGACCAAACTCTCACCGGCTTCCTTAAGAATTGCCTTTATTGAGCTGCGTTTCCAAGTCATGCCCACTGAAGTCATGGGTGGCTGCTACAACAAGGTCCCCGTACATGGACAAACTTTGTATTTGTGGTCATCCTCAGGTGGAAGACATCATTATCTGTTAGCCCGCCCCTTATATAGTGACCCAAGAGATCACTTTCTGAAACCTTTGTTCACACAAGCAAGCAGGCACCCCCTGGCAGAAATGGTCTGGTTTTCTTTTGAGTGACTATGATAGCTTCATAACACACAGAGTGACTCTCTAAGTACTGGCTGCAAAAAAAGGAGCGGAGAAGGAAAAAGGAGATAGATAAAATTGTTGTAAATTGTCGGAGGTTTAATTTGAAGTCAAGCTGGATTTGAGTTTGTTGGTGCTTTGGCAACCTCTCTCTCTTACATCATGGATGTTGGCTTGAATGATGGATGTTTGACCCGTATTGTTTTATTGGTACTGTTGCTGCAGGTTTGTCATGGCCTTTGGCTACAACAATAAACTTATATTTAAAATGATAAAATTTCTACTCCCTGGTGAAACCTAATCATTTTGTACTGGGGAGCCGCATTAACATTTGCCATTAGAGAGACATTACACCGAACAGAGAGAACTCTGGTCCTCTTTTTAAATTCCATTTTAACAATTGACACATCAAATTCAGGAAAACAATCTAGAAAAAGCCATAGAATTAAAGCAACCCAATTATTGCTGGAGACCAAGTGGTCAGCCTTGGGTTAAAAAAAAAAAGATGCAAAGGTTTGAGAAGTCATATCCTTGGAAGTTTATTTCTGCTGTATGCATAAGTTTCAACCAATAATCAGAGATGGTGGTTTGTTTGTTTGCTTTGGGGCTATTTGTGTGCCACCATTCAGCCGAAACTGTTCCCCGGGTGGTTTACAAGCAAAAGACAGGCTAGCATAGTCTCCTCTCTACTGGATTCCCATCTCCCATTTCAGTTCATAATAAAAACCAAAGGTACCCTGGGATGCTTGAAATAACCTTTAGGACCTTACTCTGAAATGATTCCAAGTTGGGTCATAAAAGCACCAGACTCCTGGGCTGTCTAGAAGCTGTGGCTATAATTTAGCTATCAGGATTTAAAAAGTGGAACATATTGTTTTCTCCAGTAGGTTCTACACAATTTCAGGACCACAGCAACCCTGTTCTATTTTTGTGTGTGTCCTGTTTGATCAAATGGCCTTTCCAGAAAGCAAAATCCACAGACATTGGTAAGATTTGACTATATAGTGCTCTTGAGTGTTGAGATCCCTTCGTTATTCTGAAACAATTGCAACAACCTTGTAAGGTAGGCACCCCCAAACTCGGCCCTCCAGATGTTTTGGGACTACAATTCCCATCATCCCTGACCACTGGTCCTGTTAGCTAGGGATGATGGGAGTTGTAGTCCCAAAACATCTGGAGGGCCGAGTTTGGGGATGCCTGTTGTAAGGTATATCAGTATTATCCCCACACTGCAGACTCGCAGCTCCCTAGTGAGTTCATGACAGAGGAGACATTGCACTGGGACCTTTTGGTCTGCAAACAATCAGTTGTACCTTGCTGGTTGAATGCCTTAGTCGTTGAACAAATTGGCTCCCGAATGTCGCAAACCCGGAAGTGAGTGTTCCGGTTTGCAAACGTTTTTGGGAACCGAGTGTCCAACAGGGCTTCCGCAGCTTCGGATTGGAAGCCATGCCTTGGCTTTCGAACCGTTTCAGGAGTTGAACGGACTCCCAGAATTGATTAAATTCGAGAACCAAGGTACGACTGTACTTCTATCCAATTTACCTGGCTCTGTTTTTTTATAGTAAAGTGGATCAGTCACATGCTCTACACCACCCTAGAATTGAAGGCGTATTCTGTTAGCTAACGATATAGTCTCTTCTTTCTCTCGCCCCCCCTTCAGACAAAGGTCTTCTGGGATGGAGATCAGTTGGTGTGTGAACAGCGAGGAGAGAAACAAAATCGAGGCTGGAGACACTGGCTTGAAGGGGACCGGCTGCATCTGGTGAGGAAAGGCAGCCTGAGAAGCTTGCCCCAAGCACAGAGCCCTCTCCTTCTATGGCTCTGGCCCTGAAAAGCCAAAGCTAGGCCCCATGAGTTATGCCTGTCATCTGTGGAGGCAATGGCCCCTTGACAAAAACATCCTTTCCCAAGAGTTCAAAAGTTGACTTGGCTGAGCTCAGTGGGAGGCATCCATTGTCCTGCATCTTCCTTGAAATTTGACCGCAGCTCCTGGGGCTTTCTGTAAGGGAGTGGGGGAAATGATTAAGTCAAAACCCAACACCTCTGTGCATGACACTCTTTTCAAAAAACGGCTTTAGTGTTGCTCACAAACTCTGTGCATGGCCTGTGCAAGATCTCCACACAATTGCCAATGCAACAATGCCGGCAAGCTGTTTCAAGGGGAGGGTGAAGCAGTGATTCACAGAAGGTGTCCATGGCGTGTCATTCTGTGCCATCCATTAATTCATGGCATCTCCCACTGCCATCACCCTCTGCTACGTTAAGTATGAAGGGATGACCGCCATCTGTGCTGGATAGCTGTACCAGAGGCTTGGGGGGAGAAGCTCAGCTGCAGATGCCTGTTGTAATCATGGAGAGTTCCTCGCAGGTCCACGAGGTTGCACAGGTGAAATTATTTAACAGGGAGTGAGAACATCTGCCTCGCTCTCAAGAGTTAGGCTACAAAATGAATTTATTCAAAGTGTTCAGAGAGAAGCTTGAAATCAGAAGACATCTGCTAAATACAAGAACAATGGGCTGTTGTGGCATCTTAAAGCCTAGGATAGGATAGGATAGGATAGAATACTAGAATAGAATACAGTGGTGCCTCGCTAGACGAATTTAATTCGTTCCACAGGGTCTTTTCTTATAACAAAAAATTCGTCTAGCAAATCCCATAGGAATGCATTGAAATTTTTTGAATTTTTTTTTGCCCATAGGAACGCATTAATTGAATTTGAATGCATTCTTATGGGAAACTGCGATTCGCTAGACGAATTTTTCATAAAACTAATTCGTCTAGCGAGGCAACCTCCGCTCGAAAAATCCTTTCGTTAAGCGGAAATTTCGTTAAGCAGGGCATTCGTTAAGCGAGGCACCACTGTATACTGTAGAATAGAGTAGAATAGATTAAAACAAAACAAAACAAAACAAAATGCCAGTTCTGGTATAAAGCACTTTTCTTGTTGCTGTTAGCTTATTATTGCATATAAGCTAAATACAGTGTTTTTTAAAAAAACTAAGCAGAATAACAATAACTTTGGAGAATGAAGCCACAGCACTAATGATAGAAGTGCATGTTCATTCGCTCACAAACATGTATGGCTTGAACTGCATGTCTACAATTTTATCCGCTGAAATGCTTAGCCTCCAGTTGCCCGATTTCCATTGGCTTGCTGATCTTCTTTGGTGACATGCAACTATTAATGTCTGTGTGACCCAAGCAGAGCAAAATGCCCGTCTTCCAAGTACAAGGGCTGGGTCGAATTTCATTGGGCTGTTAAAATGCTTCTGAATGGGCTCTTCCTATACTACAGAAAGAATTTGCGAACCATATATTCCAGGCAGAAAAACTTCCTGTTCTTAAGAACAAGTAGCTCATGAGTTGCCATTAAGGGTGGGATACCGAACTGATTGGGGGTGGGGGGCTTTGTGTACAAGTAAACTCATAGGAGATCCTTTTGAATATACAGTGGTGCCTCGGCTTACAAATTTAATCCGTTCCGAAGGCACCTTCGTAGGTTGAAAAATTCGTAAGTCGAAAAGCGCCATTGGAAACGCGATTTCCCGTAGGAATGCATTGGAAACGGAAAAATTCGTAAGTCGAAGCAACCCCATCTAAAAATTCGTAAGTTGAAAAAACCCTACCTAAAACCACCGCGGTTTCCGTTCGGATGTCGAGAAATTCGTACGGCGTGCGGCCGTTTGCGCCATTCGTAAGTCGAAAAATTCGGTTGTCGAGTCGTTCGTAAGTCGAGGTACCACTGTATGCCATTGAAAAATGAATGTTGAGGGATTTCAGTTTCTTTCAGTGACTTATGTGCAGGAGAGCTTCTTGGTGGATCATGTCCATAGAGGAGGTTGGAGAGGCCCTTCTTTGCCAGAAGATATGTTTCCATGTCCACACAGAGAACACTGGTCAGGCAATGGATTATCACTCGGAGTTTGCATACAAGATGCTTAAAGCAGAAGCTCCATTTGAGCAGCCTCCCCCCCCCCCCTGCGCATGCTAAGAAGCATGTGATTATTGGTTTAGACCAGCCACCCCCAAACTTCAGCCCTCCAGATGTTTTGGACTACAATTCCCATCATCCCTGACCACTGGTCCTGTTAGCTAGAGATCATGGGAGTTGTAGGCCAAAACATCTGGAGGGCCGCAGTTTGGGGATGCCTGGTTTAGACATTAAAGTATTCAAAAGTCAGCACAACAAATGCTCTTAAACTGCAAGTAACCACTGTATTTTAATTTCAGAAGCAGGCCCTGGAACCTTGCTATTAATCTTCCCTGCTCCTAAGCAGCGGCCCTATACTTAAATTTGCTGTCTCGACGCTGCTTGCGTCATGTTGCGTGACTTGAGTGTTGTCAATCCAGGACAAAAAACGCAAAAGAGAAATTGGATGTACATGGTAGCCGAAATGTTATGAGCTGTTTTAAGCTTCACAAATGAAAAATGCTCCAAAAGTCTCAGGCCTGGAGTGTCTCTTCCCTCACTCTCTTTTTCTCTCTCTCTCCTCCTAGCGCTTGACAGCAGAGGATGTGGTTTGTGTCCAGGTTTTTCAGAAAGTGAAATGATTCTTAGCAGCAAGCGCTAACTTCTGGATGCAACAGGCATTAGAGCCTCAAACTGGGACCAGAATCGAGCCACCAGCTTTTCATTCCTTGTGCCGAACCTTCTCTTCTGCATTAAAATAATACAGATGACCAACGGCTTGGCGTTAATGTGTTTTTTGTTAACTGCTGCCTGCGCTGGCTTTTGTTACTGAATAACGTAGACACGTAGGCAGGTTCGTCTTCCCCCTTCCAGTCTGTCCCCTCCATACCTCAGGTTCACATCCTGCACTATGACCGACTTTGCCCTCGGGGGGGGGAAAGTCTCTGAGTGTTTTGACTGGCTTGAACTCTGATATTGCCTCTCGCCTGCCAGGCTAGTGGACACAGCGGGGCTCAGTGATATCAGCTTTTCAACAGTGCGACGTATCATCACCTAAACATCGTGATATAGTGATACATCGCGATGGTGAAAAGGAAGGAGCATTAGTCCTGCCCTCACAAGGCACTGTTGTGAAACTGCCACTGTTTCCACAGGGAGGAAGATGGCAGCAACTGGAAAAAGAAGGTAAGGCATAGACAAGCCCTACCTGTGATATATTGCTAGGTGAAGACGCCATCACACTCTGGCCCTCAAACTGGTCCTGGACGCTGTATCAGTACATCACCCAGGCCTACTGTGAGTCTGTGTAGAAGCTAGCCTACTGCTTTAAAGACCTAAACGGCCTCGGCCCAGTATACCTGAAGGAGCGTCTCCACCCCCATTGTTCAGCCCGGACACTGAGGTCCAGCTCCGAGGGCCTTCTGGCGGCGGTTCCCTCACTGCGAGAAGTGCGGTTACAGGGAACCAGGCAGAGGGCCTTCTCAGTAGTGGCACGCTCCCTGTGGAACGTGCTCCCATCAGATGTCAAGGAAACAAACAACTATCTGACTTTTAGAAGACATCTGAAGGCAGCCCTGTTTAGGGATATTTTTTTTTATGTTTGATGTTTTGTCAGGTTTTTAATATTCTCTTGGGAGCCGCCCAGAGTGGCTGGGGAAACCCAGCCAGATGGGCAGGGTATAAATAATAAATTATGATGATGGTGATTACAAAGGGGGGCTTTTTTTCACCCAGAGCTCACCGGAGCTCAGTTCCAGCACCTTTCAGGTGGACTCCATTGCCATTCTTACAGAACAAGGGAGAAGTTCATGGTCAGCTCCAGCACCTTTTTTTCTAGAAAAACAAGCACTGGTACAAAAGCAAAATTCACCTTTGTTGCCTTGGCCCTGCCCACTGCTGGCATTTGGGCCTTGAAATGTTGCCCAGAAGGGAACGTGATTCCCCACCCTGATGTATTGCGGCAGTAAATAGGTTTCTAAACTTAGCAGATGTATCCAGATCAAAGAGGAAGCGTTCAAGCACAATCATTTGCTACACTTGCTTCTTTAAAAAAAGAAGAAATCTTTTCATAGCCTTTGCCAAAACCAAATTTATGATTAATGTCTTCCTGCGAAGGAGCTCAAAATGGCTAAACAGTGCATTTTCTTTCCTCCCCTCCATCCTCACAGCAACATCCCTATGAAACAGATAAGGCAGGGGTCAGCAAACTTTTTCAGCAGGGGGCCGGTCCACTGTCCCTCAGACCTTGTGGGGGAGGGCGGACTATAATTTTTTTTGGGGGGGGGGGAATGAACGAATTCCTATGCCCCGCAAATAACCCAGAGATGCATTTTAAATAAAGACACATTCTACTCATGTAAAAACATGCTGATTCCCAGACCGTCCGCGGGCCAGATTTAGAAGGTGATTGGGCCGCATTCGGCCCCCGGGCCTTAGTTTGGGACCCTGAGATGAGGCTACCAGGAAGCATGTGAGTACGTAACCCAAAGTCGCCCTTCATGGCTGAGCTGGGGAAAAGGCTTGGGAAGGGAGCTATCTATGGCTATAGTTTATGAGCCTAAAACAAGGGTGAGGAAGCCCGTAGCCTTCTCTGAGGTTGTTGGACCCCCCCCCCCAAACTGCCATCAGCCTCAACCAGCAGGGGTGGGTGATGGTCGATGCATCCCAAAAGCATCTTGAGGGCCACAGATTCCTGGTTGAGGCAGTTCTGCTCCATGGTTAGAGCAGGAACAGGAAGGCAATGCCCACAAGCTCAGGCAGGCAAGTCTAGTTATCTCTGTGCAGGGGGAAACCCAGAAATTCATGCAGACAGATTCTGCCTGCCAAAACCACATGCCCTTGCGGCCAGGACCTAGCCAGTGAGTGAGTTGGGAACAGAAAAGGGGGGGGGAACTGGAGCTTCAAGTTGCAGTGGGATCCTTTTCAGAATAAGAGTTCTGGCATCCCAGGCAGAAGGGAGGAGCTATCGGTAACAAAGGACAGTGCTTTGCTGGAGAACTTCAGCAAAAGGATGTCTGTAGTTCAGTAACAAAAGAAGCAAGGGCATTCTTTCATCTTAAAGCGGATGGCGATGATGCAGAGCAAGTTAAGAATGCGAAGCAGGATGCATCCTCCTGGAGCCTTGTAAAGCATCGCTCAGAGTGGCAGCAGAAATCTCGGGCATGGTTTACGAAAAATGGGGGTTCAGCCCTCTTAGCATGTTTAATTCTTATTCCTATGAGGAGCAGAATTACTGAGAAAGAACCAAGGGTGCTTCCAGGTGGGTGGATTGTGGAGCTGATGCTTTTCTTGTGCGTCTTTCACAGCACCCACACAATTCAATGATCATTGAAATACTTTGAAAAAATAATATTTAATTCAGATTCCCCTTTAACATGGAAAACCCTAAAAATAACCCCTGATGGTATGGACACTTGTCAGTGCATTTTGGGGTGGAAGTGGAATGTGTGCAGTTTGTTGCATGCATTGTGATGTTTTGATGTGTGGCCTCTATTGTCACACTACTATTTCCACTTGCTCCTCACCAGGTGCAATATATGTGTGCCTATTTCCACCGATTGTCCCATGCAGAAGGCACATCTGAACTCCAGCAAACCAGCTGGGAGATATTATTCTTTCGAGATTTCACCACGCTGTACATGTGAAGGATTATCTTGAAGACTGTAATTGTGGTACATATTTTGGGCTTGGAGTCATAGGATTTTTTTAGAGTTGAGAGGGACCCTAGGGATCCTCTAGCCCAACCCCTTCAACACAGGAATATGCAACTGTCCCATACGGGGATCGAACCTGCAACCTTTGCGTTATCAGCACCATGCTCTAACCAACTGAGTCATCCGGGCTTAAAAAGAAAATAGTTTTTAATACAGAGGTTTTGCACAGGACCTCTTTATCCAAGTCTTATGCAAGTTAGGCAAATGCCACTCTTGCACAATACCTCGGTACAGTATATTCTTGTTTATTATTTAATGAAAATTGATATTGCAGCCCTTTCCTCCAAATAAGCACAAGACTCCATTGCGCATGCAGCGGAATATGATCGTTAAGTTTGGCAACTTTTCTCTTCTGCACTTCCTGGCTTGATTTTCTTTGAAAGTGCAGGTTCACAGGTACAGAAATACCTGTGTGCGTGCCCAGAACAGAACAAGGCAGCTGATGGCAAAGGAGGAGTGAATGGGAGAGGTGAAACCTCACCCCATACATACCATTAAGCTCTGCTCACCGGCTTGGGCGGCAAAGCAGAAAAGTAACAATGAAAATCCATGGTTGAAACCAAGAAACAGGAAAGTGGGGAAAGCTAATGGGCCAAAAGTATGCACAGGAAAACCAGATCCTTGTGACCTAGCTGCGATATAAGGCTCCTGTCTGAAAGCATATCAAGTACTTGCAAATTTCCTTTCCCCTGCTGACTTTCCCAGCTATAGGTGTGTTCTTTCTTTGGCGATCACTCGTAGCCGAGTAAGATTGTCTTCCATAAACATGGTTTTAACAATGAGTCCGTAAGTGACTGTAGAGGTCAATTCTGGATCCGCACGTCCTTCCACAGTGGGGACATTGGTTTCCGGGCGGGAGTTGATCACAGTGTGGATTTTCCTCTTAGCACGTTTCTCCCTTGTGTCCTGAGATCGAGTGTCTTCAAAACCCGTGACATCTTTGGTAAAGGCTGTTCTCCAACTGGAGCGCTCGCAGGCCAATGTTTCCCAGTTGTCGGTGTTTATACTACATTTTTTAAGATTTGCCTTGAGACAGTCTTTAAACCTCTTTTGTTGACCACCAGCATTACGCTTACCATTTTTAAGTTCAGAATAGAGTACAGTGGTGCCTCGCAAGACGAATTTAATTTGTTCTGTGAGTCAATTCGTTTTGCGAAAAATTCATCTTGTGAATCCCATAGGAATGCATTGGTTCCCCCCCATAGGAACGCATTAATTGAATTTCAATGCATTCCTATGGGAAACCGCAATTCGCTAGACAAATTTTTCACAAAACGAATTCGTCTTGCGAGGCAACCTACGATCGCAAAACCCATCCGGCTAGCGAAAAATTCGTCTAGCAGGGCATTCGTCTAGTGAGGTACCACTGTAGTTGCTTTGGAAGACTATCAAAGCAGGTGTGCAGGCTGATCTGCATGCAGATTGCGCTGGTGATGAATGGGAACGTATTGGGCTTCATTCCAGATCTGCACTCCTTTTTCAGCTTTTAAGTGCTAAAGTTGGCCCTTTGCAAAAGAGGTACTAACCCAGGCATCCCCAAACTTCGGCCCTCCAGATGTTTTGGACTACAATTCCCATCATCCCTGACCACTGGTCCTGTTAGCTAGGGATCTTGGGAGTTGTAGGCCAAAAACCTGGAGGGCCGCGGTTTGGGGATGCCTGTACTAACCCTACCATGGTTTCTCTGAATAGCTGCTTGGGCCATGCTAGTCATCCCATCCAAACTCCTGCAGTTCTGCCTCCCCCTTTTCCCCAATTTTAATCTAAATGTTCAATTGCACCGTTTGCCAAACCTCACCAGCCGGTCCCCTGCCCACATTCTTCCTTTCTCTATCCCACAAGTCCCATATACCCCCTCCTATCTTTCAGAAGCGTTATAAACTTGATGGTCTCGTGGGTGAGGGCATAGATATTGGAACTGTCTGCAACCATATTGAGTGTTACTAACTTTATCCACAGAACTCTAAAATTCAGCCTAATGCAAATGAATATTCAGAGCTCAGAGCCTGGTGCAGGGACAAAGAAGAAGAAAATTAAGTATTGTGGTTTCCTAAGGGTGTGGAGTGGCATTGGGGCAGTAGAGCAACATTCTGGTTTTTAGGGCTCGACCCATATTTTGATCACATGGTAATGTTGTGTAATGAATTTCCTCGGGTACAGGAGCTTTTCTCATTCCATGGCTGTGCCTTGTGAAATATCTGATCGCACCTGCTGAATTGGATCTGATTCATGGAAAACCCATAGAGAGAAAACCCACAGAGAGATTTTGCTTAGCCAAACTTCAGTTCAGTGGGTAAGGTTTTCATAAGGCAGAGCTGCAGAGCAACAGGAAAAGCTCTCAGACCTGGGGGAACTAATTGGTACATAGCACAATCAAAATACAGGTCAAGTGAAAGTGTGGATTGAGCTAAATTGTGCATTTGCCTGGCTTCTTCAAGAGCACAGAAAAAATAGGATAAGATGGCCATCCTGACTAAAGAATTCAGCTTTTGGAGAATCTTCATTTTGATTTTTAGGATGCTTCCAGCTTGTCTCTGTCTTGTGGGAGAGATGCTAGCACATACCAGAAGTTTAAAAGGTAAAGGGACCCCTGACCATTAGGTCCAGTCGTGACCGACTCTGGGGTTGCGGCGCTCATCTCGCACTATTGGCCGAGCGCTGCAACCCCATAGTTGCCTTTGACTGGACTTAACTGTCCAGGGGTCCTTTATTTTTTTACCTAAGGACTGGCGAACTCCGTGTTGACATCTTTATCAAGGACTTGGATGATGGTCTTGAGGGCATCCTGAGCAAGTTTGCAGACGACACCAAATTGAGAGGGGTGGCTAATACCCCAGAGGACAGGATGACACTTCAAAATGACTTTAACAGATTAGACAACTGGGCCAAAGCAAACAAGATGAATTTTAACAAGGAGAAATGTAAAGTACTACACTTGGGCAAAAAAAATGAAAGGCACAAATACAGGATGGGAGACACCTGGCTTGAGAGCAGTACATGTGAAAAGGATCTAGGGGTCTTGGTAGACCACAAACTTGACATGAGTCAGCAGTGTGATGCAGCAGCTAAAAAAGCCAATGCAATTCTGGGCTGCATCAATAGGAGTATAGCATCTAGATCAAGGGAAGTAATAGTACCACTGTATTCTGCTCTGGTCAGACCTCACCTGGAGTACTGTGTCCAGTTCTGGGCACCACAGTTCAAGAAGGATACTGACAAGCTGGAACGTGTCCAGAAGAGGGCAACCCAAATGGTTAAAGGCCTGGAAACGATGCCTTATGAGGAACGGCTTAGGGAGCTGGGTATGTTTAGCCTGGAGAAGAGAAGGTTAAGGGGTAATATGATAGCCATGTTCAAATATATAAAAGGATGTCATATAGAGGAGGAAGAAAGGTTGTTTTCTGCTGCTCCAGAGAAGCGGACATGGAACAATGGATTCAAACTACAAGAAAGAAGATTCCACCTAAATATTAGGAAGAACTTCCTGACAGTAAGAGCTGTTCGGCAGTAGAATTTGCTACCAAGGAGTGTGGTGGAGTCTCCTTCTTTGGAGGTCTTTAAGCAGAGGCTTGCCAGCCATCTGTCAGGAATGCTTTGATGGTGTTTCCTGCTTGGCATGGCGTTGAACTGGATGGCCCTTGTGGTCTCTTCCAACTCTATGATTCTATGATTCTATGTCCCAGGGATGTTACTTATTTCTTTTCTTCCAAGCTCCCCATTTCCCCAAGCAGTGAGTTATTTCAGGGGAGCACTCCCCATGCTTTGATTTCCTTTGGAGGAGAAGGCACTGGGAATGTGTGATTTTTTTGGGGGGGGGGAGTGTTGCTTGAGGCTGTCCTGCATCTGATGTGGGTTGGAGCTTTGCAAGGGTCGCAACCTTTGCAGTTAAGGCACAACCGAACTGTTTGTGCAACAGTTTTACTCTTCTGGATTCTGATTGTGAAAGCTTCTGTGGAGACAGCAGAGGGCAGCAGAATACAGCAGAAAGGAAAGCGCCTCTCTTGCCCAACTGACTTTGGAAACCAGTTATCTCCCCCTTCCCTCCCTCTCAGCAAGGTCTGCCCCAGCTTCCCCGAATCACGGCTTAAAAGGGTTAAGTGTTTGTGGAAATCTGTTTGCAGCTCCCAAGCAGAGACCACCAGAACGGGAGAGAGAAAGAGAGTTAACTCAAGTCTGGAAGCATGTGAGTGTTGACTGTGCCGCGAAGGGAGAGGGTGGCATGGGTAACGGTAGCAAAAGGATTCACTTTACTCTGGAAAAGCCTGGGGTCAAATCTAATACCCAAAGACTATATTACAGGGTTCTCCGTTATCAAATGATGCTGGATGCCTGGACAAAGTATGGTGTCTGGGGCTGCTGCCAGATGGGTGTTTGTTGTGGGATGGGTGCGCTTCATGCGCACAGATTTTTCCCGTAGCGTTCACCCGACTTCACTGGCATCAAAATGCCAGCCTATATTTTGTGCCCATTTAAAGGTAAAGGGACCCCTGACTGTTAGGTCCAGTTGTGGACGACTCTGGGGTTGCGGCACTCATCTCGCTTTACTGGCCGAGCTGTACTGGTGTACAGCTTCCGGGTCATGTGGCCAGCATGACTAAGCCGCTTCTGGCGAACCAGAGCAGCGCACGGAAATGCCGTTTACCTTCCCGCCGGAGTGGTACCTTTTTATCTACTTGCACTTTGACGTGCGTTCGAACTGGTAGGTTGGCAGGAGCAGGGACCGAGCAATGGGAGCTCACCCCGTCGCGGGGATTTGAGCCACTGACTTTCTGACCGGGAAGCCCCAGGCTCTGTGGTTTAACCCACAGCACCACCTGCGTCCCTTTTCCCCATTTAGTCCCCATTCACTCTTTCTGGAGAAATTTCAATAAGGTTTGAAACAACAACAACAAGGTATTGCCAACAACCCCTTTGCAATATCTGAATGGCCCATTTGCAGTATTAACCTCAACTGGAAACCCCTGGGAAGTGACCTATAGAGCAGCATTTAGCTTTAGGGGAGTGCAACGTATAGTCTGATGTCTCTAACCTGGCATGTTCTCAGTCTGCTCTAGCAGCCCCCTGAAGAGGCTGGCACTACCATTTAGATCCTTCTCTTCTCTCAACAGGGTGCTTCTTCCAAGACCCTTTCTAGTCACAACTACACTAGTCAAGGCAGGGGTGTGTAGACCCAAAGCCTTTAGTTCTTGCGAATGGCTGGTGATTTCCCTCCCAGCCCTTCTCCAGAAAGTTTGAGGCCTTCAGGTCTAAAGAGCTGTGCTTAGAACATACTCAGAAAAATAGCAAAAACAAAAGCTGCTGCCTTGGGAGTAATGAAAGCACAACTAAGAACTGTACAAGAGGATTGTGGCTTCTCACTAGGCCTCAGTGCTGCCTGCAACTCTTCCTCACTGGTTCCAGGGTCTCTGAACAGATGTGCATAGCCATCAAGGACCACCAAGTTTTGTGATGCTCTCTGGCTGTCATGCCAATTCTGAGGGATCCAGGTCTTATAGTGCTCCAGTCACCATGGTTAATGACCAGGGTTGATGGGACCTGGAAACCAACAACATCTGTAGGGCCAAAGACTAGCTACCTTTCATTTAATGGGTGCTGATTTACGCCTTTTCTAGAAAAAAAAATTAGGACCCTTTTTAGTGCAGTTGATCAGTTTCCAGCACATCCATAATTCTACCCAAAGATTCAAGACCCAGTTCCATATCTAGCCCACATAAAGAGATGTGTTATAGTGTGATTATGCAAAAATCACTACTGCACAAGTGCAGAAATGAGTGCAGAATTCACCAGTCTGCTAAATATAAGCTTCTATTTTTTTAAAAAAACTTTTTTAAAAAGCAAATTTTCAGCCCTTAAGGCTGCACATATAAGCTTAAGATTACACGGGGAATCCCTGGTGAAACCTCAAAATCAGGAATAGTAGCTAAGTCAGATATTTAATATGACTTGAGATCACAACCTAGCTCCTTTGCCCATCCTGTGACTATCAGAAGCAGATGCAAAAACATTTCAACATAAGCAGATGTTTCATAGTTCCTTTTCCTTTTGGTCATGCCTTCCATTCTCAAATGTGTGTGTTGCGTTTACAGGCTCCTCCGACTCCTTCTGCAGGGAGCTTTGATCTTCGGAGCTGTCAGTTCCACCCCAACTGCAAGGAAGCTCTTTGGGGAGATCAGGTCCCCCAATTACCCCAAGCCGTACCCAAACAACAATGACAGTACCTGGGACATTTCTGTGCCAAAGGGCTTCAGAGTGAAGCTGAATTTCTGGCAGTTCGATCTGGAGCCATCCGAGGACTGCACTTACGATTACGTCAAGGTGTGTGTGTGTGTGTGTGGACAGAGACTGGGATGCAGAGTGGGTGGTAGAGGAATTGCTGCATTTCCAAGTGGCTGAATCTCCATTTTGCGTAGCTTGGCCCCACAAGTCTCTGCTCTGTTTCCCTCTCTCCCCAGGGTGTATGGGGTATTAGGGGTGGGGTAGTACCTCTGCTGGGGGACATGAAGCACTCCTTCTGTGGCACCTAGAAGCTGTCAGCATGTGACAGCAGCCACACCCCAGGAATGGCTTCCACTGGCTGGGTAAACCAGGTGAGGGTAGCTGGTGAGTTAGGGACTTCCCCTGCATGCAAAGACAGGTTCAGGTGGATTGAGCAGATGAGACCAATAGTGGGTCTCCATCGCTCAAGAAGGCGGTTTCTGCATGTGCTGCGGAGGGAAGTGAGGGGAAGATGGAGCTCATCCATCTGGGAAGATAGCCCATCTAGGAGAAGGAAAGCTCTGATTCTAAACCCCTGCTGCATTGCAGGACATCTTCAGGAGAAGAAAAGGCTAAGGAGTAAACCTGTCAGGAATGAGCCAGCTCCAAGAGAAGATTTGCAGCCAACTGCAGAAAGCAGCCAGGAACAGAGAGGCTTAGATGTTAGTCAGACAGGAGAGAGCCGGCAGCTGCAGACTTCGGCTCTTCTTGACCGGCTATTAAGGCAGTAGCTGAGAGCAGGTGGGAACACAGCCAAAGCTCCCAGGAAGAGGTTGGAGCTGATCCACTCAGCCCTAAGAGTCGATGAATGCGAGGGCTGTTAGATAGGAAGCAAAACAAGAGACGTAAGAATCAGAAGTTAAATTTCTTCTGTCGCAGCCGGAAAAAGTATTCAGAAGGGTCATCTTGAGTAATGATGCCAGAAGCTTTGTCAGAGCCGTCCGGAGCTATGTTTGTTTGTTTTTTGCAATAAATCCTCCTTTTCAATTACCTACGCTTACTGTGTTATCAGGGAGGCAGGTGGCGCTGTGGGTTAAACCACAGAGCCTAGGGCTTGCCGATCAGAAGGTTGGTGGTTTGAATCCCTGTGACGGGGTGAGCTCCCATTGCTCAGTCCCAGCTCCTGCCAACCTAGCAGTTTGAAAGCACGTCAAAGTGCAAGTAGATGGCAGGGAGGTAAACACCGTTTCCATGTGCTGCTCTGGTTCGCCAGAAGCGGCTTTGCCATGCTGGCCACATGACCTGGAAGCTGTGGCTCCCTCGGTCAATAACGCGAGATGAGCGCCGCAACCCCAGAGTCGGTCACAACTGGACCTAATGGTCAGGGGTCCCTTTACCTTTACCTTTATTGTGTTATCAAGCTGGGAACCTAGACTCCTGAAAAAAAACCTATGCAAATCCAGAGTGGATGGCGCCTTGTAAGCCCCCTTCCAGCAACTCCTGTAGCCAAGCTGGTGCCAAACGTATTGTCCTGCTTTCCTTTGGACCATATCAGCAAGACCAATAGGGGGTCTTGTTGTCTGGGCAGCCCAGGACCTCCATACACACTGCCCAGACTTGCACCCAGGGGAGGTCACTTTGGTGTTGCTCAAGCAGCAGTTTGTCTTCACCCCTGGAGGTGCACTCCATTGTCTCTTGAGACAGAATAATAATAATAATAATAATAATAATAATAATAATAATAATAATAATTTATTATTTATACCCCGCCCATCTGGCTGGGCTTCCCCTGCCACTCTGGGCGGCTTCCAACAAACATTAAAATACATCAAATATCACAAATTAAAAACTTCCCTAAACCGGGCTGCCTTTAGGTATTTTCTAAATGTCAGGTAGTTGTTTATCTCTCTGACCTCTGATGGGAGGGTAATTCCACAGGGCGGGTGCCACTACCAAGAAGGCCCTCTGCCTGGTTCCCCGTAGCTTTGCTTCTCGCAGTGAGGGAACCGCCAGAAGGCCCTCAGCGCTGGACCTCAGTATCCGGGCAGAACGATGCCAGCAACCTACCTTCCCTCCTCTTTTTTGAGCTACTTTAGGCCCATCCAAGGGCCCACACCTTGGAGGTGTTGCCTTTCCCTTTTTTCCAAACAGCAGGCCAACATACAGCAGCAGCACTGTTTCTCTAACACACACCCCAGTATCAAAAACAAGTCCTCCTCAAAGAGACACCACTGCTTAAGAAATGGAAGCCGGAAACCCGCTTGGCTTGGGTGCATGCTGAACTAGGGATGAGGTTCTTTAGATCTTGGTCTATTAACAGCACCGTTTCTAATGCTTTCTCCTCGCCTTATTGGGTTCTGGCAGATCACGGCCAACAAGAAAGACTTAGGCCGGTACTGTGGCCAGCAAGACTCAACCACCGGCAACCACCCTGGAGGCAAAGAGATTTTGTCGGCCGGGAACCGAGTGCGGCTGCTGTTCCACTCTGACTTCTCCAATGAAGAAAATGGCACCAATGTTTTCTACAAGGGCTTCCAGGCTTATTATCAAGCAGTGGGTGAGCATAGAGCCTCCATTCTCTGCAGAAGGGGACCATACCTGCCAAGTTGCTGTCGGAGAAATAAGGGACCGGGCGGAAGTAGCAGACCGGAAGTAGCGCTGCCACCATTTTGGAACTGGGCGGAGCATGCTCAGAAGTGACTTTTGATGCTGCTTTACCCAGTTCCAAAATGGCCACCGCGCCAGAAGTCGCACTGCAGCCATTTTGGAACTGGGCAGAGTAGCATCAAAAGTCGCTTCTGAGCATGCTCCGCCCAGTTCCAAAATGGCCGCCGCGTCAGAATAAACCGGGGAAAAACAAAAAAAATCCATTTTTTTCAGCTAGGAACAGCTGGAAAAATGGGGATTTCCCAGGGAATACGGGGAACTTGGCAGCTATGAAGGGGACAGGTGGGGCTGGTGCAAATGATGCCAGTCTAACTACAGCCGTACCTCAGAAGTCAAACGCCTTTCGACTCGAACATTTGGGTTCCTGAACACCGCAAACCCGGAGGTGAGTGAGTGTTGCGGTTTGCGAACGTTCTTTGGAACCCGAACGTCCGGTGCGGGTTCTGTGGCTTCCGATTGGTTGCAGGAGCTTCCTGGAGCCAATTGGAAGACGCACCTTGGTTTCCAAACGTTTTGGAAGTTGAAAGGACTTCCAGAATGGATTCCGTTCGACTTCCGAGGTATGACTATACAGGCAGAGGCCTGATTGGGGAGTTATGGACAAAGCTTACTTTGAGTAGGGAGGGGTCTCTCAGTATAAAGTCACCCCCCTGTGTCAGGTGTGTTCAGGCTGCCATCCATTGTGCTCTCACTGCTAGTTTTCAAAGCTGCATGCACACAATATTAGGCACAATTCATATTGATCCTGTTCTTGACAAACACTGCTGTTTGATGTGGGTTTTTTTCCCAATCCAGCTTCAGTCCGAATAGAATTGTTTTTAAAAAATATTTATGATTTTCAATTTTATACATTTCAATTATTTTACAATCATTTTAACATTTTGAAACTCGACTTCCTTCCCCTTCTTTCTGCAGTTCCTTAAATTTATTTTTCAATATTTTCTGCATATTCCAAATTAACTTAATCATTTATTCATCTACTTTAAATGTATACTCTTATAAAACTGCAGGTTATTGCAACAATCTTGCCAATGTTCTTCTCGGTTTACAGTTTGTTTGTAAATATTCAATAAACCATTTCCATTCTTTTATTAAAAAAAAAGTTTGTTACCTTGATTTCTTATTTTTCCGGAAAGTTTTGCCATTTCTGCATATTCCATTAGTTTTTGTATCCATTCTTCTTTCAAATAACATTCTTGCCGCTGTAGTCGCATAACATAAATAAATTTCTATACCGCTTGAGTAGTTCTGTCCCTATAATTCCCCAAAGGAAAGCTTCTGGGTTTGTTTGTTTTTACAAATGTTATTTTAAACTTCTTTTTTCAATTCATTATATATCAATTCCCAGTAAGCTTTAACTCTGAGGGTCATCAAGTCCAATCCCCTGCATACCTTTAAGCCAAATTAATGTATAAACCTTTTCTAACTCTCGTTGTGGGATATCCCCAGACTTGGATGAGTGCGCCCTTGAAAACGACATTGAAGATGGCGCACCTCGGTGCCAGCACTTCTGCCACAACTACATAGGGGGCTACTTCTGCTCTTGTCAGCCCGGCTACCGTCTCCAGAGTGACCAACATTCCTGTAAAGGTAAGAGGACAAGTCAGGCTTTATGCACACTATACCTCTGAAACACATTTGAAGCATATTTCCCGCTGCAAAGGATTCTGGGCACCATCGCTGATGCCTCATAGTGTTACACTTCCCAGCAACCTTTAACCAACAGCGCCCAGAATTCTTTGAGGGAAACAGTGTGCTTCGAATGCACGCTTTAAAGTTATAGTGTGTATATTGCAGAAAGATGTTGTTGTTGTTTAGTCGTTTAGTTGTGTCCGACTCTTCGTGACCCCATGGACCAGAGCACACCAGGCACTCCTGTCTTCCACTGCCTCCTGCAGTTTGGTCAGACTCATGTTCGTAGCTTCGAGAACACTGTCCAACCATCTCGTCCTCTGTCATCCCCTTCTCCTTGTGCCCTCCATCTTTCCCAACATCAGGGTCTTTTCCAGGGAGTCTTCTCTTCTCATGAGGTGACAAAGTATTGGAGCCTCAGCTTCACGATCTGTCCTTCCAGGGAGCACTCAGGGCTGATTTCCTTCAGAATGGATTGGTTTGATCTTCTTGCAGTCCATGGGACTCTCAAGAGCCTCCTCCAGCACCATAATTCAAAAGCATCAATTCTTCGGCGATCAGCCTTCTTTATGGTATTGCAGAAAGATAATGGGTGGGAATACGGAGGGCTGGTACATTGCAGTGCCTATGGAGAGCTGTGGTCTAAGATGTCACCCATTCTAGTCTATAATCACATAAAAACAGAAGAAAATGCTAAACATTAGAAACTTTATCGGGAATGTTTTATTATGTGTTTATATGTGCTGGAAACTATCCAGAGTGGCTGGGGAAACCCACCCAGATGGGGCATTATTATTATTATTATTATTATTATTATTATTATCATCTTCATTATTAATTTCTTAAGTAAGCCACTCTCTCTTGGCCGCAGTCTCACACCCGCAATGTATAGGAAATGGTAGTGGTTTTCGCTACAGTGCGGATGTAAATATTTCTGTAATCACGCATGTGAAGTATTTTGAACATGGCAAATGCTGTACAAATGCTCGGTATTCCTGTTTTAGCCATGTGGTCCATACCGAAGATAAAACTGAGTATGGATTAGCTACCTTCATAATCCCATTTAATCTGTTGCGCTCACAGTATGGGTCATCGGAGCGACGAAAGGGGAGCTTTTCCTGCACTTTCAATCCGTGTTGAGGTCTATAATCTGTGTTAGAAATTGTGACTACAGAACAGGGACCGATCGTTATTCCAGTTGAATAGTGTGGTGAAAGAGAGAGAAATGGACCACCTACAAGGAAAGGATGCTCTGTGCGTACCTGGCTTTTGGCAAACCTTATTTTGTTTCCTTGCCCTGCAGTGAATTGCAGCAACGAACTGTTCACGGAGCAATCCGGGTACTTGTCAAGCCCTGGTTATCCTCAGCCCTACCCAGCTGATTTGCGCTGTAACTACAGCATACGAGTGGAGGCAGGCCTGCTCATCACACTCAAATTCCTGGAGCCTTTCGAAATTGATGATCACCAGCAAGTCCACTGTCCTTATGACCAGCTCAAGGTATTGTAGATCAGTGTTTCCCAACCTTGGGTCTCCAGCTGTTTTTGCACTACAACTCCCATCATCCTTAGCTAGCAAGACCAGTGGTCAGGAATGATGGGAACTGTAGTCCAAAAGCAGCTGGAGACCCAAGGTTGGGAAACACTGTTGTAGATCACTGGACCCCCGGCTGGGGCTGTCCCGCTCAGCCCTGCTTACCCCCAAACGGATCACAAATGAGGAAAGGGGGATGCTCCGAAGTGTCCAAGGTCTGCAATCGGTCTTTGGAGTATCTAGTTCTCAGCATGTGGAATAAAGAAAGCCATTTTTGGAATATAGAATGGTGTTCTGTATGTTCACTGCCACCTTCTCCCTGGGCTGCACTTCTTTTGGAAAGAGAAATCATTAGAGTGTTTTTTGAAATAGCTGATTTATTCGCCAATACCATCGTTCAGTCCAGACACTGAGGTCCAGCTCCGAGGGCCTTCTGGCGGTTCCCTCACTGCGAGAAGTGAAGCTACAGGGAACCAGGCAGAGGGCCTTCTCGGTAGTGGTGCCCACCACTTGGAACACCC
The DNA here is from genome assembly GCF_965207765.1 of Zootoca vivipara. NCBI lineage: Eukaryota > Metazoa > Chordata > Lepidosauria > Squamata > Lacertidae > Zootoca > Zootoca vivipara. The sequence continues at coordinate 15,859,419 of NC_142598.1, forward strand.
TCCCATCAGATGTGAAGAAAATAAACAACTAACTTTTAGAAGACATCTGAAGGCAGCCCTCTTTTGGGAAGTTTTTAATGTTTGATGTTTTATCACTTTAGTATTATTATTATTATTATTATTCTATTGGGAGCTACCCAGAGTGGCTGGGGAAACCCAGCCAGACGGGCGAGGTACAAATAAATTATTATTATTATTATTAGTAGTAGTAGTAGTAAGTGTAGTGCAGAATAGCGTTCACACTCGTACGGACTGCAAATCCTTTGCTCCCAAACTCTCTGCTTCTCACTAGATCCAAGTTGGTGGGGAAGAGCTTGGTGAGTTCTGTGGCACAATGTCTCCAGGAAGCATCGAAACCAATGGCTCTTCGGTGGATGTACTTTTCCACACGGATGATTCAGGATACAGCCGTGGGTGGAAGATCCGGTACAGCACAGAAAGTAAAGTATCCCCATCCAGCAGACGGAGATAAATGGTACTCAGCCATCTGCCAGCGCTTCCTTCATTCCTCTCTTATCTCCAACAGGAGTCCCTTGCCCGCAGCCTGTTCCAAATGATGAGTTCACCATCATTCGAGACCTACAGCCGTCGTATCAATACCAGGACTACTTCATTGCCAGCTGCAGGACTGGATACCGGCTGATGGAGGTGGGACTCATTTATCTAGGACTGCGGACACATTAAAGCACATTTGGAGTGCATTTCACCCCTCAAAGAATTACCGGCACCCCGGTTTACCCCTCATAGAGTTACAATTCCCAGCAAGCCTTAATAAACAGCAGCGCCCAGAACCTTTTGAGCAGGGCAAGGAAGAGACTCCACTTCTGACACCAGGGTTGCAAGCCACACCAATCTCTGCCTAGCAGTGTAGAAGATTCCAGGGGGTCTTGGCCCTCCATCGACCTCTGTGTTCTTATGGGGAAATGAGGCACAATGGCAGTGCAGGATTAAACCCTGTGGAGGTCCCTAGACAGTCAAAATCTCGAGAGCCCCCTTGCAAATTATCTCCTAAGACATTTTTTTAAAATTTTTACCAAGCAACAATTTTAATAAGCTAAATCAATATTATTTTGATCCATTGTTGCGGGGGCCCTAAAAGGCATGGGGTTCCTAGGCCGGTGCCTCCTCTGTGCATTTGGGCAACCCACCACTGCAAAAATGGAGGCTAGTGTCTTAATAACATATGGCTTATTTTACACTTACCGTGTTTCTCATATTATAAGTCATGTCTTATATTAATTTTTTCTTCAAAAAAACACGACATGGCTTATTTTTGAGGGATGTCTTATTTTTTAATAAAGTGCACGCGGGCGCTGTTTGCCGGGCTTGTCAAGCCCAGCAAACAGCGCCCGCCGATCTTCGGTGACAGGCGGGGGTGGGCGGAGAGCTGAGAACGATCTCCGCTTCCCCCCCACCCCCGCCTGTCACACAGGACAGGTCCGAAGATCGGCGGGCGCTGTTTGCCGGGCTTGTCAAGCCCAGCTAGGAGCGCCCGCCGACCTTCGGTGACAGGCGGGGATGGGGGGAGAGCGGAGAACGATCTCCGCTTCTCCCCCACCCCCGCCTGTCACACAGCACAGGTCGGCGGGCGCTGTTTGCCGGGCTTGTCAAGCCCAGCAAACAGCGCCCGCCGATCTTCGGTGACAGGCGGGGATGGGGGGGAGCGGAGAACGATCTCCGCTTCTCCCCCACCCCCGCCTGTCACACAGCACAGGTCGGCGGGCGCTGTTTGCCGGGCTTGTCAAGCCCAGCAAACAGCGCCCGCCGATCTTCGGTGACAGGCGGGGATGGGGGGAGAGCGGAGAACGATCTCCGCTTCTCCCCCACCCCCGCCTGTCACACAGCACAGGTCGGCGGGCGCTGTTTGCCGGGCTTGTCAAGCCCAGCAAACAGCGCCCGCCGATCTTTGGTGACAGGCGGGGGTGGGGGGAGAGCGGAGCACGATCTCCGCTTCCCACCCCCACCCCCGCCTGTCACACAGCACAGGTCCGAAGATCGGCGGGCGCTGTTTGCCGGGCTTGTCAAGCCCAGCTAGGAGCGCCCGCCGATCTTCGGTGACAGGCGGGGATGGGGGGAGAGCGGAGAACGATCTCCGCTTCTCCCCCACCCCCGCCTGTCACACAGCACAGGTCGGCGGGCGCTGTTTGCCGGGCTTGTCAAGCCCAGCAAACAGCGCCCGCCGATCTTCGGTGACAGGCGGGGATGGGGGGAGAGCGGAGAACGATCTCCGCTTCTCCCCCACCCCCGCCTGTCACACAGCACAGGTCGGCGGGCGCTGTTTGCCGGGCTTGTCAAGCCCAGCAAACAGCGCCCGCCGATCCTCGGTGACAGGCGGGGGTGGGGGGAGAGCGGAGCACGATCTCCGCTTCTCCCCCACCCCCGCCTGTCACACAGCACAGGTCGGCGGGCGCTGTTTGCCGGGCTTGTCAAGCCCAGCAAACAGCGCCCGCCGATCTTCGGTGACAGGCGGGGGTGGGGGGAGAGCGGAGCACGATCTCCGCTTCCCCCCCACCCCCGCCTGTCACACAGGACAGGTCCGAAGATCGGCGGGCGCTGTTTGCCGGGCTTGTCAAGCCCAGCAAGGAGCGCCCGCCGATCTTTGGTGACAGGCGGGGGTGGGGGGAGAGCGGAGAACGATCTCCGCTTCTCCCCCACCCCCGCCTGTCACACAGCACAGGTCGGCGGGCGCTGTTTGCCGGGCTTGTCAAGCCCAGCAAACAGCGCCCGCCGATCTTCGGTGACAGGCGGGGGTGGGGGGAGAGCGGAGAACGATCTCCGCTTCCCCCCCACCCCCGCCTGTCACACAGGACAGGTCCGAAGATCGGCGGGCGCTGTTTGCCGGGCTTGTCAAGCCCAGCAAGGAGCGCCCGCCGATCTTTGGTGACAGGCGGGGGTGGGGGGAGAGCGGAGAACGATCTCCGCTTCTCCCCCACCCCCGCCTGTCACACAGCACAGGTCGGCGGGCGCTGTTTGCCGGGCTTGTCAAGCCCAGCAAACAGCGCCCGCCGATCTTCGGTGACAGGCGGGGGTGGGGGGAGAGCGGAGAACGATCTCCGCTTCTCCCCCACCCCCGCCTGTCACACAGCACAGGTCGGCGGGCGCTGTTTGCCGGGCTTGTCAAGCCTAGCAAACAGCGCCCGCCGATCTTTGGTGACAGGCGGGGGTGGGGGGAGAGCGGAGAACGATCTCCGCTTCCCCCCCACCCCCGCCTGTCACACAGGACAGGTCCAAAGATCGGCGGGCGCTGTTTGCCGGGCTTGTCAAGCCCAGCAAACAGCGCCCGCCGATCTTCCGTGACAGGCGGGGGTGGGGAGAGAGCGGAGAACGATCTCCGCTTCCCCCCCACCCCCGCCTGTCACACAGGACAGGTCCGAAGATCGGCGGGCGCTGTTTGCCGGGCTTGTCAAGCCCAGCAAACAGCGCCCGCCGATCTTCGGTGACAGGCGGGGGTGGGCGGAGAGCGGAGAACGATCTCCGCTTCCCCCCCACCCCCGCCTGTCACACAGCACAGGTCGGCGGGCGCTGTTTGCCGGGCTTGTCAAGCCCAGCAAACAGCGCCCGCCGATCTTCGGTGACAGGCGGGGGTGGGCGGAGAGCGGAGAACGATCTCCGCTTCCCCCCCACCCCCGCCTGTCACACAGCACAGGTCGGCGGGCGCTGTTTGCCGGGCTTGTCAAGCCCAGCTAGGAGCGCCCGCCGATCTTTGGTGACAGGCGGGGGTGGGGGGAGAGCGGAGAACGATCTCCGCTTCCCCCCCACCCCCGCCTGTCACACAGGACAGGTCCGAAGATCGGCGGGCGCTGTTTGCCGGGCTTGTCAAGCCCAGCAAACAGCGCCCGCCGATCTTCGGTGACAGGCGGGGGTGGGGGGAGAGCGGAGAACGATCTCCGCTCTCCCCCCACCCCCGCCTGTCACCAAAGATCGGCGGGCGCTCCTTGCTGGGCTTGACAAGCCTAGCAAACAGCGCCCGCCGATCTTTGGTGACAGGCGGGGGTGGGGGGAGAGCGGAGCACGATCTCCGCTTCCCCCCCCACCCCCGCCTGTCACACAGGACAGGTCCGAAGATCGGCGGGCGCTGTTTGCCGGGCTTGTCAAGCCCAGCAAGGAGCGCCCGCCGATCTTTGGTGACAGGCGGGGGTGGGGGGAGAGCGGAGAACGATCTCCGCTTCCCCCCCACCCCCGCCTGTCACACAGGACAGGTCCGAAGATCGGCGGGCGCTGTTTGCCGGGCTTGTCAAGCCCAGCAAACAGCGCCCGCCGATCTTCGGTGACAGGCGGGGGTGGGGGGAGAGCGGAGAACGATCTCCGCTTCCCCCCACCCCTGCCTGTCACACAGCACAGGTCCGAAGATCGGCGGGCGCTGTTTGCCGGGCTTGTCAAGCCCAGCAAGGAGCGCCCGCCGATCTTCGGCTCTGTCCCCCGATGCGCGACGGCTCGGGGAAGCAGGCAGGGAGCTCCTGCTGGGTCCCGCGCCTTCGCCTCTCGCTCGGTCGGGGCTACACGACATGGCTTATTTTCGGGGTATGTCTTATTTTTCACCAACCCTTAGAAATCCTGTCATGGCTTATTTTTTGGGGATGCCTTAAAATATGAGAAACACGGTATGTACAACCTTTAGTCTTCAGTCATAGAAACATGGAATTGCAGTTGGAAGGGACCAACTAGTCCAACCCCCTGCAATGAAGGGGCGCACAGCAGGCGCACCCCTAAAGGTGCCAGCGTATCCTTACGGAAGCGTCACCAGCCTCCTTTTTTGTCCTGCAGCCTATCTTGGTCTCCAGGGCACATACAAGCATGATTCCTTGTGTGACTTCATCAACACCTGTTGATGGACTAGGGTTAAAGGCTGGTACACACTTTGGACCTTTGCCCAGGTTAATTAACTCATGACATGCTAATTGCTGATGCTCAGAAGCAGGTTTACACACATGAATCTCGATTACATTCTCAAGGTCTGATACACGTAAACGCTAATTAAATGCCTCAAACCCTTTAGAGAAGGAAATAATGTGCTTTGGATGTGTTTTTAAAGGTATAATATATACATTGAGTGGATTCTCCATTACTTTATCTCTCTGTCTTCTAAGCCTTTCCCTCCTCTTGACCTCATGATCCCTCAGGCTGTGTGTGTGTGTTCCTCCATTCCTAAATGCTTCTCTTCCCTTTTACATCTCCCAGCGTTTCTCCTAGGAACAGTTTAAGGAATACGTCAGGGCAAGAGAAACATTTTATTCAACAAATATTTATCTCCCAAAGGCATCCGCGCTTGTGGATCTGATTAAAGGCAGAAAGAGATGTGGCGATTGCATAATTTCTGGCCAGCGTGATGAATAAGTGGGGAAATCGAAAGTAGAGCATAACAAACAAGCAGGCCTTAAATTGATCCAGAGCTCAGCCCCGGAATTTGTTTTGGCTGTTATGACTCAGCTCTGCCAGCATCTAAAACCGCATTTCCCCATCCTGGTGCCCTCCAGATGTTTTGGCCTCAAACCAGAGATGGTGGGAGATGTTGGGAAAGGCTGGTTTAAAGTAGCAATGGTGAGTTCCTTTAAGCATGTCCAAGGGGATTTTCCTAAACATGCTAGCCTCCAGCACCTTCCACACTTGATATCTAGGGTAGCAGGGTATTCAAGGCAGAGGGCGTAGTCCCCACAATGAAAAAAATAAAAACTGCCACTCAGTGATCCTAAATCTGAGGTAGAACTTTTGAATAAATTAACAGATTTTTAAAACAGTATTTGCTATCTTAAGATATAGGTCTTCCACCCACTGGCCAGGATGCAACCGGTGGGTCATGAAGCCATCCCAGGTGGGGCGCAGCAAAGCTGTTCCTGTCATTTTGGACTCCAGCTAAGGCTGACCAAAGCAAAGGAGCACTATATGTAGGAGCCTGAGCTAGAACACATTGCTCATTTTGTCAATTTTCACGAGTGCTGCAAAGTGTCAGGAGAAAGGCAAAACAAAACAAAACAAAACAAAAAAGAAGAAAGATAATTCTTGTCAACTGTGTCTGGAGCTGTGTCTGTTGTGAGGGAGCTCTCTATGGCGCAGGGACACTCTATGGCGCAGGGACACTCTGTTCACTTCCTAGGCTGTTTTTATGCCTTCCCAGACTTCTCCGAAAATGGAAGTATGCCGGGGGCTAGAACTCAGAAGAGTCCCCTACGGTGGGTGGGTGGGTTATGTAGTGGTTACAAGTCTTTTCTATTAAAAACAAAATAAAAAACCACTGCTTTTCAATAGCTTCTCAGCCATTTGACTAACAACAAGTGTACAAATAATTGGTTTTTGTTTAGTAGTAATGCTACAAGAAGTTTGGGGGCAGGAGAACAGATAACCTAAGGCCAGTGTTAGAAACTCAGATATATAAGTTAGCATATAAGTTAGGCAACAAATGACTCCTTAATCCCAAACTGAATGTATAGTTGCCATTTTGGGGCAAGACGGCTCTTAACTCTTATTTTTCAAATGTTGGACTGACTGTGATTGATTCATCTGGTTAGTTCAGATGACAACCTTGAGCAGGGCCGTCTTAAGTATATTTGGTGCCCTGGCGCCGTGGTGCGACTGATCCCTCCGGCGCCCCCGCCCCGCCCCATTTCCCAGCGTGGTGGGCGGGCGGACACAGCGCACAGCGCGGCTGCCAGGGGCACAGCTCTGTGGCGGGCGGACACAGCTGTGCTGCGCCACCCAGCCTGGCTGTAGAGCCGACCCTGACCTTGAGCTAAAATTAAGAGCTTTGAGAACTTAAAGAAGAAAAGTCACTTGATCCAGGGACAGTCCACATATCTATTGGCTTATTCCAACTGCTTTTTCTTAAAGGTGACACGGACCATTCATAAATGTAGGGATGGTCTTCCCAACTACAGTATGAGCAGGGCAGGGGGTGGGGTAAGTGAAGCCAAGCGACAACAATTAGCTATAACATTGTTGCTGCTCCTGCTCAGGCTGCACAGAAAAAGCATTTTGTTTCCTGAAATTCATTCTGATTATGCAGATAAAATATAGCCGGTCGATTTCTACAGGATGTGATATTTGTGTGTGAAATCAGTCCTAATCCAGTGATCCCCAGGCATTGCAAGTGGCCAATAGCCAGGTGCATTCGCACCTGGCTAATTTCTACACTGCCTGAGACAAAGGTAAGGGGCATAGTTGTGTTTAGGGACTTGCCCAACTCTTGACTGCTTTTCTGTTTTTGAGCAGGGCGACAAAGCACTGAAATCCTTCACCGCTGTCTGCCAAAAGGATGGGACATGGCACCGCCCTATGCCCCGATGTGAAAGTGAGTAGCTAGCCACAGATCTGAAGTACTATTAAAGGGTGGCAAGTTGCCAATCATTTTATTCATTTATTTTAAGGTCATTTAGTTGCTAGAGGGACAGGGGTGGGGGGCAGCCTTCAAATGCCGAAACATCTAGGGCTAGGCTCTGTTCCCAAGGTCTAGGGCCCTATCTGCACTCAACGTTGACAGCAGCAGCATCAGGGGCGTACCCAGGATCAAAACTAGGGGGGGGGCAAGCCATGGTCATTCAGGGGCGGGGCCAAGACATGGGAGGGGAGGGGCCACAAAGTGGGAATGTGGGCGGGGCTACGGAGCCCAGGTGAAACTGACCTTTTTTTGGGGAGCTGACACCACGCTTACACATTATCTCTGCTTGGGAAAATAAAACAGGAAACATAAACAAACCTTAGTCAGTAAAGCATGAGACTCTTAATGTTGTGGTTTCAAGCCCCATGTTGGGCAAAATATTCCTGCATTGCAGGGGGTTGGACTAGATGATCCTGGTGGTTCCCTTCCAACTATGTGAATGATTCTGTTGTATCTGAAGGGCTGTTCACAGGAAAGATAGAGCAAACTTGTTTTGGGAGAGATGCTTGTGCTGTGATTCCTGCACTGGAGGGGGTTGGTCTAGAGGACCCTCGGGGGTCCCTTCCAACCATCTAGTTCTGTGATCCTATGATTTAAATACTCCAAGAAATATACAAACAGGCTTCTCTGTGGCAGTCACTGGAAAGGGCTCCAGGGGCGGCCATCCCACAGAAAGTTTGGTATGTGCCCTGCCAAACCACCCTCTAGCCCAAGCCCCATTCACCAGGTGAGACCTGGTGAGCTGAAGGAGTGCTCTGCAGTGGCAATGGGGCTGCCCAGGAGAGCTTGGCTGGGGATCTATCTATACCTATCTATAGGGCTGATTCATTTTATCTTAGGTAGGATTTAAAGATTAATAAACTGCCAGTGATCAAATCAAACCCAGCTCCTAATTTTAACCCCTCACCCCTCCTGGGAAGAAGAGAAATAAGAAGGGGGGGCAGGTGGAGAAGGTCATATGCAGATCTTCAGACATATTTTCTCTCCAGCAAAGACTTGATAGGTGGGGTGCCTTCTGTTCTTACAAAACTTGATTCCCCCCCCACTTTAAAATGTACAAAAAGTTAAAATGCTGAAATAGATTGAATTTCACATCCACTTAATTGGATATTCCCTGGTTCTAGTATTATGAGAAGGATAAAAATCTCTCATTCCCACCCCCAATTACTTGCCTTTTTTCTAAAAGTTATAATGCCCCAGGTTTTGTAACATTTCCTCATAGGGGAATTGCTCCAACCCCTGGATCATATTGGTCACTCCCCCGCCCCGCCAATAATGTGCTTTGCTGCCATAGCAATAAGTATGCTCTCATAGACCCAACCTTCAGCAACATAGCCTTTCAGTTTTGTTCCGTGTACATGCTGTCAATTACTACCTGATAAACTGCAAATATGGTACTCACAGGTACATGATCCACTGAGTCAACCATTCATCCTATTATTTAATGTAAACTGCTTAGCTGCTTGTTTATAGTTGCTTTATACTAAGTCAATTGGTCAATCTTGTTTAGTATTGTCTACACTGACTGGCAGCAGCTTTCCGGAGTTTCTGACTCTACCTGGACATGCCTGCAACTGAACCGTCCTAGGGCAATGCAAGGCAGTTGATCTATACTGAGCTACAGCCCAGAAAGCATAAACTAGGAACCAGAGTAGCACTTAAGAAAGGACAATAACAGTTTGCTATAATTTGGCAAGCTTTGGATACCTAAACCAGCTCAAGAGAGGGGCTTGCATTTCTTTGAGGTGAAGAACTGAAATACACAGGTTCTTCCTTTGAAACAAAAGAATGTCAGGGATTTGCAAGATGCAAATTAAATCCCTGCCCCCAGGCAAATCTACTTGGGGTGTGAATTGGATTTGAGCTCACAGCTCCTTCTTTATGTGGCTGTTGAGCTCAAACGAACAACAATGGGCTGGGCACAGGAGGAGCTGCTGCAAAAAAGATATTTTAAAAAGCAAAACTTTTGAGGCCATTTATCATACAGTAATAATTTTCACAATTTGCCAGACCAAAGTGAACTAAAAAGGAGGGTTGAAGAAGGAAGGAAGAGCTTGCAGGAAAACCTCCTTCAGTTTGACAGCGAGTCAGGGAGGGAGAGGAACAGCTTTGCTGAGGCTGCTGCTCACAACTCCAGCCGCTGCCTTGCCGGGTGGGGAGGGGGAGGGGAAGCCACTTTGCTGGGAGGGAAGGAGCCCCGCTGGGGCTGCGAGATAGGGAAGGAGCCGAAGGGAGAACAGCAGCTTTGCCGAGGCTGCTTCTCCCAACTCGAGCCGCTGCCTTGCCCGACAGTCAGGCGGCGAGGGAGGGGCAGGAGCTGCTTTTCAGGGAGCTGGTCGGCAAGCTGCCGTGTCGGGTGTTTATTTTATTTTTATTTTATTGCTTCTAGAGGGGGGCAGGAGCCCTAACCTGCCGGGTGCTGGGTACGCCCCTGAGCAGCATACCTCTTTAAGCAGTCACGGCTTCTTCCCCCCAAAGGGAAGCTTTTTGTTAAAGATGCTGATTATTGTTAGGAGACTCTTGTTCCTAAGGAAAAGCGGGACATTCTGGGATCAAATCAGAAACTGGGACTGCCCCTGGAAAATAGGGACACTTGGAGGGTCTGTAATCATTTCCCCATGGGTGGGAAGCCATCTTGAGGGGTATGACTTTTTTTTTTTACTAGGCAACTGATAGCAGGAAAGCACCACTGAATGATTGTGACTGAGCTGGACGTTGAAAGGATTCCTAAAAGAGAGATTCCCTCCCATTCACTTATTTGCCAAATTTGTCTCATAGTTGTGAACTGCGGCGAGCCGAAAAGCCTGACCAACGGGGACTTCAGCTATGAGTCCCAGCCGAACAATAACGAATACCTGTCAGTTGTCAAGTACAGCTGCAAAGAACGCTATTACCGCCTTTTCAATAAGGGAGGAGGTGAGTCCTGCCCAGCGCAAACCGTGCCCCCCCTCAGCCCCATTCCTTTTTCCATTCTGTCTACACTCTATAGTCTGGTAAGCATTGCTGACGCAGTATCCCTGTGGCAGGTAAAACTACGGTTCCCAGGAAAGAATGTGCTTTGAATGTGCTTTAAATGTGAAGTGTGGACACAGGAATTCCCCTCCATTCCACGAGGGGCCATGTTCACAGCCGTTTCACTAGGGGGATTCCACTTTTGTGGCATCTACCCATGGAAAATAACTGCCTCACAAAGGCTGCACGATCACATTAGGGAAGCAGCACAGGGTGTAGCTCTAGCATCACTGTACTTACTGTACTCTTCCGTGTATAAGACTATGTTTTTTATTTAAAAATATTGCTAAAAAGTGGGGGTCGTCTTATACATCGGTAGTGCATAGGGTGGGCGTTTGATTGGTTGCTGCTGCAGCTGTCAGCAGCTATTGTGCGTGTTATTGGTTGCTGCGTCAATGGGTGGTGCTGATTGGCTGGTGATCGGGCATTTGTGTGGGTGATTGGCAGCTTCTGCTGGAGATGGGACAGAAGAGAGGCAGATTTTGCAATGTGTGCAGGTGAGCTATTTTTGGCACCCCCCCCCTAACAAAAAGCTTAACAACCCTCGGTGATCCCTCCCCAATCTCAAAAACTCTGGGCAATTCCCCATAAAAAGGTCGACAACCCGGTGCTATCTCTCCCCCCCTCAATTTTCTTAAATTTGAGTTCCCAAAAATAGGGGGTGTCTTATACATGGGGGCATCTTATAGGCAAAAAAGTACAGCACTGTGTTGCAGAAGCTGCAAAAGCAGAAATGGGTCAATTCTGGGGTGGAGGTTAATGCTGTTGTTGTTGTTGTTGTTGTTTAGTCGTTTAGTCGTGTCCGACTCTTCGTGACCCCATGGACCATAGCACGCCAGGCACTCCTGTCTTCCACTGCCTCCCACAGTTTGGTCAAACTCATGTTCGTAGCTTCGAGAACACTGTCCAACCATCTCGTCCTCTGTCGTCCCCTTCTCCTAGTGCCCTCAATCTTTCCCAACATCAAGGTCTTTTCCAAGGATTCTTCTCTTCTCATGAGGTGGCCAAAGTATTGGAGCCTCAGCTTCACGATCTGTCCTTCCAGTGAGCACTCAGGGCTGATATCCTTCAGAATGGATAGGTTTGATCTTCTTGCAGTCCATGGGACTTTCAAGAGTCTCCTCCAGCACCATAATTCAAAAGCATCAATTCTTCGGCGATCAGCCTTCTTTATGGTCCAGCTCTCACTTCCATACATCACTACTGGGAAACCCATAGCTTTAACTATACGGACCTTTGTCGGCAAGGTGATGTCTCTGCTTTTTAAGATGCTGTCTAGGTTTGTCATTGCTTTTCTCCCAAGAAGCAGGCGTCTTTTAATTTCATGACTGCTGTCACCATCTGCAGTGATCAAGGAGCCCAAGAAAGTAAAATCTCTCACTGCCTCCATTTCTTCCCCTTCTATTTGCCAGGAGGTAATGGGACCAGTGGCCATGATCTCGGTTTTTTTTGATGTTGAGCTTCAGACCATATTTTGCGCTCTCCTCTTTCACCCTCATTAAAAGGTTCTTTAATTCCTCCTCGCTTTCTGCCATCAAGGTTGTGTCATCTGCATATCTGAGGTTGTTGATATTTCTTCCGGCAATCTTAATTCCGGCTTGGGATTCATCTAGTCCAGCCTTTCGCATGATGAATTCTGCATATAAGTTAAATAAGCAGGGAGACAATATACAACCTTGTCGTACTCCTTTCCCAATTTTAATGCTATTCTGCATTAAAGACACAATGAAGGTGGGAAAGTAGTTAAGACAAGAGAAGCAGTACAACTGCTGGGTCTTGTCTTTTGGAGCTTAAAAATAATCACAAGTTGTTGCAGGTATGTGGAGAGAGAACTGAATTTGTGATTTTAAAAAAATGAGAAACTGAGAGAATTGTTCCTTCCAAGAACGGCTCCTTCCATCCCAGCCTGTGCAGATGTGCCCTTACAGAGTCGAAAAACTGAGGTGTTTAAGCAGGCAAAGTTTATTCAGACTGTGCTCTCATGATTCTTGTTTCCTTCCTCAGATATATATACCTGCTCTGCTAAGGGGTCTTGGATAGACCAAGATGACCATGAGGACATCCCCGTGTGCTTGCCAGGTAATCAGCACTCTTCCATCCTCCTCCTCCTGTTGCCTAAAGACAACAACCAGGCAAACACTGCAGAAAAGAACAAGGCAGAACATAAGGGTAAAGGGAGAGGAGGGAGAAAAGATGGGATCGAAAACAGAGACACAACAGCCTGACGGTGAAGCACATTCTTTCTGCCCTAAGGTTCTGAGGTTTGAGCAATTCCCAGTTAAAAGGGATCTTTGCCAGGGATGGGTGATTTATTTTGTCGGAGTGGGGGGGGGAGAGGAGAAACAGTTTTTTGTGTCAGGCACTCAGTTCCTTAGTGTCCTGAAGGTTAGATTCCTTCAGGTGAACAGGCTGCTGAAAGCAGAGGCATTGGTTAGGGGTGGAGTCCACAGCTCAGATGAGAAGTCGAAGCTAAAGCTGAGGGACACCATTGAAGAGGCGAGAAGGATCAATGAACCACTGACTAGTATTTGGAGTTATTCTGCCTCAAGTCCTGCTGCTAGAGTTTACCCATCATGAAAAGTAGCCATTTATACCCTGTTTCTCCTATTTTAAGACGTAGTCATAAAATAAGCCATAGCAGGATTTTTAAGCATTCAAGGAATATAAGCCATACCCCAAAAATAAGACATAGTGATAGGCGCAGCAGCAATACCAACCGCAGCAGCAGGAGGAGGAAAAATATAAGACATCCCCTGAAAAATAAGCCATTGTGTGTTTTTTTGAGGAAAAATAAATATAAGACGGTGTCTTATTTTCGGAGAAACATGGTAGCCTTATCCTCTACAATTCTATGATAAAGCCGGTGATTTTCTTTTCCTTAAAAAATGTTTAGGGGCACTCTCATTTTGACTCAAGAAAATCACCATTTTATAGTTCAAATCAGGGGGAAAAAAGTACAGTAAATGGACAAAAGTACAAAGAACATGCATTACCTCATATGACACAGCTGACAGCTCACAGTCACTTCCACATTGGCATGAGGTTGTGTGCATTAACATCTTCCTGATTCCACACATCCACATTCCACACTGCTTCACACATTAAACCAGGGGTAGGCAACCTCAGGCCCATGGGCCGGATGCGGCCCAATTGCCTTCTCAATCCGGCCCACAGACTGTCCAGGGATCAGCGTGTTTTTACATTAGTAGAATGTGTCCCTTTTCTGGGTTATTTGTGGAGCATAAGAATTCGTTCATTCCCCCCCCCTCAAAAGATAGTCCAGCCCACCACATGGTCTGAGGGACAGTGGACCGGCCCACGGCTGAAAAAGGTTGCTGACCCCTGCATTAAATGCTCGCTTCCGTCTGAGACGGAAATGAGGCCGCCATCAGGGGTAGCAATGGAACTGATGATTCACCATGCTAGAGGAGAAACTTAAACTTTTTAACATTTCAGTTTCTTCTCCTGTTAGATTCACAAAATGTTTAGGGGCATGTGTACCTGTGAGTCCCCTTCCCCCCGAAAAAAAAGCACTGGATAAAGCCACCCAGCTTATGGTGGTGAATGACACAGTTTACCAATGCCCTGTTTAAGAAGAGTATGTTCTTTTATCTGTCCTGAATCTCCAGGTAGTGGGCTAAGTATGTTAATAATAAGAACAAATTCTGGTGGGGGGGGAATTGATTATGTGGGAAAGGTTTGACATGTTCTTTTAAGAGCGAATGGAAGCACACAAAATAAGGAAATGTCACATAGGGAAAAGCCAGGAGGCGGGAGGCAGTTGCCTTTCTTGACCATATTGTCTCTCTTGCAGTCTGTGGAAGGCCAGACAACCCCATTGTAAAAATCCAACGGGTTATTGACGGCCAAGAGGCGCCACCAGGCAGCTTCCCATGGCAAGCGAAAACATTCGTCACTGGCCGTGGAGGCGGCGCATTGCTGGGTGACCGCTGGATCTTGACCGCCGCACACACTTTATACCCCAAGAGGAGCAGTGCATCTCGGATGGCTCAGAGCCCTGAGCACTCCGAGGTGATTGAGAAGACTCAAGTCTTCCTGGGCCACACGGACGTGGAGGAGCTCATAAAGCTGGGCAATCGCCCCGTCCGCAAAGTTTACATCCACCCAGCGTACAACCAGGACCTTGATGAGAACTTTGACGGGGACATTGCCCTTCTGGAGCTGGAGGACCCAGTGACACTCGGCCCCAACGTGCTGCCAATCTGTCTCCCGGATCCAGGGAACAGCACCTTCTACGCTCAAGGATGGATGGGTTATGCCAGTGGCTTCGGAGTAGAGAGGAACATCCTTGCTCACAAGCTAAAATATGTACCGATTCCAGTAGCAAGACGTTTATCCTGTCAGCAGTGGCTGAAAGGGAAGAAGATTGGTGACCAGGACCCAGTCTTCACTGAGAACATGTTTTGTGCAGGTTCCCTTCACGAAGCAAAAGATACCTGTGAGGGCGACAGTGGAGGGGCCTTTGCTGTGCGCGACCCGGAGACTGGGCGCTGGGTGGTCTCGGGGATTGTTTCTTGGGGCATCGATTGCGGCAAAGGCTATGGCTTTTACACCAAAGTTATGAACTACCTGGACTGGATCAAGGGCATAGTGGGGAAGGATTGGGTCTCAATGCAAGGGTCAGATTAACATATGGGAATATAAGCATCCGTTGTGATTCAATCAATGGAAGCTCCTGCCATTTTGGAAAGAACTGTCACCTCCAATGTATTGTTTCATAGCTCCTTCCCAGGAATGAATAAGTAGGACCTTAACTCATGGTTTAGCAAATACTCTTCATTAATCAATCTAAGGCATAGCTGCCAAGTTATCCCTTATTTTAAGGGATTTTCCCTTATGCTGAATAGGCTTCCTCGTGAGAAAAGGGAAAACTTGGCAGCTATGATCTAAGGTTGAGCTGGTTGATATAACAACCAAAGGAATGAGAGCTTGTTTGAAACTGTGTTGATGTAATAATTGCTAAAATATTTCTGTACTACTTGCTTTAGTAATGGACAGATAAAAACAACGTATTGTATTCCTGTGTCACTATCCCCAAAGGAGCACAGCATGGCTTTGATTACATCCTTGTGCTAGGAAGAATGCTAGTTTCTTGTGGTTAATAAGGCAGCTGCATAAGTTGTCAGTGGATCCAAATATGTCAGGCAGGGATGGCTGTCACAAGGGATAGTCAGGGACACTAAATTCAGGATCAGTTCCATTCTCCAAAGGATGGTCGAGGAGACTGACATCCTCTCCTCCTCCATTTTATAATATGTTTTATTGAATTTCCACAAATGTCACATAAATTTCCCATACATAATAATTTTTCTTCTGTTTTATTGACTTCCCATCCCATTTTCCGATGCGGTTTTTTATACTTATTGCCACAACTTATCTTTGCTCTTCTATACTACATATAGCCATAATACAATAGTCTCTAATTATTTCTGGTGTTCATAGTTCAAATCCTGCTCACAAATCCTTCACATTATAATATTTCTTTAAATACCATAGTCCAAAAAGGGCTTCCTTTCTTCCATCCTCCTCCATTTCTTAAAGGTAAAGGTAAATGTAAAGGTACCCCTGATCTTAAGGTCCAGTTGCGGACGACTCTGGGGTTGTGGCGCTCATCTCGCTCTATAGGCCGAGGGAGCTGGCGTTTGTCCACAGACAGCTTCCGGGTCATGTGGTCAGCATGACTAGCCGCTTCTGGCAAACCGGAGCAGCGCATGGAAACACCGTTTACCTTCCCGCCGGAACGGTACCTATTTATCTACTTGCACTTTAACATGCTTTTGAACTGCTAGGTGGGCAGGAGCTGGGACCGAGCAACAGGAGCTCACCCCCATAGCTGCCATGTTTTCCCTTTTCTCGCAAGGAAGCCTATTCAGCATAAGGGAATTTCCCTTAAAAAAAGGGATAACTTGGCAGCTATGCTCACCCCATCGCGGGGATTTGAACCGCCAACCTTCTGATCGGCAAGCCCTAGGCTCTGTTGTTTAGACCACAGCGCCACCCGCGTCCCCGTCCTCCATTTCTTAGGCTCATCTAAAATAAAGTCATTGCCGCCACCTAGCAGTGAGTTTTACACTAATGTTGGCAATGGATAAGGAACAACAAAAAAAGGGCTGGTGTGCTTATTCTGCCTTTAACAGGAGAATGTCCCACAAAAATTAGCAGCTGATACTTTTCACAGTTTGGAGGAAATCATTCCCTGTTAATGTCTGCAAGCTACTGTTAAAGGCACAGCTACAGTTGCTAGTTCAAATGTTGCCAACCCTACTTCACTTTTGGGGATTCCTGGGCTATGGCATTCAAACACCAAATAGAGGTTTAAGTGTAGAACATCTCTAACCACTTTTGAGCTCAATCCCACCGCCCGATACAAATAAAACATTTCTCCATGCCTCGATTCAAATTTGTTAGGACTACTGAGAGCTAGATAAAATGGCTTCACATTGTGCCCAGGCTACAACTGGGCTCTTTGTGGTTAAGGGGTAACTAAAGACTGATTCACACATGCATATTTATCGCTTGGTGACTGCCCCATCCAAACTTTCATGTTTCAATGGAGCCATGACAGATCTAATATGACACACATAACTTTCACATCTTAATGCTTTTGAAGGGGGGGGGGCTGATGATCACACAGTCGTCAAGTGTACAGTACTCAAGTGATAAATGTGAATCTGTGAGTCAGGCTTTAGCCCAGTTGGTTTTCCTTTAAAAGGTTATTATTAGTCATACTTCTCCAAAGAACCTACTTCACTACTAGTCATATTATCTGCTGATGTTTTTTTCCTAATGCAACTACTCTACTCTACTGGGTAAAGCTATATTAGTGCAATACTTTTAATCCAACTCTTGATGGTGCAATCCAGACTTCTAGATCTAGAACCTGTCCCACTATGGGCTAAGAAATTCTTGACCACATCTTATGTGCACCCCAAAGAATGCTCCTTCATAACTGTAAATTTGCATTTACCGCGTCACAAAACTAGCATTCTACAAATATTAAAATTACTGCTGCACAAAACTTTGGGTTCTATTTTAAGACTCTTCTGTGCTTTTCTCTTTTCACTGTATACATAAAGCCATCACACTAACCCAATGTTCTTTTGCACTCTGCCATGACCCAGGAAATACATAGGGGCTTTGCAAATACAGTGGTACCTTGGTTGTCGAACGGCTTGGCTCCCGAACAAATCAGCTCCCAAACGCCGCGAACCCAGAAGTAAGTGTTCCGGTTTGTGAACATTTTTTGGAAGCTGAACATCCGACACGGCTTCCATGGCATCTGATTGAGTGCAGGAAGCTCCTTCAGCCAATCAGAAGCCGCACCTTGGTTTTCAAATGGTTCTGGGAGTCGAACAGACTCCCAGAACGGATTAAGTTCGACAACCAAGGCACCACTGTACACAGGTTTGGCGATGCAGTTGGAGGGACAGTTGTGTTTTCAGTACTTGGGGGTCAGCAGGAGCAAAGATGGGGTTAAGACATCACCCTGAACGCACCTCTTTTCTTTCTGCCACATAACATAAGGGCTGCCATTCACTTCAGTGGGCAAAGGTAAAGTGCTGCATTTGGAAAACTGTTTGCAGAGCAGCTAAAGCCTGGCCTTAATCCTGAGAAAGACAGGTGGTCAACAGAACCTTGACAGGGAGCCTTGTCTCACAGCGATCTTTCCCCTTCTAAACCAGCCATGCTGTCTGGGGTGATGGACACAGTAGTCCAAAACATCTCAAAGGCACCAAACTGGGGAAGATTCTTGAAAAATAATCCCAGGACAACAAACTGTGTGTCTACACAAAGCACAAAATCTAAGAGGCTTCAGCTCCCCCCATGCCTTTTATTAAGTCACTTGGTCATTCAATAATCACCTTTTCCCTACAAAACTCTGGGTTTTACCCTCTAGACCAGGCACCTCCAAACTTCGTTCCTCCGGATGTTTTGGACTACAATTCCCATCTTCCCCGACCACTGGTCCTGTTAGCTAGGGATCATGGGAGTTGTAGGCCAAAACATCTGGAGGGCCGCAGTTTGGGGATGCCTGCTCTAGACTTTCAACAACCTGCTGGTAGTTATTAGTTTTTTGGGGGGGATAGCAGATCAATTTCTGTCCCACTTTTCAGCCTATGCCTATACATCCTATGCCCTTTTAAAATGTGGGGTTTTTTGGGGGGTGGCATTGGGTTGTTTTTATTTTTATTATGTATTTTGTGGTTTTAGATCTTCATTTGATTCTGTGAACCGCCCTGAGACCCCAGGGTATAAGGCAGTATATAAATTCAAATAATAATAATAATAATAATAATAATAATAATAATAATAATAATAATAATAATGGTCCATAGGGTTGGCCTACCTTGTGGACACATCCACCCACCCTCTACATAAAAATCATTTATCCCAGGTAAAAAGGAGGCAGGGTTGTGTGCAATTTTTCAGCTTTCTGTTTAGAAAAAGGAAGTCAGGACTCAAACCTTTATGACACCCCAGAAGAGCCTGTGAACAAATGGCTAATGGGAAGTGCAGGAACACCACTTCCCTGCACATCTATCTCCCTTAAGTTCCTCGTGACCTTTCAGTCCTTCTGTCCCTCCTCTTTGGAAACTCCTTCAAGCCTTCCCTTCCTCTTTGCCACTCTCTGAATTCAGTGCTTTGGGATAGCTCTGCTCCTCCAAAGGAATTTCTAAGATGCAGAAATCTGGGAATTATTATTTTTTTTAATGAGGAAAGAATGTTACTGTTTGGGTAGAAAAGCCTTATATCATGAAATTGTGTTTTTGTTTTCTCCAAGTTATTGAGCCCAGATGGGGAAAATCCCAGCCTGCTTAGTCATTATTTCCGAGGATCCTGACCCTGGTGTTTATTTAAACAGCTGCTGCTATAGCTCTATTTTGCACATGTAGTATCCCAACACATAACTAAGAGAACCCTGGATTTCTTGAATTTCCTTTTTAAAAAGCACCTTTCTAGCTACAGGTATGTCGCCATTTTATCTAGCTCAGGTTAAGGCATGCACCCTTGAAGGCTTCCTCTGGTGCTGCCAAATCTCCCAGTATCCTACTGACTGCTCAGTTCCCACTTTGTTATGGGGTCTCCATCTTGAAACATATATATTGTTGGAGGAGGAAGTTGGAAAAGCAATAGTCTTTTGCCACTTCCTCTTTCAGCACAATGTACTTTTCAAGACACAGAGGGTGCCTGAGCATCTGAACAAAAAGTGGAGCAACTGGGAGGTTACAAAGGAAAGGGAAACAATCTGTGAAATGGGTGTATGTGTATATATAATATGTGACCACTAGCATGCTGCAGGAGTCAGCAGACAGGGGTGGGGGAAAGGGGTGAGTGCTTATACCCCGCCCCCCAAAGCTGGACCCAGTAATATGGATTTTCCAGACCCTCCAAGTGTCTCTTTTCCCACCAGTTATGTCTCCATGAACACAGTCTTAACAGTGAGTCTGTGACTGTGGAGGCTAGTTCTGGAGCCGCATGTCCTTCCACAATGGGGACATTGGTTTCTAGCTGGGAGTTGATCATGGTGAGGGTTTCCCAAACGTGCCTTCCTCTTAGCTTGTTTCTCCTTTTCGCCCTGAGTTCGTGCTTCTTCAAAGTCCATGATGAAGTGTAGCTGGGTTCCCACGAGGCAAGACACAGTGATAACAGCAAGAACCTTGATAACAAGCAAGAACCTTGAACTAACAGAACTGGACAACAGGGACAAAGCAACTGCTTATATACTTTTCTGAAGGCCCGGGCCACCCCCACTCCCACTCCCAACGTGATTGGCTGTCTAAACTTACAAACTGCGAATCATGACTCAGAATTTAAGGGCCAATGGCAGAGGCCCAAATCCTGAAATGTTCTGTGATTGGATATCATGTATCAAATCAGAACACAGTAGCTCAGAATCCTTAGTCCAGACTCAAGCTCAGGCCAACACAGACCATTGAATACATAACACATGACACCTTTGGTAAAGGCTGATCTCCAATTGGAGCCCTTGCAGGCCAATGTTTCCCAGTTATCAGTGCTTATACCACATTTTTTTTAAGATTTCAAATGAGCTTCAGAAACCACAACCATTAAAAAAAAATCAATTTGTACAATAATGAAAAACAGTGGTTTCTCCAGATCTCCCTGCTATGCTTCCTCTCCTCTTATTGATTTAACTCTATATTACCATATTGATTTCTCCTACAATCAACTTCCGGTTTCAGAATGCAAAATGCCCATCGTTTTAAGACAGCATAAAGTGTGAGCGTGCAAGCTTGTGTTGAGTTGGGAATTCCTGGATGTGTGCTATTGTGCAATTCCTAGGCAAACACTTTTTTTAATGCACACTGCTCATCTCATCCTTGCACGCATAGGTTTGTGCAAAATTAACACATTTAAAATAACGAATTAGAAGATGGTATCAAAGAGAAACGGGATCAAAGAGGTAAGTGGATTTGATTTTTCAACTGCGAATACATGCATGTTTCGACTAGTGAGGCCAAATTTGAATGGAGTCAACATGGATTCTAAGTGAGATTCAGCTCAAATATGGCCAAGCCCAAAGTTGCACAAAATGTCGACATTTGACTGCCAGGAGCATCTGGTCGCATTTCCACAGTGCAATACATTAACGAAGCAGTAAAGATTCTTTCAAGTCTATCGGGGGGGGGGGGCAAGAAGGCAGCACGCGTGATTCTGCATTTGGTTCTTTTTTTAATATAACCCAACTGAGTATGTGTTACAAGCAATATGTAATGTACAGTGGTACCCCGGGTTACAGACACTTCAGGTTACATACGCTTCAGGTTACAGACTCTGCTAACCCAGATATAGTACCTCAGGTTAAGAACTTTACCTCAGGATGAGAACAGAAATCGTGCTCCGGCGGCCCAGCGGCAATGGGAGGCCCCATTAGCTAAAGTGGTACCTCAGGTTAAGAACAGTTTCAGGTTAAGAACGGACCTCCGAAACGAATTAAGTTCTTAACCCGAGGTACCACTGCATTTGGAAAATCAGGGCTGTGTTCAACATACAAATGAAGCTGTGGAGATTCTGTAGCAGCAGCAGCAGCAGCGAGGGCTTGTTTCAAGTACTCCTGTCTTCCTGTTGCCCACAATACATGTGGTTTCCCCCCGCTATGCATCAATGGCAGCAAACCAGACTTTGTTGCACTTCCAAGTGGCACCTCCTTCAATCCAAAACCATCCTCCAGAAAGAAAACTTACTGCAATAGAGATATGTACTGTACGTTATAGATTGTATGGTCATCTGCTAGAAAGCCCTTGCGACATCACTGAGGGTGAGGAGCTGTTTCTCTCCCCCTGTCCATGTAGCTTTTGGAATGGTTTTTAACGGGGTTTTGGTTTGTGCTCTTTGCATAATTTCTCCGATGGAAATAGGGACGTCCTAAGGAAAAGCGGGACATTCCAGGATCAAATCGGAAACCAGGACAGCTTCTGTAAATCTGGGACTGTCCCTGGAAAATAGGGACACTTGGAGAGTCTGTCTCTCCCCCCCCCCAGTTGTGTTCTACATGCACTAGTGACTAGAAGGACGCTGTCATGATTTTTGGGACTTTGGTTGTGACACAATTGTCAGAAATGTTGGCCCCTGTGAAGCATAGTCACACCTGCCTTCCAGGGGCGTAGCCAGGATCAAAACTAGGGGGGGGCAAGCCATGGTCGTTCAGGGGCGGGGCCAAGGCACGGAAGGGGAGGGGCCATGAAGTGGGCGGGGCTAAAGGGCCAGCGGGCCTGATGACATCGTGGCGGTGGCAGCAGCGGCCACCTTGTGCTTCTGGGGCTGGTAGCGTTGGCGGCTACCCTGCTTGGCTGGAGAGGACAGGAGGGTCGGGCAGGCGAGAGGGGGTGGCAGGGCGGGCAAGGGCGAGGCAAGACACGGCTGCAGCCACGACGGCTCCGAGGCGTTGCTGCATATCAGCATAATATTTCAACCATGGTTCAAGCCCCACCTTAGGAAAAAAATCCTGCATTGCAGGGGGTTGGACTAGATGACCCTTGTGGTCCCTTCCGACTACAATTCTATGATTCTATTGATATATTACCATAGCATATGCATCATTCTGCTTTCTTGAATTGTCCTACTCCTAGGCATAGCATCCAACTCCTAGAGGCCTAGGTGCCCCCCCCCAATTACTGGTAAATACCGTATTTGAAAGAGTCATCCCCCCATGTTGATGGGCTTTCTATGTGGGGCTTATCTGCCTCCCCCCGTATTTTATTAAGGATGGGAGAGGGAGGGAAGGAAGGAAGGAAGAAATAGAGAGAGAGATAACTCATATTTGTGGGTGTCTCTGGATGACGCTGTGATGCTGGAACTCTGCAGCAAGAGGACGGGAGGGTCGGGCAGGCGAGAGGGGGTGGCAGGGCGGGCGAGGGCGATGCAAGGCATGGCCGCAGCCACGACGGCTCCGAGGCGTTGCTGCATATCAGCATAATATTTCAACCATGGTTCAAGCCCCACCTTAGGAAAAAAATCCTGCATTGCAGCGGGTTGGACTAGATGACCCTTGTGGTCCCTTCCGACTACAATTCTACGATTCTATTGATATATTACCATACCATATGCATCGTTCTGCTTTCTTGAATTGTCCTACTCCTAGGCATAGCATCCAACTCCTAGAGGCCTAGGTGCCCCCCCCAATTACTGGTAAATACCGTATTTGAAAGAGTCATCCCCCCATGTTGATGGGCTTTCTATGTGGGGCTTATCTGCCTCCCCCCGTATTTTATTAACGATGGAAGAGGGAGGGAAGGAAGGAAGAAATAGAGAGAGGGATAACTCATATTTGTGGGTGCCTCTGGGTGACGCTGTGATGCTGGAACTCTGCATGTACAGGAGCCTTGTAAGCAGCTTTCTCTCTGCTTGATTTACAGCAGGCACGTCCAACAGGTAGATCGTGATCTACCAGTAGATCACTGGATGTCTGTGGTAGATCACTGGTAGGTCACTGGCACCCCTAAAAAAAGCTCACCCAAAATTTTCCTCCTCCCTCAAAAAAGTTGAACTATGACCTGAAGCCCTAAACAAAAATGGGCCTCCCTCCTTCCTAAAAGAAGCTCAACAAGTTTGACCTAAACCCCAAAAAACAGGGCTTCCCTTCCTTTTAAAAAAACTCAACAGCTTTGACCTGAACCCCCCAAAAGGGGGTAGATCACCCCCAGTTTTAAACTCTGAGTAGATCAGAGTCTCTTGGGAGGTGGCCACCCCTGATTTACAGTATACAGATGCAGGAGGAGGGGCAGACTGGAACACCAATGCTTTTTATAAACATCACTGTGTCTGTCAAAGCTACAGCCCCCCTTTCTTATTCACTTCCTTTTAGCCTTGCAGAGCCACCTTAGTCAAATTGAATCCTCTGAGTCTGCACCCTCATTAAATCGCCAATAGAACTTTTAATGCTCCTGAATGCTCATTAACAACTCCCACTTAAGAACAATAGGGTGAAATGGTCAGCTATCGAATCTTGCCTGGGGATATATGCTCCATTGTCTTAACTGCTTAACTACTGGTGGCCACTTTGCTTTATTTATTTGATGTGTTTTTGTTACTGCTGTGTTCCCCCCCCCCAGCAAGCGGAGACTTAGCTGCTCTTGCTAAAGCAAAGCCCTTTCCACTTCAGTTTTTGGAGGGGAAAAGTGCTGGTTATGGTCTGTAAAATACATTATTATTTTTGCTTCTAGGGGGGCAGCTGCCCCCTCCTGCCCCCCCTGCCTACACCCATGCTGCCTTCTCCAACACTGCAGGACATCTTTATCATCATTTTCTTAAAGGTGTGAACTGGCTTCCCCCGCTCCCACTGAAGGGCTGTGCTCCTTCTCCCCTGGAAAACCCGCTCAGAGCAAACTTCAGTTTGGAGAAAACCCAACTGACGTTTGCTCCGATTCACCAAAAAAAGAGGTTTTTTTACACCAATAACTCTGGCCAGAAATTTCAATGTTAGGAATAAATCCTACTCACGAGTTACAGTCAAATAAGGGATGTATTCTGGTAAGACTAACAGTCTTGAACAGAACAAATGAATACAAACAAGAAATGAGCTTCAAGTTCACTAGAGCATATGTTACAACTTAGAAAATAATAGTACTTTACAGTGTAAAGACACAACAGCTATCAACTAATAATATCCGTAAATATCAGTCCGATTCCAAAAGTGTTCAAAAGGGTCGTTTTATATAGAGCTGGAATGCCGAGTGAAAACGCATAGAAATATTTTGATACACGCTGATCTCCACAAACTCAGACACGATATTTGAAAAACAATTCTATTTCACAAGTCAACACGATCTCATAAATTAGCTAACGAAGACATCCACATCGAAACAGGACCCTGTCCTGGGTTCTTCTACTGAATCGACTCGGCATTTCGGCTCTATATATAACGACCCTTTTGAACACTTTTGGAATCGGACTGATATTTACGGATATTATTAGTTGATAGCTTTTGTGTCTTTACACTGTAATGTACTATTATTTTCTAAGTTGTAACATATACTCTAGTAAACTTGAAGCTCATTTCTTGTTTGTATTCATTTGTTCTGTTCAAGAGACTGTTAGTCTTACCAGAATACATACCATAGAATCATAGAGTTGGAAGAGACCACAAGGGCCATCCAGTCCAACCCCCTGCCAAGCAGGAAACACCATCAAAGCATTCCTGACAGATAGGCATCAAGCCTCTGCATAAAGACCTCCAAAGAAGGAGACTGTATTTATTTGACTGTAACTTGCGAGTAGGATTTATTCCTAACATTGAACAAGTTGAGATGAGCACTGTGTTTTCTTCAGCTGATTCAAACCATAGTAAAGGTAAAGGGACCCCTGACCATTAGGTCCAGTCGTGACCGACTCTGGGGTTGCGGCGCTCATCTGTCTTTACTGGCCGAGGGAGCCGGCATACAGCTTCCAGGTCATGTGGCCAGCATGACTAAGCCGCTTCTGGCGAACCAGAGCAGCACACGGAAACACCGTTTACCTTCCCGCTGTAGCAGTACCTATTTATCTACTTGCACTTTGATGTGCTTTTGAACTGCTAGGTTGGCAGGAGCTGGGACCAAGCAACGGGAGCTCACCCCGTCGCGGGGATTCGAATCGCCGACCTTCTGATCAGCAAGCCTAGGCTCTGTGGTTTAATCCACAGCGCCACCCGCGTTCAAACCATAAGCAGCTACAAATATGAAGTTATTATCCCTATTGGCATCATCTGTTTACACAGAACATATTAGGCTATTGACAATTATATGTGCAATAGGATAATCAGACTATACACACTCGTATATCAATGCATGGTATGTAACAGTATTTATTTATTTTCATTCTCACTCACTTTTCTCTCTCTTTCTTCCTGCCCCCCTCACTTTTTTTTTTAAAATAAATGAAATTATTCTAATAAAATGTGTGTGTGTGTGTGTGTGTGTGTGTGTGTGTAGATTAGATATAGATATAGATATGAGATCTGTGGTATAGGACACATTCCAAAGGAGTTTAAGCAGCTACAAAAAAAGACATGGGATATAAAAGAAGAAATTAAGCAGACAGGAAATCATTTAAGAACAAATCCAGCCCAAAAGCTTTTGGTTGCTCTATTTGCTTCTCAAGAAAGCAGATTGTGTAAAGAAACTTGCAGCGCATGGACCTTCACTCCAACCTCCCCTCTCTTGCATTACCAGTATTTCTCTAACTTGGGTTTTCTGCTGTTGTTGGACTACAACTCCCATCATTTCTGACCGGTGTCCCTGTAAGCTAGGGATGATGGGAGTTGTAGTCCAACAACAGCTGGGGTCCCACGTTGGAGAAATGCCACTAGCCCAAACAACTGAAGAAAACATCAAGGGAGCCAAGCAGGTGCTTTTACAGACATGAATGCATCCTTCTGGTCTCATTCTGGCTCATGACGTTTGCGATCCAGTCCACGTAATTTGACACCTTAGTGTAGAGGCCGTAGGTGCCGCACTTTGGCCCCCAAGAAACCAAGCCAGCAACATAGTAGTGGGATTTGTCGTGGGGATATTCGACGGCATACGCCCCGCCGCTGTCTCCCTCGCAGCTGTCCTTCCCGTTGCTCCCCCCACAAATCATATTGTCTGTGAACACATAGGTCAAAGAATCTGCCGGGGGATTTGGCCTCACGCTTTGGCAACTGTCCATGTTTACCACAGGGATCCGGGCGTACCTAAGTATTCTCGCCGCAAGCGTCTTGTCTGTCCTGCCCCAGCCAGATATGTAGCCCAGCATCCCCACCGGCAAGTCGTAGTCGGACGATGCACCAGGCAAGCAAATGGGTGAGATGTTGTGATCCATCGTCAAGGGTTTTGCCAACTTCACTAAAGCAATGTCATTGTCGAAGTTTGTCCGGGACCGGCTGTTTGCCATTTCCAACCAGTCGGGATGGATGAACGTGGCTTCCACATCCAGTGGCCTAGCGCCTTCCATGGCGTTTCGCCCAACGTTAAGCTTCCCTGCGTGGATGACTGGGCATCGGGTATCCTCCAGCACGTGGGCTGCAGTGAGAACCCAGCGGTCCGATATCAGAGCCCCGCCAGCTGGTGGGTTTTCGAAATAGATTTGCCAAGGGAAGTTTCCATCTCTGGCTTGGCGGCCTCCAAAAATCCTCCCCGTCCCTTCAACAGGCCGAGAGGGAACTCCACAAACTAGAGCAAGGATAGAACAACAGCGGCAGAAATAAGAGCTTGCGAGCAGTAGGAAGACCGGATTTGCGCAAATGAAATAATCCAAATCATTTTTGTCCACTGACGTGAGAGAAAACACAAGCAATAACTTTAGGGTAGAGGGTTCAAGTTGAATCCAGTTTTGGGGCCTGTGTGTGGACCTCTCCCAAAGTTTTTGCCTGCTGCAGCCTGTTAACTTTGCCCGGAACTGTGTAGTACAGTCGTACCCTGGAAGTCAAACGGAATCCATTCTGGAAGCCCATTTGAACTTCCAAAACGTTCAGAAACCAAAGCACGGCTTCTGATTGGCTGCAAGAAGCTCCTGCAGCCGATCGGAAGCCGCAGAACCTGCTTCGGACGTTTGGATTCCAAAGAAAGTTTGCAAACCAGAACACTCACTTCTGGGTTTGCGGCATTCGGGAGTCAAAACGTTCAACTTGCAAGCATTCAGGATCCAAGGTACGACTGTATTGAGAATGAAGCCTGCTATACGCATATCCATGGGCATAGCCAGGGGGAGGCAGCTCCCCCCCCCAATCAAGTAAATAAATAAAAATACTCAGTTGTAGGTATGCGGGAGGGGGGGTTGTTCTTCAGAACCTGTAGGAGCCCACCAGAACCAAGCCCCATCACTGCTGAATGTAGCAGCATGCCCTAAACTACATAGCAAACAGACTAGGGCTGGGTGCAAAACTATTAGAAACTAGCTGCAGGTTCAGCTCCTGTGCCTCTTCTTCAACTGTGGGTCTGTGCTCTCTTCCCTTTTCCTATCCCTCAGAGGCCTGGCTCGCCCATTGACTCTAGTGGCGCAATGCACCACGGCGCCTGGGCGATCAGGGGGTGCTGAGAGGTGCTGAGGGGCGCCCCAGCAAGTGGGAGAGCTTCGCGGCGGCCTCCCTTTTCCCTCCTCCAGCCGCACCGCGAGAGCAGGGAGGGAAGCGAGCGGAACAGGGGCACTAGGACCCTGTTCCGCTCTGCAGCGCCAGGGTCATCCCTCACCCCGGTGCTGCGTTTCATTGGTAGAAGTGACGCCACATGGCAGCACCTCTACCAATGAAACGCAGCGCCCTGTTGGCGGGAAGGAATCCGCCGTGGCCCGGCCTGCCCAGGCACCCCGCTCCGCTAGGAGAAGGGAGGAAGGCCGCGCGGAGCAGCGCCGCCCCCTCCCCCACTCAATCCGGTGGCATCGGACAGGCAGGCGGCCTCCGGCACAGCGCGGCCCTGCTGTGAGGTGTGGGGGCCGCCGTGAGGCTCCCGCTGCCCGGCACGCCAGGTAAGAGTTTTCATTTTTTTAAAAAAGAGGGGGGCGCCAGAGGGATCCCTGCACCAGGGCGCCCGATGACCTTAAGACGGCCCTGATCCCTCAAGATGGTCGGGCTCAACAGTACAAGAAGGGACTCTTGAAACATGGAACATCATTGCTTCCTGCCGGACTGGTGCTTTGCAGAAACGTCTAAGAGGAGGGCAGGTTTTAAAGCTCTGGTTTTCAACCATCTCGAATCATCAAGGCAATTCAAGAACATGTCCCAGCAGAGGAAGCAAGAATTTTAAAATACTGGCAGGCTCTTCTGTAAACCAGGCAATGCGGTGGACTCTTGTCACGGCAATTTAACCACAATATCCACATTTAGAAATAGAGGGCTGTGTACCGTACCTGGGACACAAACTGGAATCTCCGTTTTCTCGTCTTCGTCCACCCATTTCCCACTGGCTGAACACCTATAAAGTCCTTTCGGAATAAAAGAATACATAGCACTATTCAGTTGTTTGTTTTTAATTTGTGTCGCGTGCCCAAATGCAGGCGAGATCAGAAAACAGATTGCAGGCCATTGGTGGCCCTTTGGCCAATTTCTAGCAAGCCATGTAGTGTCTGCTTGTCCGTGGGATTCCTGGGTAAATAATGTTGGCTCCAGATCTGATCCAGCAAAGCACTTCTAATGTGCTTAAGCAAGAATGGATACTCTGGATCACTTAACACAGATTAAGGTAAAGGGAACCCCTGAACATTAGGTCCAGTCATGACTGACTCTGGGGTTGCAGCACTCATCTCGCGTTATTGGCCGAGGGAGCCAACGTACAGCTTCCAGGTCATGTGGCCAGTTGTGGCTCTCATCTCACTCTATAGGCCGAGGGAGGCGGCGTTTGTCTGCAGACAGTTTCTGGGTCATGTGGTCAGCATGACTAAGCCACTTCTGGCGAACCAGAGCAGCGCACAGAAATGCCGTTTTCCTTCCCGCCGGAGTGGTACCTATTTATCTACTTGCACTTTGACATGCTTTCGAACTGCTAGGTTGGCAGGAGCTAGGACCGAGCAACGGGAGCTCACCCTGTCCCAGGGATTCGAACCGCCGACCTTCTGATCAGCAAGCCCTAGGCTCTGTGGTTTAACCCACAGCGCCACCTGCGTCCCTAACACAGATTAGCTATGCTTTAACTCCGTGTTTCCCAAACTTGGGTCTCCAGCTGTTTTTTCAGACTACAATTCCCATCATCCCTGACCACTGGTCTTGATGGCTAGGGCTGATGGGAGTTATAGTCCAAAACCAGCTGGGCTAAAATGAGCAGCAATGCCTTGAGGAGTGCCTGAGCTCTCAATGAGTTTGGAGGGGGCAGAAGTGGAGAGAAGGAGCGATGGTGGGTGGGAGCAGGGTGTGACACATTCCTAACTTGGCGCAGGTGGTGAAACAAGATTGGCTGCCCCTGGGCACACAGGGTGTGTGTGTGTGTGCTCGCGCGTGCAGGGGGAGGGAAGTAGTCCAGTTGCATGAGTGGACCTTGTTCCACACACCCCTATGCCCCTTAGCACTATCCTACACCCCACCCATTGCATCACCTCTGTGCAAGCTTTGTGCATGCAAACAATGAGAATGAATGATCAATAAAGAGGTTGCCTGGAGGAGCCAAGGAACGGCCACCTTGGCTACAGCACCCTTTGATTCCCATCAGCTGAAGAAGATGGAAGCAGAAACATTCTGCAGGAAGAGCTTCACCTCCCTGTCTCCTTGTTCATCTCAACTTTGTTCTTTGTTTCTCTCTCTCTCACACACACATTCCATAAGTTTTAACTGTGCTTCGGAAGGAATCGTTTCAGTGTTTACGACTCATTAAATTCTACACTGACTCTGCCCATAAGCAGAAAGCAGCCACTTTTGACGGTGTTGCTTTTAGTGGAAGCAAAGTGAGTGAAAACACACCACCAAGTTTCACAACGATACTGGGATGAAGTTTGTAAGTAAAAGACTCCTTTGAATGAGTTTGTCATAACATTGCCACCTCTAATTCTGTCATCATAAACTGAGTACAATGAGGCTCTTTTAAAGCCCTGAATCAGATGTGTTATGTACTGAGCTGAATCCTAGAACAATAGGATTCAGAATCAGCGGGAGCTACCCAATCCAACTCCAGGTGGAAGTGAATCCGCAACCTGATTGGCCTGCTGGAGCAGCCAATCAGGCGGCTGGCAGAAGTGAATCTGCTACCTGATTGGCCTGTAGGAGCAGCCAATCAGGCTGCAGGCAGAAGTCAATCCATAATATAATTGGCCCACAGGTGTAGCCCTGAAGTAGCCAATCACGCAAGGCCCATTGTGTAAATAATGTATATAAGCAGATGGTTTGGGGAAAAGAGCCATTCGTCTTCTCTTCTCCTCCTTGATGACTATGAGCTGAATAAAGAGCATGAAATTCACTCTTGACTCCGAGTATATTTCAAGATGCCACTTGGATCTGAAAAGGATGGGACACAGCATTACCTTTCCCCTGCATTGTATAAAACTTCTCGTTGCACGAATAGCTGATAGTGTCTTGATACTCCGTGTTGTCCTCAGTTCCTGACAGGTAAGTGACTTTCCCATTTGCAAGGTGCTCAGGCTCACCACAGTTTACGGCTGCCGGGGAGGAAAAGGATGGGGTGTTAGACTAGAATCGTCACACTGCTGCCACCTGCCACCTCATCCTGGTCAACCCATATTCTGTTGGGCCTGAACATACTTTCCGTTTCTTCTTTTCGTATGGTGCATAAAGCAGGGTTTCACCAACCTTATTGGACTAGTGGGCACACTTCAAGTTTTGGGAAATTGGTGAGGGTGTCAGTCGCAAGATGGCTGCCGCGGAGGGGGTGTGGCATAATGCAAAATCAGAGAGACAACCACCTGTGACAACCTTAGGCTTACCATGGGAAGTTGGTTATGTTCTGCTGATCCTCAGTACCAGGAAAAATATTGTTACAGAAGTTGGGCACAACACCCCACTCTCTGCCAGGGGGCTTGTACTCCCTTTGGAGAATTGACACACAGTGGAGACTGTCATAGCTTTAGAGAAATATGGTTTATTCACCTATTTACACCTTCAGTCTGCATGGAGCCCAGATTTTACAGCATGGTCATTTCAAGAGGGGTTTGTCTCCCATAGCAGTGCAGCCCTGGAGTCCAAGGCATCTCTCTCTCAGGTCAGCCTTCAGCCAGCCTGCCCAAGATGGATCCCAGGCCTTCTTCCTCCTTCTCCTTCCCAGCAACCCCTGCTCCAGACTCTCATTTTCCTGTCACCCCACACCTAGTTACCCTGGAAACCATCCCAACCCACCCACCCCTCTCTGTTCACCCCTCAGGACAAGTGGGAAGGACAGTTCTCTGGCATTGCCAATGGCCCTCTATTATTTCTTAATGGTCCCAGCTTGGCCAGGTCATTTTGCACAGGCTAGCTCATGAATTCCTCTGCAGCTTGTATTTCTTCTCCCTTCACATCACAAATAATCAAAATCCTACCATTTATTAATTTCTAGGGTTTCGCCCCCCCCCAAAATCTAGAACAATATACAAGCTGTATAGAAATCACTTATCTACACATTTGGTCCCATAGCTTTCTTTCTAGGGTGACTAGATACTCCCCCCCCCCAAATGAGAGCTCAAAGTTGGGGGCACCTGTCTTTAACTTCCAAGTCATCCCTTCCTATTTCCATCTCCTTCCAGGACCAACTGGAATAACATAAATGCCCTCTCCATTGAAAAGTCCTGTTTATCTCAGGTAATCCAGACAATGGTGTTTAAACTTAATTGTACTGAGGACCGGTGCTTTTTTTTTCTTTAAAAATGTTTAGGGGTACTCTCATTTTGACTCAAGGAAATCACCATTTTATAGTTCAAATTGGGGGAAATAAATACAGTAAATGGACAAAAGTACAAAGATTCGCAAAATGTTTAGGGATATGCGTACCCCTATGTACCCCCCACTTTAACTATACGGACCTTTGTCGGCAAGGTGATGTCTCTGCTTTTTAAGATGCTGTCTAGGTTTGTCATTGCTTTTCTCCCAAGAAGCAGGCGTCTTTTAATTTCGTGACTGCTGTCACCATCTGCAGTGATCAAGGAGCCCAAGAAAGTAAAATCTCTCACTGCCTCCATTTCTTCCCCTTCTATTTGCCAGGAGGTGATGGGACCAGTGGCCATGATCTTGGTTTTTTTGATGTTGAGCTTCAGACCATATTTTGCGCTCTCCTCTTTCACCCTCATTAAAAGGTTCTTTAATTCCTCCTCGCTTTCTGCCATCAAGGTTGTGTCATCTGCATATCTGAGGTTGTTGATATTTCTTCCAGCAATCTTAATTCCGGCTTGGGATTCATCTAGTCCAGCCTTTCGCATGATGAATTCTGCATATAAGTTAAATAAGCAGGGAGACAATATACAACCTTGTCGTACTCCTTTCCCAATTTTGAACCAATCAGTTGTTCCATATCCAGTTCTAACTGTAGCTTCTTGTCCCACATAGAGATTTCTCAGGAGACAGATGAGGTGATCAGGCACTCCCATTTCTTTAAGAACTTGCCATAGTTTGCTGTGGTCGACACAGTCAAAGGCTTTTGCATAGTCAATGAAGCAGAAGTAGACGTTTTTCTGGAACTCTCTAGCTTTCTCCATAATCCAGCGCATGTTTGCTATTTGGTCTCTGGTTCCTCTGCCCTTTCGAAATCCAGCTTGCACTTCTGGGAGTTCTCGGTCCACATACTGCCTAAGCCTGCCTTGTAGAATTTTAAGCATAACCTTGCTAGCGTGTGAAATGAGCGCAATTGTGCGGTAGTTGCAGCATTCTTTGGCACTGCCCTTCTTTGGAATTGGGATGTAGACTGATCTTCTCCAATCCTCTGGCCATTGCTGAGTTTTCCAAACTTGCTGGCATATTGGGTGTAGCACCTTAACAGCATCATCTTTTAAAATTTTAAACAGTTCAGCTGGAATATCATCACTTCCACTGGCCTTGTTATTAGCAATGCTTTCTAAGGCCCATTTGACTTCACTCTCCAAGATGTCTGGCTCAAGGTCAGCAACCACACTACCTGAGGTGTACGAGACCTCCGTATCTTTCTGGTATAATTCCTCTGTGTATTCTTGCCACCTCTTCTTGATGTCTTCTGCTTCTGTTAGGTCCTTACCACTTTTGTCCTTGATTATGGTAATCTTTGTACGAAATGTTCCTTTCATATCTCCAATTTTCTTGAACAGATCTCTGGTTTTCCCCATTCTATTGTTTTCCTCTATTTCTTTGCATTGCTCATTTAAGAAGACCCTCTTGTCTCTCCTTGCTGTTTTTTGGAAATCTGCATTCAGTTTCCTGTATCTTTCCCTATCTCCCTTGCATTTTGCTTGGAAGTGAGAGTTGGACCATAAAGAAGGCTGATCGCCGAAGAATTGATGCTTTTGAATTATGGTGCTGGAGGAGACTCTTGAGAGTCCCATGGACTGCAAGAAGATCAAACCTATCCATTCTTAAGGAAATCAGCCCTGAGTGCTCCCTGGAAGGACGGATCGTGAAGCTGAGGCTCCAATACTTTGGCCACCTCATGAGAAGAGAAGAATCCTTGGAAAAGACCCTGATGTTGGGAAAGATTGAGGGCACTAGGAGAAGGGGACGACAGAGGACAAGATGGTTGGACAGTGTTCTCGAAGCTACGAACATGAGTTTGACCAAACTGCGGGAGGCAGTGCAAGACAGGAGTGCCTGGCGTGCTATGGTCCATGGGGTCACGAAGAGTCGGACACGACTAAACGACTAAACAACAACATGTACCCCCCAGAAAAAGCACTGCTGAGGACCACTATTTTGGTTGCCTTATTACTTTGTGGATCACTGTAATTTTTTTACCTTACATAGCCACCGGAAAGGGGAACAATCATTCTGTGTGGCTGCCGTCCAGTTCACCTATGAAGAGAGCTATGAAGAGAGCTGGAAGTTTCTTTGTGATTACTCACACTGCTGAAGAAGCAAGCTGCTTTCCAGTTTAAATTTAGAAGTGGCTTGCCTCTTCAGCATCTTGTCAAAACTTCAGAAAGTCTCCTGTTTCTCAAATATTCTTCTCTGTTATGATCCCTGTAGTCTCAAGACCAACTGAAAGTGTGTTATGGACCACCAATAGGAAGCCAAGCACTTACGGACACATTCGAGGTCAGAGTTGCTCCACTCGCCGTTGCTTTGACAGACAGAGTAGAAGGATGTGAGGCTGCCTTTTGACTGAAGGGAACAGGATTGAGAGACACTGGAGTTAATTCATGTATCAGAATGATATACCCATTGCTCTCTCTCCCTTGTTACACGAGGGGAATCTTGGGCCCTTGTGTAAAGTAAGAAGATACATGAAGAGGATGCAAAAAAGTTGTTTAACATTTGCACTAAGCAAGACTTCTGGCATTTCATCTCCAAGCTTACTGCTTGCGTTTAAAAGCATGGGGCTAAGCAGAGATTAAAGCCCATCTTAAATAGTTTAATTGCAAGTGTAGGAACTAGCCATTAGGCTGATCTCCCCCTTTTGTTATCCAGTTTATCAAAGAAACAGGCTACAAGACTAAAAAGGAAGTTTAAAGCATGTATTTTACTCACAGTCAAGCATTTGTCCTTAGCAGCAACAGTGGTAAAAATAAATGCAGGTAAATTACTTGTGTTTACAGCAAAAAATAGCTTCAGGCAAGTGCCTGATGCTGGAGCAAGCGGATAGATGTCCATATACATGGCTGGTGAGAGAGAGAGAGAGAGAGAGAGAGAGAGAGAGAGAGAGAGAGAGAGAGAGCAGGAAATACGTCTTTGCTTCTTCCCTCCCAGTAGAGGAGGGGAAACGACATCATACAGAGCCTTCTCTACTAATTACATTTCTATGGCCTGAGTCTGCCTATCAGCAATGCAGCTCTATGGTCTTAACCCCTTCACATGCTAACTAGCAAGAATATGTGTTGTTAGATTTGACTACATATCTCCCACACTCAGGGCCTTAGACAGGGACCTAAGTGTAGGTTTCAGGAGTACAATGACTGATCCTGCAGCTGAGGCATTATATCTGGCCAGTTAAAGGGCCAGGGCGTACCTCTGCAGCTATTAGCTTTCTAGGAACTGAGGTTTCAAGATGGGGGAAGATATCCTCAGGACTCTGATCCTCTGAAGAGTCCGGTGGCAGAAGTATCTCCTTGGGGTTCAAAGGAGGAGGTGCAGGTTCTGGTGACTTCAGCTTCACATGGAACACACCTGGCAGTAGATTCATCTCCTCCTCCTTCTGATGGGCTGTGTCTCTCAGGATTCCTGGTCTGCAGCCATGGCACCAATTGCCAAGTACTGAGGGGAGTGAAGGGTGGCTGGTGACATGTCAACAGCCCTGTAGATCAGACAATGGCCGCCAGCTCTTTGCGCTGCTAATACTGCTGGCCACAGGAGACTGATATAACAGCCCACAATCCACCTGGCCTGGGAAGTCTGGTGATATGGGAAGACCAATCTGGTGCCACCAGCAAGTATAAAGACTCTTATTGTGGGAAGCTTGTCCCTGAAAGAGGCAACCCAGTTCTCATTTGGTGAATCAAGCCCCTGGCTGGTCCCAGATGGTTTCTAGGTAGCTGTTTATTCAGCCAGCCAATGTGCCTGAAGCTTGCGTTTCAGAAGCTCTGTCTGCTCTCTGGTCTGGGACCCGGACATCAGTGCAGAAAGAATCCTCTCTCACCGCTATGTTGAGATGGAGAAGAGGCGCAATGCATATCGGCGTAGAATTAGCAGCAATGTACTGTTCATGCCAAGGGGATTCTCAGAGCCTAACTGACCTTGGTGAGCACGGACCTACCAGTACAATCTCATAGCCTTCAACACAGGTCACCTTCACGGAATCCTTAAAGACGTAACGTTCTCTCACGGGTACCATATTGGAAAGCGGAATGACAGTTTCTTTGCAGGGCATTGCTTTGCAAATGGAAAGAAGAAGAAAAAAAGGAAACCAGTCAATAATCACTGACTCACCTGGCACACGCTTTCTCTCACATGTACACACCCCTTGTCATTTTCTATCCCCAGCAGTCACAGCCAAGTCCAACAGAAGCCGTGTTTTTATTTAATGTGACTTCCTCTCTGCTCCGAGCCTCCATATCTCTGTCCCAGAGCGCTCACGGGTGTGCCCCACAGGTTAGCTCTCATGGGATATCTACTCACGATCCCCAAAGTAGCGGATTTTCCAGCCTCTGCCTTGCTCTGACTGGTCTGTTTGGAAGAAAATGTCAAGTATATTGCTTCTAGTCTTGATTTCTGGAGGGCCAGGGAATGTGTTGCCACAGTAGGGGCCAAATTGCTGGTCGCCTGCTGA
This sequence comes from Zootoca vivipara, assembly GCF_965207765.1. Taxonomy (NCBI): domain Eukaryota; kingdom Metazoa; phylum Chordata; class Lepidosauria; order Squamata; family Lacertidae; genus Zootoca; species Zootoca vivipara. The sequence goes on from NC_142598.1 coordinate 15,896,091, forward strand.
GAACTGCAAGGAGAACGAAACAGAGGAAGACAAAAGAGACAAATATTTAACAGGAAATGCATCTAAAGATTTGGAGAGGAGAAGGCGTATGGGCAGCAGAAATTTGGTACTTGAGGGATTAAGGATACATCAGTGTAAATACAAGTACAGTAAGTAAAATACAAACAAACAACAACTTCAAATATTACTGAAATATTGAAATGAGGTTTGTGCCAAACACCTGCCAATCATTCCAGCGATTGACACTTGTTGGAAGGAGCGCTGGAAGCTCAGAGCAGATTTACTTCTTACTGAGCAACCGAGTAGAAAACACTGCCTATGTGCTCCGCCACCCCTTTATTTCCCGCAAGAGACCTACAGGAAATATCCACAGGAACATGGACCATTGTTGGGATGTCAAGGGAGCAGATTCTTCTAGGGGTCAGGCAAGTAGAAAGAGAAGCAGAAGCTTGGAACACGTGAAGAGTGCGAGAGGGAAAAGGTCACTAGGGCAACAGATATTTTCACACCTGAAACTAAAACCAGCCTTTTAAAATGCTATTATGAGTTTTGGCTGCCTGCTTACTATGAATGCATTTTGTCCATATTTCTGCTTAGAGTCTCACTTGCTGAGAATCGAGGATTTGATGGAAGAAACTTAATGTTCCTTTAATAGCTGTGCCTGTGGGCAATTCAGCTGCAGAGTGTGGGGGTCTAAGGCCAGAACATGTGTAAGAAAAATGGACAATTTTGAATTTGGAGAAGCTGGAGGGAGTTCAGCAGGATTTGACTAAACTGGAGGGGAGCAAGGGAGTTGTCACAGTGGCTCTCTGGGGGTTGAAGCAGTGTACCAGAGCCTATTTGCTTCCATTATGCTCTGTTTGCTCTCAAAGGGAGGCTGAAATCAAATGTTCAGAGTCATCGTGTAGCAAAACAATGAGAATATACAGAAGAGGGTTTTCAAAAGGAGCAAGTGGAGGAGAATGGGCATTGCATATCAAAGGAAGGGAGCAGAGATACCAATCCTTTCCAGCAAGTGTCCAGATTATAAGATTGTGTGTACCTATGTCACTTTTCCATGTCCTGGGGGTTTCCCCCTTTTAGTTTACTAAGCTGGTGCGCAAACAACACCATGGGGCCGGAAAGGCAAGCAGGAGCAAAGGGCGGACACCGTCCCACAACCAGGCCACCTGCTCCTGCCCAAGTGTGCCACAACCCCCAATGGCAAATGTCACCCCTGGGACTCTGGTCTGCCGTTTGGCTTCTAGGGATACACAGATAAGATGTCTTCAGAACAGGAGCAGAGGCATCCCTCTCTTTATCTAGGCCAACCACCTACTCTCAAGGCATCAGCACAGTTTCCTTCCGAGTCAGCTGGCTCGATGTCGAAGTCCTTCTTGCCAATGGTCAAGACCACACGGTATCCTGGCTCCAGGGTGACACGGTAATCGCAGTGCGAGTTCTCAGGGTACAGGCTGGGGTAGTTGGGGCTGGTGATCTCCCCCGACAAGTCGGTGTACACATTCCCAGTGCAGTTCACTAGAGTTTAGGGAAGAGCAACGGCCAGGAGATCCGTAACAAAGTTAGATGACTTTCTGCAGGAGCTAGTGCTCTTCTAGATATCTTGCTTAAAGCTACCCCCCCAAAAAAAATTATCTTTTGCCCTTGTGTTCAGGCCCAAATATTAGATGGGCTAAAGTATCATCAAAGGGCAACATTTAATCAATTGCATTTTTACCACCCCTCATGGCATGTGTGCACATGCTTGCACAGGGATGCATGCCATGTTTCCATCTCAGAAAACAAAATATCATGGGCTTCTCTGATAAGTGTCAGTAATAGTAAATACTTCCTGATATCAGTTCCCCTGGTGAACTCTCACTGTTTCCCTTAAGCTTTCAGACTCAAAAAACCAGCGAAGCACCTTCCTTCTCTTTTTATTTCAGGTTCATTTTGAAATAAGCAAAAACAAATTAGGATGTTTGTTTAATATTATTTGTTGCATGATTTTGTTGCCCCTGTTTCTAACGTGTAAAGAAAAGGCTTTCTGCAAAAATACATGTATTTCAAAAAACACAAAAGTAACTGATACTGCCAGTGAAACTTGAAACAGGATTTCGTATTCCATGTTTTCTTTTTTCTTATTAGATTTTCATAACTTTAACCAATTAATTTCAATTATTTTATACATTTCTCTTATGAACTGACTTCCCAACTTTCCTTCCATGTTGTTTTTAAACCCATCCCTTTTATTCACTGCATAACATCATACATTTCACCAAATACATATACCTCTATTGTATCACATATTTCCTCCAATACATCTTTCTGTATTTCATATATTATCATTTTCTTCCTATTGCTCAAATTTCAAATTCTGCCGGTGATTTCATCCGATTATAATATATTCCATATTTTCTTAAAGTGAAATTCTGCACACAGGCAATCCAAAATCCTAGGGATGCTGGATTCTGTAACCTGTATGCTTATCAAGAAAATGTGCATAATTTCTCTTAATCTGTGTGTTTATTCTGATATATATACATATAGCTATTTTGCATGTTTTTTTTTGTTTGGCTCGGCATAGAAGAGATAAGGTCACTGAAGCCTTTTGGCTTCTGAGATTTTAGCACACTTTCAATATTTTATTCAATAAAATAATTAAAGCAAATATTCTCAGGAAGCTGAAATATGTGTCCAGTACCACACTGTATGCTTTTTCTGTGCACCCAGAGAATCATGGCAAACACACAGCTCTGATTTTAAACTTTTGTTGCTACTTGCCTGTGTTTTTCCTGTTCAAGCAATTTGAAAACTTAAAATGATGTCATGCTGCACAATATTACCTGTTATGATATGCTGGGGTTTCTGGCTTAATGGTCTTTAGCATGAATGAGCAGCGCTGCTGCTGCCAGGGCCGGCGTGTCCATTAAGGCGTACTAGGCAGTTGCCTAGGACGGCAAAATGGAGGGGGCGCTGGCACGACGGGGAGCGCTGCTGGCTTCGCAGGACTCGCTCTGCCGCGCGGCCCCTGCACCCCGACGCCACCTACCCGTGTCCAGGGCGGGCTGCAGCAGCGGCGCCAGTGCAGCCCAGGTGTGCCCGGAACGCCGAGGGCAGCAGTGGGTGAAGGACATGTGGGGCGAGAGCAGCCCCTTCCCGCGGCGCACACACCAGAGCCGGGCCTTCGGCTCCAGGGGCTGTTGTACCCCGGGGGTCCGTGGCTGAAGCCCGAGGGCGGCCACAGCAACCCAGCCGTCGACGTTGCAGGTAAGTGGGAGGGGCGCTGGGAAGGGAAGGAGTGAAGGCCGGGCCAGGCCCGCAGGGAGGAGGCAGACACCGGGGGGGGGGGAGCGCCAGAAGGTGATCTCGCCTAGGGCGCAAAAAAACCCTAGCACCGGCCCTGGCTGCTGCACATTGCTCAATTGCTCCCAGGTTGCTCCTCCCATGGACCAAGTGGGAGAAACAAACCGAGAAGTCTTAGCTTCTTGTAACATTCAAACCAGGCAACATGGTTTGAACATGGTTTGCTGCTCCTTTTGGTAATTTCCTAGCCATCATGCCTTGTGAGGGAGACTTGGATCAAGTGTACTGGGAAGCCAAAGATTTCTCCTGCTTGTGCTAGGCGAGAAGCGAAGTTGGGATGACCGAGCAACGTGCACCAGCACGCTGTGATAAGAAAAAGAAATCTAGCTCGCTAGTACATGTAAGCAAAGCCAATTTTTCTTTTCTTCTGTATTGAGTTTATGTGATAAGTTGTTGCTTTTAAAATGTGACTTATTCTTTTGTAATTTTAAAAAAACTGAATAACAAGTAAGAAACAAAATATATATCCAAGTGAATTAGTGGCAAGGATTTGCACGTGCCTATCTTGACTGGGCTTGGCACTGGGCTTGGCAAAAATCATGCCAGAAATTCCATGCCTCTGTTTTCTATGCCCCACATAGTCTCCCACAGTTTATCAACATATTTCTAAGATTCAAGGTCTAAGTTCTGAATCCTGAATGACGTCTATGCAGGCTGCATCTTGCTGCCCCCTTGGCCTGCTGTTTGACACATTATCTAAACATCCTTCAACTGCTTTTTGTAAAAAGCCAAACCCTTTTTTTTCAGATTCCTTATTACATTGGGGGGGGGGCAGTCTTAGCTCCCAGTGTTTGGGATGATTTGATTATATTTCTTTATTATGCAGTGCTAGTTTCTTTTCCTTGTGAGCAACCACAGTTTCTTTCCATTTATCAGCCTCTGTGGATGTTCACAGGCTGCAAACACTTTAAAGTTCAATGCTTGTCACAAAGAAATCTGGGCACTGTATTTTACTCCTTGCAGGGTTACAATTCCTAGCAACACGTTTCCGAGCACAATTCAAAGTGTTGGTGCTGAGCTTTAAAGCCCTAAATGGCCTCGGTCCAGTATACCTGAAGGAGCGTCTCCACCTCCATCATTTTGCCCGGACACTGAGGTCCAGCGCCGAGGGCCTTCTGGCGGTTCCCTCGTTGCGAGAAGCCAAGTTGCAGGGAACTAGGCAGAGGGCCTTCTCAGTGGTGGCGCCTGCCCTGTGGAACGCCCTCCCACCAGATGTCAAAAAGGAAAACAACTACCAGACTTTTAGAAGACATCTGAAGGCAGCCCTGTTCAGGGAGGCTTTTAATGTTTAATAGATTGTTGTGTTTTATTCTTCTGTTGGAAGCTGCCCAGAGTGGCTGGGGAGACCCGGCCAGATGGGCGGGGTATAAATAATAAATATATTATTATTATTATTATTATTATTATTATTATTATTATTATTATTACCTGTAACAAACAACGGTGCCCAAAATTCTTTGAGGGTGTGTATGCTTTGAATGTACATTAAAGGTATAGTGTGTAAACAGCCACAGTTCCACAGTAGACTGCTGGAGTTCTTCCCGTTTCAAGTACCGTATCAGCAGTGGGGATAAGGACTGTGATTGCTGGAGCAATAGCAGCCAAGCTCCTACCTCCACATGTCTTCAGATCCTCATGCAAGAAATATTCAGGTGGGCAAGAGCAATAGTAGCCACCAATATAGTTGTTGCAGTAATGGCTGCAGGCCTCTTCCACAAAATCTGTGCATTCATCCACATCTGCGAGAAGTGAACAGAGATGGCGGTAAGGACGTGTGAGGAATATCATAGAAGGCGGAAAGGAAAAGAGACAGTGGGATAAACACCGTGCTGGTTAAGGAAGAAGAGGTCCTTCATTTAAGGTAGAGTCCCAATGATTCCTCCTTCTTTTTTTGCCACCCTCACACAGCCTCACCGGAACACCCAGCTTTAGGTAGGTCCTGCCACCTCTCATAAACCTCCACTTGCCTTCCTCTCAGAGTTGGGAGCCTGACCCCCCAAGTGCTTAAATGACAGTTGTCTCTTATGGGATCCAAAACAGATCCGTAAGGGGGAAAGGTGGGGCAGAAATAAATAACTTTTATTTGGGCACTACAATTTAAGAAGGGGATGTTGACAAGCTGGAACATTTCAGACCACATGTGATAGTACCTTAGGAACACCTCCATTCTTGGTCAACTCCTAGTTCTGCATCCTAAGTAATTATGTACTATATAAGCAGATATGTACTAGATCAGGCATCCCCAGACTACGCCCCAGGGGCCGGATATGGCCCAAAAGGCTCATTTATCCTGCCCGCTGCCACCGCCTGTGCTTACCGGCGCGGCGCATCGCAGCTGCCCGCTTCTAGGTCGCAGAGCACCGGAAATAGCTTGCACACATGCGTCATTTCCAGCGCACATCCGGGTGGGAGGAGGCCCGTGCGCATGCGCACAAGCTATTTCTGGTGCTCCTGCGACCCGGAAGTGTGCTGGAAATAGTGTGTGTGCGTGCGTATGGGCGTGCGCTCCCCTGCCCTCCGGCCTGCCGCAGCGGCGCTGCAGGCATCAGCCCGAAGCACCGTATGTTTGGGGACCCCTGTACTAGATGATGGCTTAAGTTGTTGTGATATCTTTGCTATAATTCCTAGACAATTTCCATAACCAATGTTCTTAATACACTGCCTTTCTTCTCAGCTGGGGTGGGGGGTGGGGAGAGATATTTAATCTTGAAGTGGGCCCTTGAGCCTTGCTATAAATCTGGCTTGTCCATTCAGTGCAATCTGAAAGGGCTCCTCCTATAGCCACCCCAAAGCATTGCTGAGAGGAATACTATATTGTATCTACAAAGTGTTTCGTACACCAGGATGACAAAAGACAGGGCTTACCCTCTGCAATATAATAGGCAGCGAAGCCAGTGAATCGCTCTTCATTGGAAAAGTCAGACTGAAAGGTGACTGTCAACGTGTTATATGGGACATGGAATTCTTCCAGGACAGGAGAACCCGGAGTGCGGCTCTTCTTCCGCCCACAGAACTGACCCTCAATGTGGTTACCAATCAGGACCTAAAAGTGACAGGCACACAAGACAAGTCTCTCTTAGCTTCTGCTTATAGAAATAGATTGTAGTTGGCTGTTAACAATATTCAGGGCTGGCATGGGCGTAGGCAGGGGGCAGGAGGGGGCAATTGCCCCCCCTAGAAGCAAAAGGCTGAGGGGTGCAGCGTGGCAGCCCCAGGCTCCCGCTCATGGCGCGAAGCTCTAGAGGCGCGCGGGGAGTGTAAGCGGAGGAGCACTAAGCGGGAGTGGGGGGCGTAAGTGGAGGAGGCAGCCACAGGCTCGCGTTCCCCACACGCCTCTGGAGCTTCGCGCCGGGAGCGGGAGCCTGGGGCCGCCTCCTCGGAAGAGCTGGGAGGCGCAGGCCACGTAGCCCTGCCCACATTCCCACTGTGGCCCCTCCCCTCCCGCCCCTTGCCCCCGCCCCTTGCCCCCCCAATTTTGATCCTGGGTACGCCCGTGGGCTGGCGCAATGTATGCACACACACACACACACAGTGCCCCTCTTGCATGCTGGCATCAAAACAACACACAATATACTTTGCTGAAATTCAATATACAATTCAATACACACAATTCAAGATACTTTGCTGAAAGCAAAATTCCTGAGCAAAATGCAGCTGTAGACAGCACTGTGGAGTAGATCGTTGCTTTTGCTGCTGTGGTACTGCCAGCAATAATCCTAGCAGAATGTGAACATAACCAGATACCGATAACAGTGTTTAGTTATAAATTAACTTAGGAAGTCAAGGCATTAGCTGGAAAAGGAGAAGATGATAACTTTACAGCAGGGGTCAGCAAACTTTTTCAGCAGGGGGCCGGTTCACTGTCCCTCAGACCTTGTGGGGGGGCCGGACTATATTTTGAAAAAAATTATGAACGAATTCCTATGCCCCACAAATAACTCAGACATGCATTTTAAATAAAATGACACATTCTACTCATTTAAAAACACCAGGCAGGCCCCACAAATAACCCAGGGGTGCATTTTAAATAAAATGACACATTCTACCCATGTAAAAACACGCTGATTCCCGGACCATCCGCGGGCTGGATTTAGAAGGCGATTGGGCCGCATCCGGGCCCCGGGCCTTAGTTTGGGGACCCCTGCTTTACAGTGACATGGCGAAGGGCCTTCTTGGTCGTGGCGCCCTCCCTATGGAACACCCTCCCATCAGATGTCGAACAGATAAACAGCAGTATGGTTTTTTTTAGAAGACATCAGTACAGTGGTACCTCTGGTTAAGAACTTAATTCGTTCTGGAGGTCCATTCTTAACCTGAAACTGTTCTTCACCTGAAGCACCACTTTAGCTAAAGGGGCCTCCCGCTGCCGCCGGCACGTGGTTTCTGTTCTCATCCTGAAGCAAAGTTCTTAACCCGAGGTACTATTTCTGGGTTAGTGGAGTCTGTAACCTGAAGCATTTGTAACCTGAAGCGTTTGTAACCTGAAGTGTTTGTAACCCGAGGTACCACTGTATAGGGAAGTTTTTAATGTTTGATGTTTTATGGTGTTTTTATGTTTTGCTGGAAGCTGCCCAGAATGGCTGGTGCAATGCAGTAAAATTTATATAATTAATAAAATTGTTGTTGTCGCTACTGCTGTTATACACTGTGCTCCATAGTTCTTTGCCAGGTGACGGAGAAAAAGACATGTTGTTATATAGCATAAGGGAGGCCCTAATACGGGGTGGGGGGGCACACTGTGGCGTGTTACTTCAAAAAGAAACACCAGGGTGGAATCTAGAGACATAAAAAACGCCGTGAAAATGTGTTGTTTTTTTTTAAAAAAAGTTTTAAAAATATATATTGAATTTGCCATTAAGCTCACAATCGCACTTAAAACACACTTAAAATGTTCTATTTGCAGCTGTATAGCTGAGTCCCTACAGGAGATATAACTGGACAATTATTTTCATTCATTTATGAGTAGGAAAAATGCACCACCACCTCATGGCAGTAGCAGCAGCAGCAGCAGACGTTCTCCACAGTCTGAGTGGCTTCTCACCTTCCTACCCTCTCCCCACTTTTTTGGCCGCAGCAGACATTACTAAGTCTCCCTCTCAGTGACTTTCCAGCCGCCGTCTTGGTGCAGTGGAGAGAAACAAGATGACAGTGGCGAAGTCACTGAGGCCTCATCCAGACTTCTGCTTGTCCTGCCACTTTCCCCCGGTGAAAACCCGCTCTTTACCACTGAATCGGAAGAAACATCGATGGCATTTTCTGAGGATTGCTGTTTGCTCCATTTCAGCACTAAAGAGCGGGTTTTCCTGAGGAAAGCAGCGGAGCGGATGGAAAACCACTCGGACTCATGCCCAGAAACCACAGAAAACCGCTGAGACCTACACTTTCTATACAAAGGAGAAGCAGAAGTGTGGGTGAGCCCTGAGATGAGGGCTCAGTGCCCACTACTGACTGGCAAAAGGTTTACAAAACAGAAAAAGGTGTGTGTGAAAAGATATCTGTGGAAAGGGTTTTTTTTCCTGCTGCTGCCATGAAGTGGTTATGATTTTATATCAAAAAGTTAAAAATAATAAGAGTCTACTGCAGTGAAGCAGCTATGGAGGGGGACAACATGGAGATGCATAGATAGAATAGGTTTTTTAAAATGTGTCCATTGCCCGTGGCAGGTGTGTGGCCAAGATGATGATGGGACAAATTGAATTAGTGTGTTCCCTTGTGGACAACAATGTTCAACTCTTTTAAAAAAATCAGCTGCCTCCAGGCTTTTGGTCGCAAGAGGAATAGCATTCACACACTGCACTGCAATCGCTCCCCACCCCCTGCCAGTTGTATTCCTAAGCATCAGAACACAGCTTTGCAGGTGAACATTGGTTCAGCACCAGCAGGTAAAGGTAAAAAGGTAAAGGACCCCTGGATGGTTAAGTCCAATCAAAGGCGACTATGAGGTTGCGGTGCTCATCCCGCATTCAGGCCGAGGGAGCCGGTGTTTGTCCACAGACAGCTTTCCGGGTCATGTGGTCAGCATGACTAAACCGCTTCTGGCGCAAAGGAACACCGTGACGGAAACCAGAGTGCATGGAAACGCTGTTTACCTTCCTGCCACAGTGGTACCTATTTATCTACATGCACTGGCATGCTTTTGAACTGCTAGGCTGGCAGGAGCTGGGACCGAGCAACGGGAGCTCACTCCGTTGCGGGGATTCGAACCGCCGACCTTCCAATTGGCAAGCCCAAGAGGCTCAGTGGTTTAGACCCATTGGTTCAGCACCTGCACACACCCCAATGCTCCGTTTCTACCTGCCCCAGCAGTGGAATGGGGCCCCTGTACCTTCACAGAGTCATATTGGCAGTTTTGAGACGGCTCTATATCCAGGTGGGTGAAGTAAAGATGGATGCCATAACCAGGAGGCACACTGATTTCCCAGGATTCCAGAGCATCGTTGGGATATGCCTGAGGATAGTTTGGAGACAGGATTTCCCCGTACATGGAAGCTGCCTCAGTGCAGGCCAAGAGGAAGCAGGAAACAAAGCCCCTAAAGAAGAGAAATGAATATTGAGAGTGGCTACCAATTCTACTCTCTGCCACATCTACCTATGGCCCAAGGGATGGAAGAGTTAAAGCAACTTGATTCAGCCCCTCTAAGCAGCACAGGGTTGCCTCCACTATCTAGGGAGTAGGAGGTAAAGTTGCATTGCTGAAAACACAACTGAGGGAATTTGGTTCCTAGATTTGAGGTCAGCAACGTATCCAGCCCTGTAATGATCCTGTGGCAAACGAGGAGTGAGGACGAGAAGCATCTTCGGCAACTATTACAGCAGAGCCTCGGTTTTTGAGCGTCTTGGAAGTCAAACGTTTCAGAAGCCAAACGCCGAAAACCTGGAAGTAATTGCTTCCGTTTTCAAACGCACCTTGGAAGTCGGACAGCTTCCGCTGGATGTTTTTATTTTTTCCTCATTGCTCCTTGGTTTTCAAACGTTTCGGAAGTGGAACGGTCTTCCGGAACAGATTACGTTCGAAAACCAAGGTTCCACTGTAGAACAAAGCCACAAACTCTTGTGGGGAGAGGGGTGTGCGCCTTGCCTGCCTCCCCCAACCCCTTCTTCAGCAAAAGTAGTTGCTGGCCACTGCCAGAGCCTCACCTTATTAGCTCATACTGTATATTCAATAACTTACCAAGTCTGCAATAGCTCCATCTTGGCCTTCTTCCTCAAATCCACTGTGGTTGGACTTCAGGTTTGGACAAAGAAAGCACACTGGCTTGTTTGTCTTCTTCCCCTGAAGCAGGCCTGGTTCGTGGGCAGAGCAATGGAGTTAAAACCCAGCTCATGGAAGCCGTAGGCACCCAGCCCCTACCAGCCTTTAGCAAGAGAAACTGATTCCTAGAGTAGAGCAGGGTGCAACGTGATGCACGCTTGACCACAAAGTGGCAACAGGGTCACTGGCGCCATGTAAAGGCTATAGGTCAGGAACTGAGCCAAAGAGAGAGATTCATCACAAACTATGCCTGCAACTTATGCAAGACAACTATCTCCACCCCCACCCCTCAAAACAGCCATAGTAGCTTAGGAGAAGCATCGCTTTCCTTCCCAGAAAGGCTGACACCCATCAGGAAACATTTAACTCAATGCTAATACTCAGATTCTCGAAGCTACCAACATGAGTTTGACCAAACTGCGGGAGGCAGTGCAAGACAGGAGTGCCTGGCATGCTATGGTCCAGGGGTCACGACACGACTAAATGGAGTCGGACACGACTAAATGACTAAACAAAAAATACTCAGATTCTGGTTTATATATATATAAACAAGTTTTTAAAAGAATTTTACCTTGCACTCCTCGTCTCTGCAGCTGTTTCTCTCTTTGTCTGGCTCTTCTATCTCCCTCTTCATAATCCTCACCGACCCTTATCCACATTTCGGACCTGTTAATGTCACTTAATTGCAGACCTCCATTGCCCTCTGCTGTTTGAAAGATGCCACCCTCCAACTTTGCTAAGAAATCCTGTCTGAGAGAGAAAGTTCTAATAGTCTGGTTGCACAATCCTCTTTTTTTTTTCTTTTTTGGCCAGGCCACAAGTCTGCGAGATGGGGAAGGCTGGATCCTTTCAAACTGGCCATTTTTCGGGGAAGTCAGGTGACTTCTGCAAAGAGAACAGGCGACGGGAAATTCCAGATTGGAAAAAAAAAGTCCAAACATTACGCAATTGCAAGGGAAGATTGCCTTTTTTGCTCGTCGTCATTCATCGACCCCCAATCACTTTCCAGAAAGGGCAGCAAATAAACACACAATAAACACACATGGAGAATTAGAAGCACCCAAAAGACGAAAACAAGTTTCTTATCATGTATGTTTTTTTGTCACACTTATTTAGTGACTATATATGGTCACATATGTAGGTATGGCTAGAAACATATATCCTGATTACCAAGAGAAGAAAAAATTTATGGTGTTGTTTTTCCCCGCACCGTTAGAACAATGCTATTTTTCTAGGGAAAGAGGTGGTAGAATCCACTGTGAATGCCTCCCCATTCTCTTATAATGGCAATGGGGGCCATATGAGAGGTGCTGGAACTGAGTTCCAGCTGGAAAAAAAGCCCTGCATGAGACCAAAAAAATCAAGCAATGTGAGAGACAACAGAGTCTCATGGTACTATGAAGACCCTCCAAGTGTCCCTAATTTCCAGGGGCATTCATGGATTTACAGAAGCCTTTCTGGTTTGATCCTGGAATGTCTCACTTTTCCTTAGGACGTCCCTTTTCTCATCGGAAAAATGTTGGAGGGTATGGTAGGACACCCCCGTTTTCTTTTTTCTGCATCTGACAGGGGCTTCCATTCCCAAGACCTTTTGTGCAGCCGAAGCACAGTCTTTTTTTATGATAACCTGGATGTGGAACTGCAGTTGTGGTTCTTTTTCACAATGCGATAGCCACACAACTAAGCCAAAAAATGGGTGCATATTACTAAGCCGGAACTGGTAATATGATAGGTTTTCAGCATGTTGACTCAGAAGTAAATTATGTTCCTTGCAGAGGTGGTTTCTCCTGAGAAAGTGTGTTTAGAATGGCAGCTTTCAGTCAGCAAAGGTCTCCCATGTGGTTTAACGTAGTTCTGCTTCTTCTGCGACGCTGGAGAAACTATAACTTAATTGCTCTTTTTTGAAATTGCTGGAAATTTCATGGCTGATAGAGCTGATAGCAGGGCAAAACACATAGCTGCCAAGTTTTCCCTTTTCTCGCGAGGAAGCCTATTCAGCATAAGGGAAAATCCCTTTAAAAAAGGGATAACTTGGCAGCTATGAAAAGAGTGATGCTGAAACGCATTGTTAGGGGATGTCCACATGGTCTCATAATCAATCGTTGCTTCCCTTTGATTTGGAGGTGCTTACAGACTCTCACTATTTTCAGGTGAGATTTGTGCAATTAAAGTTGGAGATCTCCCTGAAAACAAATCAGGATGGATGCTCAATAAACAGGCCGCGTGACCATCCCTGTAATACTGTTTTCTTCTTATTTGAAGTAACGGAAAATCTGAATTAAAAAACAAACAAGCAAGCAAGCAAACCAGGACAGCGGGACAATGTCTGGGTGCTTCCAGATGTGGTTGATCTAATAACACCCATATAATTGCTGTTTTCCTTTAATCCACAAGTAGAATAGCTTCAGTCAAGAAGCCCAAGCTTGGGCTCAGTATACCTGAAGGAGCGTCTCCACCTCCATCGTTCTGCCCGGGCACTGAGGTCCAGTGCCGAGGGCCTTCTGGTGGTTCCCTCACTGTGAGAAGTGAAGCTACAGGGAACCAGGCAGAGGGCCTTCTCGGTAGTGGCACCCGCCCTGTGGAACACCCTCCCATCAAATGTCAAGGAAATAAACAACTATCCGACTTTTAGAAGACATCTGAAAGCAGCCCTGTTTAGGGAAGTTTTAATGTTTGATCTTTTATCATGTTTTTAATGTTCTGTTGGGAGCCTCCCAGAGTTGTTGTTGCTGTTTGTTGTTGTTAGCTTGGCTTAGGAGTGGTGGGATTTGTAGACAAGCAACATCTGGATAGCCACAGATTGCCTAACCCTGTGAAACATCAACCCCCCCCCCCCGCTCCACATATATGACAGCAGGGGGCAGCAGAACACAACTTAAAGGGCACCATCTCAATTGCCCAAATGACTTTGGAGACCATCTCTCTCTCAGCATGCTCCAGTCCAATGCTCCAACTTCACTGAATCGCAGCTAACAAGGTTCAGAGTTTGTTAAAATCTGTTTGCAACCCCCAAGCACAGAGTACAAGAGCTGGAGGGAGAAAGAAATTTAAGTCAAAGGTAACAAAAGGATTTGCTTTTCTCTGACAAACGCCAGGATTAAATTTATATCCCCTAACTGCAGGTGCTTCTATAGGGATGCAGGTGGCGCTGTGGGTTAAACCACAGAGCCTAGAGCTTGCTGATCAGAAGGTCGGCGGTTCGAATCCCTGCTGCAACGTGGTGAGCTCCCGTTGTTTGCTCCCAGCTCCTCCCAACCTAGCAGTTCGAAAGCACGTCAAAATGCAAAGTAGATAAATAGGTATCGCTACAGCGGGAAGGTAAACGGCGTTTCCATGCGCTGCTCTGGTTCGCCAGAAGCGGCTTAGTCATGCTGGCCACATGACCTGGAAGCTGTCCGCCGGCTCCCTCGGCCAATAATGCGAGATGAGCAGCACAACTCTAGAGTCGGTCACGACTGGACCAAATGGTAAGGGGTCCCTTTACCTTTTTACAGTGCTTCCACGCCACAGCAGGATGCACCTCAAGAACCTTGTTGGTGGAACATTTATAATTCCATCCTTGGTGGTTACTCCAGAGTAGGCAGGCTTTATCAACTCACTTTTTATTATATTATAATATAATCCAATCACTGCCTGCCTTTTATTTTCTTTGAGCCCCTTTTCAGACTAGAAAAGCGGGGTGTGGGGGGGGGGAGAGAACAGAACAGCAGAACAGGTATGGATTGCGTTAGTCCTACTCTTCCATCTATTTTCAAAGATTTATATTTACATGTAGCCACATTGTAACACAAATTCAGTATTAGCACTATTAGCTAATTTATCTGCATTTTTAAATAAAAAAATACATGCACTAGCGTACCTTTTCATCTATTTTTACAAAAATGAGATAGATATTCATGTATCAGGGCTTAAATGAATAAGTGTTTAGCACAAATTGAAATATTGATTCCCCACCCCCACCCAGTACACACTCTCCCAGTCTTTCTATTCAGTGCCATTTTATTTCCTCCATTGGGTTTGAACACCACTCTGAATTACAGCAATTTTATTGAGTAGTACTGATGGATCAGACCAAGTGAAGTGCTTTAAATGCATGGTGTGTATATATTGCCTGAGCTCGAGTGCTGGAAGATAAGAGGAAAACGTTTATTTCCTCACATCATTCATAATTTTATAAGTTTCTATCACGTCACTCCTTCCCCTCCTCCAAGAGCCAATAAAAGAAAACAATAAAAAGTCTTCATATTCTCCAGTCGTTCCTGGTAGGGAAGGGCCCAAAACCTTTTGATTCTTAACAACTCTGCGAGGAGGATAGGCAAGTTATTATCTCCATATTGCAGTCTGGCAGCAGAGGTGTGGAGATTTGTGAAGATAATTTCCTGCTTAGTGAATTCGTGGTGGTGGTGATCTTTGAGTCAGTGTTTTTTCAAGGTCATTGGTTGATTTCTTAGCCGCCAGATAAGACTACTTCTTCAGAACTGAGGGATATTAATTATCTTTACACAGTCGCTGGTCACACTGCCTTTGTTCCCACCAGCGCTGCTGTGTTTTTAGCAGATGCACAGTCAGCAACTCATGTGCAAGTGGCCTTGAGACAGTGGTTGAGAAGGTGATTGATAAATCACTTGTAATAATAATTATTATTCCCAGTTTTCCCAGTAGTGATGTATGGAAGTGAGAGCTGGACCATAAAGAAGGCTGATCGCCGAAGAATTGATGCTTTTGAATTATGGTGCTGGAGGGAGACTCTTGAGAGTCCCATGGACCTATCCATTCTGAAGGAAATCAGCCCTGAGTGCTCACTGGAAGGACAGATCGTGAAGCTGAGGCTCCAATACTTTGGCCACCTCATGAGAAGAGAAGAATCCTTGGAAAAGACCCTGATGTTGGGAAAGATTGAGGGCACTAGGAGAAGGGGACGACAGAGGGCGAGGTGGTTGGACAGTGTTCTCGAAGCTACGAACATGAGTTTGACCAAACTGCGGGAGGCAGTGCAAGACAGGAGTGCCTGGCGTGCTATGGTCCATGGGGTCACGAAGAGTCGGACACGACTAAACGACTAAACAACAACAAATAATAATAATAATAATAATAATAATAATAATAATAATTATGATGGTGATGAACCCAACTCCTAGTACTGAAGCTTTGCCCATCAACTGCATCTTGGCTTCTGAGAAGGCTGCACCATTTGAATTCCTGCCTCCCAGGCAAGCGGTTGAAAGGCAAAGAGGAGGGTTGTGGGGCAGGGTGTCCTGAAAATCTCATTTGCAGCCCCTCCTTTCCTCCCAACTAGTTCAGGTTGCCTGGACCCCTCGCAGCATACTGCCTCTTATAAGTGGTACGCAAATGACTGAAATACATAAAATCCCAGTTTCTCTGAATATACAGTCTGCCTTGGTAAAGGAGAAAACTTGAGTTCCCCCCCCAACATTCCGGTTGTCGAATGCTCCAAACGGCCAGCAGTTATGATCTGTGCTGTTGTGAACATTCAAAACAAGCTGCATTCTAACTGCCAAGGAACTCAAAGGAGCTACAGTTGCTACAGTTACCGACCGGCTCAGACAAGCTCCAGTCTTTTCAGATCTTTTAGGTCAGACACAAGTAAGGAAGGACTGGGGAGAAAGCCCTTGAGTACTAGAGTCCAGTTGAAGAACCCAGGGTAGGATAAAAGAGGGATAAAACAATAATTCGAATGGAATGTACATAATAACAACAAATTGGATACTGTAATATCCAGTACTGGAGCCATCCCATAGCCACATAACTGATGATTTTGGCATAGATCCTGTTTTCGTATGCCTTCTATGTAGTGGAGTGGTCTTTGAACTCAAGTTTCATGGCAGAGCCACATGGGCTCTCACTTTCCATTACATTTTCTGGATCAGTTACCATTGCTTCCTTGGAAGAGTCTATTTCCCTGAATCTCCAGAAGTACTTTTCACCAAGAACAAGCGTTCTGCTTCACAGCTGTGTGGACCTGCAGCAAAGTACCGTGTTTCTCATATTATAAGTCATGTCTTATATTAATTTTTTCTTCAAAAAAACACGACATGGCTTATTTTTGAGGGATGTCTTATTTTTTAATAAAGTGCACGCGGGCGCTGTTTGCCGGGCTTGTCAAGCCCAGCAAACAGCGCCCGCCGATCTTCGGTGACAGGCGGGGGTGGGCGGAGAGCTGAGAACGATCTCCGCTTCCCCCCCACCCCCGCCTGTCACACAGGACAGGTCCGAAGATCGGCGGGCGCTGTTTGCCGGGCTTGTCAAGCCCAGCTAGGAGCGCCCGCCGACCTTCGGTGACAGGCGGGGATGGGGGGAGAGCGGAGAACGATCTCCGCTTCTCCCCCACCCCCGCCTGTCACACAGCACAGGTCGGCGGGCGCTGTTTGCCGGGCTTGTCAAGCCCAGCAAACAGCGCCCGCCGATCTTCGGTGACAGGCGGGGATGGGGGGGAGCGGAGAACGATCTCCGCTTCTCCCCCACCCCCGCCTGTCACACAGCACAGGTCGGCGGGCGCTGTTTGCCGGGCTTGTCAAGCCCAGCAAACAGCGCCCGCCGATCTTCGGTGACAGGCGGGGATGGGGGGAGAGCGGAGAACGATCTCCGCTTCTCCCCCACCCCCGCCTGTCACACAGCACAGGTCGGCGGGCGCTGTTTGCCGGGCTTGTCAAGCCCAGCAAACAGCGCCCGCCGATCTTTGGTGACAGGCGGGGGTGGGGGGAGAGCGGAGCACGATCTCCGCTTCCCACCCCCACCCCCGCCTGTCACACAGCACAGGTCCGAAGATCGGCGGGCGCTGTTTGCCGGGCTTGTCAAGCCCAGCTAGGAGCGCCCGCCGATCTTCGGTGACAGGCGGGGATGGGGGGAGAGCGGAGAACGATCTCCGCTTCTCCCCCACCCCCGCCTGTCACACAGCACAGGTCGGCGGGCGCTGTTTGCCGGGCTTGTCAAGCCCAGCAAACAGCGCCCGCCGATCTTCGGTGACAGGCGGGGATGGGGGGAGAGCGGAGAACGATCTCCGCTTCTCCCCCACCCCCGCCTGTCACACAGCACAGGTCGGCGGGCGCTGTTTGCCGGGCTTGTCAAGCCCAGCAAACAGCGCCCGCCGATCCTCGGTGACAGGCGGGGGTGGGGGGAGAGCGGAGCACGATCTCCGCTTCTCCCCCACCCCCGCCTGTCACACAGCACAGGTCGGCGGGCGCTGTTTGCCGGGCTTGTCAAGCCCAGCAAACAGCGCCCGCCGATCTTCGGTGACAGGCGGGGGTGGGGGGAGAGCGGAGCACGATCTCCGCTTCCCCCCCACCCCCGCCTGTCACACAGGACAGGTCCGAAGATCGGCGGGCGCTGTTTGCCGGGCTTGTCAAGCCCAGCAAGGAGCGCCCGCCGATCTTTGGTGACAGGCGGGGGTGGGGGGAGAGCGGAGAACGATCTCCGCTTCTCCCCCACCCCCGCCTGTCACACAGCACAGGTCGGCGGGCGCTGTTTGCCGGGCTTGTCAAGCCCAGCAAACAGCGCCCGCCGATCTTCGGTGACAGGCGGGGGTGGGGGGAGAGCGGAGAACGATCTCCGCTTCCCCCCCACCCCCGCCTGTCACACAGGACAGGTCCGAAGATCGGCGGGCGCTGTTTGCCGGGCTTGTCAAGCCCAGCAAGGAGCGCCCGCCGATCTTTGGTGACAGGCGGGGGTGGGGGGAGAGCGGAGAACGATCTCCGCTTCTCCCCCACCCCCGCCTGTCACACAGCACAGGTCGGCGGGCGCTGTTTGCCGGGCTTGTCAAGCCCAGCAAACAGCGCCCGCCGATCTTCGGTGACAGGCGGGGGTGGGGGGAGAGCGGAGAACGATCTCCGCTTCTCCCCCACCCCCGCCTGTCACACAGCACAGGTCGGCGGGCGCTGTTTGCCGGGCTTGTCAAGCCTAGCAAACAGCGCCCGCCGATCTTTGGTGACAGGCGGGGGTGGGGGGAGAGCGGAGAACGATCTCCGCTTCCCCCCCACCCCCGCCTGTCACACAGGACAGGTCCAAAGATCGGCGGGCGCTGTTTGCCGGGCTTGTCAAGCCCAGCAAACAGCGCCCGCCGATCTTCCGTGACAGGCGGGGGTGGGGAGAGAGCGGAGAACGATCTCCGCTTCCCCCCCACCCCCGCCTGTCACACAGGACAGGTCCGAAGATCGGCGGGCGCTGTTTGCCGGGCTTGTCAAGCCCAGCAAACAGCGCCCGCCGATCTTCGGTGACAGGCGGGGGTGGGCGGAGAGCGGAGAACGATCTCCGCTTCCCCCCCACCCCCGCCTGTCACACAGCACAGGTCGGCGGGCGCTGTTTGCCGGGCTTGTCAAGCCCAGCAAACAGCGCCCGCCGATCTTCGGTGACAGGCGGGGGTGGGCGGAGAGCGGAGAACGATCTCCGCTTCCCCCCCACCCCCGCCTGTCACACAGCACAGGTCGGCGGGCGCTGTTTGCCGGGCTTGTCAAGCCCAGCTAGGAGCGCCCGCCGATCTTTGGTGACAGGCGGGGGTGGGGGGAGAGCGGAGAACGATCTCCGCTTCCCCCCCACCCCCGCCTGTCACACAGGACAGGTCCGAAGATCGGCGGGCGCTGTTTGCCGGGCTTGTCAAGCCCAGCAAACAGCGCCCGCCGATCTTCGGTGACAGGCGGGGGTGGGGGGAGAGCGGAGAACGATCTCCGCTCTCCCCCCACCCCCGCCTGTCACCAAAGATCGGCGGGCGCTCCTTGCTGGGCTTGACAAGCCTAGCAAACAGCGCCCGCCGATCTTTGGTGACAGGCGGGGGTGGGGGGAGAGCGGAGCACGATCTCCGCTTCCCCCCCCACCCCCGCCTGTCACACAGGACAGGTCCGAAGATCGGCGGGCGCTGTTTGCCGGGCTTGTCAAGCCCAGCAAGGAGCGCCCGCCGATCTTTGGTGACAGGCGGGGGTGGGGGGAGAGCGGAGAACGATCTCCGCTTCCCCCCCACCCCCGCCTGTCACACAGGACAGGTCCGAAGATCGGCGGGCGCTGTTTGCCGGGCTTGTCAAGCCCAGCAAACAGCGCCCGCCGATCTTCGGTGACAGGCGGGGGTGGGGGGAGAGCGGAGAACGATCTCCGCTTCCCCCCACCCCTGCCTGTCACACAGCACAGGTCCGAAGATCGGCGGGCGCTGTTTGCCGGGCTTGTCAAGCCCAGCAAGGAGCGCCCGCCGATCTTCGGCTCTGTCCCCCGATGCGCGACGGCTCGGGGAAGCAGGCAGGGAGCTCCTGCTGGGTCCCGCGCCTTCGCCTCTCGCTCGGTCGGGGCTACACGACATGGCTTATTTTCGGGGTATGTCTTATTTTTCACCAACCCTTAGAAATCCTGTCATGGCTTATTTTTTGGGGATGCCTTAAAATATGAGAAACACGGTACCCCACATAAAGAGAAGCTCCAATGCACTGCTCTTGTGGAAGGAGCGGCGATCCCGAAACTTCAGGGAGCTTCATTCCTCCTTCCTTCGCTAGGATGGAAGACATATTCCAGGAAACTGAAGTGAGCACAAATGTTCCTGCAGCTAAGTCCAGAATGGCTCCAATGGTGTAACCTTGCTTTTCCCAGCCTTGAAGACATTATATAATGTACAGGGCACCCAAAAAACCGAGCGCATTCGCAATGGAGGCCAATGGCATGAAATCCTGAGCAATAATCATTTTGGAGGGGAAGGACTCATGATCCTGTGCACAGTACGCTTATCTTCTTGATGGTAACTCTATGCAGAGAACAGGCCAGGCCAGGGCTGCTGATGCCCACAGTGTTGTTGACATACCACAGCATCCACTGGACACCGGCAGATGCACAGAACGCAGCTATGAGAGCCAAGACGAATGCATCTAGTTGGAAGCAAGATGGCCTGCAGAGCGGCCATACAGGAAGGGAGCCCTAAGCTGCCTCAGGCGATGCCTTAGCTCGGTATCGGCAAGGCGTCAGGAAGTGAGCGACAGGAAGTGAGCGTCGTCACTTTGTGCCACCAGGTGAGCCGCTTCTGCATGTAGGATGGGGCAGGGAGGCCTTTTTCCAAACCAGGGGCCACATTCCCCCATGGCAACGTCAGAGGGCTATAGTCAGCAGGGCCTGCTGACAAAGTAGGTAGTGCAAAAGATGTGGCAATTCTCAAAGGACAGCGGTGTGTGGTCAGTGGGCTAGGCTAGGGGGAGTAAGCTGGTCTCTTAAATGTTCCCCTTGTGCTTCCTTCTCAAAGCCCAGGAAGCTTCTATGATTTCGCTCCCCCATCACGTTTGCAAAATGTTTCCCTACGAAAAATTTCAGGCCTGGAGTCTGGGACTAGAGCAGTCCTCCCAAAGGTTTTATTGGCTGGGATATGTCCTTGGACCATTATTCTTGCTTGCTTAAGTGAGGGATGGAGAGATGTGAGGGCCCATGTAGCAGTGGCATGCGGCAAATTTTTTTGTAGGGGAACAGTTAGGGGCAGAGGCACCGGCTTGCAAATGTGATTGGGGGAGGCGACGTCGCGCGAATGGTCAAACATGTGGGCATCGTTCCTCCCTCACTGTGCCAGGAAGAAGCTTACCGAGCTTTGGGAAGAAGGTGCCGGGGAAACATTAGGGAAACTAGCCTGGTCCCCCTAGTTCACTGACCCCCAACCACTGCTCCAGGCTCAGGCTTTGATTTTAACCGGAAAGGGCCATTCCGTCCCAAATTCCTGTACGGTCACACACACAGGACTTGCTTCCCAAATCCCATCCCCACGGCTTCCCACCAGATTTGACTGCACCCCTTTCCGGGGAAGCCTGGGTGAAGGTCTCCAAAATGCATCTCAGTACAAATTAGTTTGGGGCAAGTTTCTGAAGCTGGCAATAGTCAGGCTGTGAATTCCGATAGGGGCTTCTCTGCATCTGAGACTGAAGAAATGAGAAAACACAACACTCCTGGCTTCTTAGTTTGGCCTTTGGGGCTATTCCAAGGTCACATGCCAGGGCCAGCTCGATATGTTTTGGCAGCGGCAGCAGGCAATGTATTTCTTGGAGGTTGGACCTACTGCTCCTGTGGATGCTGCCGCCCCAGGGGGTCACCTAACCTTGCCTCACGGGTGGGCCAGCCCTGCCCCACCCACCATTGCTGCTTCCCAGCACCTTCCTTGAATGCTTTTGCCTGGCTGGAATGTGTCCTTGAATTGTAATAATGCCTCTTGCTTGCCTGGCTGGCTGGATGTACATATATGCGTGTGTAGAAGCCAGTGACATTTGCATCTCAGGAATGTAACCTAGTGAAGAAAGATAATAGTCACATGTATTGCTATGCCGTCTTCTGCCTTTGAATCCAACCACCGCTGGCAACAAGGGAAAGTAGCCCTCTGGCTGAAAGCTATCCCCACCCTTGTCCTATCATGGGCCTGCTTCCTCCAGAAATGTCTTCTCTTCTTTCTTAGTCAATATGATCTTCATTAGACCTCAACAATTTGTGGAGGATAAAGCTTCTGATGGCTATTATGCATTCCCTTCAGCAAGCCTCAGGGGCGTCATGCCCATAGAGGCAAGTGGCGCGGGGCGCCAAATTCGGGAGGGCGCCAGGGAAGAGGCGGAGGCTGGATGTGGCACCTCTCAGCATCAGCTTTCTGCCCTCACCCACCTCCACCTGCCGTGCCGAGGCAGCACCGAAGCAGCACCATGCCTGCAGCCTCCGCCTGTCATGGCCACCGTGGCACGGGCGCCAGGGAAGAAGCAGAGGCTTGGCGTGGTGCCTCCTGGCATCAGCTCACCGCCCTCGCCCGCCTCGCTGAAGCAGCACCATGCCCAGAGCCACCCTCCAGCCGCTGCCCATCTCCTCCAGCCCCGCAAAGCTGCCGGCAGCACCGTAAAAAGGTTGGCAACTCTGGGAAACGGGGGGGGGAGGCGCCGGAGGGATCTTCGCACCACGGTGCCGGATATACTTAAGATGGCCCTGGCAAGCCTCTTAACTCATGGTTGTCAAAGGCTGTGGCAGGAGAGGATGGCAAGCGTGGCAGGAAGATTCCAGGACAATCAAAGAAACATTTCAGGGTAGTCTAGTGTAGTGTTAACTTTTTTTGTTAATTGCAGAATATGGGTAGATTTCAAAATGAGAGCATGAGTATCTCCTGGTTGTGATGCAGAATTGCCATTGAAACTGCAGTGCTGGAGAATAGCGTTGGCTATTCTTGTACAGTTCTCCATGACACATTCTTGTGAACAGGGATTTTCAGCTCTGGCAAAGAAGAACGATCAGAAAAGAGAGAGGCTGCTTTGCATTGATGAGGAGATGAGTTTGTCTCAAATTAGACCCCACAAAAATGAGATTCCCCGACAAAAACAAGCTCACCCCTCTCATTGAGTTTGTGTACATACTTAAGGTACATATGAAACAGGCTCATTCATAATTGTATTTTGGGGGGTGACTCATGTTCTTATGTAGCTGCATTGCTATATACTTTCTGGACGCCCCCGTGATCATATTATGAAGCAGTTGTGAAAAAAGTTTGAGAACCACTTCTCTAAACATTACGGATTTCTGTGGCGGGGCTCATGAGCAGGAAACAGCTATTGTGCTTCTGTTCTGTTTTGGGTTTGTCCACCCTTTGAGGTGCCTTTGGTCTGAATCAGCAGTCTGGTTCCTATGATATTCTTATGGTTGTGGGATATGTTAGTGCTACCACTCGTGTGTGTGTGTGTGTGTGTGTGTGTGTGTGTGTGAGAGAGAGAGAGAGAGAGAGAGAGAGAGAGAGAGAGAGAGAGAGAGAGAGAGAAACGGCCTGCCGTAACTGAGGCAATACTTACCCACATCCCCCCGAAGGGGTTGCAGTGGAATGCAGCATGAAGTGACAGTTTGTTCTGCTTAGTGGGCCTGAGCTGTGTTCCTGTGAGGCAAACATGCTCATATAACTAGATAGTTGGAGTGCTTGGCCTTTGCCAGCTTATCTGCATGAGAGACACAGCTCTCGGCTATCACAAGGAGACAGCATGCTAGAGCGATACAGTTTAAGCAAAGTGGCCATTTCCACCAATGGCAAAGAATTGCATTGAGGGGCGTGGGAAACGGTTGCAGCAGCTGTCACGTGGATCCCGCTTTGCCTTGCTTACCCGTGTGGGGTCAGAGGCAGTTTCAGGGTAGCGTGACTGGTTCCGACACACTGGGCACCTCGCTGCAGGGGGCACCACAACAATGCTGTTGAGATGGGGGGGCGTAATTTTAGTGCACAGAGCGCTGCTGAAATTTGAGATCCCAATGCCAACCACCTGTGAGCATAGGAGCCATCTCCTAGGGGCCAAGGGGTATTCACTCCCTCCAATAAAATACTTGAGGTGGCCGACACCCCCCCACAAGTTGTTAGGCATTGCTATTCAAATGGTGTGCACGCACCATGTCATGTGATTATGTGGGTGGGGCTTACCTGCCCCCCCATTTTATTCAAGTTGGCACCCCTGCCCATGGGAGTTTTAGGAAACGTTTGAGGAATTTGCTGTTTTTCCTTGCCCCCATGGGCTGTCCCCTTTCCCATCCCCAGAGTTCTTCTTTGTAAGCATATGAAACTAGAATAAATACAGCCCCATGCTGCGCACTGGGTCACTGGGTACCCTGTGTGGGGTTTAAATAGGGGTGTTGGTGTGCTGTGATGGGACTCAAGAGTTCTGCCATATCCTATACTCAAAATGGGGGTGTGAGCAGAGCAGTTGGCTGGTGCCCCCCTCTTCCATTGAGTTTTATAGGAGGGGGTTGAATTTTGCACTTCTGTTGTTGTATACAGTTCCACCATTGTTGGGGGCATAGGAGGACCCTGAAGGAAGATAAAACTGGGAATAAGTCTGTTCGCCTCCCACGTTCCCCACATCCCACTGACATCCTTGCCCTGTTGTGGCTGTTCTGTTGACAGAGTTGCTCCCATCGGAATAGATACACCAGTAGGATGTTGTGCAAGCCTATCATCTGTGGTGGCAACATTCAGTATTTCATGTTCTGCTGGTACAGCAAGTCTTCTTAGCCAGTAGCTCAGAGTGAGCAACCTAGTCATTCAGCCTAATTTGATGCTGACTTTGGTTGGACAGAAGCACAGGCAGGGCCCCTGAACAAAGCATGGCTCAACCTTCTGTTAAAGGTGGAGGGACCCTTTTCCCCCCACCACCCCCACCTGACCACTTTGGTCATCCTCTGCCTAACTTTAAAAGCCCCCCTCAAGCAGTCATCTCAGAGCTCTGGCAAGAGTGATCTCTCCCCACCCCAAAACCAGCAGCCTGCTGGGATTTCGGTGTTATAAGAATTCTAAGGTCCCAAATATAAAATAAACCTTCATAAATGTACAAGGCAAACACATACATAAGTATATAACCCACATGTTTGAAATAGTACAGGAGAGCAATCCTGAAACCATTTTGACTTTCCCAAATTAACCTCAAATATTTATCTGCAAGGAGGAAGCAAATGGGAAAGCCTCTCCATTGTCTTTTGCTTACCTGTCTTAATGGCATATTTGTGTATGAATAGGGTGAGCCTGTGACCTAGTTTCAGGAATTAAAATATTTGTTGTTGTTGTTGTTGTTGTTGTTGTTGTTGTTGTTTAGTCATGTCCAACTCTTCGTGACCCCATGGACCAGAGCACGCCAGGCACTCCTGTCTTCCACTGCCTCCCGCAGTTTGGTCAAACTCATGTTCTTAGCTTCGAGAACACTGTCCAACCATCTCATCCTCTGTCGTCCCCTTCTCCTTGTGCCCTCAATCTTTCCCAACATCAGGGTCTTTTCCAGGGAGTCTTCTCTTCTCATGAGGTGGCCAAAGTCTTGGAGCCTCAGCTTCAGGATCTGTCCTTCCAGTGAGCACTCAGGGCTGATTTCCTTAAGAATGGATAGGATTGATCTTAAAATATTTGATGGTTAAAATATTTACCATCACAAAAGAATGGCCAGGCTGCCCAGGTAAAGCAATCAGTGACCATTGACAGATATCCTGG